>NC_141011.1:10630569-11230569 GCF_052327205.1 Somniosus microcephalus | reverse complement strand
ACTGTGTGAAAACAAACAACATTCACTCATCGAACACTCAACTCCCCTCGAACAGCCAGAAAAGTGTAAATGTTGCATCAGAAGAAATCTAAATACTTGTTAATCTTATTTAGACAAACATAGACACAGAGATTATCTCACAGAGCAGCATGATGGTGTACTAATTAAATTCACGGATGCAGGGCTCAGTGTGAGAACTCCCACTAAAAGTCTTTTGCTGTGGGAGGTGTCTAAAAACGACACAGGAGCAGGAGGAGGCCATTCAGCCCCTCAGGTCAGTTTTGCCCTTCAATCAGACCGTGGCTGATCTGGGCCTCAACTCCATTTCCCTTGACATAGAAGGCAGTTGAGGCCAATTCATTAAATATATTCAAGAAGGAGTTAGATAGATTTCTTAAGGCTAAAGGGATCAAGGGATATGGGGAGAAGGCAGGGACAGGGTACTGAATTTGGATGATCAGCCATGATCTCATTAAATGGCGGAGCAGGCTCGAGGGGCCGAATGGCCTACTCCTGCTCCTATCTTCTATGCTTCTATGACACCCTTACCCAGCAGAAACCTGTTGATCTCAGTCTTGGAAGCTCCAATCGACCCCCAGCATCCACAGCCTTTTGCGGGGCAGAGTTCCAGGTTTCCTCTACCCTTTGTGTGAAAAAGTGCTTCCTGATTTCACTCCTAAATGGACTACCTCTAATTTTAAGGTTATGTCCCCTTGTTCTGCACTTGCCCCAACAGAGGAAATAGTTTCTCCGTATCTATCCTGTTAAATCCTTTTTCATTTTAAAAACCTCAATTAGATCTTGCCTCAACCTTCTAAACTGAACGTAACTAAATTATATTAATTAAAGACTTGGGGGGAAAAAATTCAGTGCCACCCCATTTGGGGCGCCATTATCGGCCGTGCGCAAAGTTTAGCGCCTGGCGCTAATTATTGCCTCCTTGGCAAAGGCAAACTTGGCTTTTATCGCCCCTGGAGGTGATTGGAGCGCTAAATCAGGCGCTCCACACCTGTCTTAAGGCGCAAAGGCCGAGGAGCGAGGCGCTACCTCAAACCGCTGGCGAAGCAAGGGAGAGCAAATCAAAATGAACCTGCAAAGTGCTGCTCAGTACCCAAAACTCCTTCACACAGCGTTGAATCTCTCCAGAAGTTTCTCTCTCTCTCTCTCAGAATGCGTGGTGCAAAAATGTCACCAACAAAAAAAGGCAGGAAGCGGTCGCCTTTAAATAGCGCTCCCCCAGTCCCTTTCTGACAGCATAACGCTCCCCTCAACCTGTCGTTGCTAGCGGCAGGTGGTAAGGCAGGGGGCGCCACTCAATATCCGGTCCGGGGCGCTACCGGGGCATTACACACTCGACTGACGTCACGATCTGCCGGCGCAGGAGATCGTGCCGGTAGTGTTTAGCGCTGCCGCAAAATGTCTAGTTAATTTCGTGAGCGCCGCAAACATTGCCGTGCCCGGGCGCTAGTTACTTTGCGCCCCATTAGTGCCCTCTTAAGGCACTAACGGGAGGCGCAAACAACTGAATTTTCCCCCCTCGGACTTGGGTATATAGGGCATCATTTCAAGTTTGCAGATGACACAAAACTCAGAAATGTAATAAACAATGAGGCGGATAGTAACAGACTACAGGAGGACATAGACGGACGAAACAGGCAGGCACATGGCAGATTAAATTAACGCAGAGAAGTGTGAAGTGGTGCATTTTATAAGAAGAATGAGGAGAGGCAATATAAACTAAATGGTACAATTTTAAAAGGGGTGCAGGTACAGGAGGACCTGGGGGTGGATGTACACAAGTCTTTGAAGGTGGCAGGACAAGTTGAGAAGGCTGTTAAAGAAGAAGCAGGTGGGATCCTTGGCTTTATTAATAGAGTACAAAGGAAAGCAAGTTGTGCTAAACCTTTATAAAACACTGGTTAAGCCCCAGCTGCAGTATTGTGTCCAATTTCTGGCCATCACACTTTAGGAAGGATGTCAAGGCCTTGGAGAGGGTGCAGAGGAGATTTACTCGAATGGTTCCAGGGATGAGGGACTTCAGTGATGTGGAGAGACTGGAGAAGCTGGAGTTGTTCTCCTCAGAGCAGAGAAGGTTAAGAGGAGATTTGTTGGAGGTGTTCAAAATCGTGAACTGGTTTGATAGTTTCAGAAACTGTTCCCAGTAGAAGGGTCGGTAACCAGAGGGCACAGATTTAAGGTGATCAGCAAAAAAGAGGCGAGACGAAGACAAATGTTTTTACGCAGCGAGTTGTTAGAATCTGGAATGCATTGCCTGAAAGGGCGGCGGAAGCAGATTAAATAATAACTTTCAAAAGGGAATTGGATAATACCTGAAGGGGAAAATTTTGCAGGGCTCTGGGAAAGGGCAGGGAGTGGGGTTAATTGGAGCGCTCCTTCACAGAGGCAGCACAGGCAAGATGGGCCGAATGGCCTCCTTCTGTGCTGTATGATTCTATCAAATGTCTTCAGCCTGCCCCAGTGGTCCTGCAGACACTTTCAGTACGGCTCCAGAGGTGAGCACAGTGCCAGGTTTCATGGGTGCCCTTACGCTGGAGCGCCCAGTGAAGGCTGCAGCAGGTAAATGAGGCAGAAGCAGGGAACGCCCCCTCCCCTCCCACCCCACCCAGGCCCCTCCCGCCCCACCCAGGCCCCGCTCCCCACCCCCGAGGCCCCTCCCACCCCACCCAGGCCCTGCTCCCCACCCCCCTCCCGCCCCACCCAGGCCCCGCTCCCCACCCCCGAGGCCCCTCCCACCCCACCCAGGCCCTGCTCCCCACCCCCCTCCCACCCCACCCAGGCCCTGCTCCCCACCCCCCTCCCGCCCCACCCAGGCCCTGCTCCCCACCCCCCAGCCCCCGCCCACCCCACCCAGGCCCCTCCCGCCCCCGCTCCACCCAGCCCCCTCCCGTCCCACCCAGGCCCTGCTCCCCAGCCCCCGCCCACCCCACCCAGGCCCCTCCCGCCCCCGCTCCACCCAGGCCCCTCCCGCCCCCGCCCCCGCTCCACCCACCCCCCTCCCGTCCCACCCAGGCCCTGCTCCCCACCCCGCAGGCCCCTCCCGCCCCACCCAGGCCCCGCTCCCCACCCCCCTCCTGTCCCACCCAGGCCCTGCTCCCCACCCCCCAGGCCTCTCCCACCCCACCCAGGCCCCGCTCCCCACCCCGCAGGCCCCTCCCGCCCCACCCAGGCCCCGCTCCCCACCCCGCAGGCCTCTCCCGCCCCACCCAGGCCCCGCTCCCCACCCCGCAGGCCCCTCCCGCCCCACCCAGGCCCCGCTCCCCACCCCCCAGGCCTCTCCCACCCCACCCAGGCCCTGCTCCCCACCCCCCTCCCGTCCCACCCAGGCCCTGCTCCCCAGCCCCCTCCCACCCCACCCAGGCCCCTCCCGCCCCCGCTCCACCCAGCCCCCTCCCGTCCCACCCAGGCCCTGCTCCCCAGCCCCCGCCCACCCCACCCAGGCCCCTCCCGCCCCCGCCCCTGCTCCACCCAGCCCCCTCCCACCCCACCCAGGCCCTGCTCCCCACCCCCCTCCCGTCCCACCCAGGCCCTGCTCCCCAGCCCCCTCCCACCCCACCCAGGCCCTGCTCCCCACCCCCCTCCCGTCCCACCCAGGCCCTGCTCCCCACCCCGCAGGCCCCTCCCACCCCACCCAGGCCCCGCTCCCCACCCCCCAGGCCTCTCCCACCCCACCCAGGCCCTGCTCCCCACCCCCCAGCCCCCGCCCACCCCACCCAGGCCCCTCCCGCCCCCGCTCCACCCAGCCCCCTCCCACCCCCCTCCCGTCCCACCCAGGCCCTGCCCCCCTCACACCCCCTAGCCCCCTCCCACCCCACCCCACCCATTCCCCTCCTGCCCCCGCTCCACCCAGCCCCCTCCCCTCCAGCCCACTCCCGCCCCACCCAGCCCCCCGCTTCTCCTCCAGTCCCCTCCCCTCCAGCCCAGCGCCTCCCTTAGGAAACCCCAGAAATCCTGGGGCAAAGTAATAGTGGTGAAGCAAGTCCCTCCCCCCCATTGTCTGACCCGTGTCTGGGGGAATGGGCGTTCCCCGAGGGCAGTGGGGTCAAGAGTCAGGAAAATTGGCCCTGAAGGAAAGCCCAAACTGTGAATCTCGGTAGCAGGACAGTCACAACCTCCTACTGAGAGTTTGGGGGGGGTGGGGTGGGGTGGGGTGGAGGGGGGCGGTGTGGGGGAATGTCAAACGAAACCCCAGGATTTGCAACATTCCAGTAATCCGGAATCGGCAGACTGCCGAAGTCTCTCGGAGTAGAAAGTGTGAGATGATTCCATTTCTTTCTGTGGGGGCTTGGGGAGGGGCAGGAGCATAAACCCCGCCCCCCAAAAAACTGCAGAACCCCGGATTCCGCCCCCGCCCCGTTCCCCAGTACTGGTTGGGCTATTGCAGGGGAGACACGGTTAATTGAACTTAGTTACAACACGCCACCTCTCCCCTGGGCCTCCCGGAGGACACGATCTACATCGGGGACCTGCTGTGTCGTTGTGGTGTCAGACCGGTTCTGTTCTGCTCTCTGGCCTCGTCATTCCATAACTGGTGAAACACAGAGAAAGAGGAAGCAGCCCTGTATAGAGTCATAGAGTCATAGAGTTTTACAGCACAGAAAGAGGCCCTTCGGCCCATCGTGTCTGTGCCGCCCATCCATCCCTGTCCAGTCTAATCCCATTTTCCAGCATTTGGTCCATAGCCTTGTATGCAATGGCATTTCAAGTGCTCATCCAAATGCTTCTTGAATGTTGTGAGGGTTCCTGCCTCTACCACCCTTTCAGGCATTGAGTTCCACATTCCAACCACCCTCTGGGTGAAAAAGTTCCTCCTCAAATCCCCTCTAAATCTCCTGCCCCTTACCCTGAATCTATGCCCCCTTGTTATTGACCCCCCTACTAAGGGGAAAAGTTCCTCTTTGTCTACCCTATCTATGCCCCTCATCATTTTGTACACCTCAATCAGGTCCCCCCTCAGCCTTCTTTGCTCCAAGGAAAACAACCCCAGCCTGTCCAGCCTCTCTTCATAGCTGAGGCGCTCCATCCCAGGTAACATCCTGGTGAATCTTCTCTGCACCCTCTCCAAAGCAATCACATCCTTCCTATAGTGAGGCGACCAGAACTGCACACAGTACTCCAGCTGTGGCCTCACCAGCGTTTTGTACAGTTCCATCATAACCTCCCTGCTCTTATATTCTATGCCTCGGCTAATGAAGGCAAGTATCCCATATGCCTTTTTAACCACCTTATCTACCTGTTCCGCTGCCTTCAGGGATCTATGTACATGTACACCAAGGTCCCTCTGACCCTCTGTACTTCCTAGGGTCCTACCACTCATTGTGTATTCCCTTGCCTTATTTGTCCGTCCAAAATGCATCACCTCGCACTTTTCAGGGTTAAATTCCATTTGCCACTTTTCCGCCCATCTGACCAACCCGTTTATATCGTCCTGTAGCCTGAGGCTTTCCTCCTCACAATTTACCACCCCACCAATTTTCGTGTCATCTGCGAACTTACTGATCATACCTTTTACATTCTCATCCAAATCATTTATGTAGATCACAAACAACAAGGGACCCAGCACCGATCCCTGAGGTACCCCACTGGACACAGGCTTCCAGTCACAAAAGCAACCTTCGACCATCACCCTCTGCCTCCTGCCACTCAGCCAGTTTAGGATCCAACGCGCCAAGGCACCCTGGATCCCATGGGCTCTTACCTTCTTGACCAGTCTCCTATGCGGGACTTTGTCAAAAGCTTTACTGAAGTCCATGTAAACCACATCCACAGCATTTCCCTCATCCACCCCCCTAGTCACCCCCTCGAAAAATTCAATCAGATTTGTCAGACATGATTTACCCTTGACAAAGCCATGCTGACTATCCCCGATTAATCCTTGCCTCTCCAAGTGGAGACTAATTTTGTCCCTCAGAATTTTTTCCAATAATTTCCCTACCACAGATGTTAGGCTCACTGGCCTGTAATTCCCTGGTTTATCCCTGCTACCCTTCTTGAATAATGGTACTACGTTAGCTGTTCTCCAGTCCTCTGGTACATCCCCTGTGGCCAGAGAGGTTCTGAAAATTTGTGTCAGAGCCCCTGCAATCTCCTCCTTTGCCTCCCACAGCAGCCTGGGATACATCTCGTCTGGGCCTGGGGATTTATCCACTTTTTGGCCTGCTAAAACCGCTAGCACCTCCTCCCTCTCGATGCTAATATGTTCAAGTATGTCACAGCCCCCTTGCCCGATTTCTATGTCTGCATCGTCTTTCTCCATAGTGAACACAGATGCAAAAAATTCATTTAAAACCCCGCCTACATCATCTGGCTCTACACACAGATTGCCACTTTGGTCCCTAATGGGCCCTACCCTTTCCCTGGTTATCCTCTTGCCCTTAATATACTTATAAAACATCTTAGGATTTTCCTTTATTTTGCTCGCCAGTGTTATTTCATGGCCCCTCCTCGCCCTCCTAATTTCTTTTTTAAGTATGCCCCTGCATTTTTTATACTCCTCTAGGGCTTCTTCCGTCTTTAGTCTTTTGTAACTGCCAAAAGCCCCCCTTTTATTCCTAATGCATTTTTGTATATCCCTTGTCATCCAAGGTTCCCTTTGCTTGTTGGTCCCACCCTTGACCTTTACAGGAACATGTTGGCGTTGTACTCTCTCTATTTCCCTTCTGAAAGTCTCCCACTGTTTTGATGCGGATTTTCCTATAAGTAGCTGCTGGTATAAGTATACTGGATCCTTATTGTGAGTGAACCGGTGCAACCACTTGAATCTAGCCCGACAATGAAGGTCACAAGTAGGTAACTAAACACAGGCACTGGTACAAACTCCACCCAGCCCTTGTTTTGCAATGCGGCCCAATTCATACAGCACTTGTCCGTGTGAAAGTAAGGTCAGTGTGCGGCTTCAGAGTGTTGGCTTCCAGTTGCGGTCGATGCAAAAACCTCATCATCCCATTACACAGACCCCGGTCACACCGACGCACTAAACCCATGGACAATGCTGGCTTTTAAACATGATATAAATACACAGCTTATTGGTAGGCTGTCCCATGTGCCTTTGATCTTCCAGTACAAATATCTGCATGGCATGATCAACAATCGTATAACATTCTTAAGAGGGCTTGACAGGGTAGATGCTGAGAGGCTGTTTCCCCTGGCTGGAGGGTCTAGAAATAGGGGGCATAGTCTCAGGATGAGGGGTCGGTCATTTAGGACCGAGATGAGATAAGAAGATTTTTCACTCAATCACAGAATCACAGAATCACAGAAACCCCACAGTGCAGACAGAGGCCATTTCGGCCCATCGAGCCTGCACCGACACATATCCCACCCTATCCCCGTAACCCCACGTATTTAATCCCCTAACACTAAGGGTCAATTTATCATAGCCAAATCAACCTAAACTGCACATCTTTGGACTGTGGGAGGAAACCGGAGCACCCGGAGGAAACCCACGCAGACACAGGGAGAATGTGCAAACTCCACACAGACAGTCGCCCGAGGCCAGATTTGAACCCGGGTCCCTGGCGCTGTGAGGCAACAGTGCTAACCACTATGCCACCGTGCCTCCCTTGTGAATCTTCAGAATTCTCTACTCCAGAGAGCTGTGGATGCTCAGTCGATGATCATATTCAAGACTGAGAGCAACAGATTTTTGGAAACGAAAAGAATCAAGGGATTTGGGGCTAGGGCGGGAAAGTGGGGTTGGTGTAGATGATCAGCCATGATCTTATTGAACGGCGGAGCAGGCTCGAGAGACCGTAGGGCCTACACCTGCTCCTATTTCTTATGTTTTTGTGCACCACTTGCCCAGTGGCGATATGCGAGAGGACTCGGGCTTTGACCGCCATAGTTTCACTGGCAGTGCATCTTTAATGCTGTCACATTCTGGGATTTTTTGACCAATGTTTCCACAGGAATAGAATTGTAGAATATTACAGCACAGAAGGAGCCATTCAGCCCATCTCGTCTGTCCCACTCCCCCGCTCTTTTCCCAGAGCCCTGCAAATTTTTCCTTATCAAGTATTTATCCAATTCCTTTTGAAAGTTACTATTGAATCTGCTTCCATCACCCTTTGAGGCAGCGCGTTCTAGATCATAACAAGTCGCTGCGTATAGAAATTTCTCCTCAGTTCCCTCCTGGCTTTTTTTTGCCAATTATCTTAAATCTGTGTCCTCTGGTTACCCACCCTCCTACCAGTGGGAACAGTTTCTCCTTACTTACTTTACCAAAACCCCTCATAACTTTGAACACCTCTATTAAATCTCCCCTTTAACCTTCTCTGCTCTAAGGAGAAGAGTTATTTTTAAATGTTGAGCTTTTAAAGAGTAAAATATATTCACCCAAGTTAAAAGAGGTAATGAAATGAGAGGAAGTTAAAATGCCAACGAGCTAAGCTTCGATGTTGCTCCTCTATAGACTGAATAATAAGCAATTCTTTAGCCTTTTTTGGCAATCAATAAACACCTTGCAACCATTATGTTGGGAAGTCTCTGGTCCCTTCTGGCTGCCAATACAGAGTGATGAATAAAAACGGAAGAGAGACACAGTCGGGCAAATGCTGTAAAGTCAGTCAATCGCAATGTGTTCTGGTCAGGGAGGGTTAGTACCAGCTCAGTGACCACAGGGCCCAGCTCAGTGACCACAGGGCCCAGCTCAGTGACCACAGGGCCCAGCTCAGTGACCACAGGGCCCAGCTCAGTGACCACAGGACCCAGCCCAGTGACCACAGGGCCCAGCTCAGTGACCACAGGGCCCAGCTCAGTGACCACAGGGCCCAGCTCAGTGACCACAGGGCCCAGCCCAGCGACCACAGGACCCAGCCCAGCGACCACAGGGCCCAGCTCAGTGACCACAGGGCCCAGCTCAGTGACCACAGGGCCCAGCTCTGTGACCACAGGACCCAGCCCAGTGACCACAGGGCCCAGCTCAGTGACCACAGCGCCCAGCTCAGTGACCACAGGGCCCGGCCCAGTGACCACAGGGCCCAGCTCAGTGACCACAGGGCCCGGCTCAGTGACCACAGGGCCCGGCTCAGTGACCACAGGGCCCGGCTCAGTGACCACAGGGCCCGGCTCAGTGACCACAGGACCCAGCTCAGTGACCACAGGGCCCAGCTCAGTGACCACAGGACCCAGCCCAGTGACCACAGGGCCCGGCTCAGTGACCACAGGACCCAGCCCAGTGACCACAGGGCCCAGCCCAGTGACCACAGGGCCCGGCTCAGTGACCACAGGACCCAGCCCAGTGACCACAGGGCCCGGCTCAGTGACCACAGGGCCCGGCTCAGTGACCACAGGGCCCGGCCCAGTGACCACAGGGCCCGGCTCAGTGACCACAGGGCCCGGCTCAGTGACCACAGGGCCCGGCTCAGTGACCACAGCGCCCGGCTCAGTGACCACAGGGCCCGGCTCAGTGACCACAGGGCCCGGCTCAGTGACCACAGGACCCGGCTCAGTGACCACAGGGCCCGGCTCAGTGACCACAGGGCCCGGCTCAGTGACCACAGGGCCCGGCTCAGTGACCACAGGGCCCGGCCCAGTGACCACAGGGCCCGGCCCAGTGACCACAGGGCCCAGCTCAGTGACCACAGCGCCCAGCCCAGTGACCACAGGGCCCGGCTCAGTGACCACAGGGCCCGGCTCAGTGACCACAGGGCCCGGCTCAGTGACCACAGGGCCCAGCTCAGTGACCACAGGGCCCAGCTCAGTGACCACAGGGCCCGGCTCAGTGACCACAGGGCCCAGCCCAGTGACCACAGGGCCCAGCCCAGTGACCACAGGACCCAGCCCAGTGACCACAGGGCCCGGCTCAGTGACCACAGGGCCCAGCCCAGTGACCACAGGGCCCGGCTCAGTGACCACAGGGCCCAGCCCAGTGACCACAGGACCCGGCTCAGTGACCACAGGGCCCGGCTCAGTGACCACAGGGCCCGGCTCAGTGACCACAGGCCCCGGCTCAGTGACCACAGGGCCCGGCTCAGTGACCACAGCGCCCGGCTCAGTGACCACAGGGCCCAGCTCAGTGACCACAGGGCCCGGCTCAGTGACCACAGGGCCCGGCCCAGTGACCACAGGGCCCGGCCCAGTGACCACAGGGCCCGGCCCAGTGACCACAGGGCCCGGCCCAGTGACCACAGGGCCCAGCTCAGTGACCACAGGGCCCAGCCCAGTGACCACAGGGCCCAGCCCAGTGACCACAGGGCCCAGCTCAGTGACCACAGGGCCCAGCCCAGTGACCACAGGGCCCAGCCCAGTGACCACAGGGCCCGGCTCAGTGACCACAGGGCCCGGCTCAGTGACCACAGGGCCCGGCTCAGTGACCACAGCGCCCGGCTCAGTGACCACAGCGCCCGGCTCAGTGACCACAGGGCCCGGCTCAGTGACCACAGGGCCCGGCTCAGTGACCACAGGGCCCGGCTCAGTGACCACAGGGCCCGGCCCAGTGACCACAGGGCCCGGCCCAGTGACCACAGGGCCCGGCTCAGTGACCACAGGGCCCGGCTCAGTGACCACAGGGCCCGGCCCAGTGACCACAGGGCCCGGCCCAGTGACCACAGGGCCCGGCCCAGTGACCACAGGGCCCGGCTCAGTGACCACAGGGCCCGGCTCAGTGACCACAGGGCCCGGCTCAGTGACCACAGGGCCCGGCTCAGTGACCACAGGACCCAGCCCAGTGACCACAGGGCCCGGC
The DNA here is from genome assembly GCF_052327205.1 of Somniosus microcephalus. Classification (NCBI taxonomy): domain Eukaryota; kingdom Metazoa; phylum Chordata; class Chondrichthyes; order Squaliformes; family Somniosidae; genus Somniosus; species Somniosus microcephalus. The sequence goes on along the minus strand of NC_141011.1, from coordinate 11,219,867 downwards.
TCAGTGACCACAGGGCCCAGCCCAGTGACCACAGGGCCCAGCCCAGTGACCACAGGGCCCGGCTCAGTGACCACAGGGCCCGGCTCAGTGACCACAGGGCCCGGCTCAGTGACCACAGGGCCCGGCTCAGTGACCACAGGGCCCGGCTCAGTGACCACAGGGCCCGGCTCAGTGACCACAGGGCCCGGCTCAGTGACCACAGGGCCCGGCTCAGTGACCACAGGGCCCGGCCCAGTGACCACAGGGCCCGGCCCAGTGACCACAGGGCCCAGCTCAGTGACCACAGCGCCCAGCCCAGTGACCACAGGGCCCGGCTCAGTGACCACAGGGCCCGGCTCAGTGACCACAGGGCCCGGCTCAGTGACCACAGGGCCCAGCTCAGTGACCACAGGGCCCAGCTCAGTGACCACAGGGCCCGGCTCAGTGACCACAGGGCCCAGCCCAGTGACCACAGGGCCCAGCCCAGTGACCACAGGGCCCAGCCCAGTGACCACAGGACCCAGCCCAGTGACCACAGGGCCCGGCTCAGTGACCACAGGGCCCAGCCCAGTGACCACAGGGCCCGGCTCAGTGACCACAGGGCCCAGCCCAGTGACCACAGGACCCGGCTCAGTGACCACAGGGCCCGGCTCAGTGACCACAGGGCCCGGCTCAGTGACCACAGGCCCAGCTCAGTGACCACAGGGCCCGGCTCAGTGACCACAGCGCCCGGCTCAGTGACCACAGGGCCCGGCTCAGTGACCACAGGGCCCAGCTCAGTGACCACAGGGCCCAGCTCAGTGACCACAGGGCCCGGCCCAGTGACCACAGGGCCCGGCCCAGTGACCACAGGGCCCGGCCCAGTGACCACAGGGCCCGGCCCAGTGACCACAGGGCCCAGCTCAGTGACCACAGGGCCCAGCCCAGTGACCACAGGGCCCAGCCCAGTGACCACAGGGCCCAGCTCAGTGACCACAGGGCCCAGCCCAGTGACCACAGGGCCCAGCCCAGTGACCACAGGGCCCGGCTCAGTGACCACAGGGCCCGGCTCAGTGACCACAGGGCCCGGCTCAGTGACCACAGCGCCCGGCTCAGTGACCACAGCGCCCGGCTCAGTGACCACAGGGCCCGGCTCAGTGACCACAGGGCCCGGCTCAGTGACCACAGGGCCCGGCTCAGTGACCACAGGGCCCGGCCCAGTGACCACAGGGCCCGGCCCAGTGACCACAGGGCCCAGCTCAGTGACCACAGGGCCCAGCTCAGTGACCACAGGGCCCGGCCCAGTGACCACAGGGCCCGGCCCAGTGACCACAGGGCCCGGCCCAGTGACCACAGGGCCCGGCCCAGTGACCACAGGGCCCGGCTCAGTGACCACAGGGCCCGGCTCAGTGACCACAGGGCCCGGCTCAGTGACCACAGGGCCCAGCCCAGTGACCACAGGGCCCAGCCCAGTGACCACAGGGCCCAGCTCAGTGACCACAGCGCCCAGCCCAGTGACCACAGGGCCCGGCTCAGTGACCACAGGGCCCGGCTCAGTGACCACAGGGCCCGGCTCAGTGACCACAGGGCCCGGCTCAGTGACCACAGGGCCCAGCTCAGTGACCACAGGGCCCAGCTCAGTGACCACAGGGCCCAGCTCAGTGACCACAGGGCCCAGCCCAGTGACCACAGGGCCCAGCCCAGTGACCACAGGACCCAGCCCAGTGACCACAGGGCCCGGCTCAGTGACCACAGGGCCCAGCCCAGTGACCACAGGGCCCGGCTCAGTGACCACAGGGCCCAGCCCAGTGACCACAGGACCCGGCTCAGTGACCACAGGGCCCGGCTCAGTGACCACAGGGCCCGGCTCAGTGACCACAGGCCCAGCTCAGTGACCACAGGGCCCAGCTCAGTGACCACAGCGCCCGGCTCAGTGACCACAGGGCCCAGCTCAGTGACCACAGGGCCCAGCTCAGTGACCACAGGGCCCAGCTCAGTGACCACAGGGCCCAGCTCAGTGACCACAGGACCCAGCCCAGTGACCACAGGGCCCGGCTCAGTGACCACAGGACCCAGCCCAGTGACCACAGGGCCCAGCCCAGTGACCACAGGGCCCGGCTCAGTGACCACAGGACCCGGCCCAGTGACCACAGGGCCCAGCCCAGTGACCACAGGGCCCGGCTCAGTGACCACAGGGCCCGGCTCAGTGACCACAGGGCCCGGCCCAGTGACCACAGGGCCCGGCTCAGTGACCACAGGGCCCGGCTCAGTGACCACAGGGCCCGGCTCAGTGACCACAGCGCCCGGCTCAGTGACCACAGCGCCCGGCTCAGTGACCACAGGGCCCGGCTCAGTGACCACAGGGCCCGGCTCAGTGACCACAGGGCCCGGCTCAGTGACCACAGGGCCCGGCTCAGTGACCACAGGGCCCGGCCCAGTGACCACAGGGCCCGGCCCAGTGACCACAGGGCCCGGCTCAGTGACCACAGGGCCCGGCTCAGTGACCACAGGGCCCGGCTCAGTGACCACAGGACCCAGCCCAGTGACCACAGGACCCAGCCCAGTGACCACAGGGCCCAGCCCAGTGACCACAGCGCCCAGCCCAGTGACCACAGGGCCCGGCTCAGTGACCACAGGGCCCGGCTCAGTGACCACAGGGCCCGGCTCAGTGACCACAGGGCCCGGCTCAGTGACCACAGGGCCCGGCTCAGTGACCACAGGGCCCGGCTCAGTGACCACAGGGCCCGGCTCAGTGACCACAGGGCCCGGCTCAGTGACCACAGGGCCCGGCTCAGTGACCACAGGGCCCAGCTCAGTGACCACAGCGCCCAGCCCAGTGACCACAGGGCCCGGCTCAGTGACCACAGGGCCCGGCTCAGTGACCACAGGGCCCGGCTCAGTGACCACAGCGCCCGGCTCAGTGACCACAGGGCCCGGCTCAGTGACCACAGGGCCCAGCCCAGTGACCACAGGGCCCGGCTCAGTGACCACAGGGCCCGGCTCAGTGACCACAGGGCCCGGCTCAGTGACCACAGGGCCCGGCTCAGTGACCACAGGGCCCGGCTCAGTGACCACAGGGCCCGGCTCAGTGACCACAGGGCCCGGCTCAGTGACCACAGGGCCCGGCCCAGTGACCACAGGGCCCGGCCCAGTGACCACAGGGCCCGGCTCAGTGACCACATGGCCCGGCTCAGTGACCACAGGGCCCGGCCCAGTGACCACAGGGCCCAGCTCAGTGACCACAGGGCCCGGCTCAGTGACCACAGGGCCCGGCTCAGTGACCACAGGGCCCGGCTCAGTGACCACAGGGCCCGGCTCAGTGACCACAGGGCCCGGCTCAGTGACCACAGGGCCCGGCTCAGTGACCACAGGGCCCAGCTCAGTGACCACAGGGCCCAGCTCAGTGACCACAGGGCCCAGCCCAGTGACCACAGGGCCCAGCTCAGTGACCACAGGGCCCAGCTCAGTGACCACAGGGCCCAGCCCAGTGACCACAGGGCCCGGCTCAGTGACCACAGGGCCCGGCTCAGTGACCACAGGGCCCGGCCCAGTGACCACAGGGCCCGGCTCAGTGACCACAGGGCCCGGCCCAGTGACCACAGGGCCCAGCTCAGTGACCACAGGGCCCAGCTCAGTGACCACAGGGCCCAGCTCAGTGACCACAGGGCCCGGCTCGCACCAGTTTTCCCCTGGCTCTGCTGCTACCGGATCAGCATCAGGCCAATGAAGCACTGACTGCTGCATCAGTGAGAGTTGCCACAACAGATGCATGTGTGGCGACACCATGACTGGAGCCACTGGTGGCCCAGGAGACCCAATACGGCAAGTCCCCACGGGAGGGATAGTGACTCGGTGAAACTGATGGATCAAAGTTATCTTAAGCACATGGGAGTACTTTGCAATGATAACACGCCCCAACCATCCCCTCCTTATTTGAGACACTGCCTGCTAACGGAGCGCTTCTGATCTGCTCTCCTGTGCACGTTGTTGCATATAATTCATGCAGAAACAGATGTTCAATGTTTGTAATGTTGCTTAAAACAGAATCCTAACCAGTGTGTGTGGTGTGCATGCAGAGTGCTGGGAGAGGGGAGGGCTGGGTGATTTTGCTTAAAGGGCCATCAAGGCAAAAATGACATGCAACTGACCACATCTGACATCACTGGAGTGTCACAGTATTGCACCGTAACCCACAATCCGAATCCAACAGGTGCCAATGCTGAAGCTCCCTTTGAAGTTGGCGTCGAGTTGTAACCAATGGATGAGCTACAAAGAGTTGGAGCCTGGAGATTCAGAACTCGAGACTGAAGAGTTTGGTGTCGGAGCCCAGAGTGTTGGGAATGTCGGGAGTTGGATTGAGTGATTTGACAACTATCCTGCCCCAAAATTGGGTGGAACAGTGGTGGGAAATTCGGGTGACAAGGCCAATTCCACCATGACCTCAATTATCCTACCCCTGCCCCGGCTCGCAAGGCTGTCGGCTGCTTCTTCAGTGTCCGTCAGATGTAAATGCCCGTGCGGAGGCTGTGCCTAGAAAGCTGCTCCGTTTCTCTGCCGCTGACCCCAGGGACCACCAGGCAGACGGCCTAGTGGACCTCCTTTTGGAGGGCAAGGGTCCGGTTTTGGCACCTCTCCTTCCCCTCAGGCCTCACCAAGCCACCTGTCCAGGCATCGACTCAGTCTAAGGCCCGCCCAAAATAAAGGCCCTCCTTGATCGTTGGGGCTTTTCTCCTCCCATTGAGCGACCTCCTCCTCGGGTGCTGAAGCAGTGATCCAGCTGTAACACCATCTGAATTCTCCTGGCTCGCAGTCGCTCGCTCACTCTTGGTACCAATCAATTCAACCAGAAGCCTACGCTGCAGACTTGCTGACCCCTCTCCCCCCGACCCTGGGTCACAGTGAGGTCGGGACAGCAGGCGCAAGTTCACGCCCCAGACTGCAACATCACCAATGGAAGGAGAGTCCAGCAAGTTCAGACCTGAAGAGTCGGGGGGCTGGGAAAGAGAGGTGATGCAGGGATAGTCAGAGGTCTCGGGAGAGTTTGATCTTCTAGATGTGTTAACGTGAGTGATTCAGGCGGATGGTTAGCAGATTATCTGGACAAGCCGCATCTGCTGTGAAGGGTGTTGGCTGCACAATGCAGACACTGCACACCACATAACGTTACATTTGCTCTCACCAGTACATGAACGTACAAAGGACCAAAGGTAAACCTGAATGTATCTGCTTACATCTTCGAAGACTTTATCCAACTCTTTAGGATCCATGATGAACTTTGGATAGCCAATCATGTCGTAGATTGAATCAGCCTGTCCAACAGAAAAAAACGCACAAAGTTAAGCAAGGACAGGTGTTGAAAATGTTAGTCTGCAAATCAGTGAGAGCAATGTTACTGTATGAACAGTTAATGCCACTCGCGTGCAATGCCTCTCACTGCGGTCTAAGGAGCCGGTTTGCACTGAGCTGAGCTGGATTGAGCCTGTGAATCAGTGCGAATGGGAGCCTGTGAATCAGTGTGAATGGGAGCCTGTGAATCAGTGCGAATGGGAGCCTGTGAATCAGTGCGAATGGGAGCCTGTGAATCAGTGTGAATGGGAGCCTGTGAATCAGTGCGAATGGGAGCCTGTGAATCAGTGCGAATGGGAGCCTGTGAATCAGTGTGAATGGGAGCCTGTGAATCAGTGTGAATGGGAGCCTGTGAATCAGTGGGCCCCCCAACCAACGCTGCCCCACTTTGGATGATTTTAAATGGATTAAAATCTCCAATAAATAGCAGAGAGGGGAATTTTGGACAAGCTGGTGCGATGTTTGGACAGTAACGTCGCTCGGGAGTCTCGAGGGGAAACTGTTACTGGGCACGCTCCCCACATCTCGCAGGCAGCCAATGGACACAAAGAAAAGACCAGAGGGAACAATGTGGTGAAATGATGTGGTCTCCTCACATCAGCAGCACTGCAGTCACAGCCTCAACCCAACGCAGATCAGTACAAACAGGCTCACTTCAAACAACTTCGACTCACATCAGACCAGTGCTGTCCAGTACGTTAGCACACTATCCAGATGTGGCCAATGGGGAATCCAGATGTGGCCAATTGCAATTCTGATTAGTAAATTTAAAAAAATGAATAACAGACTCTGCCACCAGGGTGTGTGATCTCAATACTCAGATTCGCACGACGTGTGCATGTGAACCTTAACCTCTCCGTGCATTTGTTGGTAAAATGGTAAGGGGTAAAGCAGAGTATGCGAGTGTTTTTGATCACTGTGATGCTTTACTTCCTTGATTATTGAGCGGTGGGAGATGTTTGTGAAGTAAATATACACGTGTGAAGTACCTGCATTTTGTGAGAGGCGTTTTCTACTAAAATTAGTGCATGTGGTTAAAACTGTGTCGCCATAGCAACCCCCTGTGGCTGGTCAGTGACTTCTATTGGACAACACTGGACTGGATGAAGGATTAGTGGACTGCACAGTCCCCAGTGACAATACCGAGTGGAAGAGTTAACAGGCAACGTTTGGTTGGTTAACCATCGTTTTGTTTCAATTATAGGGTCTCTCGGGTAATGTACAACGAACAGTATTTACAGGTCAATTAGGAATGAAATGTCGTAACTCAGTAAGCTTCTCTACAAGGCTCATCATCAGTCAAATAATAATTGACCTAAGTGGCAGTGGTTATCATGCAACATTGATTCCGAACCTTAATACAAAAAAAATGGAATTTTAGTTATAATTTGGGCTATTCAAATCCGTTAATGGGCCCACGGTTCAGAATCTCAGGGGAAATGGGCTTTTATTTTAAGTGGTTTCCATGGTTACAATTGGGTTTGGCAATGGGCAGGATTGGCAACGTTCCCCAAGTTGTGTACAAATCTCAATTCTGTGGGGGGGGTGTCAGGAGGTCCCCAGTGCACGGGCGAAACGAATAATCTGCAAGATTGAGCCCACGAGTCATTTTTGCGCTGCTAAATCCAGCTCCCTTATCCCGAAGGCAGATTTGTAGACCCCATTTTTCAGGGGTCTACGATTCTCTGTTGCTGGGTTAGGAAGCGGAGTGCGCCTCAAGGACATAGCAACTAGAACAGTCCCCGGTATTAAAGCAACAAGACTTGGATGCACCCCCACCGCGCCCCAAAAAACACTGGCCAGACGACACTCCACCTCCACACCCCCCCAACCGCCCCCCCCAACCAGGACTACCCGAGACGAGCACCATGTTCTCCTGTTGCAACAGTCGGTCAATAGATACATCAAACAAAATCCCCGAAAGGAAACCAATTCAGACTGCTCAACAGAATGGAAGCCAAGTCGAGCAGGCTCCTTAAGGGCCGTGTGATCCTCTCTGTCAGATTATTCTTTCCCGGCTTTCTTAAAAATTTCCTTCCTGTGATGTGGGCTTTGCTGGCACGGCCAGCATTTATTGCCCACCCCTGGTTGGCCTGAAGGTGGTGATGGGTCTCCTTCTTGACCCACTGAAGGCGGTTTGAAACAATTGATGGCTTGCTGGACCACTTCAGAGTCAACCACATTGACATTGGACTGGAGGCACGCGTCGGCCAGAACGACAGGTTTCCTTCCCTAGTTCTGTATGACAATCCGACAGCTTCGTGGTCACTTTTACTGGTTCTTTTATTTATTTTAAATTCAAAATTCTCAACCTCGCATTCTCTGGATTATTAATCCAAGCCTCTGGATTATTAGTCCAGTAACATAAACCACGACACCTCCCGTACTCAATGTACGGATGGCGAGGATGTAAATCTTCAGTGTTGGGCACCTGCTCCCACCAGGAAAGGTGCAAACCTTCAGCACTTTCTAAAGGACGTGCAAACCCAAATTCAGATGTTCCTGAATAAATCCACATTGGCGCCAGCCCTTTGGCTTCAGTGTTGTCCTGACATGACCAGTAAGACTTGTTGATGTCAAGAAGTTTGGAGGTCTTTTTTTAATTATAAATATGTATGATGATATTTGACAGCTGTTACTGCAATAATTGAGGAAGCACCCAGCCTCCTTGCTTTGAGGCTGAGCCAGATGAACCGCTCCTCCTCATACTCTGCGGAGCCTTAATCATTTCCCACCAGCTGTGACCTTCAGATAACCTTTTCAATCGCGGCAAATAATTACCTTTCAGGCAAGGTTTCTGTACTGAAATTAAAAATATACCCGGGTGAGTTTTTGGTTTGCTTGTTCTGTGCGTATCGTATTGTGTACGGTGGCCTTGTGTAGTGGCTATTTAACAGGACCAATAATCCGGAGAACGAGAGTTCAAATGCCACCATGGGCAGCCTGAGAACCTGATTTCAGTTTAAACAAAATCTGGAAAATAAAAGCGGACGTCAGTCAAAGTGACCGTGAAGCTGTCGGATTGTCGTAAAACCCCAACTTGTTCACGACTCTCCTTCAGGGAAGAAAACCTGCCGTCCTTACCGGGTCTGGCCTTGGCCTACATGTGACTCCAGTCCCACACCAACGTGTTTGACTCTTAACTTGCCCTCTGAAGTGGCCCAGCAAGCCAGCACCACCTTCTCAGGGCAACTCGCGGTGGGCAATAAATGCCAGCCTTGCCAGTAACGCCCATTTCCAAAGAATGAGTTTTTTTTTAAAGTAAGTATGCAAGCAAGGTAGTTCAACGCACCCACCGCCGCATCATTGCGCCCCTCAAGCTGTTTTTATACTGGGTGTCACTGGGCACTAGCAGACCGCTTCCTGCAGCCTGTGGCAACCCCATTGTAAACATGCATCAATTGTTAAGCCCAGTGGTGAGGAAGTCAGGTGTTTGCTTGACTGGGTCTTTCTGGACACTGGCCTCAGCGAGTCCAACACGCTCACACTTGGGGGAGAGGTGCTGGCTGCCTGACCAGCTTCAGGAACCGGCAGTTCAAAAACACCCAGTGACGCCAGCCTCAAAGCAAGTTTAAACCAGGTTTGAAGGCCCGCTTTGACTTGACTGTGTGCCAGGCCTAACCCAGCCACCAGGGAGCAGGGAGGGAGAACTGGCCGGGTGAAGCATCCTCTCTTACACGGCACAGCCCCGCACAGCACACATCAGTCAGGAACACAAAAGGCAAAATATTGCGGATGCTGGAAATCTGAAACAAAACAGAAAATGCTGGAAACACTCAGCAGGTCAGGCATCATCTGCAGAGATAGAAACAGAGTTAACGTTTCAGGTCGATGACCTTTCATAGGATTACATAGGATATATGGCACAGAAACAGGCCATTCGGTCCAACCAGTCCATGCCGGCGTTTATGCTCCACTCGAGCCTCCTCCCGTCTTTCCTCATCTAACTCTATCAGCGTAACCCTCTATTCCCTTCTCCCTCATATGCTTGTCTAACCTCCCCACATGATGAAGGGTCATTCACCTGAAACGTTAACTCTGTTTCTCTCTTCACAGATGCGGCCTGACCGGATCAGCCAGGGTCTGACTGAACGGCCGAACAGGCTCAAGGGGCTGAATGGCCTAGGCCCTGCCTCTTGCAAGTCAGGGTGGACAGGGAAATTGGCAGGGGCTACATCAAAGTGGGAGAGGGCAGTGTGAATGAGTTGGGGAGAGATAACTTTCAGAGGAGACGACAAGGAACCCCCCCCCCATAATTTAATGTCAGCTGTGGCTCAGTGGGAGGCACAGTCGCCTCTGAGTCAGAAGGTTGTGGGTTCAAGTCCCACTCCAGGGACTTGAGCACAAAAATCTAGAATGACACTCAGCGCAGTACTGAGGGAGTGCCGTCTTTCGGTTGAGACATTAAACCGAGGCCCCGTCTGCTTTGTCAGGTGGATGTAAAAGATCCCCCGGCACGGTGTCCTGAACAATATTTATTCCTCAACCAACATAACAAAAACAGATTATCTGGTCATCATCACGTTGCTGGTTGTGGGAGCTTGCTGTGCGCAAATTGTCTGCCACGTTTCCCACATTACAACAGTGACTCCACTTCAAAATGTACTTCATTGACTGTAAAGCACTTTGAGACGTCCGGTGGTCGTGAAAGGCGCTATATAAATGCAAGTCTTATTTCTTAATGGGAAAAATGTATGAACCACATGGAGCAGAAAGGTCCAATTGCCAATCCGTGCAGGTCTCACCAGGCAATGTTGGTCCACAATTGCCCTCAACATCCCAGGTTCCGGTGGGCCGACACAACATCTCACAGAAAGTCCTGTGAATTCCTGCATTATACCCGGGCAGTGTGATTTGATGCTGCCCATCCTGCAATCTTACATAAAAAGGCCCCAGAAGCAGTTTCTGAGTGGAGTTGAAAATGACAACAGATCACTCGGCCTACCCAACGCTAATCAGTCGCCCCTGCTGGTGGGGGTCGCCTGCGTGGAGGGTGGGTGAAAGGTCATCGGCCTGAAACGTCAACTCTGGTTCTCTCTCTCCACAGACGCTGCCGGACCTGCTGAGCAACGAGCCCTGTAACTTTGGCGCTGCGCAGCGCCAGCATTCAGAGTGCTGCTCACACGGAGTTTTTGCATTGAAAAGCTGGCTGCGTGGGATCCCTGCAGCTCACAGGGAAGATCGCTGCCGAGTATTCCCAGCATTTTTCTGTTCTCATTTCAGATTTCCAGCACCCGCAGTATTTTGCTTTTGTTAAACTATTAGCAAGCCCTGAGCTGACCAGCACTGCGATAATTATTCCTATTGCTTGGAGTCAGTCTCCGTCCTGACCTGTGACCTATCGCATTATTTAACCCTGAAAAGTGTGAGTTGATGCATTTTGGGAGGACGAACAAGGCAAGGGAATACACAATGAATGGTAGGATCCTAGGAAGGATAGAGGATCAGAAGGATGTGGTGTGCATGTGCATAGATCCCTGAAGGCAGCAGGACCAGTAGATAAGGTGGTTAAAAAGGCATATGGGATACTTGCCTTCATTAGCCGAGGCATTGAATATAAGAGCAGGGAGGTTATGATGGAGCTGTACAAAACGCTAGTTAGGCCACAGCTGGAATACTGTGTGCAGTTCTGGTCACCACACTAGGAAGGATGTAATTGCATTGGAGAGGGTGCAGAGGAGATTCACCAGGATGTTACCTGGGCTGAGCGCCGAGACTGGACAGGCTGGGGTTGTTTTTCTTAGAGCAGAGAAGGCTGAGGGGGGACCTGATTGAGGTGTACAAAAATTATGAGGGGCATAGATAGGGTAGATAGAAAGGAACTTTTCCCCTTATTAGAGAGGTCAATAACCAGGGGGCATAGTTTCAAGGTAAGGGGCAGGAGGTTTAAAGGGGATTTGAGGAAAATCTTTTTCACCCAGAGGGTGGTTGGAATCTGGAACTCACTGCCTGAAAGGGTGGTAGAGGCAGGAACCCTCACAACATTTAGATGAGCACTTGAAACGCCATAGCATACAAGGCTACGGACCAAGTGCTGGAAAATGGGATTAGAATAGACAGGGCTTGATGGCCTGCGCGGACACGACGGGCCTCTTTCTGTGCTGTATAACTCTATGGGGTAGATTTTCCCAAACCTGTCGGGAAGAAGGCGGGACTTCCCCTTTTGGGTTTTTGACCCGCCTACTTCGACGTCCGGCCAATCCGCGTGATTTTCCCTTGATTGACCTTGTTGAGCCCGCCCAGCAGGCCAATTAAGGGCCACCCGGCAACAGGTGACATCACAGACTGAAATTTCATCTGTCAAGAGTTCTTGACAGATGAAATATCAGTGTTTCACAGCTGTTTGAAGCTGTCAAACACTGACAGTCTGAGTTCTACCATGAGTCATTCTGCACAGACTCAGTTAGAACTCTTACCGGCACTCAAAGCTGAAGGCTGTCACCTTTCACAGATTGCAGCCGTTCAGCTTTAAGTACTGGCTGAGTGATGCGCTCCCGACGGCTACAGGAAGAAAGCCTGTGAAGGTAAGTACAGGTAAGTAAAAGTTCTTTACACACTTTAGACACACCAAACACACTTACCTTTACACTCATGCACCCATCACTCACCTGAGCGCCCAACATCGCGACCCCTCCAACTCCTTCAACCCGACGGCCTGCCTGCTCTAACCTGGCGTGGTTTGGAGCCATCGGGAAACCCACACGAAACCCCTCAAAATAGGGATTAGGCTAAAAACTGTGTTAACTACCTGTTAACAGGCAGTTAATTGGCACTAATCCCTTCCCGCCTGGTTTCGGCGGGTCCCAGTGCGGGGCGGGTACCCGCCGCCCCTGAAACTTACATGGGGCGGGGTTTTGGGCGGGATGGTGTCGGGACCCCCAAATTCAGGATTTCCCCCCCCCCCCCCCATGCCTGAAACCCCGCCTAACGGCTCCACGAAAATCTAGCCCTATGACTATTATTTGACACGGCCATTCTGCGGCTCTCCGATTTTAATTTTTACCTTTTCCTTGGCTGCTCTTTTGGTTTGCTCATCCATCCAGGTGGTTTGCTTCAGGCTTGCCTCGAACGCAGCTTTAATTTCTGAAATCATTTCTTCAGCCTGCAGAACAACCCCATGATCTATTAAACCAGTCAGTCCAGCACAGGAGGTACACAGAGCTACACAAGGTGCAGGACATTGCATTAGTCATGCTGCATTATAATGGAAGCTTCCAATTTAAAGGACCCACTCGCACCGAGTGCTGAGGAGGGACTGATCGGTATCTGAGCGAAGTAGATTGGAAGCATTCCCACCTTCTTCTCGAAATTTCCCCTTCCTTTCCTGACTCTTGTTGGCTACAGTTAGCCAGACATGGGGACAGCTTCTGGCACCTCTACAAGAGTCTGGGTATTCTGCACCTCCTGACTCCCCAAAGCCTTTCCACCATCTACAAGGCACAAGTCAGGAGTGTGATGGAATACTCTCCACTTGCCTGGATGAGTGCAGCTCCAACAACACTCAAGAAGCTCAACACCATCCAGGACAAAGCAGCCCGCTTGATCAGCAGCCCAGCCACCACCTTAAACATCCACTCCCTCCACCACCGGCACACCGTGGCTGCAGTGTGTCTTATCCACAGGATGCACTGCAGCAACTCGACAAGGCTTCTTCGACAGCAGCTCCCAAACCCGCGGCCTCCAAGTAGCTGGCTTGCCTGGGGAAATGTTGACAATTTTATGTTTACAAGTTTCTCCGATTGTGCAGCCAGCACCATGCGGAGGGAAGAGGTGCCAGCAATGCCCGCTCTCCTCCACCCACCCCCCAGACCCGAGGTAAACGGCCTTGATGCCCACCTCAACGACACAAATCAACCTGACCCCGAAAAATAGGGGTGGGAGCGCAGACGAGGGGCGAGCGGACAGGAGTCCTGCTGCCCCAGAGGTTCATGTGCACGGGTCGACAGGACCTTGTGTGTTGAAGATAGCGCTGTGATTATACAATATCTGACTCAAGCATGGTGCATGGGCGAGTGATGACACACTGACCAAGCTGTGTCCTTGCTCAAGATGCCAGTTCTCTGAGTTTTTAAAAACTTTTTGTGAAAAATATCTTAGAACAGAGGGGAGGATCTACTTTTACACTTGGATGAGGAATACTAGAGGACTAAACCAACCGATGGTTGTACTCTCGAGTATCTGTTTAAGGGGTCCACTGATAAACAAAATAAACTTTGAGGGACAACTTAACAAGTAGAGCTTTGTTGCAGTAATAAAATACTTCCTAACCCTCAAACCCACTCCAGAACGTTCTATTTTGTCAGCTGTACAACAGGTAAACACAGCAAGGCCTTGCCTCACACCACCGACTGATCCTCTCTCCAGTAAGTCTTTGAAGCTGGGATATGGAGGGCAATGCGGTCAGAGGCCTAAAGACCAACTCTTGTCTCATTCTGCACAGAGCTTTGCCCTCCTAAGCGCAGGGAAGGATCAATGGCGATCGTGGGAAAGTCATGTCTTGTAGCAGCCCTGGTGGTCAGGCTGGCTAAGGATGCAAAGAGGTAAGTGGTATGACCGAGGGAGGCGCACCCTCAGGCCCCAATTCTAAAAACCAACAACCCACAGTTTCCCTGACGGCTGAGTCTGATAGTGCACTGCGCAGAGCAGAGCAGAGCAGAACGGAACCACACAGATCATTAAAGCCTTGGCTCAATTCTCACTTTGTGCTAAGTTAGCTAATCTTAGCCGTTAGGACCACAGAAATTACAGTTAGGAGGAGGCCATTTGGCCCATCGTGCCTGTACTGGAGCGAGCTTTTCACCTGGAGCTGTCTACTTAATCCCTTCTGCCGGGTCCTTTTATATTCTTCCTTTTTAAATACTTAATCCAATTCTCTTTTAAATGTTATTGGAGTGCTGCAATGGGACCCAGCACCCCAGGGTGTGGGAGGAGAATAGGGTGACTGCGGCACAGTGACTCCTGTGGATAAGTCTACATGTGCTGGCTTCAGTTCAGCATTGGAGTGGGGTTAGTTGTAACGCCCCTGTGGTTGAATAGCCTACCAACACTCACCATCTATGCTCATGCATAAAGAATGGCCACTGAATGAGGCAGTGGAGTGTGGTCAACGTGTATGGAACCGTACCCTTGCATGAGTTGGAAGGGGGAATATCAATTCAACCCACTGGCTGTGCTTGACCTAAGCCACCTGGCCAGAGAAGACTGTGCCCCTATTACGGCGTCAGCTGTGGTTCACTGGTAACTCTCTCGCCTCTGAGTCAAAAGGTTGTGGGTTCAAATCCTACTCCAGAGACTTGAGCACAAAATCCAGGCCGACACTCTAGTGCAGTGCTGAGGGAGTGCTGCACTGTCGGAGGTGCCGGCTTTCGGATGAGGCGTTAAACCGAGGACCCGTCTGCTCTCTCAGGCGGACGTAAAAGATCCCATGGCACTATTATAAGAAGAGCAGGAGAGTTTTCTCTGGTGTCCTGCCCAATAAATATCCCCCAACCAACATCACCAAAACAGATTATCTGGTCATTATCACATTTCTGTTTGTGGGAGCTTGCTGTGCACAAATTGGCTGCTATGTTTCCCACATAACAAAAGTGACTACGCTTCAAAAGTACTTAATTGGCTGTAAAGCGCTTTGGGACGTCCTGAGATTGTGAAAGGCACTATATAAATACAAGTTGTTTCTTTTACTGTGTAGTGATACCCAAATGTACACAACTGTTTAAGCTCCTCAATGTTTAAACTTTCCAGGTGCCAGGTAGTTTGTAATGTATTTAAACATTGCATGGGATTTGATTAATAAAACACATTTACAAATGATTAGGTTTGCCTTTGCCATCACTTTGTTAAGTTTTCTGTTTTCCCCTAGTGAGCGCTGACGGTACTATTGGGGGAGGCGGGTTGGAGGAGTTGCTGAGGGAGTGGCGTGACTACATTCAGACTGAGGCTGGAGCACTGTGAGCTAATGATGGGGTGGATTGACAGTAATTTAGTGCATTTACACCGTTAAGAGTCAGCAAAGGCCCCAAAACAGTTTCCTCAATATCACTGCGACCCACCGTTTAAATAAAGGTTCAAAATAAATCAGCACAGAGAACAGATCTCCAGTTATTCACAATTAGAGCGAGCATGCAACATTGACAGTCTCGACTTACGATTTGCTTGCTGTCCTCTGAAAATGTTGCTTTGACAAACAAAGCTCCGAGTGAAAACCCAAGGGTGCCATCAGTGTCGCTGACACATGTCTTCCATCGAGTACTGCATGTCTGGAGGAGTAAGAGAGTGAGGAAAGGACAAGGGTTATGGCAAGTTAAGAGGATTAACAAAGATTCAGCCAGAATATAGCTGCTGGGTTCTGGCCGAGACGGATGCTGGTTGAAGCTCTTCCCCACCCCTATGCACAGCCGGACACAGCTTGCCATGGATTATACCGGCATTCCCAATGCTTCTGTTCTTTGATAGCAACAGCCCAGAGTTGATGCAGTTTAGAACACATACCCTTCAAAAAGATATAGAAACCTTGGAATTCAATCACGTATAATCAAACCAATGAGGAATTATGCCCACAGTGGAATTGCATTCAGAAAATATTTGTGTTTTTACTAAACCACTGATGGAATTGGCCGAATACGCCTCCAGGAGCCTGGTCACTATGGTTACGATGAAGTCAATGGCAAGGAGAATTGAGCGGGGTGTGTGACGGGCGTCAACAGCGTGAATTACCCCCAATCAAACTACACGCACTGACCCCCAGTGCATCTCAGAATGGCACCCCCTAACTACCAGAGTTAGATTTCCATTTCCATCACCATCTTTGCTTCGGGCCTTTTCTAAATGAGATCCCAACTTAGTACCAGCTAGGTCTCAATTATGGGCAGTTTAACTCTTTTGACTTTTGTCCATTAGGAACTGGTTTGAGACAGCTCAAACTCAGGAGAGATTGACATCTCATAAGGCTGGGCTAGAGACAAAAGAAGATCACAATCAGTCCCAGTAATCCAGTACCTTAAAAAAGGAAATATTTTTCTGGCTTTAATATTATGGCTGTGATATATTCGATAATTATTATTTATCCCATAATGCACAGCCAATCTCACAGCTCTGGTGGTATTTCCAATGCTGTTGTGCATCAGGACAAAAAAACCTATTGTACAGTCAATGTTGTAGTCAGATTAGCTAGCACAAGACAATATTGTTTACAGATGGATAACAGATTGGAATGCTGCACAAAAATCAAGAGGTCGGGATCACTGCCGATGCTTGTATTGAGCTGATTATTGAAAGTATTTCTTCCGGTCTCAATGGGGCAATGGTGAGGATGTAATGATGTGTCTCACCTAGGTAGGGAATGGGAATGGAAAACACAATCAGTCAGGTCTCCCACTCTTGATCGCCCCAGTACACGTGATGAGGATAGGATTGGACTCAGCTGTGACTAACCCTCATGATTGAAGAACCCAGTTGCATTGAGTGTCTAGGCTCACACGTGAATGGGCACTTGGATGGCTGTGGAACCAAACTCTACCTGGAGTCAGCAGCACTGGGTGGGACCAAACTCTACCTGGAGTCAGCATCACTGGGTGGGACCAAACTCTACCTGGAGTCAGCATCATCAGGTGGGACCAAACTCTACCTGGAGTCAGCATCATCAGGTGGGACCAAATTCTACCTGGAGTCAGCATCACTGGGTGGGACCAAACTCTACCTGGAGTCAGCATCACTGGGTGGGACCAAACTCTACCTGGAGTCAGCATCACTGGGTGGGACCAAACTCTACCTGGAGTCAGCATCATCAGGTGGGACCAAATTCTACCTGGAGTCAGCATCATCAGGAGAGGAGGAGAGAAAACAAAGTACTAGAAAATGAAAAATGATGGGAGCTTGTGCGTTTTATGCAGTCTCTAGACTCCCTCAAATGCTATAGAACTGTGAAGAATCGTCCGTTTGTGCAACTCTTGGCTCCCAACTGATTGTAAAAGCCTCCCGCACGATCAGCTCTGGTTAAAAGTGAGGAAAGGCGCAAAGTTTGAACCCGCAGATACTGAAACAAGAAAACAAACGACAAGGCTGCACACTTGAGCTGCTCAGTGAACGCGTTCAGGCTCTAATCTCAGATCAGAAGCCCACGTCCCACACCAGCAACCACTGCGGAATGACACAAGAGTGCACGCTCCCAGTGGGAGTATTCAGTTCTGTTTTGATAATGGTTGTGAAATGCTGGCGGGACACAAGAAAACATAATTAATTAAAACTGATGTCAAATGGCCCCGAAGCTCCGACTGCAGAGCATTCAACCTCCATGCTGAGGGATTGGTTCAAATTGCTGCAGCGACTCTTATTTAAAAAAAGGTTTTGAAGCATGCACTAAGTTCATCTCCGCTGGCCTGGCAGATCGGAAGGCGCAGCACTGTCGAAACTGGCCGGAATCTTTTACTTTGGTGGCGATCCATTCAAGTTAAATTTCTTCTTGCCCCTTTTTGCACTTGGGGGCCAGGAACCGGCTACAACTGGGAAGGCTGGGCTTTAGCTGCAGGCCTCCAGCAGTGACGCTCTGAGCGGGCCCCTTAAGCTGCACCCAAGAAAGGCCTGGAGATGCCATAGAGTTCAACAACTACAGGTCATCACCTCGGCCCCTATCCTATATATATATTTTTTTCCACACTTTTTTTTTGTGTTTTCTTTTTTTCTCTCCCACATGGCAGCTGTCTCTCATTCTGCCCGCGCAATTCACACTTCATCTAGAACCATCCTTTGTTTCTTAACCTGTCCCATTACCACCTCCTCTTGTCTTGAATATCTCTTAATGTCTCTTAATGTCTCTTAACCTCTCCTGCCTTCTATCCTATCACAGACCTTCCCTTTTGTTCTTTCACCCCCTCCCCCATTTACCAGCCCCTACACTTGCTTAAAAATCTGTTCCATTTCCTGCTTTTTTCCAGTTCTGACGACGGGTCATCGACCTGAAACGTTAACTCTGTTTCTCTCTCCACAGATGCTGCCTGACCTGCTGAGTATCTCTGGCATTTTCTGTTTTTATTTCAGATTTCCAGCATCTGCAGTATTTTCTTGTTGTGCTGGAGATGCTGCGGTTTCCCCGGTGATTTACCTGCTCGCAGGGAAGGCGGCAGCAGCTGATGCTGGACTCCTCCTTGCAGACACAAGCTGGGGTGAGCACCTCAGGAGCTGTGCGAGGCCACATATTCGTACACGGGCTTCTGGCGTAAACACCTGCCCCTGACCTAAACACCGGCCACGTTCGTAGCCAATTAGGCAAAAGAAATGAGGCAAATAGCATAGCTGCATTTAAGGTGAAGCTAGAGAAGCACACGAGGGAGAAAGGAATAGAAGAATAAGCTGATTGGCTGTGATGAAGAGGGGTGGGAGGAGGCTCGTGTGGAGCATAAACACTGGCATGGACCCGCTGGGCCGAATGGCCTGTTTCTGTGCTGTAAATACTTTGTAATGGTCTGTACCCTGTCTCTTGGGCCTCCATTTTATTTCCAAGTTGGTGGGTGGGCACACTGGTGTGGGTGGTGGCGGGGGGGTCTATTACGTAGAGATGATGTTTCCACTTGCGGGCGAGACCAGAACTAGGGGCCATAAATATAAGATAGTCAATAATAAATTCAGTAGGGAATTCAGGAGAAATGACCCAGAGAGCGGTGAGAATGTGGAACTCGCTACCACAAGGAATAGTTGAGGTGACCAGCATAGATGCATTTAAGTGGAAGCTAGATAAACACACGAGGGAGGAAGGAATAGAAGGATAAGCTGATTGGCTGTGATGAAGAGGGGTGGGAGGAGGCTCGTGTGGAGCATAAACACTGGTGTGGACCCGCTGGGCTGAATGGCCTGTTTCTGTGCTGTCGACTCGATAAATTCATAGTGTGAGGAGATCAAGAAGGATTAATGGAGGAAAATATCTTCGGGGGGGAGAAACTACCAAAGCAATGGACAGTCCAATTCATCGGAGGCCAGTCTCATCTGGTTGTAGGCACCTTAGGACATTGCCCGCAAATGGCTTTCAATTGCATGGTGCAACCAGGCAGTCAGACAGCATTAACCCTTCACCTGCTGGACCGATGACCAAAAACACGGGGTTTGAATTTGCCATTTGTTTTAAGAATTGATCAGGAGACATATATTGTGCTCCTTGTTCTCACAATGCTCTCCAACACAAATTTGATGAAATATCATAAAAGTAATATTTATCTCAAAACAGGCAGCTGCCCTTTTAAAAGGTCATCTCCAAAGTTCTTGCTTTCACTTAAAACTTAGAATGTTTAGTGAAACCCCTGATCAAGCTTGGAATCGATGGTGTGTGGGGTATATTGATGCTAAGAAGCTGTGTAAAGTGAGTAAGTTTGTCCTGGTTTCTAAAAGCATGCAGACATTGAGGTCACAACTCTCCTCTCCCCCTGTTCCCACAGATGAAACTTCTTATTTTAACAAAGCCCTGGTGTGTTGATATTTGGCCTTCCACCTGCGGTAATTGCAGCAATATGTCCCTGTCCTTTGGAAATCATGGAAAGATTCCTTCCTTTCATTCCTGATTAGGAAGAATCATTTAAATTTTGCACCAGGCCACCACATTAGAACTCGTGCCCCCAGGATAGGAGGGGAGATCATCTGGAACGGTGCCGATGTTGGTGACAAGAAAGCAGCTGGAGTTGTTACCGAGCGACACTGTGAGGGAGACGAGGGAACATAAATCGTTTAAATGCTGCAGTCCTCGCAGGGATAAACAGTGCGCCTTTGATAATAATCCTGCTCCCTTTGAAACTTCAGCTCAGTAACTCCCTCGGACCACTTCCTCCGATAATGTCGTCAAGACTTAAAGGAGTTGGGGCTCGGTAAGTTACACTCACTTGCGCTCCCAGTTAAGCAAGCGCCGTGACCAGCATTTAAAGGGTTAAATATCTTGTTTACGATCACTAAATAAGATTTTCAGAAACTCTGAACTTATTTGATCTGATTTTTAGAAGGCAGCGTGCAGTGTTGGCTGGTCACAGGCATTTCCGAAAGATTATTTATAAGCACAAACACAAAGCAAACACGACGACCCGGCCTTTTTCTCAACTTCCTGAACCGGTGCTGGTACAAAAGTGGTGCCCGTGAGTCTTTAACCCACAGAGCAGAGGTCATCAGGTCAGCCAAGATCTGACGGTAGGAGAGGATGCTTCCTGCAATTTCAGACTCCCGGTCCAAATAGTTACAGCATGTTACTCACTTGACTCTTTCAAGGAAGTCTGTCCCTTACTCTCCGATTTAAAAAAAAATTATTTGTTCATGGGATGTGGGCGTCGCTGACAAGGCCAGCATTTATTGCCCATCCCTAACTGCCCTTGAGAAGGTGGTGGTGAGCCGCCTTCTTGAACCGCTGCAGTCCGTGTGGTGAAGGTGCTCCCACAGTGCTGTTAGGGAGGGAGTTCCAGGATTTTGACCCAGCGACGATGAAGGAACGATGAAGCTGATATTATCTGCAAATGGCTTTCAATTACATAGTACAGCCACGCATTAACCCGTCACCTGCTGGACATACTATGACCAAAAGCACAGGGTTTGAATTTGTTTACGAGTTTATCAGGAGACATATCGTGTTCCTTGTTCTCTCAGTGCTCTCTGTTACAATCTGATGAAGCATCATAAAACTAAAAGGCAATTGGAACGCACTGCCTGAACGAGTGGTGGAAGCAGATTCAATAGTAACTTTCAAAAGGGAATTGGATAAATACTTGCAAATGAAAAATTTGCAGGGCTATGGGGTAAGAGTGGGGGACTGGGACTAATTAGATAGGACTTTCAAAGAGCCGGCACAGGCACGATGGGCCGATGGGCCGAATGGCCTCCTTCTGTGCTGTAAGATTCAAGATTTTTATGATAATCATCTGCAAATCGCTTGCTTTCACCTAAAACACAGTTCAGTTGAAGTCCCGATATAGTCCCCGAATCAATGGTGTGTAGGTTATATTGATGCTAAGAATCTGTGCAAAGTGCGGACATCCTTCCTTGTTTCTAAAAGTGTGGAGACATGGAGGCCACGACTGTAGTGCCCTCAGCCCCTGCTCCGACAGATAGGCTTCTTATTTTAACAAAGCCCTGGTGCGTCCTCTAAACACCTATTAGAATGCTGCACAGACAGCATTCCTTTCCTATGGGCTTTGTGCCTCAGAGCCATGGATTCAAGCTCGCACCAGATAAGCTTCTATGGAAGAGAACTTGTTGGAATAAAAACAGGCAAAGAGGGTTTAAAGCTTTTCCAAACCTTGTTACAGCCTTTATTATTAGTATTATAGTAAAATTCTCTCGTTATTCTCATTATGCTCAAACTAGCCCATGTTCTACACTTTCCAAGCGTTATGGAGCTGTCAACACAGCATAGAGCTGGCATGAGGGGTTGCTGCAATCAGAGGGCGTGAGCCATGCTCAGCGAGATAGATTCAACCACCTTTTCTTCTTCTCATTGTTGTATCAAGCAAAGGCTTAAGGCAATGTCAGACTGAAATGCTCAGCATCTGCCCTTTCCCTGCCATGGGCCCCCGCTATTGCACCTTCTCTTCCTGCCCAAGTGTGGGCATGCCATGTGTCTCTATTGCTGCTCTATCTCGCCTAGCATGGCTCACACCCGCTGTCTATCTGTCGGAGCAGGGGCTGAGGCCACTACAGTCTATGGCTATCATGTGTTCCCACTGGGGTTGCCCTCTCTTCCTGTATGTATGGGTGCGCAACATGTCAACGCTGTTACAGCCTCTTCTCCCAGGTGCAGCATCACTGTCAATGCATGTAAACTACACCTGTAATGTAGGTGTTCTATAGACTGCGTGCAAAGATTGTGATCCATATAAAAAGGATCCAGGAATGGAGATGCCGTCACTAAGTATACACGACCATATTTTCTTATAGCTGCACTACTTTCCTTCTCCAGCAGGATGCACATATCCCAGTATTTGCACCAAAAGGCATCGGAAAAGTCACTCCTGTCTTGAAGCTACACGGAGTATGAACATTTAACTCGTTCTTCTGAAATTCTTTTGTGCACTGGCTTCTTTAAATTATGTCATGGTACACAAGGGGTTAAAAACAAGCTTCATTTCCAGAAATCACATCTCAGCTTAACTTGATACAACTGTTAACGTCTTACATAGTATTTACAGCACAGAAACAGGCCATTCGGCCCAACAGGTCCTGCCAACATAACCGGTCGGTTCGTCTCAGACCGTGAGGGCTGGACCAAGCCATTCAATTCAAATACAAACATCTTGAGATTTGTTCAAATATTTGATTGCCACTTTAAACAAAAAACAAGTCGGTTACTTAAATAATTAATTAACCCATACAGGAAACTTCCGATTTACCGGCACCTAAATAACCAGAAATCTCGGTTAACCGGCAAAATTCAGGAGAAGGTTTTACTTCATATTGTACTTGCCTTCCTCCATCTGTTGCTGTGCAAGGGTGTGGCTGCAGCTGTTGCTAAGCTACAGAGACGCTTGGAACTTGTGGCCATTGTTCTGCACTTGTTGCTAAGCAACAGGGTTTGTTGCTTTATACGGAGCGGTCAGCTCTCCGTATCTTTTACTATAGCGTCTGGAATTTTTGATGAACCGGCACCACGTCGGTCCCGTCGGTGCCGGATAAAAAAAAGTTTCCTGTATTATGAAGAGGCACTGGAGGAAGTGCAAAAAAGAGTTACTAGAATGATAGGAAAGACGCATTGCTGGATCTGGTGCTAGGAATGTGGTGGGCCAGGCCGACCAAGTGTCTGTGGGAGAACACTTGGGTACGAGTGATCATCGTATCATAAGATTTGGACTAGCAAAGGAGAGGAGCAAGGAACAATCTGGAGTGGAACTTCTAAACTGGAATAGGGCTAACTTCAATGGGATGCCAAAGGATCTAGCTAGGGTAAAATGGAACCAAAGACTGACAGGAAAAACTGTAACGGAACAATGGGTCATCTTTAAGGAGGAGATGTTCCAAGTACAGGCTAGGTACATTCCAACAAGAGGGAAGGGTAAGGGAACTAAAGCAAGGGCTCCTTGGATGACAAGGGAGATAGAGAAGATGATAAAACAAAACAAAACAAAAAAAGAGGGTGTATGATGCATGTCAGGTGAATTATTCAAGGGAGAACTAAACCAAATACAATAAGTTGAAAGGGGATGTGAAAATGAAAAGAAGATTGGCAAAGAGAGAATATAAGAGGAGAATGGCAGTTAACAAAAATCTTCTACCGGCATGTAAACAGTAAGCGGGTAGTAAGAGGCAGGGTGGGGCCTATTAGGTACAAAGAAGGTGATATATGCTTAGAGGCGCAGGGCAAGGCTAGAATACAATGAGTACTTTGTATGGGTGTTTACTAAGGAGGTGGATGGATGCTGACAAAATATCGGTAGAAACAATGGAAGGGGTGAAAACTGATAGACAGGATGTACTAGAAAGGCTGGGTATGCTTAGAGTGGATAAGTCGCCTGGTCCAGATGGCTTGCATCCCAGGTTGCTAAGGGAATTGGGGGAGGATATAGCGGAAGGGCTTGCCATAATTTTCCAATCTTCCCTAGATGCGGGGGAAGTGCCCAAGGATTGGAAAGTGGCAAATGTGACACCATTGTTCAAGAAAGGGTGTGAGGACAATCCCAGTAACTACAGGCCGGTCAGTTTAACATCAGTGGTGGGTAAAGTTTTAGAAACAATAATCAAGGAAAAAATTAACGGGCACTTGGAGAGGTTTAAGCTAATTAAGGAGAGCCAACACGGATTTGTTAAAGGCAGATTGTGTTTGACTAATCTAATTGAATTTTTTGAAGTAATGGAGGATTGATGAAGGGAATGCAATGGATGTTGTCTATATGAATTTTCAGAAGGCGTTTGACAAAGTACCACATAGAAGGCTGGTTAACAAAATTAAGGCTCATTGAATAGGTGGGTCAGTGGCAGCTTGGATAAGGAATTGGCTTAAGGACAGAAAACAGTGAGTTGTGGTAAATGGCTGTTTTTCAGACTGGAGGATGGTAGACAGTGGTGTTCCCCAAGGGTCAGTGCTGGGGCTACTGTTTTTTTGATAAAAATTACCTGGATATTGGAATACAGAGTAGAATTTCTAAATTTGCCGATGACACCAAACTTGTGGGTGTGGCAGTGAAGATGATACCAATCGACTGCAACAGGACATAGAAAGGCTAGCAGAATGGGCAGACAAGCGGCAGATGGAATTTAATACAGAGAAGTGTGAGGTGATGTATTTTGGCAGAAAGAACAGGGAGAGGCAATATACACTTAATGGCACAGTTTTAAAGAGTGTGCAGGGACAGAGGGACCTGGGAGTTAATGTGCATAGGTCCCTGAAGGTGGCGGGACATATTGAGAGTGGTTAGCAAAGCATATGGGATCCTGGGCTTCATAAATAGAGGTATTGAGTACAAAAGTAGAGAAGTTATGCTGAACCTTTATAAAGCGCTGGTTAGGCCACAACTGGAGTATTACATCCAGTTCTGGTCACCACACTTTAGGAAGGATGTGAAGGCCCTTGAGAGGGTGCAGAGGAGATTTACCAGAATGGTTCCGGGGATGGGGGATCTTAGCTACAAGGACAGGTTGGAGAAGCTGGATTTGTTTCATTAGAGCAAAGGAGGTTGAGGGGTGATTTGATAGAGGTGTACGAGATTATGACGGGTTTGGATCGGCTAGACGGAGAAAGGCTGTTCCCACTAGTTGATGTTACAAGGACTAGGGGACACAGATTAAGGATTTGGGCAAGAGATACAGGGGAAAGTGAGGAAATTTTTTTTATGCAGCGAGTGGTGAGGACCTGGAACTCGCTGCCGACGGAAGTGGAGACACTCAATGTTTTCAAGGGGAGACTGGATAGGCACTCGAGGGAAATAAACCTGCAGGGCTACGGAGATAGAGCGGGGGAATGGGACTGACTGGATTACTCTAAAGAGCCGGCATGGACTCGATAGGCCAAATGGCCTCCTTCTGTGCCGTTATGACTCTGACTCTATGATACCAGAACTGAGACGAAAGATTGAGCAGGCTGGGGGGCTCTTTTCTTTACAAAAGAGAATGCTGAGGGGTGACCTGATAGAGGCCTTTAAGATTATAAAGAGGTTTGATAGGGTAGACGCAGAGAAAATGTTTTCACTTGCGTGGGAGACATAAATATAAGATAGCTACTAATAAATCCAATCGGGAATTCAGGAGAAACTTCTTTACCCAGAGAGTGGTGAGAATGTGGAACTCGCTACCACAGGGAGTGGTTGAGACGAATAGCAGAGATACATTTAAGGAGAAGCTGGATAAACACATGAGGGAAAAAGGAATGGAAGAATACGTTGATGGGGTGAGATGAAGGAGGGTGGGAGGCGGCTCGTGTGGAGCATAAACACCGGCACAGACCTGTTGGGCCGAATGGCCTGTTTCTGTGCTGTTAATACCATGTAAATCTGCTTGGTTCCAGTTGCTTTCCTGAAAGTATTTATTAACCTGCCTTGTTTAAATTGGCAAGTCTGTTTGACTCTTCAAACAGAACTCGTTAGGCCAGCCAGCTTCAGTAGATGGTGAGAAAAAGAAAGGAATGTATGTATTTAAGAATATTGCTTATATGATCGTATGTTGCAGCAGTTATGAACTATTTATTATTTTCTATGACTCGAGGAGCTCGCTAGGTGTAATAGCTAGTGTAAAAATAAATGTTACTGCTGTTGCTATTTGTATGTTCTTTCACTGTTTAATAAATTTGTTTGGCAGTTAAAGTGCGAGTCTTTCGTGTTAATTATAGGCAGGGAATTAATTGGGGATTCTCTTGCTCTCATATATATGGGAGTCGGCTGGGGCAGGGTTGCAAGCTTATCTTGGGAGGGCAATGTTCCCGTTAAGCTGTGCGGCTGCTCAGCGATCTGGAGGTCCCGCGCAGGCCGCTCAACGGCTTCATAACGGGAAAAAAACCGTGCGTGCGCGATAATTTGAATAGGCCGTGCATCCCAAAAAACTTAGCGGTAACATTGCTTGGGGGTACACAGTATGTAGTGTGTGTCTCTGTGAATAAAGATTTGTAAGCAATTAAGGATTAGGCTCCAGTACGCTATTCTTCACCACCTGACTATCCGACTTTTACAGTGGGTAGGGTTATCCCGACACTTTTTGGAGATGAGCAGTATTACTTAAAAGTACAGGAGAAACAGTAGCTAAAATAAACTGACGATTCTCTGTTCATTCCCTAGGAGCACTACATATTTACACAGACATCTGTGAAAGTGAAAACCCTTTCTCTGGGACATGGGGAGTTGAGGACTCGCCTCCGACTCAAATACATGCAACCAATTCACCACACAGACTGCGGTGGTTCACCTTCACCACCACCTTCTCGAGAGCAACTAGGGATGGGCAATAAACACCGGCCTTGCCAGCAACGCCCACATTCCAAGAATGAATTTTTAAAAAATCCTTTAATGCAATTTAAATTAAACTGAACAAATTAACGAAATGCCCGCACGTCCTGTCTGAGCGCACTTGATGTTGGCCTCAGAGGCCAGGTGGAAAATAGCGCAGGGCTCCAGCAGTTTCAGATCCTGCCCAAATTCTCAGATGTCACATAGCCAGTCCCACTGCTCCGGAAACATGTCCCCCAAATCTGCCAGAAAAATTAGATGCAGCAAATGTCCGTCTAAAAAAAAAACTTCCAGAAGGTTGTCGGTCAGGCAGCAGTCCAAAGCAGGCTGGTCGCAGACGCCTCAAGGCCCTGGCGTTGTACTCTGACCCTTACCAGCTCCTGTATTTATCGGCCTGTTGCCACGTGGCCAACCATCGTGATTGGGAGCCTTGCAATTTTTGGATAATGTATTTTTTAATTAATGTTTGGGATTCATACGAGGAATCAAAAATTAAAATTTCTAGATTTCTTCTGCACATTAAATTAAAAAAATCATGGGATTTGCTGCTGTTTCACTCCCTCACACTGCATCCAATTCCACCAACTCAGCTTTACAAAGGGCACACACAAACACCAAGACGTGTCAGACATTATAGTCAGTAATTTATAGAGCTTAAAAGGACCGGTAAGATTTTAATAATGTTTAAAACAAAACCAAAGATGTTCAGTAAATTCACCATAGGACAGAGAAGTAGCATCTCCTCCAGAATGGATTTCAAAATGACCTGGAATTGTGACTGAGGACACTGGCATAGTTAAACTGGGTCTAAACAGCGCCACTTCGGTCAGAAAATTCTTTCGAATCCTCACCGACCGCAGTCAATCGAATCTCACAGCCAGGCCCAAATGTTAAAACATCGGAATCAATGCTGCAAGTGTAAAAACCGGCCTCTCATCCAGCGTCACTGATCCAGTCCAGGATTCTTGTCAAATCCAGAATTCAGAGGGAAAAAAACCCAAAGAGAAAACCAGGAATGGATCTGAATGCTTCCTAGATTGAACCAAATTTGGAATGGCTTGGAGTTATGGCAATCCTTCTTTAAACAGGCACGCAAATGAGTGCGAATGGAGAATTGCTCGTTAGACATTATGCCGTGCTCTGTACTGTAGTCGTGACCGACGGATCTCGACGGTTCCCTGCTCACCTTTTTAGTTCCTGACATGGCCATGATAAGCTTTTCCTCAGCATCCTGGAAGCGATGATCCAGATTGTAGGCAGTTTTCTTCACCACATTCCATACCATGTAGTTGTTGAGAATGCTGGAAGAAGCAACATTTGAGTCACTTGCAGTCCTTCATTAACATAAACTGACCGCACAGCAGCGAGAGCGACCCGGGAACATAACAACCGCAGCAATGCGAGTTGAGGAAGGGTTGGGGTAGTGTGAGAGGAGGGCAGGCTAAAATCACGAGGGTCAACCCAGTCCTCAAATATATTGCAAAGTCAGTGCATTTGGGGGGAAATGCTTTCATGTTTTTTGCTGGAAGCACCAAATGATAATTTTTAAAAATGAATGAAAATGGTGAGCGGGTGTTGCAACACCGAGACTATTCCAGAAAAACGGGTAATGTGGAACATTCAATGGCCCAAGAACTCCGAAAACAAACAGCACTTCATAAAGCACTCAGGACTTTTTTCTTAAATGGAGGGGCCTAAGTGAAGGGTCAAAGTTGATACTGAGGTCATCAACAAGGTTGGCGAGGGAGGGGGCGAGAAAAAGAGTGGGAGAGAAAGAGTGAGAGAGAAAGAGTGAGAGACGGAGAGAAAGAAATAACTTGCATTTATACAGCACCTTTTACAACCTCAGGATGTCCCAAAGTGCTTTATGGCCAATTAAGTATTTTGTAGTCAGTGTTGTGATGTAAGGAAAGAAGTGGAGATAAATCCAGTAATGATTTGTTCCCAACAAGCTTGGCTCCAAAATACTGCAGACTATAGGAGGAAGATAAGGAGTTGCCAGCGTGATCATAAAATCATAGAAATTTACAGCACAGAAGGAAGCCATTCGGCCCATCTTGTCCGTGCCGGCCGACAAAGAGCTATCTATCCACCTTAATCCCACTTTCCAGCACTTGGTCCGTAGCCCTGTAGGTTACGGCACTTCAAGTGCATATCCAAGTAATTTTTAAATGTGATGAGGGTTTCTGTCTCTACCAGCCTTTGTGAATTCCAGACCCCCACCACCCTCTGGGTGAAAACATTTCTCCTCAAATCCCCTCTAAACTTACGAACAATTACTTTTAATCTATGCCCCTGGTTATTGACCCTTCTGCTAAGGGAAATAGGCCCTTCCTATCCACTCTATCTAGGCCCCTCATAATTTTATACACCTCAATTAGGTCTCCCCTCAGCCTCCTCTGTTCCAAAGAAAACAACCCCAGCCTATCCAATCTTTCCTCATAACTAAAATTCCCCAGCCCAGGCAGCATCCTCGTAAATCTCCTCTGCACTCCCTCTAGTGCAATCACATCCTTCCTGTAATGTGGTGACCAGAACTACACGTAGTATTCTAGCTGAGGCCTAACTAGTGTTTTATACAGTTGAAGCATAACCTCCCTGCTCTTATATTCTATGCCTCGGCTAATAAAGGCAAGTATCCCGTATACCTTCTTAACCACCTTAACAACCTGTCCTGCTGCTTTCAGGGATCTGTGGACATGCACTCCAAGGTCCCTCTGGATAAGTTATGGTGCAGCTTGGCTCAGTTGATAGCACTACAGGAAACTTTTGTTTATCCAGAGGTTAAATGTCCGGAAAGCTCTATCCACCAGCAAAATTCAGGAGTCGGTTCAGCTAAGTTTTTTTTCTTTTCGTTGCTTTTTTTCTCCAGTCGTGGCTCTGAAAGGTCTAGCTGAAGCTGTTGCTTAGCTACAGAGACGCTTGCACGCTGCAGCTGACTGTTTTGAAGCTGTTGCTAAGCAACAGGGTTTGTTGCTTCACACGGAGCTCAGAAGCTCCGTATGTTTTAACATTAGCGCTGGTTTCTACAGCAGTTTTGATGGGACGGCACCAGCTCGGTCCCGTCAGTGCCGGATACCAGAAAGTTTCCTGTAGTAGCTGTGGATCAGAGTCTGTGGGCTGGAGCCCCACGTCTGGAGTCTGAGCTCGCAGTCTAGGCAGACAGATCAATGCAGTACTTAAAAAGAGTGCTGCATTTTTGGAGACATTGTCCTTCGGATGAGGCACTAAACTGAGGTACGGTGATACAAGTGGAGGTTAAAGATCCCATGGCAATACCTGGTGATTCTTGGGGGTTGTAGGTGAGCCCTTCAACCAGCACCACCAAAATAGATTACCTGCGCGCTTCCCTCATTGCTTCTGCTGGGATCTTGATTTACACAAAATGGCTGCCATGTTTGCCTACCTAACAACAGTCTGCATTTTGAAGTAATTCATTACGTGTGAAGTATTTGAGACTTTTCTAAAAGACACGACAGAGTGCTTTATAAACGTACGTCTTTCATGCTTTTCACGACAGAATTTCTCAAGAGTTGAGAGCATTTGTTAGTGAGCTCCCAATGGCAAATAATACGAAGGCTTTGACTTTTCCCTCGTAATGTTATTGTGCCTTCACATTACACCAAAACAGGCACATCCCGGGCAGCTGCAACGAGAGCGGGAGCAAGATCCAATTCTGGCGTCATCTTTCTATTATGCACTGAACACAAAAGAACAGGAAGAAAGAAAGATAAAGGAGATGGACTCTAACCATTTATCGGTGGAGTTAATGAGGTCAGAGACCTTCTGCAGATATTCCTTTGCATAGACAACCACAGGCTCCGAGTCATTCAGCTCAACTGGGTAGAAGATAGCGGAAAGCAACGGCAGCCAATCGACAACTGGAGCTAACACCTGAAAAAGAAAACGGGGATTATTACTAAATAAAAATAGGCCACGGAGAGGAGACAAGAATGTTCCAGAATGACTAAGAGGCATGAACTCGATTCATGTGGGCTTAGAAATCCGAGCACGAACCATCGCGGCATTAATATTTATAGGCTCCACACACCGCAAGCAAGCAAGAAGTGCCAAATGATTATTAAAAACCCAAAGAGAGAAAACTCTCAACTCTGAAGCTATTTTAGAAACCAATCCTTTCTAACCTTCAGTCGGTGCAATGTCCCAATTCAAAAATTGTAGAAGAAGTTGAGGGGGTGGAGGATAGGGGAGAAGGAAAGATCTGTTTTTTTTAATTTGTTTTTATGGGATGTGGGCATCGCTGGCAAGGCCAGCATTTATTGCCCATCCCTAATTACCCTCGAGAAGGTGGTGGTGAGGCGCCTTCTTGAACCGCTGCAGTCCGTGTGGTGAAGGTTTACCTCACTTTGTGGGGGGGGATCAGGCGATATCCCGAGAGCGAAGTCATCCATGTTGTTGTTGTTTTGGGAACAAATTACATTTCTTTTTTAAAAAAAAATCAGCATGGAATAAAAGATGAAGGACAGCAAAAGATGAAAAGGAATTAAGCTGGTGAAAGATTCGCGGTAACGATTAAAGGTCGGCTCCACTTACACTGACCGTGGGTAGACGAGACCAGTGTTGCCCAATATATTAGCCACATGTGGACAATTGGATCACTGATTATTAAAATTAAAATGAGTAACAGACACTGTCGTTGGTCATGTGATCTCAATACTCCGTCTCACGGCGTTCGCAGGTGAACTTTAACCTTTTTGTGTGTTTGTTGGCAAAATGATGAGGAAAAGCGGAGTTTGCGAGTGTTTTCCGATCGTTGTGAGTGCTGTACTTAGTTACTGAATGGTGGGCGATGTTTGTTAAGTAAATATACACGTGAAGAACATTTACTTGCATTGCCCTGCCAGCCTGCTCCACCATTCAATAAGGTCATGGCCGATCTTCGACCTCAACTCCACCTTCCCACCCGATCCCCATATCCCTTGATTCCCTTAATATCCAACAATCTATCGATCTCCGTCTTGAATACACTCAACGCCTGAGCCGCCACAGCCCTCTGGGGTAGAGGATTCCAAAGATTCACAACAACATTACAAACTTCAGCACGGGACTCCGCCGCTGCAGTGCGATCGCATGTCATGCAGCAGCCAATATTCCAGCTGACCCCAGTGTTCAAGTCACTGCGAGCAATAAATTAGAGCGCCACTTTGAACGAGCAAGTAGCTTACACTCTGTGCAACTGCCTCTGGTCCCACTGTTGCTAAGCAGGGTTCCAATTGCAAAGAGAGCTGTTTTGTATATTGCAGCCTTTTATTACTTCAGCGACACACCTGTCCTATGTGGGTAGGCATTCACTGCCAACAAACTCCTCTGATGCAAACCACAGCCTGCCTACTGATGATGCTCAACAAAAACTCTGTGCTTTTCCTGTGGGTATTTTAATCGCAATCGCTCAAAGGGTGCCCATCTATATTTGTTGATAGGTGATTTGACTCTTCCACCTACGTTTCCATGGTGCAATGCTATCTTAATGTATTATCCAATAAGTAGGCAGTCTGATGGAGTGAGGGGTGTTCCAGTTTAAGGCTCCTGTTATACTTCATGTTCCAACTTGAACCAGTACCTGCAGCACAGAGTTATACTGTGAGCTTCGCACTGTTCTCTGGCCAGCGTAGCACTGGCGACGCCTCAATTTTAAAATTCTCATGGTTGTGTTCAAATCCCTCCATGGCTTCACCCCCTCCCTATCTCTGTAATCTCCTCCAGCCCTACAACCCTCCGAGATATCTGCACTCCTCTAATTCTGGCCTCTTGAGCATCCCCCAATTTCCATCGCTCCACCATTGGCGGCCATGCCTTCAGCCGCCTGGGCCCTAAGCTCTGGAATTCCCTCCCTAAACCTCTCCGCCTCTCTCTCCTCCTTTAAGTCGCTCCTTAAAACCAACCTCTTTGACCAAGCTTTTGGTCACCTGTCCTAGAATCTCCTTATGTGGCTGGGTGTCAAATTTTGTTTGATAACGCTCCTGTGAAGCGCCTTGGGACATTTTACTATGTTAAAGGCGTGGTATAAATACAAGTTGATGTTGTGTGTACGTAATGTTTGCACAGAACTCCACTCATTTGCATCTGAATGCCGGTTATATGTTTTACTGTTAGCAACATTCAATTAACATTGAAAAGTTCGAAAGTTAAATTTTAAAGTTCTGCGGACTGTTAAAAGTTTGCTCGATAGCCGTGATCATCCTTTCAGCTGATTTCAGATCCTTTGTTGCAATTTGATGCACCAGCAGACAAGCAGCTTTGCTCCCTCGTTATACGGCAGTGTTTCCCATCTCCAATACTTTTACAACTGATAAACAAATTGTTGAAAGCAAACAAGAAACACCATTCTTGTTTAACGCCCCAATGATTTTTCTCTCAGGTTGCTTGCAGCAGTGACCGGGAGATTAACCTTTAATTCCAGGAGAGTCGGCAAACCCTAACTTGAAAGTGGATTGCTCCAGAGATCCGGGTTGCTGCAGGCAAGCCACTAATGGTCACTTCTGTAGCTAAGGGTTGGCGGATTGCTGTCTCAGGTCTGTGGCCGGGCCCAGAAGCTGGAGCCACGGACGGGGACTAGTTAATAGGAATGACCGGATGAAGAAAGACCAAGGTCCATCCCATAGAATCATAGAAATTTACAGCACAGGAGGAGGCCATTTCGGCCCATCTTGTCCGTGCCGGCCGACAAAGAGCTCTCCAGCCTAATCCCACTTCCCAGCTCTTGGTCCGTAGCCCTGCAGGTTACAGCATCCCAAGTGCACATCCAAGTACTTTTTAAATGTGGTTAGGGTTCCTGCCTCTACCACCCTTTCAGGCAGTGAGTTCCAGACCCCCACAACCCTCTGGGTGAAGAAATTTCTCCTCAAATCCCCTCTAAACCTTCCACCAATTACTTTAAATCTATGCCCCCTGGTTATTGACCCTTCTAATGGAAATAGGTCCTTCCTATCCACTCTATCTAGGCCCCTCATAATTCTATACACCTCAATTAGGTCTCCTCTCAGCCTCCTCTGTTCCAAAGAAAACAACCCCCAGCCTAACCAATCTTTCCTCATAGCTAAAATTCCCCAGCCCAGGCATAATCCTCATAAATCTCCTCTGCACACCCTCTAGAGCAATCACATCCTTCCTGTAATGTGATGATCAGAACTGCACGCAGTACTCTAGCTGAGGCCTAACTAGTGTTTTATACAGTTGAAGCATAACCCCCCTGCTCTTATATTCTATGCCTCGGCTAATAAAGGCAAGTATCCCGTATGCCTTCTTAACCACCTTATCTACCTGTCCTGCTACCTTCAGGGATCTGTGGACATGCACTCCAAGGTCCCTCTGATCTTCTGCACGTCAGTGTCCTACCATTTAATGTGTATTCCCTTTCCTTGTTCGCCCTCCCCAAATGCATTACCTCACACTTCTCCAGATTAGACAGGGCTTGATGGCTGGCGTGGACACGATGGGCCGAAGGGCCTCTTTCTGTGCTGTATAACTCTATGACTTTTACACTGCACATAAGTTCCGGGTACCCAAAGTCCAGGTCCCCATGCAGCTGGCTGCAAGTCAAATGTAAAACTGCTAGAACTTGTTGCGGTCAGTGACCTGGAGACTTGCTAAAGATCTGTCCATACAGCAACCAAACTTACTGAGTCTAGACAGTTTGCTCAATCTCTTGCCTAGTGTCATGTGCTGGATCCTTGGTGATGGAATACTCTCCACTTGCCTGGATGAGTGCAGCTCCAACAACACTCATGAAGCTCGACACCATCCAGGACAAAGCAACCCACTTGATTGGCACCCCATCCACCACCTTCAACATTCACTCCCTCCACCACCGGCGCACCGCGGCTGCAGTGTGTACCATCTACAAGATGCACTGCAGCAACTCGCTAAGGCTTCTTCGACAGCACCTCCCAAACCCGCGACCTCTTCCACCTAGAAGGACAAAGGCAGCAGGCGCATGGGAACACCACCACCTCCAAGTTCACCTCTAAATCAAACACCATCCTTACTTAGAAGTATATCGTTGCTCGTTCATCGTCGCTGGGTCAAAATCCTTGAACTCCCTCCCTAACAGCACTGTGGGAGTACCTTCACCACACAGACTGCAGTGGTTCAAGAAGGCGGCTCACCACCGCCTTCTCAAGGGCAACTAGGGATGGGCAATAAATGCCGGCCTTGTCAGCGACACCCACATCCCGCGAATTAATTAATGCATTTAAATAAACCATCATGATGATTAAGCCGTTAAGCAGGGCTCGGTATCAATTCAAAGACCATGATGATGCTCATTGAATGAGGAAAATTAGAAGGATGACTGAACAACGAGGACATTGTTACTGGACAAGTCGAAGTGGTTATGTACTCGCTGAAAGAGTCATAGAGTTTTACAGCACAGAAAGAGGCCCTTCGGCCCATCGTGTCTGCGCCGCCCATCCATCCCTGTCCAGTCTAATCCCATTTTCCAGCATTTGGTCCATAGCCTTGTATGCAATGGCATTTCAAGTGCTCATCCAAATGCTTCTTGAATGTTGTGAGGGTTCCTGCCTCTACCACCCTTTTAGGCATTGAGTTCCACATTCCAACCACCCTCTGGGTGAAAAAGTTCCTCCTCAAATCCCCTCTAAATCTCCTGCCCCTTACCCTGAATCTATGCCCCCTTGTTATTGACCCCCCTACTAAGGGGAAAAGTTCCTCTTTGTCTACCCTATCTATGCCCCTCATCATTTTGTACACCTCAATCAGGTCCCCCCTCAGCCTTCTTTGCTCCAAGGAAAACAACCCCAGCCTGTTTAGTCTTTCTTCATAGCTGAGGCGCTCCATCCCAGGTAACATCCTGGTGAATCTTCTCTGCACCCTCTCCAAGGCAATCACATCCTTCCTATAGTGAGGCGACCAGAACTGCACACAGTACTCCAGCTGTGGCCTCACCAGCGTTTTGTACAGCTCCATCATAACCTCCCTGCTCTTATATTCTATGCCTCGGCTAATGAAGGCAAGTATCCCGTATGCCTTCTTAACCACCTTATCTACCTGTCCTGCTACCTTCAGGGATCTGTGGACATGCACTCCAAGGTCCCTCTGATCCTCTACACTACTCAGTGTCCTACCATTTAATGTGTATTCCCTTTCCTTGTTTGCCCTCCCCAAATGCATTACCTCACACTTCTCCAGATTGAATTCCATTTGCCACTGTTCTGCCCACCTGACCAGTCCACTGATATCTCCCTGCAGTCTGGCTTTCTTCTTCATTATCAACCACACGGCCAATTTTTGTATCATCCGCAAACTTCTTAATCATACTTCCTACATTCCTATATTCCAGTCCAAATCATTGATATATACCACAAAAAGCCAAGGACCCAGTACTGAGCCCTGCGGAACCCCACTGGAAACAGCCTTCCAGTCACAAAAACGCCCTTCGACCATTACCCTTTGTTTTCTGCCACTGGGCCAATTTTGGATCCAACTTGCCACTTTGCCTTGGATCCCACGGGCTTTTACTTTCGTGACCAGTCCGCCATGCGGGACCTTATCAAAAGCCTTGCTAAAATCCACATAGACTACATCACATGCACTACCCTCATCGACCCTCCTTGTTACCTCCTCAAAAAGTTCAATCAAGTTAGTCAGACACGACCTTCCCTTAACAAATCCACGCTGACTGTCCCTGATTAATCCGTGTCTTTCTAAATGAGGATTTATCCTGTCCCTCAGAATTTTTTCCAATAATTTTCCCACCACCGAGGTTACGCTGACTGGCCCGTAATTACTCGGTCTATCCCTTTCTCCCTTTTTAAACAACGGTACCACGTTAGCAGTCCTCCAGTCCTCCGGCACCACACCTGTAGCCAGAGCGGATTGGAAAATGATGGTCAGAGTCTCTGCTATTTCCTCTCTTAATTCTCTTAACAGTCCGGGATACATTTCATTCAGGCCTGGGGATTTATCCACTTTCAAAGATGCTAAACCCCTTAATACTTCCTCTTTCACTATGTTTATTTCATCTAATATTTCACACTCCTCCCCCCTGATTTCAATGTCTGCATCGTCCCTCTCTTTTGTGAAAACAGACGCAAAGTATTCATTAAGAACCATACCCATGTCTTCCGCCTCCACACACAGGTTACCTTTATGGTCCCTAATAAGCCCTACTCTTACTTCAATTATCCTCTTGCTCTTAATGTATTTATAAAACATCTTTGGGTTTTCCTTGATTTTACTTGCCAATATTTTTTTCATGCCCTCTCTTTGCTTTCCTAATATCCTTTTTGATTTCACCCCTGCACTTTACTATACTCCTCTCGGCTTTCTGCAGTATTGAGTCCTCGGTATCTGTCATAAGCTTCCCTTTTTTTCTTTATCCTACCCTGTATGCCCCTCGACACCCAGGGAGCTCTAGATTTGTCAGTCCCACCCTTTTTCTTTAAGGGAACATACTTGCTCTGAACCCTCACTATCTCCTCCTTGAATGCCTCCCACTGCTCTGACACGGATTTACCTTCAAGTTTCTGTCTCCAGTCCACTTTGGCTAAATCACCTCGCAGCTTAGTAAAATTAGTTATTCCCCAATTGAGAAATTTTATTCCTGGTCTATCCTTGTCCTTTTCCATAACTACCCTAAATCTAACTGAATTATGATCACTACCACCAATATGCTCTCCCACTGATACCCTTTCCACCTGCCCAGCTTCATTCCCTAAAACTAGGTCCAGAACCGCCGCCTCTCTTGTTGGGCTTGCTATGTACTAGCTAAAAAAGTTCCCCTCAATGCATTTTAAGAATTCTGCTCCCTCTATGCCTTTCACACTAATTTTATCCCAGTTAATATTAGGGTAGTGGAAATCCCCTACTATTCCTGCCCTATTTTTCCACATCTCAGAAATTTGCCTACATATATGAAAATTGATGGGACTGAAGGCCGATAAATCCCCAGGGCCTGATAATCTACATCCCAGAGTATTTAAGGAAGTGGCCCTAGAAATAGTAGATGCATTGCTGGTCATCTTCCAGAACTCGATAGACTCTGGAACAGTACCCATGGATTGGAGGGTAGCTAATGTTACCCCACTATTCAAAAAAGGTGGCAGAGAAAAAGCGGGGAATTATAGACCGGTAAGCCTGACATCGGTAGTGGGGAAAATGCTAGAGTCCATTATAAAAGATGTAATAGCAGAGCACTTGGAAAGCAGTGACAGAATCGGACAAAGTCAACATGGATTTACAAAAGGTAAATCATGCTTGACTAATCTACTGGAATTTTTTGAGGATGTAACTGGTAAAATAGATAAGGGAGAACCAGTGGATGTGGTGTATTTGGACTTTCAGAAGGCTTTCGATAAGGTCCCGCATAAGAGATTAGCGTGCAAAATTAAGGCACATGGGATTGGGGGCAAGGTATTGACTTGGATAGAGAACTGGTTGGCGGACAGAAAGCAAAGAGTTGGAATAAACGGGTCGTTTTCCGAGTGGCAGGCAGTGACTAGTGGGGATCGGTCCTAGGACCCCAGCTGTTCACAATATATATTAATGATCTGGACGAGGGAATTGGATGGAATATCTCCAAATTTGCAGACGACACAAAGCTGGGTGGGAGGGTATGCTGTGAGGAGGATGTCATGAAACTCCAGTACGATTTGGACAGGTTAGGTGATTGGGCAGAAACATGGCAAATGCACTATAATGTGGATAAATGTGAGGTTATCCACTTTGGTGGCAAAAACAGGAAGGCACATTATTATTTGAATGGCAATAGATTGGGAGAAGGGGAAGTGCAAAGAGACCTGGGTGTTCTTGTACACCAGTCGCTGAAGGTAAGCATGCAGGTGCAGCAGGCGGTTAAGAAGGCAAATGGTATGTTGGCCTTCATAGCAAGAGGGTTCGAGTACAGGAACAAGGATGTCTTGCTACAGTTGTACAGGGCCTTGGTGAGACCTCACCTTGAGTATTGTGTGCAGTTTTGGTCGCCTTATCTGAGGAAGGACGTTCTTGCCATGGAAGGAGTGCAGCGAAGATTCACCAGGCTGATACCTGGGATGGCAGGAATGACGTATGAGGAGAGATTGTGTTGATTGGGCTTATACTCACTGGAGTTTAGAAGATTGAGAGGGGATCTCATCGAAACCTATAAAATTCTGTCAGGCCTGGACAGACTAGATGCTGGAAGGATGTTCCCGATGGTCGGGGAGTCCAGAACCAGGGGTCATAGTCTAAGGATAAGGGGTGGAACATTTAGGACTGAAATGAGGAGGAATTCCTTCACCCAGAGAGTGGTGAACCTGTGGAATTCTCTGCCACAGAGGGCGATGGAGGCCAGTTCATTAAATATATTCAAGAAAGAGTTGGATATATTTCTTAAGGCTAAAGGGATCAAGGGATATGGGGAGAAGGCAGGGACAGGGTACTGAGTTTGAATCAACAACAGAAAATGCTGGAAAAACTCAGCAGGTCAGGCAACATCCGTGGACAGAAATTTGAGTTGACGTTTCGGGTCGAACCCTTCTTCAAAACTGGAACGAAAAGATAGATCGGAGGCAGGGCTGCGATCGGACAAAAGAATAAAAGAAACAAAAGAAGTAAAAAAGAGACAATAAAAGGTGTTAGAAGCTAGACGAGATGGTAATAGGCTGAGATTGGGTGTAAAGTGTACTGGCAGGGCAAGGGATAGCTGCCAGGTGTGAGAGCGAAACAAAAGGAAAGGGGGGGGGGGGGGGAAAGGAGTGGAAAAATTACAAGAAAAAATGAAATAGGGGCCGAGGTTATGATATGGAAATTGTTGAACTCGATATTGAGTCCGGAAGGCTGCAGAGTGCCTAATCGGAAGATGAGGTGCTGTTCCTCGAGTTTACGTTGAGCTTCCGTGGAACAATACAAGAGGCCAAGGACGGTGAGGTCCGAGTGGGAATGGAGCGTTGAATTAAAATGACAGGCGACCGGAAGCTCGGGGTCACCCTTATGGACTGAACGGAGGTGTTCCGCAAAGCGGTCACCCAATCTGCGTTTGGTCTCCCCAATGTAGAGGAGACCGCATCGTGAGCAGCGAATACAGTATACTGGATTGCAAGAAGTACAAGAAAATCGCTGTTTCACCTGGAAGGGGTGTTTGGGGCCCCGAACAGTGGGAAGGGGGGAGGTATAGGGGCAGGTGTTACATCTCCTCCGCTTGCACGGGAAGGTGCCAGGCGAAGGGGAAGGGCTGTTTGGGGTGATAGAGGAGTGGACTAGGGTGTCTCGGAGGGAGCGGTCCCTGCGGAATGCTGAAAGGGGAGGGGAGGGGGAGATACGTTTGGTGGTGGGATCACTTTGGAGGTAGCGGAAATGCCGGAGGATGATCCGTTGAATGTGGAGGCTGGTGGGGTGAAAGGTGAAGACAAGGGGAACCCTATCGTGGTTCCGGGAGGGAGGGGCAGGGGTGAGGGCAGAAGTGCGGGAGATAGAACTGACACGGTCGAGGGCAGTGTCAACCACAGTAGAGGGGAATCCTCGGTTGCGGAAAAAGGAAGACATGTCTGAAGCACTGGTGTGGAAGGTGGCATCGTCGGAGCAGATACGGCGGAGACGGAGAAACTGGGAGAATGGAATAGAGTCCTTACAGGAAGCGGGGTGGGAGGAAGTGTAGTCCAGGTAGCTGTGGGAGTCAGTGGGCTTGTAGTGAATATTGGTCGATAACCTATCCCCAGAGATGGAGACGGAGAAGTTGAGGAAGGGAAGGGAAGAGTCAGAGATGGACCATGTGAAGGTGAGGGAAGGGTGGAAATTGGAGGCAAAGTGAATGAAATTGTCAAGTTCGGGACGAGAGCAGGAAACGGCACCGATACAGTCATCAATGTATCAGAAAAAGAGGTGAGGGAGGGGACTCGAGTAGGACTGGAACAAAGATTGTTCCACATAGTCCACGAAAAGGCAGGCATAGCTAGGACCCATGTGGGTACCCATAGCAACACCTTTGATTTGGAGGAAATGAGTGGAGTTAAAGGAGAAGTTGTTCAATGTGAGAACAAGTTCAGCCAGGCGGAGGAGGGTCGTGGTGGATGGGGACTGGTCGGGCCTCTGTTCAAGGAAGAAGCGGAGCGCCCTCAGGCCATCCGGGTGGGGGATGGAGGTGTAGAGGGATTGTACGTCCATGGTGAAAAGGAAGCGGTTGGGGCCAGGAAACTGGAAACTGTTAAAGTGGCGGAGGGCGTCCGAAGAGTCGTGGATGTAGGTGGGAAGAGACTGGACAAGGGGAGAAAAGATAGAGTCAAGATAGGAAGAGATAAGTTCCGAGGGGCAAGAACAGGCTGAAATGATGGGTCTACCAGGGCAGTCCTGTTTGTGGATCTTGGGAAGGAGGTAGAAGCGGGCTGTGTGGGGTTGGGGAACTATGAGGTTGGTGGCAGTGGGGGGAAGATCTCCAGAGGAGATGACGTCAGTGACAGTCTTGGAAACGGTGGTTTGATGTTCGGTAGTGGGGTCATGGTCCAGGTGGAGGTAGGAGGAGGTGTCGGAGAGTTGGCGTTCAGCTTCCGCTAGGTAGAGGTCAGTGCGCCAAACAACAACAGCACCTCCCTTGTCAGCGGGTTTAATGACAATGTCAGGGTTGGATCTAAGAGAATGGAGTGCTGCAAGTTCAGAGGGAGGTAGGTTGGAGTGAGTGAGGGGAGCAGAGAAATGGAGACGGCCGATGTCACGGCGGCAGTTAGCGATGAAAAGATCTAGAGAGGGTAAGAGGCCAGGGGGAGGGGTCCAGGTAGAACGGGAATTCTGCAAGCGGGAGAAAGGGTCAGTTGTGCGGGGGGAAGACTCCTGGCCAGAGAAGTGGGCATGGAGACGAAGGCGGCGAAAAAAGAGCTCAACATCGTGCCGAGCTCGAAATTCATTGAGGTGGGGGCGTAAGGGGATGAAGCTCAGGCCTTTGCTGAGGACTGATCATTCGGGGTCAGAGAGGGGAAGGTCAGAGGGGATAGTGAAAACGCGGCGGGGGTAAGATTGGGAGAAGGGGGGGTCAGAGGAAAGTGAAGGGGAAGAAGGTTCCGGAGGGGCGTTGGTGTCCAAGAGTTGATGAACTTGCGATCCTTGACATCGGAAAGGAAGAAGAAAAGTTTTTTGTTGAAGCGTCGGATGAGTCGAAGGATGAAATGGAACTGTGGACCCGGACAGCTTTGAGATAGAGTGCGCCGGTGTTGCTGAAGAGAGAAGTCGAGGGTGTTCATTGCGCCGGTGTTGCTGGAGACTTCTCTCTTTCACTATCCCCTCTGACCATCCCCTCTCTGACCCTGAACGATCAGTCCTCAGCAAAGGCCTGAGCTTCATCCCCTTACGCCCCCACCTGAATGAATTTCGAGCTCGGCACGATGCTGAGCTCTTTTTCCGCCGCCTTCGTCTCCGTGCCCACTTCTCTGGCCAGGAGTCTTCCCCCCGCACAACTGACCCTTTCTCCCGCTTGCAGAATTCCCGTTCTACCTGGACCCCTCCCCCTGGCCTCTTACCCTCTCTAGATCTTTTCGCTAACTGCCGCCGTGACATCGGCCGTCTCCATTTCTCTGCTCCCCTCACTC
Source organism: Somniosus microcephalus (assembly GCF_052327205.1). Lineage (NCBI taxonomy): Eukaryota > Metazoa > Chordata > Chondrichthyes > Squaliformes > Somniosidae > Somniosus > Somniosus microcephalus. Next base: position 11,177,650 of record NC_141011.1, on the reverse strand, counting down.
ACTCCAACCTACCTCCCTCTGAACTTGCAGCACTCCATTCTCTTAGATCCAACCCTGACATTGTCATTAAACCCGCTGACAAGGGTGGTGCTGTTGTTGTTTGGCGCACTGACCTCTACCTAGCGGAAGCAGAACGCCAACTCTCCGACACCTCCTCCTACCTCCACCTGGACCATGACCCCACTACTGAACATCAAACCACCGTTTCCAAGACTGTCACTGACCTCATCTCCTCGGGAGATCTTCCCCCCGCTGCCACCAACCTCATAGTTCCCCAACCCCGCACAGCTCGCTTCTACCTCCTTCCCAAGATCCACAAACAGGACTGCCCTGGTAGACCCATCATTTCAGCCTGTTCTTGCCCCTCGGAACTTATCTCTTCCTATCTTGACTCTATCTTTTCTCCTCTTGTCCAGTCTCTTCCCACCTACATCTGCGACTCTTCGGACGCCCTCCGCCACTTTAACAGTTTCCAGTTTCCTGGCCCCAACCGCTTCCTTTTCACCATGGACGTACAATCCCTCTACACCACCATCCCTCACCCGGATGCTCTGAGGGCGCTCCGCTTCTTCCTTGAACAGAGGCCCGACCAGTCCCCATCCCCCACCACCCTCCTCCGCCTGGCTGAACTTGTTCTCACATTGAACAACTTCTCCTTTAACTCCACTCATTTCCTCCAAATCAAAGGTGTTGCCATGGGTACCCGCATGGGTCCTAGCTATGCCTGCCTTTTCGTGGGCTATGTGGAACAATCTTTGTTCCAGTCCTACTCGGTTCCCCTCCCTCACCTCTTTTTCCGATACATTGATGACTGTATCGGTGCCATTTCCTGCTCTCGTCCCGAACTTGACAATTTCATTCACTTTGCCTCCAATTTCCACCCTTCCCTCACATTCACATGGTCCATCTCTGACTCTTCCCTTCCCTTCCTCGACTTCTCCGTCTCCATCTCTGGGGATAGGTTATCGACCAATATTCACTACAAGCCCACTGACTCCCACAGCTCCCTGGACTACACTTCCTCCCACCCCGCTTCCTGTAAGGACTCTATTCCATTCTCCCAGTTTCTCCGTCGTATCTGCTCCGACGATGCCACCTTCCACACCAGTGCTTCAGACATGTCTTCCTTTTTCCGCAACCGAGGATTCCCCTCTACCATGGTTGACACGGCCCTCGACCGTGTCAGTTCTATCTCCCGCACTTCTGCCCTCACCCCTGCCCCTCCCTCCCGGAACCATGATAGGGTTCCCCTTGTCCTCACCTTTCACCCCACCAGCCTCCACATTCAACGGATCATCCTCCGGCATTTCTGCTACCTCCAAAGTGATCCCACCACCAAACGTATCTTCCCCTCCCCTCCCCTTTCAGCATTCCGCAGGGACCGCTCCCTCCGAGACACCCTAGTCCACTCCTCTATCACCCCAAACAGCCCATCCCCTTCGCCTGGCACCTTCCCGTGCAAGCGGAGGAGATGTAACACCTGCCCCTATACCTCCCCCCTTCCCACTGTCCAGGGCCCCAAACACCCCTTCCAGGTGAAACAGCGATTTACTTGTACTTCTCGCAATCTAGTATACTGTATTCGCTGCTCACGATGCGGTCTCCTCTACATTGGGGAGACCAAACGCAGATTGGGTGACCGCTTTGCGGAACACCTCCGTTCAGTCCATAAGGGTGACCCCGAGCTTCCGGTCGCCTGTCATTTTAATTCAACGCCCCATTCCCACTCGGACCTCACCGTCCTTGGCCTCTTGTATTGTTCCACGGAAGCTCAACGTAAACTCGAGGAACAGCACCTCATCTTCCGATTAGGCACTCTGCAGCCTTCCGGACTCAATATCGAGTTCAACAATTTCAGATCATAACCTCGGCCCCTATTTCATTTTCTCTTGTAATTTTTCCACTCCTTTCCCCCCCCCTTTCCTTTTGTTTCGCTCTCACATCTGGCAGCTATCCCTTGCCCTGCCAGTACACTTTACACCCAATCTCAGCCTATTACCATCTCGTCTAGCTTCTAACACCTTTTATTGTGTCTTTTTTACTTCTTTTGTTTCTTTTATTCTTTTGTCCGATCGCAGCCCTGCCTCCGATCTATCTTTCCTTTCCAGTTTTGAAGAAGGGTTCGACCCGAAACGCCAACTCAAATTTCTGTCCACGGATGTTGCCTGACCTGCTGAGTTTTTCCAGCATTTTCTGTTGTTGTTTCGGATTTCCAACATCCGCAGTATTTTGCTATCGTACTGAATTTGAATGATCAGCCATGATCTCATTGAATGGCGGAGCAGGCTCGAAGGGCCGAATGGCCTACTCCTGCTCCTATCTTCTATGTTTCTATGTTTCTATTGGGTCTTCTATCTCCCTCTCACTGTTTGGGGGTCTATAGTACACTCCCAGCAGTGTGATTGCCCCTGTTTTGTTTTTCAGTTCAGTCCACACGGCCTCATTTGATGATCCTTCTAAGATATCCTCCCTCCTCACAGCTGGAATTGTTTCTTTAATCAATACTGCAACCCCCTCCTTTTTTACCTCCCTCTCTATCTCGTCTGAAAACCCTGTAACCAGGAATGTTGAGCTGCCATTCCTGCCCTTCTTTCAGCCACGTCTCAGTAATAGCTATAATATCATACTCCCACGTGTCTATTTGTGCCTTCAGCTCATCTGCTTTATTCCCTAGACTCCTTGCGTTGAAGTATATACCATTTAGCACTGCCAAACTCCCTTATTGTCTATTTTCTAGCCTTTGTTTCCTCTGCATATCAAATTCACTTACTAATTTTCTGCCTTCCATTTCCAGCTTCGCTTCTCTCCCTTCTGATTCCTCTCTCAGGTTCCGATCCCCCTGCCAAGCTAGTTCAAACCCTCCCCAACAGCACCAGCAAACCCTGCCTCAAGGGTATTGGTTCCGGTCCTGTTGAGGTGCAACCCGTCCGGCTTGCACAGGACCCACCTCCCCCAGAAACGGCTCCAATGCCTCAGGAATCTAAAGCCTTCCCTCCTGCACCATCTCTCCAGCCACGCATTCATCTGCTCTATCCTCCTGTTTCTGTACTCACTAGCACGTGGCACCGGGAGTAATCTGGAGATTACTACCTTTGAGGTCCTGTTTTTAAATCTCTTTCCGAGCTCCCTAAAATCTGCCTGCAGGACCTCATCCCTCTTTCTTCCTATGTCGTTGGTACCGATGTGGACCACGACCTCTGGCTGTTCACCCTCCTCTCAGAATGTCCTGCAGCCATTCAGTGACATCCTTGACCCTGGCACCAGGGAGGCAACACACCATCCTGGAGTCATGTCTGCGGCCGCAGAAACGCCTATCTGTTCCCCTAACTATCGAATCCCCTATCACTATTGCTCTTCCACTCTTCTTCCCCCCCCACCCACTTGTGCAGCTGAGCCTCCCGTGGTGCCATGGACTCGGCTCTGGCTGCACTCCCCAGAGGAACCATCGCCCTCCCCAGTATCCAGAATTGAATACTGGTTAGTGAGCGAGATGCACTCAGGGGGCTCCTGCACTACCTGCCTGGTCCTCTTCTTCTGTCTGGCGGTCACCCATTCCCTCTCTGCTTGCACACTCCATCTAGTTCACCTTCTACCATCCTGGCAATCACATGATACAATGATAATTCAGCCCAACTTGTCTATTCTGGTGTTCATGCTCCACACGAGCCTCCTCCCAGCCTACTTCATCTAACCCTATCAGCATATCCTTCTATTCCTTTCTCCCTCATGTACTTATCTAGCTTCCGCTTAAAAGTACCAATGCTATTTGCCTCAACCACTCCAAGTGGAAGCAAGTTCCACATTCTCGCCACTCTCTGGGTAAAGAAGTTTCTCCTGAATTCCCTACTGGATTTATTAGTGACTATCTTATATTGATGACCACTAGTTTTGGATCCTCCACAACTGGAAACATCTTCTCTACTTCTACCCCATCAAACCCCTTCATAATTTTAAAGACCTCTATCAGGTCACCCCTCAGTCTTCTCTTTTCTAGAGAAAAGAGTCACAGCCTATTCAGTCTTTCCTGATAGTTATAACCCCTTAAGTTCTGGTATCATCCTTGCAAATCATTTTTCTATCTTCTCCAGAGCCTCTATATCCTTCTTGTAATATGGAGACAGAACTGTGCACAGTACTCCCAGTGTGGTCTAATCAACGTTCTATACAAGTTTAACAATGGAGTTGTCGACTAATCACAGCGATCAATCTCTATCAGTTAGTCTACAACAGACCCAGACATGAGGCAAGGAAAACCCCCAGTGGTGGAGAGCATCCGGCACCATAGGTTTAAAGTCACCAGTTCCTCCCAAACATGCTATGCTTATCACATGGCAGGTCTCAAATTACTCATATACTACATTCCAAAGTATTATCTTCTGAAAATAATCTATCCAACTTGCGTTTAAATGAATCAATACGATTTGCTTCCACCATCTCCCTGAGGAGCCTGTTCCACAGATTGACCACTCGCTCACTGAAATAATGTTTCCGCAGACCAATTCTCAATTTACCTCCCCTTCAAGCCCAGGCCGTGTCCTCTGGTTCTACTATTCTGGACAAGGTGAAATAGCTCGTCATGGTCTACATTATCTAGTTCCTTTAGAATCTTAAACACAGCAATCGCATCACCGTGCCAGCTAATCTTGCCAGCGGGATGAATGGACTGAGGAGAGTACTGCTGAGGCAGGTGGGAAGAGATAGAACATTCAAGTAAGAGATAGAATAATGATCAATTTGGAGTGAGATTTGGGGACGCCCAGTTACGTAGATTTTCCATTACCTTTCGGGGTAGGCGGGTGCTGACCTTTATGATAGATAGGGCTTTACTGTAACTATTGATGAAGCACAGTCAAAGCAGTGAGATTAAACTGGTTACTTCCCCCCACCCCCCAGCCCCCCCTTCAGATACTGTTTACCTGGAGGTTGCGTATCGTCATCTTGTTGTAGATAAGCTCTTCATCCCTGCGGTCCTCCTGGGGGACAGTGATGTTGGCCAAGACTCCCTCAAAGTCCAGAACCTGCTGCATTTGTGCCCGGGTGAAAGTCTCCTCACCGTCCAGTAGCACCCCCAGCTCCACCATGTAATTCAAATAGGCTGTCAGGATCTGGAGAGAAGGCAGGGCACATGGTTTACATTAAGGTCACTTAACCAGCGGAATTACAGGATAAATCACAAACAAGGCTCCTGGATTGCAGGGTTTTAAATATAGAATTTTCCTGGATGGCATCTCCATGGTGATCACAACTTTTCCGCAACAATCTATAATATGCTGAAGGCTGTGCTTACAGCGAGAACTTCCTGCAAGCGTCACATTTACTTCCTGTAACACTTTCCCCGTCACGGTTTGCTGATTTTGGCACCAGAATTTGACCGGTTTGATCATTGTGTCAGCTGTGGCTCAGTGGGTAGCACACTCGCCCGAGTCAGAAAGTTGTGGGTTCAAGTCATACTCCAGGGACTTGAGCACATAAAGCTAGGCTGACACTCCCAGTGCAGTGCTGAGGGAGTGCTGCACTGTCGGAGGTGCCGTCTTTCAGGTGAGACATTAAACCGAGGCCCCTTCTGCTCTCTCGGGTGGACGTAAAAGATCCCATGGCACTATTCGAAGAAGAGCAGGGGAGTTATCCCCGGTGTCCTGGCCAAGTTATCCCTCAATCAACATCACTAAAACAGATTAGCTGGTCATTATCACATTGCTGTTTGCAGGAGCTTGCTGTGCGCAAATTGGCTGCCACGTTTCTCACATTCCAACAGTGACTACACGCCAAAAAAGAACTTCATTGGCTGTAAAGCGCTTTGAGGCGTCCGGTGGTCGTAAAATCCGGGAAGGCGCCGAACAACTCGAGACTCTTCGCCGGGAGCAACCAGAAGCCAAGCACAGGTAGCGGAAGGAGCGCACGTCAACCCAAGCACCCCACCCACCCACCCGCCCCTTCAACCACCGTCTGCCCCACCTGTGACAGAGACTGTAGGTCCCGTGTTGGACTCATCAGTCACCTGAGAACTCATTTTTAGCGTGGAAGCAAGTCATCCTCGGTTCCGAGGGACTGCCTAAGAAGATGATGATATAAATGCAAGTCTTTCTTTCTTTCTTGCAAATCAGTGGCCCTGATAAAATTATGCTCATTACAGGCAGTTACATTGCTGGGTCTTTCTGCCCCCTTCACTACAGATACATCAGCTTCTGTAATTTATATCAATTTCATAGTTGGACGCCATCTCCTGACCTGGGCTGGACTGGCCAGATGGGAAACCAGGAGACTCCCCAAGAGCCCCAGTCAACGGTTCCGTAGTCGTGTGTTATTGGTGACCCCCACCCGCATTTTCCACGTGAATCCCAAAGAAGCCCTATCGGAGGAGCCAGTCCATCCCTGCTCCTGATGGTCTCAAACATGCCTTCACTGGCCCTGATAGCTAGGTAAGATTATGATAGTGAGCCCAGCATTAACAGACAGTGAACCTTTCTGTAAATTCATTTAGCTGCTGCATTTATCCTGTGCCTCCACAAGAACTTTCTTCCATCTTCAAAAAACATCAGAGCACCATAACACTAGAACTCATGTTAAACTTTAATTAACAAAGACATTTATTTGACAAATTAGTGAACAAAGGCAATAGATAACTGTAATAATATATATAATTATAGTAGATAATATACTAACAAAATCCTTGAAAGAAAACTATAAATATTTGCAATCTTTCTGCTAAGTTATTATTTTGTGGCTAACATTTATATATGCAGTTATTCATGTCTTTTTATAGCTTCCAATTGTTGGTGCTAACTGGCATGATCCATCATTCTGAACATTTGAAACCAACTCAACAATTTGAACAATTCAACCTACTTAAATACTCTGCAAAAAGCTGCCAGGGTTTGTTGGATTTAACTAGCTGTCAGCTCAGTTGAAGAGGAGCCGTCAGCCATACACATAACTGGACCAAATACATAGCATGTTTCTGTTTGAAATAAGTGGCCTGGTTCCTCCCTCAAGCAAATTTACCCGGAGATATCCAAACAAAACCATGCAACATTTGCAGCAAGTTAGGCTGGGGACACGATTCTGACTGCAGCCGGTCTTTAAACATTCTGCGACTGGATGAAAGGGGCAGCCACCAAGCCAAAATGAGACAAAATGGTTTGTCACACATGGCCTAGCATCCCTGCTGTTACATACTACACTTTCTCTACCTCATCCATGAGCAATGCCACAGGATATCTGCTAGTATTTACAAAAATGTACTAAATCACAACATTGGTCTTGGGAAACCGAACTAAAGGGGACTTGCACTCAAATCTTATCCATGTCAACCAGACCTGTCTCCCCTGATCGAGTGAATTCTGGCAGTATCGATTGGGGTTGTCCCAGTCCGGAGTTCGGACCCCGAATCCTACACGGGTTGAAAGGCCCCTGCTGAAGCTCATTATATAATGCTGAGGAATCCCAGGAACTCCAGTTAGCAATAACAGTCAGCAATGCCCTCCAAAAATTGCCCAGTTCAGATTTAGATTAAATGAAGGTTTTAGCTTTGAAATGCAAAGAGATCACCATTAGTTACTAAGAGAGGTCATGTCCTATTAATCTAAATACTGTAGAATGGACACAAACAGGGCAGCGCAGCATTCTAACAGTTCGAATCACTTGTAGGAAAGCGTGAGCCAGTGTTATTGTGAAAATCAGCAGTGCTTTATCTGGTTTAAGTCACTGACCAGCTGAAGTCACTGTTGGAAAGAAACGCTCTGATGAAAATGATGTTCTGGATTATATCTGGCTGTCCAGTACCGATAGTCCAGACTGTACACTCATCATTCTCCATCCTTCATCGACAAAGCTAAGAGTCTGGATTCTAAAAATGGGATGTTTTCCAATGACGTACCTACCAAAATGTTCTGGCTTTGCAGATCCAAACCTGGTGCTTACACAACACAGCGCGCGTCATCTATCAGTGCTGTTTTCCTTCTAACTGTACTGCACTGTCAGCCTTTCTGTAACAACTGCACTTGATCCCAGTTAGGGGAGAGAGGCGAGTCAAGAGAGATGATGGGGGTGCCTCACTTCAGGCATCAATCCACACAAATTACTATACGGGAGGCAAAACCAGTGCTTTTTCGCCCTCTGATTTTCTCATCTCCTCTCCCGAGGGCACTGACACACTGGGGAGGGGGGTTCCACAAATGCTGGCTGCCCATCCACGGTCCTCTCAGCCCCCTGTCTTGGTCTAAACTCCACCAGTTGGACCCACGCATGCCCTAGTGGAGGCCAGGTTCCTCCATTCACTTGGCGCACCGACCTCCACCGATATGCCGGGTCCTCTTCCAGCCTGGCGGGCGAGAACCACCGCCCCTTGCCCACTATTTGCCCTCTAAAGGGCGGGCAGATGTTCTGCTCCTTACAAGGGGTACAGGAAACTCCAGAAAGACCTGACACAACTGTATCTCTGCCATTTTTCCAAGGGTTCTGCCAGTCTCCCAGCAGAGTTACAGTGGGAAGCCAGCATAATCACCAAGGAATTTTGGGACAACATTGTATTTAGACTAGACAGACTAGATGCAGGAAGGATGTTCCTGATGGTCGGGGAGTCCAGAACCAGCGGTCACAGTCTTAGGAACAGGGGTAAGCCATTTAGGACAGGGATGAGGAGGAATTTCTTCACCCAGAGAGTGGTGAACCTGTGGAATTCTCTACCACAGAAGGCAGTTGAGGCCAATTCATTAAATATATTCAAGACGGAGTTAGATATATTTCTTAAGGCTAAAGGGATATGGGGAGAAGGCAGGGACAGGGTACTGAGTTTGGATGATCAGCCATGATCTCATTGAATGGCGGAGCAGGCTCGAGGGGCCGAATGGCCTACTCCTGCTCCTATCTTCTATGTTTCTATATAGCGCCTTCCACTTAGTCAAACATCCCAAGGTGCTTCACGGGGCGACAAAATTTGACATCGAGCCACATAGGGAAATATTAGGGCAGGTGACCAAAAGCTTGGTCAAAGAGCATTTTAAGGAGCATTTTAAAGGAGGAGGGAGGGAGAGAGAGGTTTAGGGAGAGAATTCCAGAGCTCAGGGCCCAGGCAGTTGCAGGCACGGCCACCAATAGTGGGGTGATTAAAATCGGGGATGCGCAAGAGGCCAGAATTGCAGGTTGTAGGGCTGGAGGAGGTTACAGGGATGGGAAGGGGCAAGGCAATGGATGGCTTTTAAATCAAGGATGAGAATTTTAAAATTGAGGCGTTGCTGGACCGAGAGCCAACGTAGATCAGAGCAGACGGGGTGACAGGTGAACGGGACTTTGTGCGAGTTAGGACACGGGCAGCAGAGCTTTGGATGAGCTGAAGTTTACGGAGGGTGCAAAGTGGGAGGTCAGTCAGGAGAGGATTGGAACGGTTCAGTCCAGAGGTAACAAAGGCATGGATGAGGGATTATTGGGAAATAATAGATAGCATGACTCTGATGCAAGTGTGCTGTAACTTAGCTTGGCTCAGTGGGTAGCACTCTCCTCTCTGAGTCAGGAAGTTGTCGGTTCAAGCCCCACTTCAGAGACTCGAGCACATAAACCAGGCTGATTACCCCAGTGCAGTGCTGAGGGAGTGCTGCACTGTCGGAGGCGCCGTCCTTTGGACAAGACCTTAAACCGAGGCTCTGTCTGCCCTCTCAGGTGAATGCAAAAGACCCCATGGCGCTATTTCAAAGCAGAGCAGGGGAGTTCTCCCCGGTGCCCAACACCTAAAACAGATTATCTGGTCATTATCACATTGCTGTTTGTGGGAGCTTGCTGTGTGCAAATTGGCTGCCGCGTCTCCTACATTACAACAGTGACCACACTTCAAAAATACTTCATTGGCTGTAAAACCATTTGGGACACCTGGTGGTCATGGAAGGTTCTATGGCACTATTCTGTCTGATGGTCAACATCCCTCCCTCAGCCAACACCATGGAAACAGATTATTTAGTCACTGATTTATTTGCGTTTTTGGCACCTTCTCTACATTGGCTGATGCATTTGTCGGCATAAAAATAGTGACTACACTTCAAAGGAAATCCATTGGCTGTGAAGCACTTTGGGATTCCCTGAGGTTGTGCTAAGGTGCTGTATAAATACAAGGTGTTTTTTCTTTCTTAATACCTTTTGTTTAATACCCTTCAGCCATTCTTATCCGTTTCTAAGAATTAAACTTTATATTGTGGCGGAGCCACTAAGGGACTCCGATCAATTGTATATAATTCCCTTTAATAATATGTTGGCTACAGCCTGAGTCTGTATCTTTGTTTTCACTGTTTACATGTACAGAGCGCGATCACTTTAATAGCACATAAACGCGATGACGTCACGCCGTTCATCACGTGATCCCCTACCGGCGGGAAAAACGTGATGACGTGAGCCACGGGATCGCCCAAGCAGTCCTCGTGGAGCCTCCGAACTGACTAGACCTATATTCGATGTTCTCCTGTAGTTATCTGTTAAACTCTGTTAGTTTTCATTAAACCTCGTTTATTTGATCGCCTGAGTGGACCTCAGTCTTTTGGATAGGAACTAGACATTCCTACATTGGTGACCCTGACTTTTGCGAACGGTTTTCGCAGAAGTTACTGAACATGGAATCGAACGCCGTTGCTTTGAAGCTACCACAGTTCTGGGAGCAACAGCCAGCCGCGTGGTTCATCCAGGCTGAAGCCCAGTTCGCAATCAGGAACATAGTTGCGGATCAGACCCGTTACTATCACGTGGTCTCCGCCCTCGACAGCGCCACAGCCTCGCAGAACGTCAGCCTGCTTGGTAATCCACCAGAAGATCGCAAGTATGAAACGATAAAGGCGCGGTTGTTACAGGTCTTCGGGCTCACGAAGTCGGAGCGCGCCCGCCGGCTGCTCAATATGCCGGGACTCGGGGACGCCAAGCCGTCCGAGCTCATGAGCCAAATGCTCACGCTCCTGGGCTCCGAACCGGAATGCTTCCTCTTCAGGGAGCTATTCCTCAGCCAGCTACCGGAGCAAGTTCAGGCTGCCCTAGCCAGGTCGGAAGTCACCGACTGCGCAGAGCTGGCTGCCGATGCGGACAAGATCTTCGCGGTGACACAGCAGTACTGCGCTGCCACGAGGCGCCCATCCCCCACAGACGCTGCTCCAGCCCCTCAACCTGCGGGGTTGTGCTTCTACCACGCCCGTTTTAGCACGAAAGCAAGATGCTGCCGCCCTCCCTGCAGCTTTTCGCTCAAAAAAAACCCGCTGCCAGGTGCCACCATCGCCCTTACCACCGACACGTCAGACTACGCCATTGGCGCAGTGCAGGAACAGTGGGTGCATGGGACGTGGCAACCGCTGGCGTTTTTCAGCCGTCAACTACGGCGAAATGAACGGAAGTACAGCACGTTCGACTGGGAGTTGCTGGCCCTTTTTCTGGCCATCCGCCATTTCCGGTTGTTGCTAGAGGGACGTCAGTTCACGGCTTTTGTGGACCATAAGCCACTAACGTTCGCTATGGCCAAGACCGCAGAACTGTGGTCAGCTCGGCAACAATGTCAGTTGACGTTTATCTCAGAATTCACCACTGACATTCAGCATGTGTCCGGTAAAGACAACCTGGTGGCGGATTGCCTCTCCCGCGCGACCGTTCATGCAGTCCAGCTCGGCATCGAACATGCCCTCATGGCTGCGGATCAAGCCTCGGATCCGGAAGTCCAATCTTACAGAACCAACCCCTCTAGCCTCCAAGCGGCTGACGTCAAATTCCATGCCGCGGGCACTACGCTACTCTGCGACATCTCCATAGGAGATCCTCGCCCTATCGCGCCGGTCGCCTGGCGCCGAAAAGTTTTTGACGCCATACACGGGTTGTCGCACCCTGGCATGAAGGCCTCGCAACGGCTGATGTCATCCAAATTCGTGTGGCAGGGCATGCACATGGATGTTCACGACTGGGCCAACACCTGCGCGGTCTGCCAAAAGGCCAAAGGTGCAGCGTCACGTCAAGGCTCCATTGGCCATTTACGCTGTTCCGGAACGTAGGTTTGATCATGTGCATGTGGACCTGGTGGGGCCACTTCCGCCTTCGCACGGGTTTACTCATCTTCTTGCAATGGTGGACCGCACCACTCGATGGCCGGAGGCGGTGCCTTTGTCATCCACCACTTCTGCAGACGTCGCCAGGACATTCATCTCCTCTTGGGTCGCCCGTTTCGGGGGTACCGGCGGACATCTCGTCTGATCGTGGGCCACAGTTTTCTTCGGAGCTCTGGAACGCTGTGGCTCAGGGGCTAGGCTACATCGCACCACTGCCTACCATCCACAGGCGAACGGCCTGTGCGAACGATTCCACAGGTCGCTCAAGGCCGCACTGCGAGCCAGCCTTCAAGGCACGGGCTGGGTGGACAGGCTTCCATGGGTCCTTTTGGGTCTTCGTACGGCGCCTAAAGAAGATCTTCAATCGTCCACGGCGAAGCTCGTATATGGCCAGCCGCTACGCGTACCAGGGGATTTCCTTCCGACTCCAACAGAGCCATGGTCCGCATCCCAGCAGCTCGTCAGACACCAGGAGGCAGCCAGAAGTTTCGCTCCAGTGCCTACGTCACATCACGGCTTGGAGAGCTCCCACGTCCCAGCTGAGCTGAAGAACGCCGACTATGTGTTTATCCGCCACGACGCTCATCGGGACCCGCTCAAACCCCCTTACACTGGTCCTTTCCGCTTGATAGAGCCGGGAGACAAATCTTTTTCGGTCGATGTCGGAGGTAAACTGGACCACATTTCGGTTGACCGGTTGAAGCCGGCTCACTTGGACCTTGACCGCCCAGTCGAGATCGCACAACCGCCGAAACGTGGCTGACCACCCACAGTCGCCGTGCCAGATCAAACGCAACCGCCCGCCAGCTTGCCCGCCGTCCATCAGCTTCCACTTCAAGGCTACAGAAGTCGATCTGACAGGCTTGTCAGGCCTCCTCGCCGTTTTACCTTTGCTATTAAAGACAATTCTGGGGGGGGGGCGCATGTGGTGGAGCCACTAAGGGACTCCGATCAATTGTATATAATTCCCTTTAATAATATGTTAGCTACAGCCTGAGTCTGTATCTTTGTTTTCACTGTTTACATGTACAGAGCGCGGTCACTTTAATAGCGCGGGTAAATGCGATGACGTCATGCCGTTCATCACGTGATCCCCCACCGGCGGGAAAAACGCGATGACGTCATGACGTCAGCCACGGGACCGCCCAAGCAGTCCTCGTGGAGCCTCCGAACTGACTAGACCTATATTCGATGTTCTCCTGTAGTTATCCGTTAAACTCTGTTAGTTTTCATTAAACCTCGTTTATTTGATCGCCTGAGTGGACCTCAGTCTTTTGGATAGGAACTAGACATTCCTACAATATCTTTCTTTAAACCAGGGATTGCCCGACACTGACACTGGCTGCCTGAGGGGAAAGCTGATGCCAGAGGCAGTGCAAGGACGGTAACCTAACTCGACATTCCCAGACACAGTAGGTTGGCCCCTCTGCCCACATGTCCGACTATCGCCTCCTCCTGTTCTGAAGCACGTACACCCCACTGTTAAACAGCCACCTCGATTTCAGCAGGGAGGTGAAATGCTGCCTTCCAGCTGAAAAGAAATGACAATTTAAAGATAGGGAACACCATTTCTTTTTGAACAATTATTTCGCACACTTAATCACAAAGCCAGTGAGTTTTCCCATTACTGAATTGACTTCAGCACACAGAGTGTGACTCCACATCAATCCCAAAGTCAAGCGACACCAACTGCATGGAGCAGTAATAACGGGCTACATTACAGCAGTGTGGAGCAGTGCAGAGAGGCTAGCTCCCCCACTGGAGAGAAACACAGTGAGGATGCTGGAAGTAGCAGGTCAATCAGCACTTGAAACAGACCGGACTGGTTACCGTGTGGTTACAGAGTCTGATCAAGGTCACGTCCCAATATCTGCCTGTCTTACACTCTTTTCAGAAGCTGCTGCGTGTTCCAGCATTGACTGCTTTACTTTCCTGGGCCAGGAATTCTAAGGCGCTCTTCCAAAGGTTAGATTAAAAGTCCTTAAATCTGTGATGGGTGGACTGTGTTTTTGAATACACTTATGTTAGAACTGTGCCTCGTAAACAGAACAACCAGCTAGACATCAAACCATCACCAGGTCTTCTCAATGTTTGGATGTCCCCTAGATCCCGTTCACCTCCAATGTGTCGACATTCAGCCCAACTTTTCGCTTAGTCAATTACTATGTAAAGCTACACTAAATCAGTAAACACACCCGAATAAGTAGACTGCAAAGGGCACAGCTAAAGTCAGTGGGGACACTTGGCAAAGAGTCAGACACAAGCCGTACACGACCAGGGGCGAGTACAATACTCAAACACTTAGGGCTGGATTTTGCCGGCTCGCAGAGGGTGGGTTTGGAGGCGGGTTAAAGGTCAAAATCGGTTTGATTGACGGCGGGTTGCGATCCCGCCGTCAACCCGCCTCCAAACAATTTTCCCAAGTGTTGGGTCCCCGATTTGCGAATGGGCCCGACACCTAGCGGCGGGAAGAGGATTAAAGGCAATTACCTGCCTATTAACAGGTAGTTGCGAGTAGTTGTCAGCCTATTTTTGGATTTTGCTGCTTCTGGCTCAGGTTTTCCGACGTCCGGACACCATGCCAGGTAAGTGTGGCATGTTGTGAGTCTGCTGTAATGATTCTGGATTGATGACAGCTGCAGGAGTGGTGTGAAGGATCCAATGTTGCACTGGTGAGTCTCAGAGGGAAAAAATGTTGGGAACTGCATTTTTAATACATTTACACTTTTCTTTAGGTTACAAGTTTTGAAATCCATGTCCAGTGCCACCTCATTGGGAGAACCTCTCTCACCAGTGACAGATCGCTTCTGTCACCTCACCTGTAGCTGCCATCTATTCCAGCCTATGGAGGGAGTCATTGGAGAGCCTGGGTGCAAAAGGTCACCTTTGTGCAGTGACTGTCAGTGTTTTCAGCACCTCAATGCTGTCAAACACTGAGAAATCAACCGTCAAAAAAAAAAGTGTGCGTGGTCCCTTTAAGGAAACTGGCAGGTGATGCGTCATCAAATGACATCATCAGACCCGCTTCCTGTTAATTGGCCAGCAAGCCCGCAGGGCGGGCTTAACAAGGTCAATCAAGGCAAAATCAAGTCTGTGTGCCGGATGCAGTTGGGGGCAGGACGGGAAGCCGGAAACCACCTGACCCGCACCCAACCCGCCTCCATTAATAAAATCGCAGCCTTAGTCTACTCTCACCTACACCACTACTGTGGGGCTGAAGTACCCTTGGCTCCGACTTCCTCACTCTAGTTGCTACGACGTCCTTTACAAGGGAAGATTTCCTCGGTTTACTATATCGCAGTCACATTCAAACACTATTTTGACTAAAACAGGCTTGAATCCGGCACAGAGAAATATACCCTCCCCGCAATGCACAGACGGTCAGTGGGCAAACGCATTAGGTCACATGGTGCTGTATCACACTGTCCAGGCAGAGGTCAGAGGTTGAATGCCCCGCCAATGCCAAGTCAGTTAATCTC
The DNA here is from genome assembly GCF_052327205.1 of Somniosus microcephalus. Taxonomy (NCBI): domain Eukaryota; kingdom Metazoa; phylum Chordata; class Chondrichthyes; order Squaliformes; family Somniosidae; genus Somniosus; species Somniosus microcephalus. The sequence continues at coordinate 11,162,115 of NC_141011.1, read as the reverse complement.
TGGTGGATTGGGATGTTCCAGTTGGCTTCAGCATTCCCGGGCTATGGAAGGGGGAGGAGGAGGGGGGAAAGCCAGCCAAGGCTCCCGCTCATAATCACTGTCTGCTGACCCCTTGCCGGAAAGTGCTTTTGTGGGAAAGATTGACGAGTGCAGAATCAGACTCCACCCTGGCAGTCTAACAGCCCGCCGACACTCACTATCTCACCGATGTGCTGGGGTGAGGTATGAGAGCGCTGTCACAAGTGCCTTAGCGAAGGAGGTCACCCCTTCCCAGGGGGTGGGGAAACGAGAAACAATAAAATTAAAGCGGACGGCCCCTTTTACAAGCTAGCGGGGACAGCCTGAAGTCTTGGGGCTCCGTCTGCACTCATAGTTCGAGCCCCCGGTACAGACCCGAGGCGCCGGGTTCGCCTACGACAGGTTTCAGAAGGTCACCGTGCTGGGCTCCACCTACCTTATCATTGGCAGTTTTGTTGAGGTAATACTCTCTCGATGGCAAGCCTAGTCCCGACTGGTCCACCTGCAGAGGAAGAAGCGGTGAGTGGGGGGCGGGATTGGAGAACACGAAGTGGAATGAGTTGAGAGTTTCTGGGAACATTCATATTTTAATCCTCTCCACATCAAAACTACACCCTTCCCTTCCCAGAATGCAGCATGCTTTAGAGAACGTGCCTACAGACAATGACCATCCAGGCAAATTGATAGATGACTAAAAAGTTCAAGGAGGATTAAGGGATGTGGAGCACAGGTGGGAAAATGTAGTTGAGATGCAGATCAGCCATGATCTAATTGAATGGTGGAGCAGGCTGAATGGCCCACTCCTGTTCCTAAGTTGCTATGAGGAAGAATCTAGCAGGGGACCCAGGTACAACTCCTGGTTGTGGGGGCTTGGTGAAATTCACCCAATCTCCGGCCGGCAAAATGACTGGATGAGATCAGCAACGGAGGGGGCTAGGATTGCTGCTTAGGTTATCCCAATCTCCCAATCGGAATCATAGAATCACAAAATGGTTACAGCGCAGGAGGCCATTCGGCCCGTCGAGCCCGTGCCGGCTCTCTGCCAGAGCACTTCAGCTAGTCCCACTCCCCCGCCCTTTCCCCGTAGCCCTGCAATTTTATTTCCTTCAGGTACTTATCCAATTCCCTTTTGAAAGCCACGATTGAATCTGCCTCCACCACCCTTTCAGGCAGCGCATTCCAGATCCTAACCACGCGCTGAGTAAAAAAGTTTCCCCTCATGTCGCCTTTGGTTCTTCTGCCAATCACCTTAAATCTGTGTCCTCTGGGTCTCGACCCGTCCGCCAATGGGAACAGTTTTTCTCTATCTACCCTGTTCAGACCATTCATGATTTTGAACACTTCTATCAAATCTCCTCTCAACCTTCTGTGCTTCAAGGAGAACAACCCCAGCTTCTCTAGTCTATCCACGAAGTCCCTCATCCCTGGAACCATTCTTGTAAATCTTTTCTGCACCCTCTCTAAGGCCTTCACACCCTTCCTAAAATGCGGTGCCCAGAATTGGACACAATACTCCAGTTGAGGCCGAACCAGTGTTTTATAAAGGTTCATCATAACTTCCTTGCTTTTGTACTCCAGACCTCTATTCACGAAGCCCAGGATCCCGTATGCTTTTTTAACCGCTTTCTCAACCTCCCCTGCCACCTTCAATGATTTGTGCACATATACCCCCAGGTCTCTCTGTTCATGCACCCCCTTTCGAATTGTACCCTTTAGTTTATATTGTCTCTCCTCGTTCTTCCTACCAAAATGCATCACTTTGCACTTTTCTATATTAAATTTCATCTGCCACGTGTCCGCCCATTCCACCAGCCTGTCTATGTCTTTGTGAAGTCCCTTACTCTCCTCCTCACTGTTCACTATACTTCCAAGTTTTGTGTCATCTGCAGATTTTGAAATTGTGCCCTGTACACCCACGTCCAAGTCATTAATATATATCAAGGAAAGCAGTGGTCCTAGAACCGACCCCTGGGGAACACCACTGTGTACCTTCCGCCAGTCCAAAAAACAACCGTTCACCACTACTCTCTGTTTCCTGTCACTTAGCCAATTTTGTATCCATGCTGCCACTGTCCCTTTCATTCCATGGGTTTCAACTATTATGTGGCACTTTATCAAACGTCTTTTGGAAGTCCATGTACACCACATTAACCCCATTGCCCTCAGCAACCCTCTCCGTTACCTCATCAAGAAAATCCAAAATGATCGCTCGGTTGCTTAGTCTCTCCAAACACAGCAGCATAAACGGTTACTCCCAGTCTCCCTTTAAACTCTTACACCAGGCTCCCTCATGGTTACTATTATCATCCATTGTTTTTCTTCAGATTCTAACTCTTTAAAACTTGTTTTGCACTCATTTCATCTCTGCGCACAAAATGGCACCCCTCAAATCCGTGCTTTCCTACCTCCCTATTTTGCGCTCTGTCTGTCTTGCTCTGCTCTTTCCCTGCCCCCTTCCGTCTCTTCTTAGCCCCCAAACCCTAGCTCAATCCCCAAATGCCTTCACTGAACTCCTTTCTTTCTGTCTTCCCTCAACGACCGCCACCAAAAACAGGTTAATCTGGGCATCATCACATTGCTGTTTGTGGGAGCTTGCTGTGCGCAAATTGGCTGCCGCGTTTCCTACATTACAACAGTGACTACACTCCAAAGCACTTAATTGACTGTGAAGCACGTTGGGCGACCTGAGGTCATGAAAGGTGGTGTATAAATGCAAGTCTTTTTTTTAACATTGATATCTACCAGCGAACAGAGTCCTTCCTGTTCTAACACCGACACGTCAACCCATAGAGTCCCTCCTGCACCGTAATTGGTTGATGCCAGTGAAAGAGCGATGGTCATGCACAGGTTGCCAGCATTTTGTTTTGTCGCAGTCACCAGGACCTCCGGTCCCCTTGATGGCTCTGGCCGCTGAAGCCGAAAATTGGGAGCAGATAATTAAAAGGCAGGCGGCCTGTTAATAAGGAGGCATTTGTGTGCTCATTTCCTGCACCTTCCTTTCGCCTTCACAACGGAAGAAACAGAACCTTGGCCGGGAATTTCCTTGGGCCTGGGAGCAGCTCTCAGGAAATTCCTGGCCCTTATACTTCGGTAGATTTTTTGACTTTGTACGATGGTGTAACATGGGCGAGTCAGCACATCTCTCCCCACTATCATTTCCACTGAAGTCAGTGTAAATAAAAATTGAGTGGGTGAGCGGGCTAGGATTTCTAACCAGCAATAACAGCCAAACTCTGGTGGCAATGGCTTGCATTTGGCAAACTCTCCTCGGTGCATCGCGACCCGATTAACCACCAGGGTTCTGCTGCGCTGCCGCGACCCACTTCACTTGGCACTTTACCCAGTTTGTTGGTGACACTCTCTCCCCCTCCTGCCCTCAGTTTCAGCTCAGGTCTTCCCAGGTTTATGCTACAGGCCAAAGCTTTCGCCTCTGTCCAGCTGTGCGGCCAGCTACGTACCTGTATGATGTTACTGTTGGAGTTTTTGGAGTCTGTGCTGATGTAGATGGTGAAGAATGGGGAGGTTCGGTAATGAGCCGTGACAGACTGAAGCACTTCCTGAAAGTTGTCCTTATCCCATGGTTTTGTGATGTTCCAGCCTCCCAACTGCGGGAAGAATTTGAAGAGATTGTTAAGTGACTGATTGCGAGGTCACAACTTCATTTATGTGCAATTGGAACTCTATGGATTATAGAATCATACGGCACAGGAGGAGGCCATTTGGCCCATCATGCCTGTGCCGGCTCTTTGAAAGAGCTCTCCAGTTATTCCCACTCCCCTGCTCTTTCCCCATAGCCCTGCAAATTTTTCCTTTTCTCAAGTATTTATCGAATTCCCTTTTGAAAGTTACTACTGAATCTGCTTCCACCGCCGTCAGGCAGCGAGTTCCAGATCACAACAACTCGCTGAATAAGTTATGATGATCTGGAATCCCCACCTGGTTTTTGACAATTATCTTGAATCTGTGTCCTCTGGTTACTGACCCTCCTGCCAGTGGAAACAGATTCTCCCCGTCTACCCTATCAAAACCCCTTTGATTGTCCATCTTCTTATGCAGTTATCACCCCTCAAGTGCGCCAACCCAGTGGCCAATCTTCATGTTTGATTCTAGGCAGCGAGTGTTAGGAGGCTATTCAGCTTTGGCGGCATCACATCAAATCAAATCTGAATCCTGCCGTCACCGGACATCCCAATATTAGCACTTTCCAGCAGGGATTTCCAGATCGCCGTCAGGAATGGGAACCCGGACTTCCTTATCCCAGGGGACACCAAGGCCAACTGCAGTGCCCCCAAGTTGCTGTGGCCAAGTCCTACAGGCCAGGAATTGAACATGGGACTACCCTTGCCTGTACGTCTCATTAGGACACTGCAGTTGCCCACTCGCCCATCGATTAAGCCCAAGTCAAACCTCAAGTGCTTTGGGCTGCTTTTCCACCTCAAAGGCACCATCTAATTGCAAGTCGCTGTTTTGTAATCAGTCAATGTAATAAGGTAGCCTTGACCGTCCAATGTGACTCACACTGCCTGCAACTGCATTACTTCCTGACCTACATTAGCTCCTGGTCCACCAATGCCTCAATTTTAAAATCCCTCCATGGCCTCGTTCCCTCCCGATCTCTGTAACCTCCTCCAGCCCCACAACCCTCCGAGATCTCTGCGCTCCTCCAATTCTGGGGGGAAAAATACAATGAATCACTTGGACTGGACATGGATTTCAACAGTAGTAGTAGCTGATAGTTTCATACAGTGCACCCGCTACAGTGCGCTGGTGTTAACTGAGGCGGTTCAGATCAGTTCGGCCAGGATGGCTAGGGTGTGTGGCACTGTAAGAATCCAACAAATAGAAGAGGTCACGGAATCAGCAGGTGGAGGCCCTGTTCCCTCCTGCTCTTTGTTGGACCTGACTTTCAATTTGCTGTTTTTCCCCTTTTGAAATAGGCCAACTGTATTCAGAGTCTGATGACATCCTCCCCAGAGCCTTTACAAAGAAGGGGGAGTGCTTTCACAGAGAGCGGACTTGTAAAGGACAGACACAGAGTACATCAAACACTGGGCATTGAAACATGGCCATTTCTCAATGAAGCTCCACTATAATCAGGACATTGCTTCCGTTACACTCTCCAACAGTTTCATCATAGCTTAGAAATGTGTGAAACAGAACCCGAGAATGAATTGAAGTGCATCTGCCAGAGTCCTTTATATATTTGTAGAAAAATATAATCTCAGTTCCCTCTTTTTTTTTTTTAAAAACCCCCAAATATTTTGTTTCGGAGGAACAAGGTATTGACAGGTGTCACGGTAGCAAAATACTGCAGATGCTGGAAATCCGAAATAACAACAGAAAATGCTGGAAAAACTCAGCAGGCCAGGCAACATCCGTGGAGAGAAAATAGAGTCGACGTTTCGGGTCGAAACCCTTTGTCAAAACATTGTATTGACAGGTGTCAGCTTGGCTCAGCTGGTAGCACTCTCGGCTCCGAGTTAGGCGGTCGTGGACTTTAACCCACAATCATCACTTCAGTGCAGCACCCAGGGACTGCTGTTGTTTCAGAGGTGCCGTCTTTTGACTGAGACATTAAACCGAGGCCCTGTCTGCCTGTTTAGCAAAAGATCCCATGGCACAAGAGCAGGGAGTTCTTCTTCCTGGTCAAGATCTATCCCCCGACCAACACCACCAAATAAACCGGCCATCTGGTCATTCGTTCATTTGCTGTTTGTGGGATCTTGCTGTGCACAAATTGGCTGCCTCGTTTACCTACATAACGGACTTCAAAAGTAGCTCATTGGTTGTAAAGTGCTTTGGGATGCTTGGAGAGGTGATAAGGTGCTATTGTAAATGTTCTTAATTTCCCACAGAGCTGATTAGACAGCACTCGAGTGGGATATCATTCATATTCTGCAGTGGCTAGGCCGGTCCTTTTATACCATTCCTTCTGTGTTTTCACAGGGAATGTGGGCAGAGCGCACTTTAATCTTTAGATAGTTGACAAGTCCAAAAAAATGACAGATTAGTTTTTTAAAAAATATTTTCACCTCATGCAGTGTGGCAGTGAAACAAAAGTCAATAAAGCCACTCCAGGAATAACTTTATTGCGCAATTTTGAAATGGAGCCAGTTGGTAAGGGGGACCCCGAGCTTCTGGTCGCCTGTCACTTTAATTCACCACTCCGCTCCACTCTGACCTCTCTGTCCTCGGCCTATTACATTGTTCCAACGAAGCTCAGCGTAAACTCGAGGAACAGCACCTCATCTTTCGATTCGGCACTTTACAGCCTTCTGGGTTCAATATCGAGTTCAACTATTTCAGACCATAACCACCCCCCCCCCGCCCCATTTTTTCAGGCGGCAGCTGTTGATGATTCTGCCATCCCCATTTGCAACATTAAACCACTCCTGCCTTGCATTCTAGCACAAACTGTCCCTTAAATTCCTTCCTCCCCTCCGCCCCCTCCTTCCCTGTCTCCGCACCTGCTTAATATCTGTTACATTTCCAACTTCTTCCAGTTCTGACGAAGGGTCTTTGACCTGAAACGTTGACTCTATTTCTCTCTCCACGGATGTTGCCTGGCCTGCTGAGTGTTTCCAGCGTTTTCTGTTGTTATTTTAGATTTCCAACATCCGCAGTATTTTGCTATTGTATAACTTTATTGCTGTTATATTCACCCTAAACTTCAAAAATCAGGAAATTTTTCTTTAAGACACTTTGGGCTGGATTTTTATCCAATTTGTGGGTTAGCGGGGGATGGGACTTCCACCCGCAGGTGACCCCGCCCCGCCCCCACCGTTAACTGACTCAAGTCTCCTGGACCGGCCCTCAGTATTTACGGTGGGGGGGGTGGGGGAGCGGGATGGCAGGGGTTAAACCATGGCTCACTGATTTACTGTTGCACGGAGGGAGGGTGATTCAGTGACGCTGGTTAAAGGGGCAGGCACTGCTTCTGGTGAGGAGCAGAACAGCTCATGAGTTTGTTACCTCTAGACCGGACTATTCCAACGCACTCCTGGCTGGCCTCCGTAAAGTGAGGTCATTCAAAACTCGGCTGCCTGTGTCCTAACTCGCACTAGGGGGTAGATTTTCATGGAGCCGTCAGGCGGGGTTTCAGGCGTGTGGGGGGGGGGAAAATCCCGAATTCGGGGGTCCCGACACCATCCCACCCAAAACCCGCCTCCACGTAAGTTTCACAGGAGGCGGGTACCCGCCCCGCTCTGGGACCCGCCGACCTGAGGCAGAAAGGGATTAGTGCCAATTAACTGCCTGTTAACAGGCAGTTTTTAGCCTAATCCCTATTTTGAGGGGTGTCGTGTGGGATTCCCGACGGCTCCAAACCACGTCAGGTTAGAGCAGGCAGGCCGTCGGGTTGAAGGACTTGGAGGGGTCGCGATGTCGGTGTTCAGGTGAGTGATGGGTGCATAAGTGCAAAGGTAAGTGTGTTTGGTGTGTCTAAAGTGTGTAAAGAAGTTTAAATTACCTGTACTTACCTTAACAGCCTTTCTTCCTCCAGGTTTCGGGAGTCCATCACTCAGCCGGCACTGAAAGCAAAATGGCTGCGATCTGTCAAAAGTGACAGCCTTCAGCTTTCATTGCCGGTGAGACTTCTAACTGAGTCTGTGTAGAAGGACTCAGGTTAGAAGTCAGACTGTCAGTGTTTGACAGCTTCAAACAGCTGTGAAACACTGATATTTCATCTGTCAAGAACTCTTGACAGATGACATTTCAGTCTGTGACGTCACCTGTTGCCGGGTGGCCCTTAATTGGCCCGCTGAGCCCGCTGGGCGGGCTCAACAAGGTCAATCAAGGGAAAATCGCGCAGATTGGCCAGGCATCGATGTAGGCGGGACAAAAACCCAAAAGTTGAAGTCCCGCCTCCTTCCCAACAGCTTCAGGAAAATCTACCCCCAAGTGTGCAAATTAGGGCTTGCTGACCGACATTGGCTCCCGGTTAAGCAGCGCCTCCATTTCAAAATTCTCATCCTTGTTTTCAAATCCCTCCATGGCCTCGCCCCTCCCTATCCCTGTAATCTGCTCCAGCCCCACATCCCCTCGCCACCTCCCCCGAGATATCTGCACTCCTCTAATTCTGCCCTCTTGTGCATCCCTGATTATAATCGCTCAACCATTGTTGGCCGTGCCTTCAGTTGCCTAGGCCCTAAGCTCTGGAATTCCCTGCCTAAACCTCTCTACCTCACTTTCCTCCTTTAAGACGCTCCTTAAAACCTACCTCTTTGACCAAGCTTTTGGTAATCTGCCCTAATTTCTCCTTATGTGGCTCGGTGTCAAATTTTTGTCTTATAACGCTCCCGTGAAGCGCCTTGGGACATTTTATTATGTTAAAGGCACTATATAAATACAAGTTGTTGTTGTTGAGTGCAGCAATGAGTGAGAAAGGAGCAGCATTTATGGGAGGTTCAGCTGAGAAGTTCCCAGGTTTTCTGATTTTTGAGTGGATGTCCTAGTAGAAATAAGGATAGAAACATAGAAGATAGGAGCAGGAGTAGGCCATTCGGCCCCTCGAGCCTGCTCCGCCATTCAATGCGATCATGGCTGATCATCCAAATTCAGTACCCTGTCCCTGCTTTCTCCCCATATCCCTTGATCCCTGCCCACTGACCGCGCATGCGCCGCCCGCCCACCCACAGCGGCCGTCCATCAGCCGCGCCATACGCGGGGGACCTCAGCTCCGGACCTCAGGCGCTAGGCAGGGGGAGGGGCCGGAGAGAGGGACAGAGGGGAGTGGGGGAGCGGGGGTGGGGGTGGGCGAGGGGAGGGAGGGAGGGAGACAGGGGAGGGGAGGGAGAGGAGGGGAGGGAGGGATAGGACAGGGAGAGGACATGACAGGGAGAGGGGACACACACAGGGGCAGGGAGACCAAGCGCCCCAAAATTGCCCTCGTGCCCCAAAATTGCCCTTGCAACGCGGGGCTCCCCAGCTAGTATTTAATAAATTGGCCTCTACTGCCTTCTGTGGTAGAGAATTCCACAGGTTCACCACTCTCTGGGTGAAGTAATTCCTCCTCATCGCTATCCTAAATGGCTTACCCCTTATCCTTAGACTGTGACCCCTGGTTCTGGACTCCCCGACCATCGGGAACATCCTTCCTGCATCTAGTCTGTCTAGTCCTGTCAGAATTTTATAAGTTTCAATGAGATCCCCTCTCATTCTTCTAAACTCCAGCGAGTATAAGCCCAATCGACCCAATCTCTCCTCATACGTCATTCCTGCCATCCCAGATATCAGCCTGGTGAATCTTCACTGAACTCCCTCCATGGCAAGAACATCCTTCCTCAGATAAGGTGACCAAAACTGCACACAATACTCAAGATGTGGTCTCACCAAGGCCCTGTACAACTGCAGCAAGACATCCTTGTTCCTGTACTCAAACCCTCTCGCTACGAAGGCCAACATACCATTTGCCTTCTTAACTGCCTGCTGCACCTGCATGCTTATCTTCAGCGACTGCTGCACAAGGACACCCAGGTCTTGTTGCACTTCCCCTTTTCTCAATCTATTGTCATTCAGATAATAATCTGCCTTCCTGTTTTTGACACCAAAGTGGATAACCTCACATTTATCCACGTTATATTGCATCTGCCATGCTTCTGCCCAATCACCCAACCTGTCCAAATCATCCTGGAGTTTCTCGGCATCCTCCTCACAGCACACACGCCCACCCAGCTTTGTGTCATCTGCAAACTTGGAGATATTACATCTAGTTCCCTTGTCTAGATCATTAATATATATTGTGAATAGCTGGGGTCCAAGGACCGATCCCTGCGGTACCCCACTAGTCAGTGCCTGCCACTCGGAAAAAGACCCGTTTATTCCAACTCTTTGCTTTCTGGATCAGGCCTCTTGAGGACTGTGGGCATCAGTCCTGTAAGAGGCTGGTCCAGAATTTATGGGGGGATTAGGGGAGGTGGCAGGGGTGGCGATTACAGCCTCCAGTGTCCCACCAACTGCCACACAGCACAGGAAGAGGGTTAATGACTTCTCAGACTGGCCAAGGTGGGTGTAGAGGCTGCTCCCCATGCACTTCCTGTAGGACTGATGGGCACGTGGCCCACATCCTTACCTCTCCTGCCCTCACGGTCTCATTACCCGGGCAACTGGAAAACTAACCAGTCACAGGGAACCTCTGGAAACAATAATGCGCCACGCTAACTCCAAACCACTGAGAGCGCTTGCGGTCTGCCACAGTTGGTGTGGATAGTCTTGAAGGAGAGGTGTTTAAATAGAGTCTAACAATAATATCCATGGAGACACGAGTGATAAGTGGGCTTGCCAATCCCATTTCTTTAACTCTGCACTCCCTTGTAGGAAAAGGCATAACAAACACCAAAGAACTGCTACTGAAGGATCAACAACAATCTAAGAAATGTTAAGTCTGCAGAGGGAGAAGGTTTGCAGCTCGTAGGCAGACCGAAAAGACTGCCGGAGACAGAGCAGGAGGAAGCGAGCTACCAAGATCATAGAATCATAAAATCAAACAGCACAAAAGGAGGCCATTCGGCCCATCGCGCCTGTGCCGGCTCTTTGAAAGAGCGATCCAATTAGTCCCACTCCCCCGCTCTTTGCCCCCAGCCCTGCAAAATTCACCTTTCATGTATATATTTAGTACCCTTTTGAAAGGTACAACTGAATCTGCTTTCACCACCCTTTCAGGCAGTGCTTTCCGGATCATAACAACTCGCTGTGAAAAAATTTCTAATTTCTGGTTACCAACCCCCCTGCCACTGGACATAGTTTCTTCCTATCTACACTATCAAAACCTCTTATAATTTTGAACACCTCTATTAAATCTCCCTTTCCCCTTCTCTGCTCGAAGGAGAACAGTCCCAGCTTCTCTAGTACGATAGCAAAATACTGCGGATGCTGGAAATCCGAAATAACAACAGAAAATGCTGGAAAAACTCAGGACTGACGAAGGGTTTCGACCTGAAACGTTGACTCTATTTCTCTCTCCACGGACGTTGCCTGGCCTGCTGAGTTTTTCCAGCATTTTCTGTTGTTTTTTCCCAGCTTCTCTAGTCTCTCCACGTAAATGAGAGACCTGGTACTATTCCAGTAAATCTCCTCTGCACCTTCTCCAAGGCCTCGATATCCTTTTTGAAGTGTGGCGCCCAGAATTGGACACAACACTCCAGCTGAGACGTAACCAGTGATCTATAAAGGTTTATAAATCCAGTTGGTAAAGGTGGGGCTAGGGGGGAAGCACAGGTAGCTTTATACGGATTGTCAAAATATAGCATTGACCATGCACTCAGTGTTATAAATCTCATCATCATCAAGAAACTACTCATGAAATAATGCTGGACGGCCAGCTGGTGGCGCCGTCCAAGGAGTATAAATACTCGGGCGTGGGCCCCAGCTTGCCAGGGACATTTTGTAAGACAAGGAACTAGTGAAGTACAACTAGACCTCCATGTTCTGAAACAAGTTGATTAAAGCCTTGCTTTATACTCAAACCAAGTGCGTAGTGAGTTTTATTATGTCACTCAGGTGGTGCATTCAGATAGCGACTATTTCGGTCTGTAAGGACACAGACTAGTAGCACCTCTGAGCCTGTGCCCAACACCAGTGGGCTCCTCCAATGCCAACACCCGAGGGGCGTTCATACTTGGGCCCGGCTCCCCTTAATGTCAACGGGTGCTGGTCCTTCAGGAACAGCAGCTTCACCTTGGTGAGAGTGACCTCAGCCCTCAAAGGGCCACCTACCGCTCCTGGGTGGTGGCCATTGATCTGCAGGAGGTGGTGATTGGCATCGCACATTAGCTGGACATTTCGGGAATGAAAGCCTTTTCATGTTAATGCAATTGAGGGGGATTATTATTTAGGGCTTTCAAAGTAACATGTGTTCCGTCAGTTGTTCCTTGCACTTGTGGGAACCCGGCCAATCTATAGCACTGGACTGTTCGTTCCCTTCGTTTCCCAGCTTCCAAGGAGAAGGTAATAAACTGTGAGGCCCAACAACAACTTGGACTTATATCCAGCGGCTTTGCCATAAACTGTCCCAAGGCAGCTCACAGGAGCATAAATCAAACAAAATGTGACACCGAGACAAAGAGAGAGATATTAGGACAGGTGACGAAAAGCTTGGTTAAAGAGGTAGGTGCAGCGATTAAAATGGTGAATGCGCAAGTGGCCAGAATTGGAGCAGCGCAGAGATCCGAGGGTTGTTGGGGGGGGGGGGGGGGTGGTGGTTGGAGGAGGTTACAGAGATAGGGAGAGAGGGACAAGGTCATGGAGAGATTTGAAAATAAGGATGAGAATTTTAAAATTGAGGCGTTGTTGGGCCGAGAGCCAATGTAGGTCAGCGAGCACAGGGGTGATGGATGAACGGGACTTGGAGTAAGTTCGGGTATGGGCCGCAGAGATTTGGATGAACTCAAGTTTAGAGAAGGTGCAAGGAGGTCGGTCGGTCAGGAGAGCATTGGAATAGTTGAGCCTAGAGGTAACAAAGGCTCGGATGGCGGTTTCAGCAGCAGACGAGCTGAGGCAGGGGCAGAGATTGGTGATTTTATGTACGTGGAAATAGGTGGTCTTAGTGATTGAGAGGACATGGGGCTGGAAGCTCAGCTAGTGGTCAAATAGGACGCCAAGGTTGCGAATGGCCGGGATCAGCCTCAGACAGTTGCCAGGGAGAGGGATGGAGTCGGTGGCCAGGGAACGGAGTTTGTGGTGGGGGCCAAAGACAATGGCTTCGGTCTTCCCAATATTTAATTGGAGGTAATTTCTGCTCAGATAGGCAGACTGACAAATCCGAGACAGTGGAGGGGTCGAGAGAAGTGGTGGTGAGGTAGATCTGGGTGTCGTCAGCGTACATGTGGAACATTGTGTTTTCGGATGGTGTCGCCAAGGGGCAGCGCGCAGACGAGAAATAGGAGGGGGGCCAACGACAGATCCTCGGGGTCACCAGAGGTAACGATGCGGGAGCAGGAAGAGAAGCCATTGCAGGTGATTCTCTGCCTATGACTCGATAGATAGGAATGGAACCAGGCGAGGGCAGTGCCACCCAGCTGGGCGATGGTGGAGAGGCGTTGGAGGAGGATGGTGTGGTCAACCGTGTCAAAGGCTGCAGACAGGACGAGAAGGATGAGGAGGGATAGTTTACCATGGTCACAGTCATATTGAATGTCACGTGACTTTGATAGTACTATGGCAGGGGCGGAAACCTGATTTGGAGGGTTCAAACATGGAGTTGTGGGAAAGATGGGTACGGATTTGGGAGGCGGCAACAAATTCAAGGACTTTGCAGGGTTTAAATAGTATCGACTGATAACAACTTCTGCGATGCCTCACTGTAAATGCATCTAATCTGGCCTCTTCTATTCCCTTATCCTACTCTTTATAGCACAGAGAATAGAGGGATTCCCTTTGATAAGGAAGGGGGACTCAAGCTGACTTTCCTCTTCCAAGGTTCAGGAGCATCATCCCAATTCAGATCAGCTAACTCACCAGAGACTGAGGATCAATCCTTAAAAACACACCTGAACGATGCCAGTGTGCTAGAGTGATCTTGACTAGATCTGGAGCGAGAGAGAGAGAGAGGAGTAGGACAAGGGGCTCAAAGGAATCATCAGCAGTCCCAAGAACAAGTGACTGAAAGGAGTATAAATACATCCGAGAGGTTCTTAGCACAGGATCAATAAAGCAATATTGTCTTGGATTTAACATTTAGACACAGTATCCTGCCTGAAAACCAATGGAGAGCTGACAGAACGATGAGCGCGGGGAGTTTACACAACGATGGGTTTGTCCTCGTGCTGTCAGTGCTCACTTTGTTAATGATGTCAAGAAGGGGCTGTCCTCGCAACTCCTCAATCTTCTGCTCGTTCATGCAGGCCTGATAATAATGCTGGGCTTTGCGTTCGGCTTCACTTGTCGTGTTCAACGTGGTGTTTTCTAGAGGTAAGACAGAATTTTCTTTTAAAAAACTGCAACTACGTTTTAGAGTCATTGAATAAATACAAACGCAAAAGTTAAACATCTATAGACGTTCCCCAGTTAATTAAAATTTATCCCCGTGTTTCAGCACAGTTTTAGTTCAGATTTGTTCATAAACACACGCCCTTTGTCTGCCTTTTCAGGTGGAACATAGGAACAGCAGGAGGCCATTCAGCCCCTCGAGCCAGTTCTGCCATTCAGTTAGAACATGGGCTGATCTGTGCCTCAACTCCAGTTACCCGTCTATATCCCTTAATAACCTTACCCAACAGAAATCTATCTCGTGCAAGCGCAGGAGATGCAACACATGTCCTTATACCTCCCCCCTTCCCACTGTCCAGGGCCCCAAACACCCCTTCCAGGTGAAACAGCGATTTACTTGTACTTCTTGCGATCTAGTATACTGTATTCGCTGCTCACGATGTGGTCTCCTCTACATTGGGGAGGCCAAACGCAGATTGGGTGACCGCTTTGCGAACACCACCGTTCAGTCCGTAAGGGTGACCCCGAGCCTCCGGTCGCCTGTTACTTTAATTCTCCGCCCCATTCCCACTCAGACCTCACCGTACTCGGCCTCTTGCATTGTTTCACGGAAGCTCAGCGTAAGCTCGAGGAACAGCACCTCATCTTCCGATTAGGCACTTTACAGCCTTCCGGACTCAACATTCGAGTTCAACAATTTCAGATCATAACCTCGGCCCTGATCACATGTTTTTTATCCACACTTTTTGTTTGTGCCTTTTGTTCTTCTCTCCCACATGGCAGCTGTCTTTCATTCTGCCAGCGCAATTTACACTTCATCTAGAGCCAGCCTTTGTTTATTAACCTGTCCCATTACCAGCTCCTTTTGCCTTGACTATCTCTTAATGTCTCTTTAATTCTCCTGCCTTCCATCCTATCACAGACCTTCCCTTTTGTTCTTTCATCCCCTCCCCCCTTTCCCAGCCCCTAAACTTGCTTAAAAATCTGTTCCATTTCCTGCTTTTTTCCAGTTCTGACGGAAGGTCATCGACCTGAAACGTTAACTCTGTTTCTCTCTTCACGGATGCTGCCTGACCTGCTGAGTGTCTCCAGCATTTTCTGTTTTTATATTAAAAATCTATCAAACGCAGTCTTGAACATTTCAATTGACCCAGCATCCACAGCCTTTTGGGGAGCGTGTTCCAGATTTCCACTACCCATTGTGTGAAAAGATGCTTCCCGATTTCAGCTCATTTTGTTGTTTATGGGACCTTGCTGTGCATAAATTGGCTGCCATGTTTCCGTACATTACAACAATGACTACAGTGCAAATATACTTCATTGGCCGTGAAGAGCTTTGGGAAGTCCTGAGGTCGTGAAAAGCGCCAGAGATACGCAAATTATTTTATTCCAATTCTTTGGATAAAAATTTAGTACCTCTTTTTCTGTCTGCAAACCCAAGGTGATGGATGAGTTGCATCGACATAAATCGCCATGGCGCTGAATTTGTAGTCGGAGGCTTCCCGCGGGGAAATGCCTCCGGTCCGCAAATAAAATGCCCGCATACCTGGGCCTCGGGATCCACGGAGGCTCGCGGTCCTGGGACTCTCCGGGTACCCGCGGGCAGAGGCCCACGTATCCCACGGGTGCAGGCGGTTCGCCCCTGGGATCACGTGGGCCGGCCCAACGAATGAAACAAGGAGGATCTCCATTCATACTTAGTGATTCCGTATGTACAGAAACCCCATGATGGGAATAACCCAAAAAATACACCTAGACATCAAATAAATAATTTTTAAAAATCACATATTTAAAATGAATTAAAATTGCATTTAATTAAATATTTAAAACAAAAATGTAATTTTTTGAAAAATAAATTTACATATTTTAAAGGGGCTAAAAATAAACTTACCTTATTTAACAAGTTTTTAAATGTATAAATTATTGCTAAAATTTTATATTTCTGTTTTTTAAAACTCTTACGCTGGTAAAAGCAGGCCTTACGTCTGCTTTTACCAGGCGTAAGAATTTCACGGGCATTCGCTGGGCAGAAGTTGGGCTCCACCCGCAGAGACCCTTTTCC
This sequence comes from Somniosus microcephalus, assembly GCF_052327205.1. NCBI lineage: Eukaryota > Metazoa > Chordata > Chondrichthyes > Squaliformes > Somniosidae > Somniosus > Somniosus microcephalus. Next base: position 11,146,112 of record NC_141011.1, on the reverse strand, counting down.
CGGGGATGCGTGCAGATCGCAAGTTCCGGGTTTTAGCGCATGCCTAAACCCGGAACTTGCGTGGCCCTTATGGGCGCATGCGCACCTCGTACGCACCCCGTAGGAGCCGCAAATTACGGCCCCATGAGAATGATACATGGATCACAGAAATCACAGAAACCCCACAGTGCAGATAGAGGCCATTTTGGCCCATCGAGCCTGCATCGACACATATCCCACCCGATCCCCGTAACCCCTACACCAACACATATCCCACCCTATCCCTGTAACCCCACGTATTTAATCCCCCTAACACTAAGGGTCAATTTATCATAGCCAATCAACCTAACCCGCACATCTTTGGACTGTGGGAGGAAACCGGAGCACCCGGAGAAAACCCACGCAAACACGGGGAGAATATGCAAACTCCACACAGACAGTCGCCCGAGGCCGGATTCGAACCCGGGTCCCTGGCGCTGTGAGACAACAGTGCTAACCACTATGCCACCGTGCTGCCCTTGTTGAGTATTTATATAAGGGAGGGGCGTAAATGGTCACAAGAGGCCAAAATTACCAGTTGTTCCCCCTGAAACGATCAGAGTGATATCAATCTGGATTATTTCATTCCATTTGTACATTCTTGCCTGTTTCTCCAGATTAATCAGAGAACACAATGCTATTGCATTGGACAGAAGTGCTTCCGAGACAGTTCAGTTTGATGATCTTGGCCAATAGTCTTGGCTTGCCTGCCGGTGTTCTTGAACCTGTCCAAGGACAACAAAGGAACGACTGCGTAAACACCATCACACTCAGCCCGCCTGCTGCCAGACAAAATGGCATCCAGTAGCGCCCAACGCCACGGCGGGGGGCGTGGTGCTATGCTCCTTGAGGTGGGGACCCTGTGCTGCCAGGGATCGACCATTGCTGGCCGTGCCTTCAGCTACCTAGGCCCTAAACTCTGGAATTCCCTCCCTAAACCGCACTGCCTCCTCCCTTAAACTTACCTCGTCACCTGTCCCAATATCTCCTTATGTGGCTCGGTGTCAATTTTTGTCTGATAGCGCTCCTGTGAAGTGCCTCGGGATGCTTTACTACATTAAAGGTGCCATATAAATGCAAGTTGTTGTTGCTGTGGGTATTGCCTCATTTACCAATCAGTGCTGTTGGTGAGGGCCTGGCAGCTGCAGATGGCAATGTTGTAATGTAAACACAGCAGAAGACTTTGGCTGGTTACAGTACAATGAGGCTGTAGTTGGAGCCCTATTAACACCTTGTTTAACACAATGCTCCTAATCATTACTTAGCCACCCAAACTGTGAAGACGTTTTCACGAGGCAATTAGTAAGGAAGTAGTTAGCTGTAAATGACTGGCCATATGCTGACACTGTTCACACACATCTCACCCACCATCGGGCCTATAGGAAAAGCAACAATCTCTGTGACTCGGAAAACAGGACAGACTCACGCTGGGTAAATAAAGGATCTAATTAATGTTCCCAGAAATGCCAGTCAATTCAGGAGTAGAGGCTCAATGTTATATACAATTACTTCACAGAAATCACAGAAACCCCACAGTGCAGATAGAGGCCATTTCGGCCCATCGAGCCTGCACCGACACATATCCCACCCGATCCCCGTAACCCCTACACCAACACATATCCCACCCTATCCCCGTAACCCCACGTATTTAATCCCCCTAACACTAAGGGTCAATTTATCATAGCCAATCAACCTAACCCGCACATCTTTGGACTGTGGGAGGAAACCGGAGCACCCGGAGAAAACCCACGCAAACACGGGGAGAATGTGCAAACTCCACACAGACAGTCACCCGAGGCCGGATTCGAACCCGGGTCCCTGGCGCTGTGAGGCAACAGTGCTAACCACTATGCCACCGTGCTGCCTTAAAATGTACAACACAGAAATAGGCCATTCCAGCCAACTGGTCTGTGCCGGTGTTTATACTTCACACAAGCCTCCTCCCACTCTAAATACCTCTTCCCACCCTGCTCTCATCCCTCTATTCCCTTCTCCCTCATGTATGCAACAACCGCCCCTTAAATGCCGGGTGTGTGGGTAATCAGAGGACACAGATTTACGATTACAGAGCCGACATTACAACGGTGACTACGCCTCAAAAGTACTTCATTGACTGTAAAGTGCTTTGGGACGACCTGCAGTTGCAAAAGGCGCTACAGAAATGCAAGTTCTTTCTTTCTTTCGATAATTGGCAAAAGAGCCAGGAGGAGAATATTTTTTGTTGTGATCTGGAATGCTGGAAGCAGATTCAATAATAACTTTCAAGAGGAAATTAGATAAATACTTGAAAAGAAAAAGTTGGCAGGGCTATGGGGAAAGAGCGGGGGAGCGGGACTAACTGGAGAGCTCTTTCAAAGAGCCGGCACAGGCACAATGGGCCGAATGGCCTCCTCCTGCACCCATTGACTGAATGAGCACAAAATATAGCTCACAAGTATTCCTGGCTTCAACCAATCTACTTCCCAATACAGTTTAACAAGGTCCGAGAAAGATTAATGGCCTGGAATTACCTGGAAACTTGCTCTGAAACAATAGCGCAAGTATGGTGCAATGTCGATTGTTGGTGGAAAATATTGAAGAAATTTGAGTGTAATTGACGAACAACTGTATCAACACTCGATCTGATTTTCCGCAATCTTTTACGCCAATTCTGCAAAAACCTCTGGAAAAACCCTCTGCCGCTCATTAACATAGCCCCGCCACCCCACGCAAAGCTCCGCCGGGCTATAAATATGTGCCGAACATTTTAGGTACAACAGGACCCAAAGTCATATTTCTGGTGTTTCATTCCAAAACAAAACAGGGAAACAGCAGAGGGGAACGGGGAAGTGGTTGGGTGACTTTGGGCCTATTTCTGAACATTCATACAAAGCCTTAATAGGCAACGCATCACAGTCACTGAGAGAGAAGAAAGTCTTCAGTTACCAGAGAGCCTTTTGAAAAAACAAGAAAGTCCAGTCCCAAACTGAATGGGCGGTAAACATTGGTTGGGAACACAATAAGGTAGGTTGTATGTCAGGCAGCATCTGTGAAGAGAGAAACAGAGTTAACGTTTCAGGTCGATGACCTTTCTCCAGTTCTGACGAACGGTCATCGACCTGAAACGTTAACTCTGTTTCTCTCTTCACAGATGCTGCCTGACCTGCCGAGTTTCTCCAGCATTTGCAGTATTTTCTTTTTGTAAGGTAGATTGTATGTCGCGCACTGGGCCACTCACCACATGATATTACAGCTCTCCTCCCCTAGTAACTAAACAAAAATAATTGTAAATATTTTTTTAATGAAGAAGGTGCCTCTTTAAACCAAAATCAAAACGGTGGAAATAAGAGTTAAAAGCATAGGCAAGAGAGACACCAGACTGACAATCTGCCCGACACCATGAAAGGCTTTTTCATATAAAAGTCATTGGGGAGCTGAACGCGTGAAAGAGAAGGGCTCGAAGAAATACATCCTGTGAACCACTGTCACGTCTCCATGGTGACAAGTTTATAGAGGTAAGGCTTTTTTATATGGGAAAGGAAAGCTCACATAAGGGAAAAGGCAGCTAAGAAAGGGGATTAACAGAATCAGCGAAAAGGGACAAAGGGACAAACATTTACTCTGCATCCCCTCCCCCCAACCCATTCAAATAGAGAGCTTGTTAAAGCTGAAGATAAGTGTAGGATGGGTGCCTAGAATGAAAAGACCTTGTCCAGGACATGCGGCAGTTAATTCTCGAAAAAAAAAAATATTTCTCCTCTTTATTTTCTCCTGAAAGCCTCGGCTCCTTCCTGGAATATGGTTCCACCGGCCCCAGATACACCCTGGTACTCCCCCCACCCCCGGTACTCCCCCCCACCCCCCCCACGTGGTCATTCTTCATGTGCGAGTCTTCACGGTGAGAACATGCTAATTCACTCCTGAATGGCCGAGCTCTAGTTTTAAGATGATGGCCTGTTGTTCTGGTGTAGCACTGCCTGATTTCCCATCCCAGTACAGACTCCCAAACCTGTGATCAGACAGACCTGGACGACATTCAGGCTTGGGCTGATAAGTGGCAGGTAATATTCGCGCTACACAAGTGCCAGGAAATGACTATCTCCAAAAAGCGAGCGTCGAACCACCGCCCCTTGACAATCAACGGCATTACCATCGCCGAATCCTCCACCATCAAATCCTGGGGGTCACCACTGATCAGAAACCTAACTGGACCAGCTTCATAAATACCATGGCAACAAGAGCAGGTCAGAGGCTGGGTATTGTGGCGAGTGTCTCACTTCCTGACTCCCCAAAGCCTTTCCACCATCTACAAGGCACAAGTCAGGAGTGTGATGGAATACTCTCCACTTGCCTGGATGAGTACAGCTCCAACAACACTCAAGAAGCTCGACACCATCCAGGACAAAGCAGCCCGCTTGATTGGCACCCCATCCACCACCTTAAACATTCACTCCCTCCACCACTGGCGTACCGCGGCTGCAGTGTGTACCATCTACAAGATGCACTGCGGCAACTCGCCAAGGCTTCTTTGGCAGCACCTCCCCAACCCGCGACCTCTTCCACCTAGAAGGACAAGGGCAGCAGGCGCATGGGAACACCACTGTCAGATCCGTGATTCTGAGAGTATGATGTTTTTCAATAACCACACGGATGCTGTAACTTAACAATCAACAGGTATTTACTGGAGTAGGGTAGTCTCAAGACTGGGGTACAGAGGCATGCTCAAGGCTTATATACAGGTGTGGTCACTGCCGGTACTACAGTATACAGGAGCTGTAAAAGTAGTTCTCTCTTAAAGGTACATGCACTACAACCACCACCTCCAAGTTCCCCTCCAAGTCACACACCATCCTGACTTGGAAGTATATCGCCGATCCTGCATCGTCGCTGGGTCAAAATCCTGGAACTCCCTCCCTAACAGCACTGTGGGAGTGCCTTCACCACACGGACTGCAGCAGTTCAAGGCGATGGCTCACCACCACCTTCTCAGGGGCAACTAGGGATGGGCAATAAATGCTGGCCTTGCCAGCGACGCCCACATCCCATGAACGAATTTTTAAAAAAGTCCAGCCCCCAGGTCTCATTCCAGAAAAAGGCTGCCTGCCCAAGGGCCCGCCTCAATTTCTGGAATTAATTGGTATTATTTCTCTCAGTGCACTGGTGGGTAAAGGTAGAGGCCGGAGAGCAACTAAGCAGGTGCAATGTTCAATACCAGTCTGATCGGAGCTAGCCGACTGCGGCCAGGGCTGCAGCTTCAGTCTTACAGCTGGCCTCCCCAATACCAACCAGGACTGCCACCTCACCCCCACCCATAGTAACCGGGACTGTGACACCCCATTCCCCCACAGGCGCTATATAGATGCAAGTTGTTGCCCGCAGTATCCCGTACACAACAGGTGCCTGTAGCCTGTAGGAAATAATTACCGTCAGGAGGGGAGGAGAGGGGATGGGAGGGGTGAGCATTGACAGAGCAAATGGGGGGCGGGGGGGGGGGGGGGGAAGTAATCTTTAATGCGAGATCTTGGGCTGTGAAAGAGATAAGCCAGAGAGGGTCAGTTCAGTGTCCGCAGTAATCATTTAAATAGCCCTGAAGGGAAAAGGGCTGAGTGGAGGCTGTGTGCATTTACAACTTAGCTAAAGCCAAACTTAGTGTGAGAACCAGGAAAAATAAATTGAAAGGAAGGGAAGTTAATTGCCCAGAGTTACCCTTGGCTGACCAAGACCACACAATACATCCTTTTATTCTGCCCTTTTTTAAAATATACAAACAGTGAAGTGATGCGTGTTGAAGAATGAATAATTTAAACCTCATTAACATGCAGGATATCAGATCTGGTGAATGCTATATTGTTTTCCCATTCTATCACCCAGTGCCAATATCAAGCACTCCCAGGTCAGGCATAACACATCCAGCTGCAAAGTGACCTTTATTCAACATTATTCCTCACACCCAAACTCAGAAAAGCACCAGTCAGATTCTGTTCCACACCCACACCAGCCATGCTTAGGCCCTCCCTGACTGAGAGTGACAATGTTGTGCCAACTAACAGCAAATAGGAAGGCTTGGCAAGGATGGCATTGATGGCAAAATGTCTTGCCAACAATCACCGACTGGGCTCACCCTGTTTAGCATGGCCACTTTTGGCAAGGTACGAGACGATAACTGGGGTGCCTGTGGAGCCCAACCTCAGCAAGTGTCAGAGCCTTCAGGCAAAAAGGGTAAAAGGCAGAGAACGTTGGGAAAAACGATCCATCACAAACACAAAGTTGACTGAGCCTTTATCAGGCACTTTCGCAGAAATCCTTTGAAGCGTTTGTCTATTTCGTGTTGTATCATTCTACTTGTACAGAAAGGTCAGAGAGCTGCAACAATGGCTTGTTTTGTACAGAATCATGTAGCCTTGATCCCACTGCATCCTACACACAAATAGCATTACTCAAATCTCTCAAGTTGAAAGGTCATATTTTGGAATCTGAATAATGTAATGGCCCAGAAATTCCGGTCTCCACGGGCGAGTACGCACGGGGTACTCACCTGTAGGCCCAATGGAAGTGCCGGTTTCGTGCACTGCGGGAAACCGGAACTTCCGTTCCCTTGAAAGAAGGCGTGCGCCGGAGAGGCAGCGCGTGCGCGTTGAACATACGTTTCTTTTGCAGGTTTCTGCAGGAGGGGAAGTCTCCTGGAATTACACATATAAAAAGCAGGCGCAAGGCCTGCTTTTAACAAGGTAAGTGGTGAATTAATTAAAATTAAAGCATTTTTTCCACAGGTTTATTATTTTTAAATACTTTAAAGAAAGGTATGTTTATTTTTAGCCCCATTAGAAAATGTAATTAATTTTTTCAAAAATTTAAATTATTGTTTAAAATAGTTATTTTATATAATTTATAGTTATTTAAAAAATGTGATTTAAAAAAAATTTATTTGAAGTTTTAGTGATGTTTTGGGGCTTATAGTATTTATGGTTTTGACAGTTCTTCCTGTCAATTTTATGAATGAAGCATTCCCTGCTACCATTGGCTCTCCATGGCCCACGTGATCCCAGGGGACGCTGTGAACTAACTGCGCCCCTGGGATACGCAAGCACTGCGCGCCGGCAGTTGGAGGAGGCCCAGGATTGGAAACCCACGCGGGCCCACAGCTCAACGGCCGGCACGCTAGATAAGTGCAGGTCGGAGGCTTGCACCCGTGGGAAGCCTCCGACCCGAATTTCTGGGCCTTAGGCCCAGAAATTCAGGTCTCCACGGGTGAGTACGCACGGGGTACTCACCCATAGGCCCAATGGAAGTGCCAGTTTCCTGCATGCACTGCGCATGCGCGGGAAACCGGCACTTCCGTTCCCCTGAAAGAAGGGGTTCAGAAGTCGAACGCGTGCGCAGGAGAGGCAGCGCGTGCGCATCGAACTTACATTTTCTTTGCAGGTTTTCCCGGGAGGGTAAGTCTGCAGAAGTTAGACATATAAAAAGCAGTCACAAGGCCTGCTTCTAACAAGGTAAGTGGTGAATTAATTAAAATTGAAACATTTTTTCCACAGGTTTATTATTTTTAAATACTTTAAAGAAAGGTAAGTTTATTTTTAGCCCTGTTAGAAAATAAAATAAATTTTTTTTAAAATTTAAATTATTGTTTAAAATAGTTATTTCATGTGATTTAAAAAAAAAAATTATTTGAAGATTTAGTGATGTTTTGGGGCTTATAGTATTTATAGGTTTGACAGGTAACTTATGAATGAAGCATTCCCTGCTACCATTGGCTCCCCATGGCCCACGTGATCCCAGGGGACGCATCGAACTAACTGCGCCCCTGGGATACGCAAGCACTGCGCGCCGGCAGGTGGAGGAGGCCCAGGATCGGAATCCCACTCGGGCCCACAGCTCAACGGCCGGCGCGCTAGGTAAGTGCAGATTGGGGGTTTATACCCGCAGGAAGCCCCCGACCCAAATTTCTGGGAAACCCAGTTTTTAATGCACCGCTTTCCTTTCACTAAGTTGTGGCTGAGGGCGAGTGTGGCAACACCAGACAGTGCATTGTAGGCTGGGTGTTATCACTATGGCAACTCATACTCTGCCAGCTAGCCGTCTAACTTCAAACTCCATTTTCACTTGCAGTCATAGAATGATACAACACAGTGGGAGGCCTTTCGGCCCATCGCAGCCGTGAAAGAGCTATCCAGAGCCCTGCAAATTTTGCCCTTTCAAGCATATATCCAATTCCCTTTTGAAAGTTACTAATGAATTTGCTTCCACCGCCCTTTCAGGCAGCGCATTCCTGATCATAACTCGCTGCGATAAAAAATGTCTCCTCATCTCCTGCTCTCTAGTTCTTTTGCCAATTATCTTAAATCTCTGTCCTCTGGTTATCAAACCTCCTGCCACTGGATAGTTGTTTCTTACTTACTCTATCAAATCCCTTCACAATTTTGAACACCTGTTAAATCTCCCCTTTACCTTCTCTGCTCTAAGGAAAACAATCCCAGCTAGTCTAGTCTCTCCACGTAACCGAAGTCCCTCATCCCTGGTACCAATCTAGTAAGTCTCCTTTGCATTCGTCCCAGTCATTTTCCTCACGCAATTCTGAGGAAAGTTTCCCCTGACCCCCGCTGAAATTAATTTGGGAAAGTGAAATGTTTCCCCTTTTCACTCTCCGCACGCTGTCGGGTTCCATTCGGTGGCAAACCCGTTAATGGCTCAGGCGAGGTTAGAAACGCACGAAGGATCAGCGGGGCAAAATGCCCCTTCGCTTTGTAGTGAACCGCGCTGTGTCCCCACTTATTGTACGCAGCAATGACCTGGAGCAAAGGACCTGGCACAGACCTCAGTGAAGTCAGCTCACTTTTCTCAAAGTCTCTAAATTATTTTTGCTAGTGTTTATTTTGCTATCTTTACCCGATCTCCTTAAATGGAGAGCTGCCAAATACTTAACAGTGTTGCACTCCCGTTGCGCCAGACACAAATGCGTGCCATATTTGTCAGTAACACTTACGTTAAACATCTGAAAAACATTCTTTTTTGTTCGTACAGCTTTTTTTTTTTGAATATAGGTTTACCATGAGGTTTGGCCATGCCCACAGACCGCCTTATAAAAGGAATGCTACTCAATGTCAAATACTCAGTAAAAATCAGGTGCTGCAGAGAGTTTGCCAAGAATAACCCCATGAAACTTCAGAGTAAAATTAGATGCCAGCAGGAGTTTGTACCCTGCTGCCTCTGGAGGTACCGAGACCCACCTCAGCAGGAGGACCCTTGAGGGCAAAGTGCTGCTGGAATCAAAGAAACTGGCTGCCCCCAGCAGCAGAAACATGATTTCAGTGAGCGAGTGGTCAACCAATGGATCAGGCTCCCCAAGGAGACGGTGGAAGCAGTTAGTATTGATTTATTCCAATGCAAATTAGATCAATTTCTTTCAGAAAATAATATTTTGGGATCCAGTATCTGAGTAATTTGAGACACGACGTGTGGCGAGTGTACGACAGCAAAATACTGTAGATGCTGGAAATCCGAAATAACAACAGAAAATGCTGGAAAAACTCAGCAGGCCAGGCAACATCCGTGGAGAGAAATCAGAGCTGACGTTTCGGGTCGAAACCCTTTTTCAAAACTGGAAAGAAAAGAAAATAGATCGAAGGCAGGGCTGCGATAGAACAAAAGAACTAAAAAAGACATCAAGAGGTATTCAAAACCAAACGAGATGGTAATAGGACAAGTGGAGACAAAAGACGGCTGAGATGAGGTGTGAAGTGTACTGGCAGGATGAAAAACAGCTGCCGTGTGGGAGAGAGAAAAAAGGAAAGGTGGGGGGGGGGAAGAAGGGAAGGCCCAAAACAAGTGGTTAGCACTGTTGCCTCACAGCGCCAGGGACCTGGGTTCGAATCCGGCCTCGGGTGACTGCCTGTGTGGAGTTTGCACATTCTCCCCGTGTTTGCGTGGGTTTCCTCCGGGTGCTCCGGTTTCCTCCCACAGTCCAAAGATGTGCGGGTTAGGATGATTGGCTATGATAAATTGACCCTTAGTATTAGGGGGATTAAATACGTGGGGTTACGGGGATAGGGTGGGATATTTGTTGGTGTAGGGGTTACAGGGATCAGGTGGGATATGTGTCGGTGCAGGCTCGATGGGCCGAAATGGCCTCTATCTGCACTGTGGGGTTTCTGTGATTCTGTGAAAGGGGTGGAAAGAAATATAAGTAAAAATGTAATAGGGGCCGAGGTTGTGATCTGAAATTGTTGAACTCGATATTGAGTCCGGAAGGCTGCAAAGTGCCTAATCGGAAGATGAGGTGCTGTTCCTCGAGTTTACGCTGAGCTTCCGTGGAACAATGCAAGAGGCCGCGGACGGTGAGGTCCGAGTGGGAATGGAGCGGTGAATTAAAATGACAGGTGACTTTGGACCTATGGTTCCCAAAGCTCTCCACCACTGGGGGTTTTCCTCGTGTCATGTCTGGGTCTGTTGTAAACTAATTGATTGCTAGGATTAGTCAAAACTCCGTTATCATTGTATCATGTGACTACCAGGATGGTAGATGGCAACTAGATGGACCTTGGTCTCATTTCATCCAGCAATGATCCGGAGGCGTGAGTTCAAATCCCACCACGGCAACTGGGGAATTTAAATTCAATTAATTAAATAAATCTGGAATGTAAAGCTAGTATCAGCAACGGTGACCATGAAACTATCAGATTGTCGTAAAAGCCCATCTGGTTCACTAATGTCCTTTAGGGAAGGAAATCTGCCGTCCTTACCCGGTCTGGCCTATATGTGACTCCAGACCCACAGCAATGTGGTTGACTCTTAGCTGCCCTCTGAAATGGCTTAGCGAGTCACTCAATTGTAAAAAACTACTACGAAAAGCAGTAAGAATATCTTCACCACAGGGACTGCAGCGGTTCAAGGCGGCGGCTCACCACCACCTTCTCAAGGGCAACTAGGGATGGGCAATAAATGCCGGCCTTGCCAGCGACGCCCACATCCCATAAACAAATATTTAAAAAAATTCCTGTCTTCCTATGCCCAGCTGAGCTAGAAATGTAATTTGCATATGGAATGTGTTTTTCAGATTCTGTTCAAAAGAAAGACTTACATTTATGTAACACCTTCACGACCTCTGAACGTCCTAAAGTGCTTTACAGCCAATTAGGTACATTTGAAGTGTAGTCACTGTTGTAATGTAGGAAATGCGGCAGCCAATGTGTGCACAGCAAGCTCCCACAAACAGCATGGAGATAAATGACCACATCAGTTATTTTGGTGATGTTGGTTGAGGGATAAATATTAGCCAGGACACCAGGGACAACTTGGCTGTTCTTCCGCGAAGTAGCGCCATGGGATCTTTTGCATCCAACTGAGGGAGCAGACGGGGCCTCGGTTTAACGTCTCATCCGAAAGACGGCACCTCAGACAGTGCAGCACTCCCTCAGCACTGCACTGAAGTGTCAGCCGAGAATTTGCGCTCAAGCCCCTGGTGTGGGACTTGAACCCACAACGATGGGCCGAAGGGCCTCTTTCTGTGCTGTATAACTAACTACGGACGAGAGTGCTACTACTGAGCCACGGCTAACACCGGGTTCTATGTAGAATGACCTTTAGGGATTCATCAGTGGTCAGAAGGTTAAATTTGCATGTGCGGATTTCGATCAGCTGTCCATGCCAATCTCTGTGGGCGCACAGATTTCTTGGGAGTTACTGCCAATGCTCGGAATTCGCCAGCCCAAGATCCAACGGCCTCACCACTCTGAGCAATTGCTTGCACCAGGAGCAATTCCACAACAGAAACCATCACACCCCAGCACTCTTCTTTTGACTGGCACTGCCTTAGTATCCTAGTTACAACCTCAACATGATTATTTTGACAACATTTGTAATTCTAACAATGGCATTAAAGAAATAATAAAAGAATATTAGACCCATCTGGTTCATTTCTCTATCATTCTGATAACCAGATTGCATAAGCCCCAAAATTGTATCTCGACTCCATCTCCATTGCAGTTCCCTTCCAGATTCTTATCCTGGAGCTCCTCTAACATCTGGCACTTTTAGCTTTCCGTTTCCTCCTGCAACAAAGGCCCCCACCCCTTACAGAACAGGTCTGAATTTGAGCCACTGCATCCTATGCCACAGACGCACTGCTCCGCGAAAGGGCTGAAATTGCCAGGTTTTCTTCAATGCGCATTATCCGAGTTGTGCACGGGTCCGGAGGAACTCTGCCAATGAGTTGACCTTCATTTACGAAGCAGGCTGCAGCAGATCACACACTGAAGTAAATGTTGGCGTGGCAAAGGAAGTGCCAAACGCAAGGACTGAAATCAGCCAGTTACCCAGCGTGTGTGTCTGATTACTTCAATCTGTGGTGAATGACAGACTTTCAATAAACCCTTTATATTCATTTTTACAGCTTACCACTATTTTCAAATTAAAATTTTTAAAACATGATTCAACACAGTGTTAGGAACAGAAAATATGCCAACTACTCATTGGATCCAATAGCTGCTCAGCAATTGGACCAGAAGATGCACGCTATCCCCTCCATTTGTTAATCAGTTCGCGCCACCTTTTAGATAAATACTGGGCTCAACAGGAGCCTGCTCTGCACCCTCTATTTAGGAGATAGTTTAGTCCGCAGGTTTACTTCTCTTAAGGACAACTTACAATTTAATATTTTAATCATTTCATTATAAATTTGCAATTATACTCCTTGGCTAAGAAGTTCATTGATGCCACACCTGTTTTACAGGGGAACGGTAGTGTAGTCTTAATGTTACTGGGCTAGTAATCCAGAGGCCTGGACTGATGATCCAGGAGACGCAAGTTCAAATCCCACCACGGCAGTTGGGGAATTTAAATTCAGTTAATTAAATAAATCTGGAATAAAAAGCTAGTGTCAGTAATGGTGACCATGAAATCTATCGGATTGTCGTATAAATCCAACTGGTTCATGAATGTCCTTTAGGGAAGGAAATCTGCCGTTCTTACCTATGTGACTCCAGACCCACAGCAATGTGGTTGACTCTTAACTGTCCTCTGAAATGGCCTAGCAAGCCCCTCAGTTATGAAAAACTGCTATGATAAACTGTAAGTACCTTCACCACACGGGCTGCAGCGGTTCAAGGCGGCGGCTCACCGCCACCTTCTCGAGGGCAACTAGGGATGGGCAATAAATGCCGGCCTTGCCAGTGACGCCCACACCCCATGAACGAATAAAAAAAAATATATGGGTGCCTAAGAATCCAATATGGCGGGCGGAGTGCGCGCGCACGTACCGCGCCGACCATCATTTTGGTAAGGGCTCTAGTATAGGCGTCCAGAGCCCATGTCTAATACAGACGTTAGGCCCTTTTCATATGTAATTAGGGATCCGAACGTCTCTGAGGCCCCCTTCGTGAAATTGGGCTTCACTGAAGGCAGTGGTTCCGGGTCTGCTGTGCTCAGGATAACCAGGTCTCCGTGCAACTTAACCAGCGATCCTTAAAAGGGACTGCTGCAGGTTGTCACCAAATATGTAAATTTTTAAAATACTTACCTGAAGGCGGAGCTGGGAGAAGTAGGAGTGCTCGTCCCGGCTCCATCGTGGTCCCGAAGACCGTTGCCATCTCCCACTTGGCCTCCTCCTGATTGCCCCCTTCCTCAATGCCTCCCCCCCACCTCCAATCGCCTCCCCCCTCAGGCCCTCCCCGAGTGGCGTCGGCCCAACTTCACCTTCTTGGAATTTGCGAGCAGCCTCTGGACGCCCGATTGCCGTTCGTAGCTCACCGGCAATATGTTGATGAGGCCCGAGCTCCTTTAATCCATCATTGCAGCTCATGTCACCAAACCCAAGAACCATCTCGCCTTCTCTTTACTGCACTCCAGTTATTCTAACCTTCCGTAAACAGTGACCAAACCTGGGTACTATTCCAACTGCGGCTGAACTAAATCACCAGAGGGTCACGTTCATTTTCTTTGCCTCACACTCAAACTTCCGAGACCTCAACCTAAGATTGCTACATTAAACTGGCAATGAGGTTTCCACACCCTGGCGTCACCATTGCCAAAGGTTTTTTAAACTTTTGGTCAGATGTCACCCTCCATTTTGTGTTATCATTCTGTCTCTTCAGGTCTGTTCCAAACACAGAGGCCGCGATTTCACCGGCCGAGGTAGGTGGCGGGTTGCGACCCTGCTCTCGGCTCCATCCCGCTCTGAGTGAAGAATTTTCCGTTCATTGGGCTTGTTAAGCCCGCCCTGCAAGGTTCCCAGCCAATTAAAAGAAAGCGGGTCTGATGATGTCATGTCATCAGCCGGTTTCCTTAAAGGGGCCATGTCCATTGATTTTGACAGTTGTGCTGTCACGTGTTCTACAGCATTGAGGTGCTGCAAACACCGACAAGCACTGCACAAAGGTGCACGGTTGCACCCAGACTTTCCCATGACAGCACGCAGGGAGTTTCTCTTCCCTCCCCAGGACACCAACGCAGCCTGGTTGCACATTGCACAGGAGGGCACGAGCAGGAATGTCGTTAGGAGGACCAGGTTGAAGTGGCGCAAACCTTTCAATGATCTCAGTAGATCACAAAACGTTACTGCAAAGCCACACTCAACCTCATCCTGCTGTGCCACCCATCACATCCCCATCACTCTGCCTTCCCTACCCTACTCCTGCACATCCTTACTCAGACCAACTTACCTTACACCTCCACCCATCCCTCTCTATCTATGTTATCACTTCCCATTCTCACTAGCCACCCCTCACACTCATCCTTGTCCAATCATACCAATTAACAACACACAAGGGCAGGCAGTTGGGTGTTACTGCCAATGTTCATGTAAAGTTTCTGTTGATGTGTTGCCAAACATTGAAATCTTTATTTTCCACACTTTGCCTTCTTGGACAGATTTGTGTGCACCTTTGGAAGTGGTTTAGTGAGTTGCAGTGAATGGTGAGACATAATGTTATCCCCCGCAATAGTGATGAGTGTGAAAGGAATGGCTTGGACATTGTAGAAATGCTTTATGGTGTTGGTATGGGCTGGTGCCAACCTGCCGCATCATGTGGCAGCCAGGGTGTACAGCATCAAGTGAAGTAAATCTGGCCACGGTGAGGCCATCCCTGGCGTCCCGAGCAGCAATGTGGTCAGGCGCTGATGCCCTGTGTCCTGTGCAGCATCAGGTGATTGCGGAGAAGGTTGGTGTTGGTGATGCTGGTGTGCCTGGTGATGTTGGTATGCCTGGTGATGTTGGTGTTGGGGCTGATCGTGGTGGGATTGAGGACCAAGGTGAGATTTTTTTTTAAGGATACCGATGCTGCTGGAATAGATGGCAGCTGAAGTTGAGATGACAGAAGCGATGTCAATGGTGAGAGAGCATGCTCCAAGGAGGTGACAGTGGATAGAGAGTTTACTCCAAACACTTCCAAACTGCATAAAGCTCAAAAGTGTCTTCCAAGTCCTGAAGGCTCCAGCTTCTCAGATTGGAAAGTGAACAGCTGTGAAATGGGAGCTTTTATACCACTTTTGCAGCTGTCAACTATTCAGAGTAATGGAGTCACTGACAGCCCGACCTACTTACCTGACGTGATCCCCGAGCACCAGGAACCTCACAAAAAAGCTGGTAAAATGATACTTCAGTACCTTTTAACAAGCTCTTAAGTATTTGAATTGGCTCACCCGCTGATTGGTGTCGGGTCTGTAAAGCGCAGACAGACCTGACACTTGGGAAACTGACATGGAGGCGGGTTGACAGCGGACCAGCCTCCGAACCTGCCCTCTGAGCACCGGCAAAATTCCGGCCAGAGTGGCAGTGGTAGCACTCTGGCCTCAATTTCAGACAGCCCCACTCCAGAGACTTGAGCACATAATCTAGGTTTATACTGGAGTGCAGTGGAGGCCCTGTCTGTCTGTTCAGGAGGACGTAAGATATTCCACAGCACCGTGAAGAAGCTCAGGGGAATTGTCCTGGAACTCGGGCCAATATTTAACCTTCAACCAACCAACCAACTTCCCTGGTCATTTATCGGATTGCTGATTGTGGGATCTTGCGGTGTGCCATTTGGCTGACATGTTTGCCCACATTACAACAGTGACTATACTTCAAAAGTACTTAATTGACTGTTCTGAGGATGTGAAAGGCGCTATACAAATGTAACAGCACTTGAATAACGCTTGCCACTGCAGGCAGTGGTGTGCAGGGGACAGAGGGAGTTCCCACCACACACAAGCACCACTTACATGCTGGCAACACTCACCTGGGCCATAGGGATATGCTCAATGGCTCAGGGTTGTACATCTAATGACCCATGTTCAGGCATTGGGCTCCATTTCCCCGCCATCTGCCCACCCACTTTGGGCTTCTGGAAATGGTCATAAACCACTCGAGAGATACACCCATACAAAGGGTAGGACTACTGCGTGTAGGTAATATCTGGGTCAAGGCAGGTCACCAATACCCAAGCTTCTGCACGAGGCAGACACTCCCCATGAATGGTCCCATAGCACAGTATTCCTGGGCCCCTTGTGTACCCTTTCAAGGGAGCAAGTCAGCCCCTGAGCATAGAAAGAATAGTAAATAATGAGGCCAATCCAGTCCCTTTGATTTCACTGGCTTGGTTTGCTTTTTTTATGGCCTTATTTACCTGTGTCGCTTCTTTT
Organism: Somniosus microcephalus; assembly: GCF_052327205.1. NCBI lineage: Eukaryota > Metazoa > Chordata > Chondrichthyes > Squaliformes > Somniosidae > Somniosus > Somniosus microcephalus. The sequence continues at coordinate 11,129,501 of NC_141011.1, read as the reverse complement.
AGTGATTTGTGTATTTGTACTCCGAGATCCCTTTGCTCCATTTAGATTATTTCCCAAGTAATATGTGGCCTCCTTATTTTTCTCACCAAAATGTCATACCTCACACTTATTGGTGTTGAAATTATTTTCCAGCCATATGCCCATTCTGCAAGTTTATTAATGTCTTCTTGTAATTTGTTGCAGTCCTTCTCAGTATGACTATTCCCTCCCAATTTGGGGTCATCCTCAAATTTAGAAATTGTGTTTTTGATTCCAAGGTCTAAAACATTAATATAAATTGTGAACAATAGTGGTCCCACTTCCCACCTTTTGCCACTCTGAATAACTACCCTTTACCCCTGCTCTTTCGGCTTTCTGTCTTGCAACCATCTGTTATCCATTCTGCTACTTGTCCCCTGACTCCGCATGCTCTGACCTTATTCATTAGTCTGTTATGTGACACCTTATCGAAGGCCTTTTGGAAATCTAGATAAATTACATCTACTGTATTACCCTTGTCTACTCTCTCTGTTTCCTTCTCTTCCTTTTTCCTCAACCGAGGATTCCCCCTCTGCTGTGGTTGACATGGCCCTTGACCGTGTCCGTTCCATTTCCCGCACCTGCTTTCACCCCTTCCCCTCCCTCCTGGAACCACGATAGGGTTCCCCTTGTCCTCACCTTTCACCCCACCAGCCTCCGCATTCAACGGATCATCCTCCGCTATTTCCGCCACCTCCAGCGTGATCCCACCACCAAGCACATCTTCCCCTCACCTCCCCTTTCAGCATTTCGAAGGGACCGCTCCCTCCGCGACACCCTAGTCCACTCCTCTATCACCCCCAACATCCCTTCCCCTTCACCCGGCACCTTCCCGTGCAAGCGCAGAAGATGCAACACCTGCCCTTATACCTCCCCCCTTCCCACTGTCCAGGGCCCCAAACACTCCTTCCAGGTGAAACAGCGATTTACTTGTACTTCTCGCAATCTAGTATACTGTATTCACTGCTCACGATGCGGTCTCCTCTACATTGGGGAGACCAAACGCAGATTGGGCGACCGCTTTGTGGAACACCTCCGTTCAGTCCGTAAGGGTGACCCCGAGCTCCCGGTGGCCTGTCACTTTAATTCTCCGCTCCATTCCCACTCAGACCTCACCGTCTGCGGCCTCTTGCACTGTTCCAACGAAGCTCAACGTAAGCTCGAGGAACAGCACCTCATCTTTCGATTAGGCACTTTACAGCCTTCCGGACTCAACATCGAGTTCAACTATTTCAGACCAGAACCTCGACCCCTATTCTTTTTTCCCCCCACTTATTTTATTTATTAATTTTTTCCTCACATGGCAGCTGTCGATCATTCTGCCAGTGCCATTTACACTTCATCTAGAGCCATCTTTTGTTTCTTAACTTGGCCCATTACCATCTCCTTTTGCCTTGCACCATCTCTTAATCTCTCCTGCCTTCCACCCTATCACAGACCTTCCCTTTTGTTCTTTCCTCCCCTCCCCCCTCTCCCTGCCCCTGCACTTGCTTAAAAACCTGTTCGATCTCCAGCTTTTTCCAGTTCTGACGAAGGGTCATCGACCTGAAACGTTAACTCTGTTTCTCTCTCCACAGATGCTGCCTGACCTGCCAAGTGTTTCTAGCATTTTCTGTTTTTATTTCAGATTGCCAGCATCCGCAGTATTTTGCTTTTGCATCAATGCAGGGAAATGTGAGGTCATCCACTTTGGACCTTAAAAGGATAGAACAGGGTACTTTCTTAATTGTGAAAAGTTAAAAACAGTGGAGGGTCCAAAGAGACTTGGGGGTCCAGGTACACAGATCATTAAAATGTCATGAACAGGTTCAGAAAATAATCAAAAAGGCTAATGGAATGCTGGCCTTTATATATAAAGGACTAGAATACAAGGGTCATGCTGCACCTATACAAAACCCTGATTAGACCACACCTAGAGTACTGTGAACAGTTCTGGGCACCACACCTTAGGAAGGATATACTGGCTCCAGGGGTTAAATTACGAGGAGCGATTTCACAAATTAGGGTTGTATTCCCTAGAATTTAGAAGATTAAGAGATCATCTGATCGAAGTTTTCAAGATATGAAGGGGAACCGATTGGGTAGATAAAGAGAAACTATTTCCGCTGGTTGGGGAGTCTAGGACTAGGGGGCATAGTCTAAAAATTAGAGCCAAACCTTTCAGGAGTGAAATTAGGAAACACTTCTACACACAAAGGGTGGTAGAAGTTTGGAACTCTCTTCCGCAAACAGCAATTGATGCTGGGTCAGTTGTTAATTTTAAATCTGAGATTGATAGATTTTTGTTAACCAAAAGTATGGGCCAAAGGCGGGTATATGGAGTTAGGTCACAGATCAGCCGTGATCTCATTGAATGGCGGAACAGGCTCGAGGGGCTCAATGCCTACTGCTGTTCCTATGTTACCTCCCTTCCACTATTCGGTGGTCTGTAGACTACCCCTATTAGTGTGATTAATCCTTTTTTTAAATCTCTATTCACATGGATTCTATTTCTATCTTATTGATGGCTGCAGCACTTTTTTTTACTGCCATTATGTTATCTCCAATAAGTACAGCTGCTCCACTTCCCCTTTTCCCCCCTCTCTATCTTTTCTAAATATCTTACACACTGCAATGTTTAATTCCCAGTCGTGATTTTTCAGTTAAAAAAAAGATACACCAAGTGACACATCACCAGCTCTTTATTCCCAGGTGATCTCTTTTGAAGACTGGTGGAACCTTAGTAATGAAGACGAAAAACCTGTCACAACCCGGGACCCAACAGGGTTGGGAAATGGAGTGAAGAATGGATTCAGAACTCTGCATTTGATGTGCTTGCGAGTTGATGCTGCCATGAGCCAACTGGCAAGGCGAGGCCAGCGGCACTGAATCCTACTGCTCAATCTAAAGCTCTGCTGCCCATATCCTATCCCACACCAAGTGCTACTCACACATCACCACTGTGCTCGCTGACCGACATCGGTTCCCGGTCTCCCAAAGCCTCAAAATTAAAAGTCTCATCCTCCTGTTTCAATCCCTCAATGGCCTCGTCCCTCCCCATCTCTAACCTCTGTAACTCTCCAGCCCTACAACCCTCTGAAAAATATGTTTTTCTGACTCTAACCTTTTGTGCATTCCCCTCTCCCTTTGTCCCACCATTGGCAGCCGTGCCTCTAACCATCTGGGCTCCGTACTCTGGAATTCTCTCCCTAAACCTCTCCGTCTCTCTCTCCTCCTTTAAGGCCCTCCTTAAAACCTACCGCTTTGACCGAGTTTTCAATCACCCCTATTAATATCTCATAATACTGAATGGCATCCATTGGTGTCTGATTACACCTCTGTGAAGGGCCTTGGGACGCTTTTCGATATCAAAGGCGCTATACAAATGTGAGTTGTTATTTTTGAATTTGCCAGGATCTGGGTGGGGGGGTGGGGGGAGATAGTCGACTCATTGCGATCGGTAAACTTCATTGTTTAGAATGGTTTAAAAACTTTCCAGGCCGTCCAATCACCCCCAGGCTAAAGCGGTGCGAGATTTGATCTGGCCGTCTCCACTCTTGAGCCACATCACACAGTGTGCGCACGTCAGAGCGAATCCAGACCCACGGTACAACTGTACGATAGCAAAATACTGCAGATGCTAGAAATCCGAAATAACAACAGAAAATGCTGGAAGAACTCAGCAGGCCAGGCAACGTCCGTGGAGAGAGAAATAGAGTCAACGTTTCAGATCGAAACCCTTTGTCAAGACTGGGGTTGACAGTCTTGACAAAGGGTTTCGACCTGAAACGTTAACTCTGTTTCTGTCTCCACGGATGTTGCCTGGCCTGCTGAGTTTTTCCAGCATTTTCTGTTGTTATTTCCCACGGTACAACTGGCTCGTCAGCGCAGCACAGGACTGGAGTCAACACAGACAAGTGTACGGAGACAAGTGGCCATGAGGAGGGCAGGAGGAAAAGCGGAGTATACAAATAAAATGTCAGCCAGCGTCAGGTCACGTCGGCTGACAGCAGGAACATTCTGGAGAAACGGAAGAGATGAGTCCGGTGAAAGCAGGTCATTAGCACCAACCTGAAGGAGCGACACACAGCCCTCGAAAGTTGGAACTATTAAAGCCAAAGGGGTGAACTGATGTTAAAAAAAAAATCGGAGAGCACAGCAAGGGGGGAATTCAGGAATGCAAGTATCTTATAAAAATCATCAGGGACCATCAGGCCTCTCACGTTTAAAAAAGAATCGAGTAAGAAGCATACATCAGAAAAGAAACTGATAAAAAGGGACAAACAGGTGTCACTCAATCTCACAATAAACTCCCTGCAGTAAATCAAAGTTTTTCAGGTCCTTGCAAGATAATTCAGAAGTGGTTACAAGGAGGTCGAGGAGTGGCAGGGGTTGTGGAGACTTTAAAATACACATGGGCCAAAGCACCACAGCAAGTCGGTAAAGAGGATTCCTCCCCCATACACATCTCGTTAATGCTAGAATATAAAATCCCTTTCACTTACTGCAATCACCAGCGATATTGGCTTCATGTACAGCTGGGTTTGTGGCTCCACGGTCAGATAGGGCTCACGTCTTGGGCCATGGTGAATGAGCTGCTGGGGTCGTTTTTAAATCGGCTAAGGTTCTCCCTCCAGTGACACCCGCTGGAAAGTGTGCCTGTGAGTTTGCACGTGTAGGGGAGTGGACGTGCGAGTGTGAGCAGGAGAGAGTGGGTGAGCGTGTGCGTCAAGTAAAGACAGTAGCAGGCGTTGCTGTGATACCCTCGATGTTTGAAGCATTGCCGACACGCGGGGTGATTTTAAGCTAACCCGCCCATCGGGGGAAACCCACAGGATCGGGGGCAACGCTGGTTTTACATCCCGCCCAATTCTGCTCTCCACTGAAGTGAGGGGAGACCAATATTGGACGGGATGTAAAACCGGCGTTCCGGCCGATCCCGTGGGTTTCCCCGATAGGCGGGTTAGCTTAAAATGACGCCCTCAGTATCCGATCCAGTTGCTGCCCTTCTCCCAGCACCGAGTCTCGAATCACAGAATCACAGAAACCCCACAGTGCAGATAGAGGCCATTTCGGCCCATCGAGCCTGCACCGACACATATCCCACCCAATCCCCGTAACCCCACGTATTTAATGCCCCTAACACTAAGGGTCAATTTATCATAGCCAAACAACCTAACCCGCACATCTTTGGACTGTGGGAGGAAACCGGAGCACCCGGAGGAAACCCACGCAAACACGGGGAGAATGTGCAAACTCCACACAGACAGTCACCCGAGGCCGAATTCGAACCCGGATCCCTGGCGCTGTGAGGCAACAGTGCTAACCACTATGCCACCATGCTTCAGCAAACAGCAGCGAAAACTGTCGAGAGGAAGGACAAGAAATGTTTCGTCTCGTTGACTCATTCGGGTTATGCAAGATAAATGGGTTTGTGATATTTGTCTGGACTGCATGGCTGACTGGATTGAAACATAGCCGACCATTGGCTTTCTTCAGCAGCCCAACAATTTCTAGTTCCAGTCACAAACTAAAGCCCTTCCAATCTTTTTATTCACTTGCATCAATGTGCTGGGTTTGAGTTTTTAATTTAAAACCTCTAATGTTACATTTGCTCAATTTTCTCATTGAATCCTCTAATACTTTAGTAGATAACTCTCTCCTTCTGTCAACACTTGAAGAAGCCACCCAAACTCAAGAGGCCTCATTGTTCAGCGCTTCATGCCTGGCTCTGGGTAAAGGACTGACTTACACTCCGTCCATTCCACAAAGTATCCGTCCCCCTCTCTTGTATCCATTCTCATCTTCATTCTGTCATGAATCTTACCATTCATGGAGAAATGACTCATGAGATAACACTGGGCGGCCAGCTAGTGGCACCATCCAAGGAGTATAAATACTCGGGCGTGGGCCCAGCTTGCTCAGGATGTTTCTGTAACCAGGAACTAGTGATGTACCTAGAATCTCATGGTTGTGAAACAGTTGATTAAAGCCTTGTTTTATACTCAAACCAAGCTCTCAGTAGTCTTTTTACATCACTTTCTACAGAGGCACATTTTTCCCTAATAGCATCCAGACCACCTGCTTCGAATTAGGGGTCGAGATTTCAGCTTAAAAAAAAGGATCTGCCGCTAAATAAAATGTCCTGTTTTATCTAACCAGGCTGATGCAGGCCAATCATTTATCAAAGTAACCTTTAAGCTGATCATTTTAACAGGAAGGTGATAAACGTACAAGAGAACAAAGTACCCAGTCTTATTCCAAGGTCCCTTGGAGTTGGACCGCAGTCTCCCAGAATTGCACTGTAAACCACGCAGCCCAGCGACTGTGCAGAGTGCGGGTTAGCATACCGTGCTTTCAGCTCTGGGGCTCAGGCTCAAATACTCCTCAGATTGATGGGACGAGTGGCCTCCCTCTGTGGTGTTGCAACACAGTTTCAACCCAACTCTTAGCAAACACAGCACAACACGAGCTGACATTTCCAACCGCTGGTACCACGGTGAGGCTGGTGTGCAGGAGGAGGGGCTGTCTTGAGGTTGAAGAGTGCTGGGGCCGAGCGGATGGAGGTGAACTCCCTCAGCACTGCCCCGGAACGTCGGCCTAGGTTTTGCGCTCAAACCTCCGGAGTGGGGTTTGAACCCACGACCTTCTGACTTAGAGGCGAGTGTGGGCAATACAAGGAGCTCAGCTTCGCTCAACCGGTTAAGTGACTTCGGCCTGTATGAACCGGCTCACTCCGCCAGGGCGGTTTAATTTGACCATTATGCGCTCCCAGTCAGGAGCTGTACTCGACAGAAAACTGCCTGGACTATAAATTGGGTGTGCTCACTTCCATGTCCGAATTCCCAATATCCTTCCTGACATAAGAAAACTACTGGGCACTTGGTCTAAGTATTAAACAAGGCTTTAATCAACTGTTTTTCAACATGGAGATCTAGTTGTGTCCTTCACTAGTTCCTGTTAAAGAATGTCCTGAGCAAGCTGGGCCCATGCCCGAGTATTTATACTCTCCCTGGACAGCGCCACCAGCAGGCCGCCCAGTATCATTTCATAAGTCATTTCCACATGAATGACAAGATTCATGTCACTTCCCAAATCTCAGCATGAGCTAGGCATTGCCGACTTGAACGGGCAACGACTCAGTGGCTGCATCATCCCGCTCCGGCTCCTGACAGAGCTGCCAACCGTTGCACGTCAGCTGGATAATCCAATGTTTTGGCAAGACGGCCCAGTCACTTCAAAGACACGAATTATAAGCCAAAGGTTGTGTTTCTGGAAGTAAAAGTCCGGTTTCCCTCACTGGCGTCTTGTGACGTGAAGCTTGATTGTTGTTCAAGTTATTGGGGTTATTTGAACATCGGACAGGAGAATCTCTGAACTCAACCCAGGACCCCGGCCCCTACCTGGTTTTGGAAAAACCTTAATTCTCGAATTAACAAGCCGTTTCACATTTGTAGTCTCCTGCAAGGTACAGTTCAGAGATTCGGGTCGCCCACTCTGGTTGGACATGTTCCTGGATGTGCCAGCACATGATCTCCTGCCTTGGTCTGTGAGGGTGCCAGTCAGTTCCTTTTTGTAACCTCTAGATGGCACCTTCACCTCTTTTTTTATAAACCCAAAAAATAAACCCTTAAACAAATAAACCCTTTAAATAAGATGGCACCTTCACTGTGTTCCTTTGTTAATTGTTTCTCGTTCTCTGGTGTTAATTGTTCCTAACCCTGTGTTAGTTTTTAATCAGCCTGTTAGCTGTTTATGGGTGGCACCTGGTTTTCTTGGTATATAAGTTCTGTTGTTGTTTCACTCAGGGCTCAGTCCTCACTAGGGTGAACCAGGGAGTTAGTCTTGACAATGGCTCTTGTCTTGACTTGGTGCTCTGTGTGACTAGCCTTTGCTCTATGACAGCTTGCCTTCACAAGCTGGCTGCCATAGTTCTCTTGAGCTATGTATCTAAGTCTGTGTTCTAGTTCTCTCGAGTTATGTATCTAAGTCTGTGTTCTAGTTCTCTCGAGCTATGTACCTAAGTCTGTGTTCTAGTTCTCTCGAGCGATGTATCTAAGTCTGTGTTCTTGTCTCTGGATTTAAGATGTATTTAAGTCTTGTTCTGTTGAGCTGCTTGTCTTGGTAGGGTGCTGTTTGGACTAGCGTGTTGCTATGTGGGAGCCGTTGGGATCTTGTCTTGAGCTTTGCATTGATAAGCCGATTACCCTTGGGGTAGCTTGTCTGGAGTTTAGCCTCGGCAAGCCGGTTGCCCCTTGTGGTAGCTTGTCGCAAGCTCAGTATAGACAAGTGGGCTTCCTCATGGAAGCTGTCCTGAGTTCCTATCTTGACTAGCTGTTTTGTAACTTGTCTCTAGTTCTTATGTTTCTGTCTCTAGTTCTCTTGTCTCTAGTTCTTATGTATATTGCGGTGTCTCTTGTGTTAATCTGGTTATGTGTAAATCTAGTAAAGTTCAAACAAAGTACTGTATATGTGTGTCTCGTCTGGTTTCTGCACTTGGTCCAGATCCTACCTTGCCCGGAGAGCACAGCCTCGTATTTATACGGCCCCGTGGCTCCCCAACCCTGACATGGTCGGCCAACATGCCCATACAGGGAGCAGTGAACAGGGTTCTGGCTTAGGGCACAGCACTGACTTTAATAGGCCAACAGTCACAATGGCCAACAAGCCCTACAAGGAAATTTCCATTTAAAAGCAGGTTTGTTGCAGGGGCCAATCCACTTGGCACTGAACTGCTCTTCGAGTGGCCTGCTCCTCTTTATAAACACTTTGTTTTCTCCAGCTGTAGGGGAGTTGAGGAACTCCAGATGTGTTTGCAGCTTTCTATCCAGTGTGTAACTGCCAGCTAACTTAGCGTGGTTTTTTTTTTAGATTAAAAAATTGGTTTGTTTGAATGCCAGGCAGCAGGCGACGCTGTGTCTCTGAGCATTAAACTCTGGCGTCACAGCGTGTCGGGGTACAGATCTGATCGGCCACTCCACGAATGGCCGGTCTCAGCTACACTGCTTGGGCGAGGTATGGAGTGGAGTTCAATCGCGATGCTGTTGGTGCAACCCAAAGGGTGGGTGTTGTGGGGGGGGAGGGTGGTGGAAAGGCACTCCAGGCCTCTCTCACACACCTGTCAGCAATGGCCGAGACCAGCATAGGCCTGAAAGCCAACTGTTTGCCTACTCGCTCTGCCATTGTGTGCCAGTGGTATCGCTCACTCGGAGTCAGGAGGTCATGCGTTCAGCCATGAAAAATAAAGATTAGTTCAATACAACTTGTGTTTCCTTTTCTCCTTTAAAGTCGCTTGCTGTGAATCAGAGAAGTTTACAGTACAGAATCACAGAAACCCCACAGTGCAGATAAAGGCCATTTCGGCCCATCGAGCCTGCACCGACACATATCCCACCCGATCCCCGTAACCCCACGTATTTAATCCCCCCTAACACTAAGGGTCAATTTATCATAGCCAATCATCCTAACCCGCACATCTTTGGACTGTGGGAGGAAACCGGAGCACCCGGAGGAAACCCACGCAAACACGGGGAGAATGTGCAAACTCCACACAGTCACCCGAGGCCGGATTCGAACGCGGGTCCCTGGCGCTGTGAGGCAACAGTGCTAACCACTATGCCACCGTGCTGCCATTCAGCCCATTGGGTCTGTGATCTTTATCAGAACAATCCAAAACGAATCCTACCACCCTGATGAGCTGCCCCGTGCACTGGAACTCATCTTGAGGCCTTGCGTAAGGTGACTGATGTGCGTGCGTGCGCGCACACACACTTACCCAAGAGATGCTTCATGATGGCTTGGTTCTGGTCCCACAGGTTGTTGAAGGTTCCCCATCTGGACCTTCCATCGGGCAATGGGTTTGCCTTAATCCAGCCCCCACAGGCGTAATTATAGAAATTGTGGCAGGGGTCAACAGTTTGATCCAAGGATTTGAGGACATTGCTGGCAACGATGACACAGGACTCTGTTAGACAAATCTTCGGGGTATCTGCAACGCAGAAACAAAGCACACTGAGATCCAACAAGACTTTGGGTTAAATCTGTGCCACCCAGTCAGTGCCGGTGGGCACTGCACAAACACACACACAAAGTTAGTACCTTTCAAAAAGAAATTCAGACAAAATATTTTGAAACTCTTGCCAGGATTCAGGTACAAGGACAGCGCTGTACGTGTATGACATTCACAGTCTTTGGAACCGACAGACTTTTTAGGGAGCAAGAGTTCCCTTTAAATGAAAATGATCCATATGTTTTTCTTTCTCTGCACTTAATGTCTTATAACAAAATGGTGGCATCGAGAGAACTGAATGCATTTTCATTCAGCAGGTCATTGGTTGCAGAGAAAATCAAGCATTCTTCCATTGTTCATTGCAAGAGGAATCTTACCCCCGCATCCTTTCCCTCCTCCATATCCGGGGAGATAGGAACAAGGGAACTGCTGGACGAAGAAAGACCGTGGTCCATCTAGTTTGCCTTCGACCACCCTGGTAGTCGCTTGATGCAACAATAATGGAGTTGTTGACTAATCATGGCAATCATTCTCTGTCAATTAGTCTACAACAGACCCAGACATGAGGTGAGGAAAACCCCTGATATGATATCGACTGTGCACCAAGTGTGGTGTAACTGCGAATGTGTTTCTAAAGAATGTGTTTATGCTTAGACACTCCTGCACCAGGTGTAGCACAAACGTTGTGTGCTTGTGGATTACTCGGATACCGCAGAGCTGATCCCACACTCCCAGCCAGGAAGCACCGGTCAGAGGTCAGGCGAGAACACTGTAGCCCCAATTCTCCGACCCGCTCTCCCTCAGAGTACAACTCCTTTTGGAAGCATGGAAGCAGTCAGTCAATTTACCCTGGAAAGTTTCAACCGATGTTTCCATTAAATTTGATACATCTCAATCAATATCATAGTCGATTCCATTATACGGACCATGACGTATTGGACCATTTAAAAAAAACCTATTTACTTACAAATTTTGAAAGCAGCGGGAGTTAACTGGAGAAGGAAAGGACAGAGAAGCTTCTCTTCCACATGTAAAATGAAGAGGAGGTAGCCATACCATCTAAGGATGGACAATGTGAAGCCTGGTTATCATCTACACTGACCTCCCCTGACACTGTTGGAAGTGCTTGAATGGGTTACCATCAATGCCAAGGAGACCTCACGAGGCCCTTTACACCCCTAACCTTCACCTGGAAGTGTTCCTCAACTCCCTTACGTGCAATCACTGCACTAAAAGCCTCACATAGAATGTGACTGCTGTGTGCCCCCATCATCACGGCCATTCTGGGCTGCGTGCCGTCATCCTGATTCTCACTTTTGGCAATCCTTTCAAGGGCGAAGCAGCCCATGATACAAGAGAGCTGCAACAGGTGGTAGGATCCTAAACTTTCACCCTCTCCTCCCTTACAAAGGAGGGAGCTCTTCAAATTCTGGAGGGAGGCCACACTGTATTGAAGGTGGTAAAGTAAAGCAGAAGGGCATGCGCCAACTATGAGTTTGCGATGGCATTCTCATCCTGCAGTACCCCACGTTGCCAGTCGACAGAGCTAGATCACAAAACCCTCAACAAACACAAAAGCCTGCACTTATGTAGCGCCTGGAACGTAGAAAAATGCCCCATGGTGCTTCACAGAGGCATGATCTCATTTGCATTGGAAGAAATCAATGCTGACCGCTTCCACCCTCTCCCTAGGCAGGCTGGTCCATAGATTGACCGCTCGCTCACTGAAATGCTGTTCCCGCAGATCAGTTTTGAATTTACCCCCCTTCAAGCACTGGCCGTGTTTTCTGGTTCTGCTGTTCTAGACAAGGTGAAACAGCTAGTCATGGTCTACATTAGCTCGTCACTTTAGAATACTAAAAATAGCAATCAAATTACCTCTCAACCTTCGTTTTTACAGCGAGAAGATGCCCATTCTCCATGTAACCAGAGGAAATAGTCTTTCCCTATTCACTCTGCCAAAACTCTCCGTAATTTGAAACATTTCTATTAAATCTCCTCTTAGCTTTCTCTGCTTCCAATGGCATTGAATAGGCCCAGTGCCGCACGTCTCGCCTCATCATAATTATAGTTTCTCATCCCCGCGGTCATCCGGTGAATCTACAGTGGACACTATGGGGTGGAGTTTCCGCTTTGGGCGCAATCGGCAATCCAGGCACAAATTGCGCTGGTAACTGCGGCGGTTTTCCAAAGTGAAATTGTGCGTAAAGATTCCGCTCAAACTCATTTGCATAATCACAAAGGCAAACTCTTCCAAGAACCAACGCATTCGAGCGGTAACCTGGGGCAGTTTTATTAATACAGCTGAAGATGAGTTTATCACAAAAAAGTAAGCATTTAAAAAAAAATGTCTAGTCCACCTGCGAGTAACCCGATTTCAAATAACTGAAAACTACTTTAAAACACTATACAGAAGCATTTACTAGTTTCAGTGGTGTATACTACAGTTGTTAGTTTCTTAGTAAATTAAAAGGTGCCCATTAGGGCCCTCGCACCTTAAAAAAAAAGCTTCATTGTTAGAGCCCACAAACAGGCACAATTAGCGGAAACTCGCCCTGGTGATTAATTCGATATGGGGGCGTGCCCAGTTTGGTGGGCAGGGTGATATTTGTTTAAACCAGCGCAAAAGATCGCGGAAACTCGATTTGCGCTGGACGTAACTTGCGCTTGAAATTCCTCGATCTTTTACGCTGGTTTGGCCGACTTTGGGCGATCCTGTAGAAACTCTATCCCCCGTGGCTTTAATGTCTTTTGTACAAAGGGGTGCTCCAAACTACACAGTGACTGGCATAATGTTAACACGATTGTCTCTCTATACATGGTGAACGGTAAAACCAAAAAAGGTCATTAACCAACATATTTTTAAAAAACAGGAAATCTGACTTAGCAACTTTAAATGAAATTGAGAGATCAGGACAAGGGGACACAATTAAAGATAACTTTAGAACGGATATCAGGGAGTTTTTCTTTACAGAGTGATGAACACATGGGATGGACCCCCGGACAGAGTAATGGAGGTGAAAACCCTGGACCAGTCAGCTTAATATCGGTGGTAGGAAAAATAATGGAATCCCTACTAAAGGAGAAAATAGAAGAACATCTAGAAACCAAAAATATAACAATGAATAGTCAGCATGGATTTCAAAAGGGAAAGTCTTGCTTGACCAACCTCATTGAATTTTTTGAAGAGGTAACAGAGAGAGTAGACAAGGGTAATGCAGTAGATGTAATTTATCTAGATTTTCAAAAGGCCTTCGATAAGGTACCACATAATAGACTGATGACTAAGGTCAGAGAATGTGGAGTCAGGGGACAAGTAGCAGAATGGATAACTAGCTGGCTTCAAGACAGAAAGCAGAGAGTAAGGGTAAAGGGTAGCTCTTCACAGTGGCAGAAGGTGGGTAGTGGTGTTCCACAAGGATCAGTGCTGAGACCACTGCTGTTCACAATTTAGATGAACGATTTAGACTTTGGAATCAAAAACACAATTTCTAAATTTGCGGATGACACCAAATTGTGGAGAATAGGGAACCAAGAAGGACTGCAGCAAATTATAGGAGGACATAAATAAACTTGCAGAATGGGCATATAATTGGTAAATGAAGTTCAACACAGATAAATGTGAGGTATTACATTTTGGTAGGAAGAATAGGGAGGTCACTTATCACTTGGAGGGTGCGAGTCTAGGTGGGGTAGAGGAACAAAGGGATCTCAGAGTACAAATACACAAATCACTAAAAGTTGCAACACAGGTTAACAAGGCCATAAAAAAAAAGCAAACCAAGCACTAGGGTTTATTTCTAGAGGGATAGAATTGAAAAGTAGGGAATTTATGCTAAACTTGTATCGAACCTTGGTTAGACCACACTGGGAGTACTGCGTACAGTTCTGGTCGCCATATTATAAAAAGGATATAGAGGCACTGGAGAGGGTGCAGAGAAGATTTACAAGAATGATACCAGAAATGTGAGGGTATACCTATCAGGAAAGGATGAACAGGCTGGGTCTCTTTTCTCTTGAATAAAGGCTGAGGGGTGACCTAATAGAGGTCTTTAAAATTATGATAGAGTGGATACAGAGAGAATGTTTCCATTTGTGGGGAAGAGCATAACTAGAGGCCATCAATATAAGATAGTCACCAAGAAATCCAATAGGGAATTCAGAAGAAACTTCTTCACCTAGAGAGTGGTGAGAATGTGGAACTCGCTGCCACAGGGAGTGGTTGAAGCGAATAGTATCGATGCATTTAAGGGGAGGTTAGACAAGCATATGAGGGGGAAGGGAATAGAGGGTGATGCTGATCGATTTAGATGAGGAAAGACAGGAGGAGGCTCGAGTGGAGCATAAATGCCGGCATGGACTGGTTGGGCCAAATGGCCTGTTTGAGCTGTATGTAATCCCTATGTATGGAAACATTTAGGTACCATGTGGATTCTGCAATGGCGGGACTTTTGGGTCAGTCTGAATGAATTAAGTAAAATGGGCTGAATGGTCTCCCTCATCTTGTGCTCTCAGCCAGGGCATCTGGAGCTACCTTCAGTGGTCCTGGGCAAGTGGGTGGGTCCCTGCCCCCGATTGCGATCCAGGGAGTCCAGTTGGATGCGCGAGGGCATCGGATAAGGACAGAATCAGGCTCGACTGTGATGACCCCTATGACCAAACTGCCTGTCCACAACTCTATGCCCAGACTGGCACCTTAGAGGAGATGCTGCAGGGCCACTGGTGCCCAAGGAATCTTGCCCCACAGGAGGGGAGAGGAGGGAAGTGAACTCAAGGGAAAGTCAGAGGTCCACCTCAGCTTTGCATGACAGTTTTCCAAAATATTTTAGTTTGAACGCGAGACACGTGAAGCAGACATACTCGGTGACAAGACTATAATAAAAATGTCCTTGAATCATCGCCAAAAGTAACGCTTATTAACATCCAACAGGAACAGCAAGAGGTCTGGAAAAGACAGTCCAGTTACTGGCCTTACAGGGGCAAGAATGAGTCATTTGAGGAAGTTCGGCTCGATTGGGTCGGAACCACCTCTACAGACCAAATACTCGGAGATCTATTTTAAATTAAAAAGGTACCAAATGACAAATACTGAACTGGAAAAGGAAGTTTCAGGCTCCCTGGGCCAGAAACGGTGCTCATTGTTACAACATGACAACTGGTACAAATTAGCTGACTTTCTCAGTAGAAATTACAGCCGATAATTGAAGTGCTGAGAAATATCTGATGGCCTGAGGGGTTGATACGGGAGGGGTAGGTCGGAGCATCAGTCAACTTCGCTTTCATCGCCTGAGATTGTGGTCGTCACAGTCCGATTTTGACTCGCTTTTTCCTCAACTCTGACGAGACCTGCTCGACTTTTGCTCAATGTCCTCTCCTCCATCACCACATTTTTCTTTATTCTCCAACTTACACCTTCACTAAAAAAATTTTGGGGGGGTGGGAAAAAAAGGTGGGGGGAGGAACTTAACTTCATGCACATGAAGCAAAACACAAAGTCACCAAGAAGATCAGGTTACTGCTGCTCCCCACATCTTGGAGCAAACATCACACCATGGTGCTCAGTTACAATTCAAGTGAGACTGTCCCGCCACTCAGTTCAACCGTGCAAGCTACAATATGATGCTCCAGTATCTATTCATTCTCTCCACCAAACTCCGTGACACTCAGCAAATTATCTTTGGTCCATCAATTACTACATTTGATCAGTTCTGAAAGAACAGAAACAAAAGAACCGGCATTTATCTCACACCTTTCATGATTTCAGGACCTCTCAAAGGTCGTTTCACAGCCAACTTTTGACGTGCGGTCACTTGTAATGTAGGGAAATGCGACAGCCAATCTGTGCACAGCAAGGTCTCGCAAACAGCAATGGGAATAAATGACCGGATGATTGGTTTTGGTGGTGGATAATGTTGGCCAGGACACCGGGAGAACTCCCCTGCTCCTTTGCAAATAGTACCGTAAAAAAAGAAAGACTTGCATTTATATAGCGCCTTTCACAGCCACCGGACGTCTCAAAGCGCTTTACAGCTAATGAGGTACTTTTTGAAGTGTAGTCACTGTTGTAATGTGGGAAACGTGGCAGCCAATTTGCGCACAGCAAGCTCCCACAAACAGCAATGTGATAATGACCAGATAATCTGTTTTTGTTATGTTGGTTGAGGGATAAATATTGGCCAGGACACCCGGGATAACTCCCCTGCTCTTCTTCAAAATAGTGCCATGGGATCGTTCTTGTCCACCTGAGAGAGCAGATGGGGCCTCGGTTTAACGTCTCATCCGAAAGACGGTACCTCTTGACACTGCGACACTCCCTCAGCACTGCACTGAAGAGTCAGCCTGGATTATGTGCTCAAATCGGGCACAGTTTGATGTTATTGGGCAAACATAGAAGATAGGAGCAGGAGTAGGCCATTCGGCCCCTCGAGCCTGCTCCGCCATTCAATGCGATCATGGCTGATCATCCAAATTCAGTACCCTGTCCCTGCTTTCTCCCCATATCCCTTGATCCCTTTAGCCTTAGCAAGGAGGTGTCTAGTAGTACTGGTATGAAAACTGGCTTTGCCTCAAACTACATCTGTGAAGTACACGGGGTTAAATACATACTCTCTTGGTGTTTGAAATTGTTGTGGTAAGATCAACGTGTTCGTGTATCTGGATCGGAATGACTTATTTAAGATGTTGTTTTGTTCTGAATCGAACCACCTTTGTGGGAGGGAAAGGATTAAACATTGGTGAAGGGCTGACTTCATCCAGCAATGCTCCAGGGCTTTCATAACTTCAGTCACAATGTAGCAGTTGTTCGGTGACATTCATTACAAAGTAGGCTCAGTACATGTAGTCCATTTGATTTCATTCTTTCAGAATACCATTCCGACAACCTTCTCATAATAGCATCTAGCTACTTCTTAAATCAGTCCAGTGGTCTGGTCTGAAAACAGAGTTAGAAACTGCTATTTGTTCTGAAGGTTGGGTAGAGCCTGCTCTGTATGGGAAACCCGCCATACTCTGGTGTTGGGGCTCTGCATGCTTTACCGTGCTCCTCCTCGCAAACCCAGAGGCAATGTTACTCGCTAACCTTTAACCGAGGGCTGGAATCCCAAAGTGTCACCTGCACACTTGCAATGACCACTTGGGTACAGTACTGGAGGGCGTCAGGTGTCCCTGAACCCATATCTCAACGGGGTGGGAGGGAGGGGGGCTCATCTGATAGTAACTAGGAGTGGGAACTCTGCCCAACTTCCAACACCATAAACCAGGAGCACGGAGATCAATTTTAGTCCACCCAAAACCTCAGATCAGCTAACTCAGCACAGACCGGGGTCAGACCTGGGATCTTTCTGGTCCTCAAGGCTTAGCTACTCACTGAACAGACTTGCAGAGACGAGTGTAGGTGACTGATGCACAGGATAGAAAGAAGTCTACACATTGAAAGCAAGTAACTCAGTTAAGCGATAGTAAATGAGTGCAAGGTGTGTCGAAGCACAGTTACAGCTAATGGCTCTCAAGCCAACATCAGACCCTTTGCCAGCATTGGCCCACGGGCACATGACAGGAGAAGTGCACTAAAGCCAGAATATGATTGGGTATCCTGGCACAGGGCTAGGAACGCCTGGATCTGCAACATGTAGAGGTAGTTGTCCAGAGGATTTCCAAGCCGGCCCCTGGGAGAGCACGGAGGAATGCTCCCTAACTAATCCTTTCATTAGGAATGCTTAGGAGCGATACACAAGAAATAACCTGGTGCCCCAGTATAGAGTACAAGAGAAATCTATAGCGACACGTCGCCTTAAACATACACACAACAAAAGTTAATGCTTCTTTGGCCTTTGTGAAGTGCCTTGGGCCATTTTTCTAGGTTAAAGGTGCTATATAAATGGAAGTTATTGTTGTTATAGCATTCAGGGAATTTACTCCCAAAGGTGGATCATACAGACAGGTTTCACTACAAGCGACAATATACATCGCCAATGCTCGGAGCAACCCAGCATGCGTGAGGAGGACCTGGAGCAAGGATTTAGCACAAGGATGGGGCAGGGGGCAGCATGTTCAAGGTGCTTACACCTTCCTTTATCATAGAAGCATACAACCCAGCAGGAGGCCATTCGGCCCATTGTGCCTGTGCCGGCTCTTTGAAAGAGCGAGCCAATTAATCCCACTCCCCCCCTGCTCTTTTGCCATAACCCTGCAAATTTTACCTTTTCAAGAATATATCCAACTTCTTTGTGAAAGTTTCTATTGAATCTGCTTCCACCACCCTTTCAGGCAGCGCATTCCAGCTCATAACAACTCGCTGCGTAAAAAAAATTCTCCTCTGGATCTTTTGTCAATTATCTAAATCCGTGTCCTCTGGTCACCGACCCTCCCGCCAGTGGAAAATGTTTCTTCTTATTTACTCTATCAAAACCCTTCATAATTTTGAACGCCCCCATTAAATCTCCTCTTAACCTTCTCTGCTCTAAGGAGAACAATTCCAGCTTCTTTTGTTTCTCCACATAACTGAAGTCCCTCACCCCTTTAGTAACAATTACTCCACAATATATCCCCCATCAACAGAAAGCAGGATACCAGGCCTTGCCACGAGTGAGCTACTGCACCCATGTCTCAGTGTCGGGCATTTGGCTCTGCGAATTGAAACATATATTGCAAGCTGTTAGTTCACTCAGGAATTGCTCACTATCAAGAGCCATTGTTAGTGAACATGTTCCTCTCCCAGAAATATTCACACAGCATTTACCTGAACCAAACAGCCAAAAAGCAATGAGAAAACCATCATGGACAAGATGTACCTTTGATAAGGCCCAAGTGGTTGAGGCAGAAACTATTGTCAACATTGAAGATTAAATTGGAAGAGGTGGATGAAGGACCAGGAGTTGAGGGATATGGGAACAGGGAGGGTAAATGCGATTAGAACTATTTGCTTATGCGGAGGGTAAACGCCGACTGGATAGGCCGACTAGCCTGTTTCGTGTTACAACTGCTAAGTATTTCTGCAGTGCACTGTCGTTCTCTATTGGACCCCTTGAACGGGGACTAGGAAGCAGCCCTTGGCTCTGCCAAATCGCTCGAGACCCACTAAAAGTAGAGCAGGTCTGCCTCCTTTATAGTTATGTTCTGCCGTCGGTGGCAATATACTGCGTGGCTGGTACAGTCGGTACCCCACAGGGCCACGGAGAGCTTTAAAGCTTCATCCTTTTAATAGCCTCATCCTTTATACAAAAGTAATAATCAGGAATCTAATTATTGCTACCCTCAGCACTTAAGGAGCTTGCAAGCTGATGCTTTTTAATAACTTTGAGCTTAATAGTTTGGAGTATGACCTAATGGGATTGAACGGATTCACACTGACTCGCTGAACAGTGCTGGTGAGAGTCCGTCCAATCCCATTAGGTAATGCACACTGCAGAACATGGTCCTTAATCACCTGTGGCAGGCTCAAGACTGAATCATTAATACGTTTTTGGGGGGACCATTAGCTGGTCCTTATGCCGAGGGTTCCCTCGAGGGTGCTCCTGATTGACCACTGTAACTTCGGCGGAAGATGAACGCAAACCCCGGATAGACAGGCTTTCCGCCGATCTTCCTCCGAAGCCACGACAGCCGATCGGGAGAATCCCCTCCCGAGGAAATTCCCGTGCTGGTCGTGAGCCCTTTCTCTCCCGAATCCCCTTCCATTTTGACCAGCTTGGATCCTGGAACAGCTGATAATAACCTGGTCCTCATCATGACCCCCTAGCCGTAGCAAATCAAGACAAGTTAAGGTTCAGATTGAGACCCACACATTGGGAGTCAGCACCACTGGTACAAGTCTTGGTTCAATATAAAAGCGGGTTAAAAGTAGTGAATAGATTTGAGGTTTGATTGACTGTTTTTTCTTTTTCCTCTTGGCCTTCTTGGCCACGACCTTTTAAATACTTAAAAAGGCTAATGGAAAGTTTGCCTTCATCTCAAGGGGCTGGAATACAAAGGGATGGAAGTTATGTTACAGTTATATAAAGATCTGATGATTAGATGCTATCTGGAATACTGATCAGTTCTGGGCCCCGCACACCTCAGGAATGATATATTGGTCTCGGAGGGAGAGCAGCGCAGATTCACCAGAATGATACCGGGGCTAAAAGGGTTACTTATAAGCTTTCATAGACTAGGCTTGCATTCCCTTGAGTATAGAAGATTAAGGGGTGATATAATTGAGGTGTTTAAGATGATTAAAGGATTTGATAGGGTGGATAGAGATAAATTAGGTGGCATAACCTTAAAATTAGAGCTAGGTCATTCAGGGGTGAAGTCAGGAAGCACTTAACATAAAAGGGTAGTGGAAATCTGGTACTCTTCCCCCAAAAAGCTGTTGAGGCTGGGGCCAATTGAAAATTTCAAAACGGAGAACGATACATTTGTGCTAGGCAAGGGTATAAAGTGTTATAGAACGAAGGCGGGCAAATGGAGTTAAGATACAGAGCAGCCATGACCTAAGTGAATGGCGGAGCAGGCATGAGGGGCTGAATGGCCTCCTCCTGTCTTTACTGCAAGCATCTTATTCCACACCGTGGAGTACTTACTTGTGTATTTAAAGATCAGTGCAATAATGCTGGAGAGCAACAGCAGCAGAAGAAAGATGATCAGAACCAGGAGACGTTTCTCAAGGTGGGTCCTGTCTGTCCAGCAGCCTCTCAGACCTTTGGCTTTCCTGAAGTTTATCTGCAAAATGAACAAACGCCATCGGTGGAATTAGCAGTCACCCGAAAAAGTACACTTTTTTTTTAAACGACGAGGAGGAGGCGTACGTACAGGCCAGGCCAGCAACGGCCAGGTACCTGCGCCAGGTCTCACCAGGGTTTCATTGAGGTGGATGGTGATCAGGGTTGGGTCATTGGGACACAGCTGAGCACAGGCCTCATCTCACTGTGGTGGCCAGTCAGACCACCGTTAATTCAGCAGGTAGAACGGGGTCGAGTTTCCGCTTTGGGCGCAATCGACGATCCGGGTACAAATTGTGCCTGTTTTTGAAAAATGTTTTCTGATTTTCCTTCTTCTCAAGTTTCCGCTCAAACTAATTTGCATATCACCCCGAACGCAAAATCTGCCATGAACCGGCGCAAGTGGACAGCGTTTCAAAAGATCATTTAAAAACAAATAACTTTGCTTTAAAAAATATTCCTCGATATATTTAAGAGTGGTAACTCAGTGCAGTTTGATTAATACAGCTGGAAACCGGTTTATCACAAAAAGTGAGCATTTTAATCAGAGTCTCTAGTCCACCACCTGTTTAGGGCCCAGACGGCTGAAGGCACGGCCACCAATAGTGGGCGAAGGATGTCGGGGACGGGCAAGAGGCCAGAATTGGAGAAGCACAGCGTTCTCAGAGGGTTGTAGGAGGTTACAGGGATAGGGAGGGCGAGGCCATGGAGGGATTTCGACACGAGGATGAGAATTTTAAATTCAAGGCGTTTTGCCTCATTATCTCTCCTCTCCTGCAGGCCGAGGCTTATGTTGGGGTACTGTATCACGGCCGTCAGCAGCCCTCTGGTGCATTACTCAAGCAGACGTTCTTCCAACCTGAGCCTGCATGGTGACTGTTGCCGGGCTACTCGATGACAGAGGACACTACAACCTAATCTAGCCCTGCACTCACCCAACGTCCCAGTCACACTGGACAGTGGGAGTCATTGAACAGCAATCAGGAGCAGGAACTCTGCACTCACCCAACGCCCAGTCACACTGGACAGTGAGAGTCATTGAACAGCAATCAGGAGCAGGAACCCTGCACCAGCCCCCTCTCTCCACCCCCAAAGCCTAATTTGCCGAGGCCCATTGTTTCGTCCCATTGTTGCTCCAGAACAGCCCAGGGATCACTTCATTAAAAAAACAAGTGGCGCACAGGAAATGAGGCTGCCAGAAGACACTAGATATCAAGAGGATGTATGAAATTACAGGGAAATAATGCGGCTTACCAAGAGAATACTGGAAGCGCGCCCAGAGGACGTCATGCTTGAACTGTATGGTGCGATAGTCAGACCACATCATCAGCACTGTGTCTGTAGTGTATGTACCTTTAAGACAGAACTACTTTTACAGCTCCTGTATACTGTAGTACCGGCAGTGACCATACCTGTATATAAGCCTTGCGCATGCCTCTGTACCCCCAGTCTTGAGACTACCCTCCTCCAGTAAATACCTGTTTATTGTTAAGTTACAGCATCCGTGTGGTTATTGAAAAACATCATACTCTCAGAATCATGGATCTAACAGTGGCGACAAGTGTCGATTCGAATCTACCTGCAACTCTGCATTTCCCTTCGAGGATTCACTCCGGGAGGGCGGTGTAGGAAAGTCGAGGCCAGGAACACGGGCGTCGACCATGAGCAACCGCCCAGTCGTCCAGCAGAGAGTGAACATCGCAGGGGAGGCTGTGGAGAGCCGGGCTTGGTTCCCCAGCCACGACGATCAGCAAGAGACTGACGACAGGTACAGCGCAGACCCTTCCCGGACAGCGGCGGCTGGAGCCGACCGACGGCGGAGAGAAAGCCGAGCAGCGTCGACGGGGTAAGACAGAGGGTGAAGCA
The DNA here is from genome assembly GCF_052327205.1 of Somniosus microcephalus. NCBI lineage: Eukaryota > Metazoa > Chordata > Chondrichthyes > Squaliformes > Somniosidae > Somniosus > Somniosus microcephalus. Next base: position 11,106,932 of record NC_141011.1, on the reverse strand, counting down.
CACAGGGCGCAGCCGGGGGTTGAAAACCGAGCGGCGTTGAGAAAAAAAAAAAGCGGAGAGAGACGGTACAGCAACAGCCGCGGCGGAAACGGAAAAAAAAAAGAACGCGCAGAGCACAGCCAGGGCTCAAGGGCTGAACAGTGTCCGCGGGGAGAAGAAGGGAGAGCGCGGGAGACGCCATTGAGCCGCGGAGAAGGAAGAGCGCGGGAGACGCCATTTTTAGAAGGCGCAGCGGAGAAGAAGGGCGAGCGCGGGAAGGAAGGAAAGCGCGGGAGACGCCATTTTGTGCCAGCGGAGAAGAAGGGGAAGCGCGGGAGACGCCACTTTTGACAGTTAAATCACACCCAGGGATGCCGAAGAGTGGCAGTATCTCTACGTTCGATAATGAAGTCGAAGATTGGGCGACATATGTGGAATGTATTGAGGTGTACTGCAGGGCGAATGAAGTGCCAGATGCTAGGAAAGCACTGGTTTTGTTAAATTCCATGGGTGCAAAAACTTATGGGTTACTGCGAAATCTAATAACCCCAGAGAAGCCGGTGAACAAGAATTTCGAAAGCATAGTAGAAATCCTACAGGACCACTTAAACCCCACACCGCTGCTGATAGCAGAACGATTTAAGTTCCATAAAAGGAACCAACATAAAGACGAAAGCAATGCTGAGTACCTAACGGAACTGCGCAAGCTATCGAAACACTGCCAGTTTGGAGCGGGACTAGCAGATACGTTAAGGGACAAGCTTGTGTGTGGGCTACAAAGTGAAGGAACCCAGAAACGGCTTCTATCAGAAAAGGATCTTACGCTGGACAAGGCTTTCAGTATGGCAGTATCACACGAAGCAGCCGCAAGGGGCGCTGCAGAGATACAACGGAGACCGCAAGAATATGGCACCAATGAAATGTCCTGTGGAACAGGGAAGTGCTATCGCTGCGGCAGAACAACACATGACCAGAAGGATTGTTGGTTCAAGGACCAAGTGTGCAGACAGTGTGGAAAAGCAGGACACATAGCAAGAGTCTGCAGGTCTGGGAAGAAAACCAACAGTAAGAAATCTCCACAGGAGAAGTACAAAAAGGTACACCAGGTGATGGACAGTAGTTCAGACGAACAGAAAAGTGACACAGACTCCGGAAGCAAGGAGCTGGGTTGTCTGAAACTACATAAGGTAACCAAAATGGAGGATCACCAGACTATCTGGGTTACACTCAAGATAGACGGAGTCCAAGTGAAAATGGAATTGGACACAGGATCAGCCCTAACAGTCATAAACCAAAGGGACTACAAGCGGCTATTTTCACATATACCCTTGAAAGCTACAGAGATTGTCTTGAAGACGTACACGGGGCAAAAGGTCTACCCCAAAGGAAAAATAAGGGTGAAAGTGATATATAAAGGCCAGGAAATACCTAAAATGGATATGTATGTATTGCCAGATGGAGGACCACCACTGCTAGGACGTGAATGGATCTGGAAGATACAATTAGATTGGCATTCCATACAGGCACTGAAGGCTGAGGCCAAAAAGGATGACGATGTCACACCTGGGCGACTGTCAAAAATGCTAACTGACACAAAAGAAGTGTTCCAGGAGGGACTCGGAACACTAAAAGGCATAACAGCAACGATTAAAATAGAGGAAAATGCAAGCCCAAAGTTTCTTAAGGCCAGACCAGTGCCTTATGCGATCAGACCAGCTGTCGAAGCAGAGCTGGAAGGGTTGGAACGTTCAGGAGTACTGTCCAAAGTGGACTGGAGCGAGTGGGCTACACCCATCGTTCCTGTAATGAAGAGGTCGTTGAGTAATACGCCTGGGGAACCAAAGAAGGTCCGCATCTGTGGGGATTTTAAGGTGACAATGAACCCAGTCCTTCACACGGTACAATATCTGCTTCCACGAATTGAGGATATTTTCGCCTCACTATCTGGAGGTAAACGCTTCACCAAAATTGATCTAGCCCAGGCGTACTTGCAAATGGAGGTAGAAGAAGCTTCGAAACAATACCTTATGATTAACACTCATAAAGGTCTCTATCAATACAACCGGCTGGTGTTCGGGGTAGCATCGGCTCCGGCTATCTGGCAAAGGGCAATGGATCAAGTCCCGCAAGGGATCCCAGGGACCCAGTGTTATTTGGACGACATCCTGGTCACGGGCGAAAATGACAGTGATCACCTCGCCAACTTGGAGAAGGTGCTCACCAGATTAAAGGAGTATGGGCTACGAGCTAATCGCCACAAGTGCGAGTTTTTCCAGAAACAGATCTCACATTGTGGCCATGTCATCGATGAAGAGGGGTTACATAAGTCCCCTGAAAAGATTGAGGCAGTAGTCAAGGCTCCAGCACCAGAAAATGTGTCACAACTGAGGTCGTTCCTCGGGCTGGTAAACTACTACCACAAGTTCTTACCAAATTTGTCCACGGTATTACACCCACTGAACACCCTACTGCAAACAGGGGTACCATGGAAGTGGAATGACGAACGTAGACGAGCTTTCCAGAAGTGTAAAGAATTGATCACATCAAAAGAGGTGTTGGCCCATTTCAACCCAGCACTACCAATTCGTTTGGCATGTGATGCATCACCCTATGGTATTGGAGTGGTGCTGTCGCACAAATTCCCAGACGGGTTGGAGAGGCCAGTAGCCATTGCGTCTCGGTCACTAATCTCAGCCGAGCGCAACTACGCCCAGATTGACAGGGAGGCCCTCAGCCTAGTATGGGGAGTAAAAAAATTCAACCACTATCTGCATGGGCAGAAGCTCACCTTGCTGACTGACCACCAACCACTTGTCTCCATCTTTAATCCTAAGAAGGGCGTTCCAGTGATGACTGCACAACGGTTACAAAGATGGTCCCTGTTTCTAGGGGCGAATCAATATGAAATAGAATATAAAGGCACGAAACAGCATGGAAACGCTGATGGGCTATTGCGCCTGCCACTGCCTACTGTGGAGGAAGCACCAGCAGTGGACCCTATCGAGATATTTTATTCGTCAATAATTGAACGATTGCCAGTGACGAATGCGGATATAGAGGAGACCCGCAATGATCCGACGCTGTCTCGGGTATATGATTTGACGGTGAGGGGATGGCCAACACATGGCGACTCACTGTTGCCAGCATTCTCATTCAGAAGAGAACAGCTGTCAGTATGCCAGGGGACAGTGATGTGTGGATCCAGAGTGGTGATTCCACCCAAGTTAAGGGAGAGAGTGCTAAATGAGCTACATGAAGGTCATCTGGGGGGGGGAGTGAAAATGAAAAGTCTTGCTAGGGCTTATGTGTGGTGGCCGGGAATCGATCAACAAATCGAAGACCTACACAAGAGCTGCTCAGGATGCCAGAAGGTCCAAAATGCACCACCACATGCCCCTCTACACCCATGGGAGTGGCCCTCCTCTCCATGGCAACGGGTGCATATTGATTTTGCTGGTCCATTCATGGACTCAATATTCTTAATAGCAGTGGATGCTCATTCGAAGTGGCCTGAGGTGATAAAAATGTCCTCAACCACTACAGAGAAAACGATTGCAGTCCTACAGACCATATTTGCCAGAAACGGCTTGCCAGAGCAGATTTGCTCTGATAATGGACCACAGTTTGTGTCCGAAGAATTTCGAAAATTTATGAGAAGGAATGGGGTAAGGCATTACACATCCGCCCCGTATCATCCAGCCACAAATGGATTGGCTGAGAGGTTCGTACAAACCTTTAAGAAGGCGATAAAGGCCATGTGCGACGATGAAATTCCACTACAGCATAAGGTGGACAATTTCCTGTTAGCCTACCAAAACGCGACACATGCAGTTACCAACCAGACCCCGGCCATGATGTTCTTTAACCAAAGGTTGAGATCTCGTCTGGACTTGCTCAGACCAAATGTGCGAAGAAATGTTGAGGACAAACAATTCCAGCACATCAATGAGAAGCCGACAAGGAGCTTCAATGTAGGACAACCAGTCTTGGCCCGTGACTACCGAACAGAGAAATGGCAACCCGGAATGATATGCACAAGGCAGGGGCCATTAATGTACACAGTGGATGTCGGGGAGAACATTGTGAGACGCCACGTCGATCAGATCTTTGCGTCACAGGAACGAGTCAACCCCATGTCTCGAGTACCTGGGGATGAACCCGGCATACCGGTAGCATCTACCTCAGAACCAGTAGCAGTGGAAACCGATGAACTACCCGATGAAAAGGGGCCAGAATCGCCTCTGCACCAAGAACAAGAACCTCAGGAAAGGCGCTATCCCGAAAGGGTCAGGAAGCCGCCCCAAAGACTGAATCTATAAATGGACTATTGTTGTTTAATGTACATGTTAAAGTGTTAATTGTTATTTGAATATTAGGGGTACAACTAATCTAAAAGGGGCGGAATTGTAGTGTATGTACCTTTAAGACAGAACTACTTTTACAGCTCCTGTATACTGTAGTACTGGAAGTGCGCATGCCTCTGTACCCCCAGTCTTGAGACTACCCTCCTCCAGTAAATACCTGTTTATTGTTAAGTTACAGCATCCGTGTGGTTATTGAAAAACATCATACTCTCAGAATCACGGATCTAACAGTGTCCAGGTCTGGTCATCGAGACATTCAACTCCTGGAGACAGAGCAGAGAGGAGACACGAGGCTGACCCTAGCATCAGGGGACGATAGCAAAATACTGCAGATGCTGGAAATCCAAAAAAACAACAGAGAATGCTGGAAAAACTCAGCAGGTCAGGCAACATCTGTGGAGAGAAATTTGAGTTGACGTTTCGGGTTGAAACCTTTCTTCAAAACTGGAAAGAAAATAAAAAGATCGAAGGCAAAGCTGCGATCGAACAAAAGAAGAAAAGGAGACAATAAGACGACCTGAAAGACTTGGGTTTCTCAGCCTCGAGTATTGTGGGCAGTTTTGGTCGCCTTATCTGAGGAAGGATGTTCTTGCCATGGAGGGAGTGCAGCGAAGATTCACCAGGCTGATACCTGGGATGGCAGGAATGACGTATGAGGAGAGATTGGGTCGATTGGGCTTATACTCGCTGGAGTTTAGAAGAATGAGAGGGGATCTCATTGAAACTTATAAAATTCTAACAGGACTAGACAGACTAGATGCAGGAAGGATGTTCCCAATGGCAGGGGAGTCCAGAACTAGGGGTCACAGTCTAAAGATAAGGGGTAAGCCATTTAGGACAGAGATGAGGAGGAATTTCTTTACCCAGAGTGGTGGACCTGTGGAATTCTCTACCACAGAAGGCAGTTGAGGCCAATTCATTAAATATATTCAAGAAGGAGTTGGATATATTTCTTAAGGCAAAAGGGATCAAGGGATATGGGGAGAAAGCAGGGACAGGGTACTGAGTTTGGATGATCAGCCATGATCGCATTGAATGGTGGAGCAGGCTCGAGGGGCCGAATGGCCTACTCCTGCTCCTATCTTCTATGTTTGAAATGAGGAGACAGAGGTGACCTCGGGAGTATACAAGATAGTACTTTGTATGGAAAAAGGTCAATTTACCTCAAAAAAATTGTTAGCATGGGACAAGGGCACTGAGACTGAAACTAATAAAAGACAAGCTACATAGAATGGACAGCACAGAAAGAGACCGTGTGGCTCAACTGGTCCATGCCAGTGTTTATGCTCCACACGAGTCTCCTCCCACCCCTTTTCATCTCACCATAACCTTCTATTCCTTAGTACTACACTAGCACTGATGTCAGCAGGTTCTTTGTAGGGTACAGCATGTAGAAACAAAACCTCATCTAAGAAAACAAACTAGATGCTGCAAGAAGGGAGTGCTGGGTCTTGCGGACAGATGAATAAGATGCAGGCTTCCTTATCTCTACTCATCTTACGAGATTTATCTTGTGAACTCAACACCGCCAGAAAAGGGTAGACTTAAAAATGTTGTAAACATTGACTTAGTCTGGATTGAATGTTTCAATCATAATAATTATACACCAGTGGATGGTCCCACTCCACCCACTGTTGTGCCCATACGCTGGTGAGAGGAGCAACTATTAGTCAAGTACAGGGCAAGATGCGGTCACCCGTCGGGTGGGGGTGGGGCGGGGGGCGGATTCAGTCTTTATACAACATTTTTTAAATTAAACTGAATAAAGTAGAGTTCACATACTTTCTTGGATTATGGTACCAGACATGATCCATACAGAGCGATGGAGGGAGGGTCCCACACAGTTCAGTACATTTCTCACGGTGAGTCGGACGACATGGGACAAGTTTGAGATACGTGCGACAAGCTTGATTCATCCCTGGGAAATTTTTGAGCCGATCAGAAAAGAGTGACAATGTTTTTTTGTGCTATGGACACGTTCAAAACGTGACGTGTATTATACGCTAATCTTTCCGTCCTAACAGTTCTCCCGTGGCATTGCTCACAGCAAGTTGGAGGATACGCTGCGTTTCAAGGGCAGATGCATTATAGTACGTGTCACACATTGGCTGAGCAATTCCTCCCAGCTGCCCCAGCTTAGACAGGGCTCCCCGTACTTTTGGCCAAGTAAGGCCAGGGAGCAAGAAGCAGCTCCGAGGAATTTCCCCACCATTGTTAGGAACATAGGAACAGGAGTAGGCCAGTTAGTCCCTCGAACCTGTTCCGCCATTCAATGAGACCATGGCTGATCTGTGACCTAACTCCACATACCCGTCTTTGCCCCATATTCCTCAATACCTTTGGTTAACAAAAATCTATCAATCTCAGATTTAAAATTAACAATTGACCCAGCATCAACTGCCATTGCGGGAGAGAGTTCCAAACTTCTACCACCCTTTGTGTGTAGAAGTGTTTCCTAACTTCAGTCCTGAAAGGCCTGGCTCTAATTTTTAGGCTATGTCCCCCTAGACCTAGACTCCCCAACCTGCGGAAATAGTTATCCTCTATCTACCCTACCAGTTCCCCTTAATATCTTGAAAACGTCGATCAAATCACCCCATAACCGTCTAAATTCCAGGGAATACAACCCTAGTTTGTGTAATCTCTCCTCGTAATTTAATCCCTGGAGTCCAGGTATCATTCTGGTAAACCTACGCTGCACTCCCTCCAAGGCCAATATATCCTTCCTAAGGTGTGGTGCCCAGAACTGAACACAATACTTAAGGTGTGGTATAATCAGGGTTTTGTACAGCTGCAGCATAACTTTCACCTCTTTGTACTCTAGTCCTCTAGTTATAAAGGCCAGCATTCCATTAGCCTTTTTGATTATTTTCGGTACCTGTGCATGACATTTTAACAATCTAGGTACATGGACCCCAAAGTCTCTTTGGACCTCCACTGTTTCTAGCTTTTCACCATTTAGCAAGTACCCTGTACTATCCTTTTTAGGTCCAAAGTGGATGACCTCACACTTGTCTACATTGAAATCCATTTGCCACAGTTTTGCCCATTCACTTAATCTATTAATATCTCTTCGCAATTTTATGCTCCCATCTACACGGTTTACAACGCCGCCCATCTTTGTGTCATCGAAACACTTGGATATGCAGCTCTCTCTCCACTCCATGTTTTATCCAGTTCTATGTTGAGGTCATGAGGTGTAATTACTGCCCCTTCCCACGGTCATCTGGAGGGTAATTGCCGTCAGTTCGGAAGAAACCAGCACAAAATGACTGGCTTTCTTCTTTGCTTGTGACAAAGTGTAGCACCTAAAGTGCGTTGGACATTCTCGTGTAGACATTAGATTGGATCGAGCTGTCGCCGTCTGCCACACACCAAACAGGGCACTGGCCCCAAAGTATCCAATCCCAGAATTGCTAAGATTTCCTGCTCTGGATCATTTAAACACTTCCATACATTCCAATGGTGATGATGTTTCCAAAGTACTTCTCTGTCCCCTCACAGAGCCCCACGCTCTGACGGAAACTGTATAAGAGCTGTAATGTACCGTAACGCAAGAAAATGCCTGAACTTTTCTGAACTCTGTAAAAAAAAACCTTTACAACAAAAATAAATCAGCCCCAATACCACGGCACCTGTTTACACACACCCAGATCTTAGCCTCCACTTAACCTGCAGCTCAAATTCATTCTTCCCTTATAGCTCTGCACTGCATCCAATACTCTGCTCAATGATGTCGCTGGTTCCAAATATAAAAATTCTGCCCCATCATCGTTCCAAGGCAATTGTAGAACGGGCAAAACTTCTAAATGCCCACAGATTCCATGGCACTATTTGAAAGAGAGCAGGGGAGTTCTCCTGGTGCCCTGGCCTCGGAGCTAGAAGGTCGTGGGTACGTCCCAATCTAGGGTCTTGAGCACAAAATCCAGGCCGACACTTCAGTTCAGTGCCGAGGGAATGTCGCACGATCACAGGTGCCGTCTTTTGGAGGAGACATTAAATCCCCTCAGGTGGACATAAAAGATCCCATCCAATACTCGAAGAAGAGCAGGGGAGTTTATCCCCGGTGTCCTGGCCGACATTTATCCCTCAACCACCATCACTACAAAAAAAAAAAGATCATTTATCTTGTTGCTGTTTAAGGGACCTTGCTGTGGGCAAATTGACGGCCAGGTTTTTCTATATTACAACAGTCACTGCACTGCAAAAGTACTTCAATTGCTGTGAAGCACTTTAGGGTGTCCTGAGGTCGTGAAAGGCGCTATAGAAATGTAAGTTTTTTTCTTTCTTTCACAGCCAAAAAAAAGGTAGCACATCAGAGTGATTCTAGCTCAGATATCATTCATCGGGAACTTGGCATTACTGTGCTGAATGGCACCGGCAGTGGTACACAGACTCTTGCATGACAGGAATGTTAGATACAAGCAAACAAAAAGGAAGTGACCGCGTACGGAAGCCTTTTAATGTTTTGATCATTTATCTATCAAGTGAAATTTAAAAAAAAAATCTTTACAGGGGTGGATTTTCCTGACCTTTGCCCTCAGGGAACAATCCGTCGGGGACATGCTGTTCCCCAGTGCAAAGGTCAGGAAAGGGGGGAGTGACCAGTTTCACTGGTGCTCTGGGATTTCCAGGGAGGGGGCGACACATGGCCCAAGCAGGCCAGATGGAGCGAGAGGGGATTGTCCCAGCCCCCTGCCTCTGATGCCAATATCAGTTGGGTATCTCACGATAGGAGCAACAAAAAGGCATGATTTGCCCAGGGACCCCTGTGGATGAAGGACCTGTAGGGGGTCCGGGAGCAGTCTGAAGGTGAGCACCAGTAAACTTAAAAAAAAACACACGCCCCAGAAGCTTAAATTCAATCTGGATCGTCCACTGCTGATGGAGATCAGGAGGTCCAGGCGTCAAAGGCACGAGAAGCACCCATGTGTCTGAGGTCTGTTGTACAGGGCCTTGGCGAGACCACATCTTGAGTATTGTGTGCAGTTTTGGTCGCCTTATCTGAGGAAGGATGTTCTTGCCATGGAGGGAGTGCAGCGAAGATTCACCAGACTGATACCTGGGATGGCAGGAATGACTATGAGAGGAGATTGGGTCGATTGGGCTTATACTCGCTGGAGTTTAGAAAAATGAGAGGGGATCTCATTGAAACTTATAAAATTCTAACAGGACTAGACAGACTAGATGCAGGAAGGATGTTCCCGATGGCGGGGGAGTCCAGAACCAGGGGTCACAGTCTAAGGATAAGGGGTAAGCCATTTAGGACAGAGATGAGGAGGAATTTCTTCACCCAGAGAGTGGTGAACCTGTGGAATACTCTACCACAGAAGGCAGTTGAGGCCAATTCATTAAATATATTCAAGAAGGAGTTAGATATATTTCATAAGGCTAAAGGGATCATGGGATATGGGGAGAAGGCAGGGGCAGGGTACTGAGTTTGGTTGATCAGCCATGATCTCATTGAATGGCGGAGCAGGCTCGAAGGGCCGAGTGGCCTACTCCTGCTTTCTATGTTTCTATGTCTGCAATTGCCCTTTCCATTGGCACAAGGCCCCGCCAGAGGCACCCCTGGACCATGTAAATGACCCGGTACAGGAAATCCTGGTGATTCTGGGACTGGATTCTAGTGCCAGTGTGCAGGGCAGCAGAAAAACCCACCCTAATATCTACGTGGGAACATCCTTCACACTTCAGGTGCTGCACGTCGCCACATCCGTGTCACACTCGATGGTCTCAATGAGTTCAGCAGAATTTGTTGACTCCATGATCAGGGCTTTCCTCGATATGGGGGGATTGGGGTAGACGAGGAGCATGGGTCAGGGCTCACTGAGCACTAGGCGAGTGCAGGGTTTGATGTGTAGCCTCTTGGCATACTGACATGGACTGCCAGAAGCTGGGTCCTTTTGGCTAGTGGGTTGGGCCATGTTAGAGGGGATGGCAGGATTGGGGTGGCCCTTCTGAAAGGGGACCCTACACCTCTTGGTGGTTGGCTCGTTCCATATGTAGTCCATGCATCACTCTCGCGGACTGGCAAATACCTCACAGTCGCTTTGTCCACTTTTGTTGCCACTAATGGAACTGGGCAAAACTGCTGGCCATGGTGGACCCGTCTCTCGTTGGGGGAAGGCCAAGTAGGAATGAGGCGAGTTCTTGGGGGAGGGAGGTGGGGGAAGCAATACCGGTCGGTCACTGGAGTCTCCTAGATCTTTATCTAGAAGGGCTGGAACAGGCACACGACCAGAAGAAGAACAAACTTGCATTTATATCGCACCTTTCATGACCTCAGGATGTCCCAAAGCTCTTTATAGCCAATGAAGTGTAGTCACTGTTGTAATGTAGGGAAATACAACAGCAAATATGCTAACAAGCAAAGTCCCACAAATAGAGAGATAAATGACTAGATCATCTGTTTTTTTGGCTTTGGTTGAGGGATAAATATTGGCCAGGATATCGGGGAGAAGTCTCCTGAATATGTGCAGCAGAGTTTCTGTCTGGCCGGGGTTTTGCCAACATTCCCGTCAGGATTGGTTGGAATTTGTGGAATGGCGGTGGGTTGGACTTTGGCACTGGTTGTCTCATTCTCCTACCGCAGTTATCCCCCATCCCTCTACTACTCTCCATAGTTTACATATTTCAGCCAGAAATGGGCATTCAAATTTTGTCCTGGCAATTTGAATTCCTTGATTAATGAAACAATTGCAAACAGCGGGAACTGATATGATAGCAGAATACTGCGGATGCCGGAAATCCGAAATAACAACAGAAAACGCTGGAAAAACTCAGCAGGCCAGGCAACATCAGTGGAGAGAGAAACAGAGTTAATGTTTCAGGTCAATGACCTTTCGTCAGAACTGAGAAAAAAAGCAGGAAATGGAACAGGTTTAGGGGCTGGGAAAAGGGGGAGGGGATGAAAGAACAAAAGGGAAGGTCAGCGATAGGATAGAAAACAGGAGAGATTGAGAGACATTAAGAGATATTCAAGGCGAGAGGAGATGGTAATAGGACGGGTTAAGGAACAAAGGATGGCTCTAGATGAAGTGTGAATTGCGCGGGCAGAATGAAAGACAGCTGCCCTGTGGGAGGGAAGAAAAAAAAAAGGGGGGCCAAACAAAAATTGTGGATTAAAAAATATATATATATATGTGATAGGGGCCGAGGTTATGATCTGAAATTGTTGAACTCTATGTTGAGTCCAGAGGGCTGTAAAGTGCCTAATCGAAAGATGAGATGCTGTTCCTCGGGATCTGATGGTTTGTTTGTTTTCGACATACTCGAGATAAAACACACTTGAGGCCCAGACATTCTGGCATGGCCATTTTTGGGCAGGTGGGGGTGGGGATTGGGGAAAGGTACAATCGCTGTGCCTGAATGGCGAGACCAGCGGCTCCCCCGATATTGGGCCTCATTTCAATGGAGCCAGCGAGGCGATGAGAGCCCACTGCCAGCGAGTAGTGCAAGATTGGGTCCTCGGGGTAAGTGGGTCCAGGGGGTCAGGGGTCGAGGCCGGTGATTGGGCCCGGGGTCAGGGGTCAGAGGCAATCGGTGCCTTTAATGTGGGGTCAGGAGGAGCCGTCCTGCTGTGCCCGGCTCCACATTCAGGTAAGTTACTGACCTCCTTGGTTGGGCCTCGCAGGCAAGCCCGAGGCCTCGTTTCCCTGGGCACAGCCGTCGATCTCGCTGGCTGCCTCAGGCCAAACCAGTGTTGGAAAGCAGGCATTCGGCCCCTCATTTGCATATGCAAAAGGGGCCAACGTCCACCTCAGGCGTGGGAGGAACGCCTTTTTTTTGTCCTTACACAACATGGCAGGCAGCGCGGTTCAACGCGGAAATGCGCGAATGTTTCCTGCCCGCCATGTTGGGGCTGCGTGGACAAATGCCAAGGCCTTTATATTTATATATACTCGCAGTAATACTTGAGTGCCTATTCAATAAGAAATTTAGCCAGTGGGCCAACCAGCAAACATTGCCTACTGTGCCTTTGTATTATCCAATGGATGCTTAACAAATGTCCAGGAGATGGGGCCCAAATTTCTTGTAAACTTATGATGTCACATCTACGGCATACGGTTAAGGTCTCCTCTGGTGTTATTTTGCCAGTAGTGCACATCATAGAAATTTACAGCACAGAAGGAGGCCATTCAGCCCGTCGTGTCTGTGCCGGCCGAAAAAGAGCCATCCAGCCTGATCCCACTTTCCAGCTCTTGGCCTTGTAGGTCACGGCACTTCAAGAGCATATCCAAGTACTTTTTAAATGTGATGAGGGTTTCTGCCTCTACCACCCTTTCAGGCAGTGAGTTCCAGAACCCCACCACCCTCTGGGTGAAAAAAGTTCTCCTCAACTCCCCTCTAATCCTTCCACCAATTACTTTAAATCTACGGCATGATCTGAAGGTCAGTGTATTTTGTGGTACAGGAAACTCTCTTTTAACTGGCACCTAAATAACCGGAAAACTCTTAACTGGCAAAATTCAGGAGTAGGTTCAGGTAAGTTTTACTTCATATTAGTGGCAGTTCCTGGCTCTGTGGCTGTGTAACTGGGGTTCGTGCACTTGTTGCTAAGCAACAGGGACGCTTGGTCTGTGGCTGGAGTTCCTGCACATGTTGCTAAGCAACAGGGAAGCCTGGATTTGTTGCTGTGTACGGAGCTCTCGTACCTTTTAACTATACCTCCCTGTAATCCGGACTTTTTGATAAACCGGCACCACGCCGGTCCCGTTGGTGCCGGATAATAAAGAGTTTCCTGTACAAGACTGAAGTCAATAGGGACAATGAGGAAAAGCACTGACTGAAGTTTTCAGGCCCGAGTAGAGAAGTAGCTTGAAGTGAGTTGTAATTCTCCCCCAATCCGATACCATTTAGGGTCATTGCCCAGTGCCGCAGCTTTCAAATATTCCAAATATTGTACTGAGGGTATCAGAGAACAATAGAAGAGCGTAATGAATTGGAGTCATCTGAAGGTCAAAAGTGAGTAACAGAACAAATACTGACTGGAATTTTACAGAACAAATAATTAGTGTGCATAGCGATGGATCAGGAGCCGAGCAGTCAATGTCTGGTACACACTCAATGTATCAGGGCCAGATACAGAACAGAAAAACGGGACACATTTAGGAGCAATGACTTCAATCGGACAACAACAACAACTTGTATTTATATAGCACCTTCAGCATAGTAAAACGTCCCAGGAGTATTTTAAGACTAAAATTTGACACCGAGCCACATAAGGATAAATTAGGGCAGGTGACCAAAAGCTTGGTCAAAGAGGTAGGTTTTTAAGGAGCGTCTTAAAGGAGGAGAGAGAGGTAGCGAGGCGGGCAGGTTTAGGCAGGGAATTCCAGAGCTTAGGGCCTAGGCAACAGACGGCACGGCCACCAATGGTTGAGCGATTATAATCAGGGATGCTCAAGAGGGCAGAATTAGAGGAGTGCAGATATCTCGGGGGGAGTTGTGGGGCTGAAGAAGATTACAGAGATAGGAGGGGGCGAGGCCATGAAGGGATTTGAAGACGAGAATGAGAATTTTGAAATCGAGGTGCTGCTTAACCGGGAGCCAATGTAGGTCAGCGAGCACAGGGGTGATGGGCGAACGGGACTTGGTGCGAGTTAGGACACGGGCAGCCGAGCTTTGGATGACCTCAAGTTTACGTAGGGTGGAATGTGGGAGGCCAGCCAGGAGTGCGTTGGAATAGTCAAGTCTAGAGATAACAAAGGCATGGATGAGAGTTTCAGCAGCGGATGAGCTGAGGCAAGGGCAGAGACAGGTGATGTTACGGAGGTGGAAATAGGCGGTCTTAGTTATACTGCGGATATGTGGTCGGAAGCTCATTTCAGGGTCAAATATGACATCAAGGTTGCGAACAGTGGGGATGGGTCACAGTCTGTACAGACAGAATGTCCAGGTCAGGTTTCATTTGATTGCCGAATTTGTACTGGAACAGTATAAATATATAAACCATACACATAGGGCTGTCTCCCGAACTGAACGCGACCCCCAGCCATATTTCATTACCGGTTCCAATCCATGCTTAGCCCACAGATCTGTGAAGATGGCAGGAAAAGTGGATAAGGCTGCAGAAGCATACAAGATCCTTAGCTTTATAAACAGAGGCTAAGAATACAAAAACAAGAAAGATATGTTAAACCTTTATAAAACACTGGTTAGACCTCAGCTGGAGTATTGGCCCAGATATTGCTGTGGAGTTTTGATTCCACAGCGTGAGATTTTTTTCTTTGCCAGGTTCCCTGCCTGGAAGTCAGCCTGATTGACAGGCTTGGCTTCCAGTCGGGCGGGGAACTCTCTGGAGCAGGCCGCAGCCCCAGGTAGGGAGCTTGCAGCTGCCAGTGGGAGTGTGGGGGGGCCCGATCCTCAACCCCGGGTGGTTTTTGCTTGTGTGGGGAGGGGTGTGGTGGGTGGGGTCTGATCCTAGGGAAGAAGGGAAGCACTCCTGCTCCTCCTGGCCCACAAGCAGTGCTGTTAAAGGCTCTTACCTTTCCTCCGAAGCTGTCCTCGCCTCCCTTGAGCTGCCAAGGTTTCCGGAGGCCTGGGAAACTCGGTCGGCCAAGGTTAAGACTGTAAAGCAGGTTAAATGTGAGGCTCCCAGCCTCATTAAAATATTTAAATGGGCAACTCGCCTGTTGGGAGTGGCTGGCTCCCCATCCTCTGTCCCGCCTCCATTAAACTTGGAAGTGGGTGAGTTGGAGTCGGGTTTGAGATTTTAAAAACTCACCCGACCCCAACCCACCTGTTTTTGGGGGTTAAAATTAACTCCATTGTGTCCAATTCTAGGCACTGTAGGAATTAGCGAATTCCTACAAATAACTGAGATCGACACCAGAGAGCGATTAAACAGGCCTTTACTCAACGGAGATGCCACGAAGACTGACTGGGCAGTCCCGTGGTTTGCGACGTGATGTCATCGCGTTTGCCTGCGTTTTCCTGCGCTCTTAAAGGGGCCACGCCCCGTACAAGCAAACTCTGTATACAAAACACAGCAATGCCTAACACAATGGTACAGGTTTAGGTTGGTGTTAGAACCTCGTTAAAGAGAATTATATACAGTTAGCCAGAGTCATTCAGTGGTTCTGCCACAGCACCACACTTTAGGATGTCAAGACCTTGGAGAGGGTAGAGGAGGTTTACTAGATTGACAACAGGGATGAGGGACTTCAGTTATGCGAGATTGGAGAAGCTGGGATTGTTCTCCCTAAAGAGAAGGTTAAGAGGAGACCTAATAGAGGTGTTCAGAATCATGAGGGGTTTTGATAGAGTAGATAGGGAGAAACTCTTTCCACTGGCAGGAGGGTTGGTAACCAGAGGACACAGATTTAAGATAATTGGCAAAAGAACCAGAGAGGAGAGGAGGACAATGTTATTTTTTTTACACAGCCGTTATTGCGATCTGGAATGCACTGCCTGAAAGGGTGGTGGAAGCAGATTCAATTGTAACTTAGAAAAGAGAATTGGATATATACTCAAAAGAAGAAACTTGCAGGGCTATGGAGAAAGAGCGGGGGGCGGGGGGGTGGGGTGGTGGGAGGGAAGAGTGGGGCTAAATGGACTTCTCTTTCAAAAATGGGTCGAATGGCCTCCTTCCTAGATATATTTCTTAAGGCTAAAGGGATCAAGGGATATGGGGAGAAGGCAGGGACAGGGTACTGAGTTTGGATGATCAGCCATGATCTCATTGAATGGCGGAGCAGGCTCGAGGGGCCGAATGGCCGACTCCTGCTCCTATCTTCTATATGTTTCTATGTTTCTTCTGTGCTGTAAGATTCTATGATTCTAACAACATCCCTTCTACAATTGCAGTCAATGTGCAGACCACAATTTCTAGGCTACTTATTAAAAAATTAAGAAAAATATATTTTAAAAAGGGACAGCCATCAGACTCCAAGGCGCCAGTGAAACAGCTCCTTCCCCCTCCGCTGTGTTGCTTGGCATGTCAGTCCAGCAAAGTACACAATTTGCCTAAACATTTTAGATTACAAACCCATATCTTGATTAATGAACAATGAATAACTCAGCAAGAAATTTAAAAAAAAATTAAAACATAACCAATTTATGGATACGTTGCTACGAGGTGACCTGTGGTGCTGGGGGATTGGGAAATACCGCAAGAGCCTTTGTGGAAAATTCAGAGGCAGAGGGTGAAGCCTGCCATGTGTTTGTCATTTACTACATCCAAAACTCCACATTTTTATAAGTTAAAATACTGGCAGTAAATCTTGGCTTGGCATTTAGTGAGAGTAAAACAGAACAGTGCAGCAAGAGGCCAAAATCCGATTTGAAGGATCTAGGCTTGTAGTGACAATTGGCTCATTCTCCCGCTCACTGAGGGGTTAGAGAGACTGAATGCCAGTGTCACTGTCTCTCAACATCTAGACTGTGCTTGGAGCCAGTGCATAAACAATAGGAAATATATCAGTGCCCAATCTCCAAAATGGTCATTGTTTTTCTACAAGCTGCACTTCCTGTAGCGGTGAAAGACATTATTGAGTCTGTACTCACTTTACATATGGTTAGTGCTGATTTATTAGGTCCACAGGGATGATTTAGTGTCAAGATATCATTAACCTCCAAGCTGATGGCTGGCATCTTGAACTGAGGGACACGAGTGGCAATTCCTCCCCAGTATAACAGGTCAGTTAAGGAGCAATGATCAGGGCAGCGGTCAGGGTTAACGCTGCTCAAAAGAGGTTTTATTTATTTATTTTAAAAAGTGGGTTACGTTAGATCTACTGCATGCTCTGGTTCAGACCCCACCTTCAACACCCCCTGCCGCTACCTCCCTCCCCCGTTCAACTACGTTATATGCCAAGGGAGCCTGAAGATGTCTAGAAGGGTACAGTAATGTCCTTTAAAGTCAACATGCAAGAATGTACTTGCATCTATATAGCACCTTTCATGTCCTCAGAATGTTCCAAGAGTGCTTTACAGCCAACGTAATACTTTAGAAATATAATCATTGTTGTTTTGTAAGCAGCCAATGTGTGTGCAGCAAAGTCTCACCAGCAGCAATGTGATCAATGAGAAGTTCATCTATTTTGGTGGTATTGGGCGAGGGATAAGTATTGGCCCGGGCACATCCCCTACTCTTCTTCAAATAGTGCCATGGCATCTTTTACATCCTCCTGAGGCAGACTGGGCACCTCTGACTATACTGCACTTGGTGTCAGCCCAGGTTTCATAAAGGAAGGCGAAGGAAAGGAAAGACTTGTATTTATATAGCGCCTTTCATAAGAACATAAGAAATAGGAGCAGGAGCAAGCCAGTCGGCCCTTTGAGCCTGCTCTGCAATTCAATAAGATCATGGCTGATCTTCTGCCTCAACTCCACTTTCCTGCGCTATCCCCATATCCCTTGATTCCCTTAATATCCAAAAATCCATTGATCTCAGTTTTGAATATACTCAATGACTGAGCCTCCACAGCCCCCTGGGGTAAAGAATTCCAAAGAAGCACAACCCTTTGAGTGAAATAATTTCTCCTCCTCTCAGTCCTGAACAGCCTATCAAGATCTCAAGATGTCCCAAAGTCAATTAAGTACTTTTGGAAGTGTAGTCATTCAATGCAGTAAACGCGGCAGTCAATTTATAGACAGCAAGGTCCCACAAACAGCAATGCGATAATGACCAGTTAATCTGTTTTAGTGATATTGGTTGAGGGATAAATGTTGGTCAGGTCACCAGGAGAACTCCCCTGCTCTTCTTCAAAATAGTGCCATGGGAGCTTTTATGAGGGGGCAGATGGGGTCTCGGTTTAACATCTCAACTAAGCGGCACCTCCAACAGTGCAGCACTCCCTCAGTACTGCGCTGGAGTGTCAGCCTGGATCTTCTGCTCAAGTTTCTAGAGTGGGACGTGAACCCACAATCTTCTGATCGAGAGGCGAGAGTGCTACCCACTGAGCCACGGCCGACATGTTATTAGAACATTTAAAAAAGTAGAATTGAACAATTGTCGGACCGTAGCCATACAGTCCGTAGGCTGCAGTTCCAGATAGCAATTTGATTGGAAAGCCTGGAGGGGAGGCGGGTTGCTTGGGTGCGAGACCCTTGGTCAGAGGGGGTCTGGTTCCTCTGTCAAACCGCCTGTGCACGCTGCTAACTACCAGGGAGTTCTGTGGTCCCTTGCCTCTATTAAACTCTCTGTGCCCCTTGTGATCTTGTTTCTCTATCGAGTTGCCTGCTGCCTGCCTTGTGGTCTTGCCTCTCTATCAAACTGTCTGCAGACCCCGAAATCTCATCTTGCTTCACTCCTTGTGCTCACATCCCTCTATCAAACTACCTGCTTGCCCGGCCACCAGCTTGGTTTGCCAATATGCCCGTGCACAATGCAGTCTCCTCCTGGCATCAAGCTGTCTTTGGTACCCTGTGGTCTCACCCTCCTATCAAGCTGAACGTGCATCCCTTCAGTCTCATCGTTCTACCTGGGGCTGTAACTGCGTGTAACCTCAAACTATGTGCAACCTGAAACTGCGTCACCCATGAAACTGTGGCTGCGATTTCGCCATCGGAGGCAGGATCGCGGCGGGAGGGGTCACTGGCGGGTCCCGGTCCCGCTCCCGGCTCCAGTCGCTCTGCGAAAAGGATTTGACGTTAATTGGGCTCGTTAAGCCCGCCCTGCGCGTTACCCGGCCCAATTACAAGGTGCGGGTCTGGTGACATCACCTGATGACACGTTTGTTGCTGGTATATTTAAAGGGGCCATGTCCCCATTTGCTCTCAATTCTGATGTAATGCTCCCGAGTGCTGGTTCAGGCAACAATGACTGCAGATAGACAAAGGGCTGCGCCACGTTTCAACGATAACTCACTCCATGTTCTTGTGGAAGGGTCAGGGAGGTTCTATTCCCTGGTGATGGAAGGAGGAAACCTCAGCAGACGAAGGCAGCCTGGCTGCAAATAACTGAGGTCACTGCAAGGTGTGTGTTTGTTCACACCTGGGTGCAATGTAGGAAGGGGTTTAATGATCTTCTGCGTTCAGGAAAAGTGAGTATAAAAGCACACTTATCTTCATTCTGCTGTGCCTGTCATCACATCCCCATCACTCTGCATTGCCAACCCTACTCCTGCACATCTTAACTCACCCCAACATCCCTTGTACCATCACCCATCTGTCTCTCCCTATGTAGAGAATCACATCCCCATCTTACTATGCACACCTCACACGCACCCTCATCGTTATGCAATGACAACAACTAACAACTCAAAAGGAAGCAACTTGGTAATGGCACCCCACTCCATCATAGCCTCCCTCTAAACATCTATCCCATCCATTCTTTACACTCACTCCATCACTCTCACTCAAACTTCTCATTTTCCTCATTGCAGGAAAAGAGAGCCCACAATAAGAGGGAGAGGGAGAGAACAGGAGGAGGGCCACCATCACTGGCTGTGCTCACCAGCATTGAGGCGGCAGCTCTGGACATAACAGGAGTCGAGACCAGCCTGAAGTGGGGGACGGAGAGAGGGGCTCATTAGAACAACCTGGTGATATAATTATTTTCCATACATCTTAGTTGGCATTCATAAGTGACGCATATGGGGTAAAATATCAAGAGAAATTGAATGCTCATCATGTGCATAAGAGAATGTGTCTGCAATCTACATATCACATGTCTAACTCATGTCGTTACTCTCCCACAGGACCATCAAGAGCGCCCCCCCCCCCACCACTGTCCAGGAGCACTCCTCAGAGGAACCTCCAGCCTCTGAGGGAGCAGTGTCAGCTGAAATGAGCGCACCCAGCACCAGCGCAGAGACAGGCACCTCGGTGGGTCCTATGCGAGATAGAGTAGTGTTGTCACCTGGTGTATCAGAAGTCACAAGTGAGCAAGAGCAGATGGTGGAGACAGGGACAGTAGTGAAGGCTCCTTGTCAGAGGCCACTCCTAGCTCTGCTGAGCTGCATGCAGACACTGAGCCTCGGGGGCCATCCAGAAAGAGGGCGATCCTGGAGCTTCAGGAACAAGTTCAGGAGACTCCGACAAGCTTTGCAACCACGGTCACTGTGAGTGTGCAGAGAATGGAGGAGTCCATCTCAAATATGAGCAACGCCATGACGCATGCACTGGCAACTGTAGGTTGTGCCATGGAAAGGATGGCAACCTCCATGGAGGACATAAATCGCCAGACTCAGGAGAACATGGTAACACTTCTAAATAGATGGTCATCTATGGAGGATAGATGGGCATCTATTGAGGAGAGAAACCAGAGGTTCATGGACGTCCTTGTGATGAGGAATCTCAGTACAGACATAGATCCTCATGGCCTCACTGATGTGCAGCAAGGTGCTCTCCATCTACTTGCTAGCAGAGAAGTGCGGGTAGCCCATGAGAGGGATGATGGTGGGAGGGGACGTGGAAGAGGGGGCTCCTCTCCAAGCGATCAAACTTCCACCCCCTTGGTCAGAGCCCCAGATGCCTCCCCGGTTTTTCGCCTCTCCCGGGAGATCACATGGGTTCAGGTGGATGGAGAGTGATAGAAGATTTGAGGTTAGGATCAGATCAGCCATGATCTTATTGAATGGTGGAGCAGGCTCGAGGGGCCGATTGGCCTACTCCTGCTCCTATTTCTTATGTTCTTATGTTCTTATGCACAGCCGCAGGAGGAGCAGACTTTAGCGGAGCCCTCAAAGGCTCCAAAACCCAGAGGACGACCGACAAAGCCGTCTAAGCAGGTGCAGCAGGGAAGTGAGCAGGCTGCCTCTACATCTGCTGAAGCACTTGTAAAAGACCCCACATAAATAGTCACAAGGGTAGTCACTTGGGTGATTTGCTATAAATGAATGTTAAGTTTCTGTTCTTTTACTTTGTTGTAATAAATTAATTTTTTCTGAATGTTTGTCTTCGTTGCCACAATTGCAAGTGGCAGAGTGAAGGGTAAGGGCAACTATTTTGTCCAGCAATGGTGGTGACAGTGCAAGGAATGCACAGCTCATTGTAGAGATGCTCCATGGTGTTGAAGTGGGGTGATGCCAACCTTCATGTGCATGTGGTAGCCACATGTCTATGCTGCATAAAGTTAGGTGAATCAGGCATTGATTAGGCCGTCCCTGGTATCACGGGCAGCATTGTGCTCGTGTTCTGGTCACATTGGGACAACCGCCTCCTCCAGGCTTTCCTCATGCTGAACCTCATTCTGCTCCTCCTCTGAAGAGGCTGTGTGCTCTGCGCCTTGTGCCTCATGCAGCACTAATCCTCGCTGCAGTGCAGGGCACAGCAGACGACGAAGATTCTCAAGACCCTGACTGGTGCATACTGAAGGGCTCCACCAGATCTGTCCAGGCATCTGAAGCGCATTTTGAGCAATTCAATTGTTTGCTCTGAGACTTCTGGTGGAAATGTGGCTTTGATTGTAGTGCTCCTCCTTTGATGGCCTCCTCAAAAGTGTCATTAGCCACGTCTTCAGGGGATAGCCCTCGTCTCCAAGGAGCCAGCCGGAATGTTCGTTTGGCGGTGTGAAGAGCTGAGGGACAGTGGACTAGCGCAGGATGCAAGAGTCATGGCAGCTGCCAGGGAATCTCGCGCACACATTCATGATGCTCTTCCTATGGTTGCACATCAGCTGCATGTTAAGGGAGTGGAAGCCCTTGCGGTTGACAAATACAGCTGGGTTGTGATGGCCACATGTGTGCAATCGATGATGCCCTACACCCGTGGGAAGCCAGCCAGATTGACAAAGCCAAGCGCCCGCTCAGTAACACTGGCTTCATCCGTGGAAAAGTGGATGTAATTGGCTGACTTGTCAAACAGGGCATCGGTAATCTGTGTGATGCAAGTGTGTGCGGCCGACTGGGAGATGCTGCTGATCTCTGGAAGGACCCTGACGCAATGAAGTTGAGGGCGGTGGTGACTTTGACAGCCACTGGTAAGGAGTGTCCACCCGCTCCTCTGGGCTGCAGGTCTTGGTGCAGCATTGTGCAAATGTCTGCGACTACCTGTCGCGATAGTCTCAGCCTCCTTTGGCATTGCTGCTCAGTCATGTTGAGGAAGCTCATCCTCTGCCTGTAAACCCTGTGTTGGGGGTATCTCCTGCGGCGCGGTGCAGCCCTGCGCAGCATCAAGTGGCTGAGGAGAAGGTTGGCGCTCTTGTTGTTGGTGCTGCTGGTGTGGCTGATTGTGGTCAGATTCTGAGGACCAGGGTGAGAGAGTATAAATCGTTTCCATTTTGCCATTATATATGGCAGGTGAGGATGAGATGTTAGAAGTAATCTGTCAATGGTGAGAGAGGTTATTCCAAGGAGGTGACAGTGGATATAGAGTTTACACCACACACTTACAGCCTCAATAAAGATCAAATGTGTCTTCTAAATCCTGAAATCAGCAACTTCTGACATTGGAAAGTGAACGGATGTGAAATGTTAGCTTTTATACTACATTTGCAGCTGTGAACTATTCAGCTCGATTGAACTCCCGACCTACTTACCTGATGTGATCTCCGAACGATGTGATCCTCATTAAAAATGTAGTAAAATAGAAATAGGCTGGCAAAATAGTGGTTAACAAGCGTTTAACAAGCATGTAACTATCTTAAATAACAACAGAAAATGCTGGAAAAACTCAGCAGGCCCGGCAACATCCGTGGACAGAGAAACAGAGTCAACGTTTCAGGTTGAAGACCCTTCATCAGAACTGAGAAAAAAAGCAGGAAATGAAACAGATTAAAAAGCAAGTTTGGGGGCTGGGAAATGGGGGAGGGGATGAAAGAACAAAAGGGAAGGTCTGAGAGGTGAAGAGACATTAAGAGATATTCAAGGCGAGACGAGATGGTAATAGGACAGGTAAAGAGACAAAGGTGAAGTGTGAAATGCGCTGACAGAGTGAGAGACAGCTGCCATGTGGGAGAGAAATAAAAGGAAAAGGCACAAACCAAAAGTGTGGATAAAAAATATATAAAAATATAATAGGGGCCGAGGTTATGATCTGAAATTGTTGAACTCGATATTGAGTCCAGAAGGCTGTAAAGTGCCTAATCGGAAGATGAGGTGCTGTTCCTCGAGCTTACGCTGAGCTTCCGTGGAACAATGCAAGAGGCCACGGACGGTGAGGTCTGAGTGGGAATGGGGCGGAGAATTAAAGTGACAGGCGACCGGAAGCTCAGGGTCACCCTTACAGACTGAACGGAGGTGTTCCGCAAAGCGGTCACCCAATCTGCGTTCAGTCTCCCCAATGTAGAGGAGACCACATCATGAGCAGCGAATACAGTATACTAGATTGCAAGAAGTACAAGTAAATCGCTGTTTCACCTGGAAGGGGTGTTTGGGGACCTGGACAGTGGGAAGGGGGAGGTATAAGGGCAGGTGTTACATCTCCTACGCTTGCATGGGAAGGTGCCGGGCGAAGGGGAAGGGGTGCTGGGGGTGATAGAGGAGTGGTCTAGGGTGTCTCGGAGGGAGCGGTCCCTATGGAATGTTGAAAGGGGAGGGGAGGGGAAGATGCGTTTGGTGGTGGGATCATGTTGGAGGTGGCAGAAATGGCGGAGGATGATCCATTGAATGCGGAGGCTGGTGGGGTGAAAGGTGAGGACAAGGGGAACCCTATCGTGGTTCTGGGAGGGAGGGGTAGGGGTGAGGGCAGAAGTGCGGGAAATAGAACGGACATGGTCGAGGGCCATGTCAACCACGGTAGAGAGGAATCCTCGGTTGAGGAAAAAGGAAGACATGTCGGAAGCACTGGTGTGGAAGGTGGCATCGTCGGAGCAGATACGGCGGAGACGGAGAAACTGGGAGAATGGAATAGAGTCCTTACAGGAGGTGGGGTGGGAGGAAGTGTAGTCCAGGTAGCTGTGGGAGTCAGTGGGCTTGTAGTGAATGTTGGTCAATAACCTATCCCCAGAGATGTAGATGGAGAAGTCGAGGAAGGGAAGGGAAGAAGCGGAGATGGACCATGTGAAGGTGAGGGAAGGGTGGAAATTGGAGGCAAAGTGAATGAAATTGTCAAGTTCGGGGCGAGAGCAGGAAACGGCACCGATACAATCATCAATGTATCGGAAAAAGAGGTGAGGGAGGGGATCCGAGTAGGACTGGAACAAAGAGTGTTCCACATATCCCACGAAAAGGCAGGCATAGCTAGGACCCATGCGGGTACCCATAGCAACACCTTTAATTTGGAGGAAATGAGTGGAGTCAAAGGAGAAGTTGTTCAATGTGAGAACAAGTTCAGCCAGGCGGAGGAGGGTGGTGGTGGATGGGGACTGGTTGGGCCTCTGTTCAAGGAAGAAGTGGAGCACCCTCAGGCCATCCTGGTGGGGGATGGAGGTGTAGAGGGATGTAACTATCTTAAATGCCTCCCCCGCCGCTTGGTGTCGGGTCGGTTTTGAAATCGCAGACTCGACACACTGGAAACTTACACGGAGGCGGGTTCGGAGCTGGATCCCAACCCGCTGCCAATCATTTCAATTTTGACAGCGGACCCGCCTCCAAACCCGCCCTCCGAACGCCGGCAAAATCGCGGCCTGTGTGCGCAACCTGTGGTCACCTTCCTCTATTAACCCACCCTAATCCTCGCACTTTACAGCCTTTAGGACTCAACATCAAGTTCAACAATTTCAGAATGAAACTCAACGGAAGCTCGAGGAACAGCACCTCGGAGTAAAGTCGCGCTGGATTTTTAAGCGCGGTTCGCCCCAAAATTGGCATAACCGGCGCAAAAGATCGCGGCATTTTAAGCGCAAGTTGAGTTTCCGCGGTCTTTTGCGCTAGTTTAAAAAACAATCGGGCTAGAAGCCGGGCCCGCCCCCAGGGTTAATTAATCACCATTGGGAGGTTCTGCTAATTGTGGGCCTTCGATGAGGCTCCAAAAAATTAAGCCTTTTTTTTGGGCGCAAGTACACTAATAGGCACATCTTGAAAGCTTTTGAATGTCATTTAAAAAAATAATTTACTGCAATACTGACTATTGTACCCCAATATAACGAGCAAATGGTTCTGTATTTTATTTTATTTAAAGTTATTTTCAGTAATTTAAAATCGGGTTACTCGCAAGTGGTGGACTTGACATTCCGATTAAAAATGCTTATTTTTTGTGATAAACCCATTTGCAGCTGCATTAATCAAACTGCACCACATTAAGACATTTCTTTGAAAGCAACATTTTTCTTAAAAAATTACATTTTAAAACGCTGCTCGGTTGCGCTGGTTCACGGCAGATTTTGCATTTGGCAATATGCAAATGAGTTTGAGCGGAAACTTGAGGGGGAAAAAAACACTTCTCAAAACAGGCTTCAGCGTAAGCTCGAGCAACAGCACCTCATCTTCCGATTAGGCACTTTACAGCCTTCCGGACTCAGTATCGAGTTCAACAATTTCAGATCATAACCTCGGCCCCTGTTATATTTTTATATATTTTTATCCACACTTTTGATTTGTGACTTTTCCTTTTTTTTTCTCTCTCCCACATGGCAGCTGTCTCTCACTCTGCCAGCGCATTTCACACTTCATCTAGAGCCATTGTTTGTTTCTTTACCTGTCCTATTACCATCTCGTCTCACCTTGAATATCTCTTCATGTCTCTTCTTTCATCCCCTCCCCCATTTCCCAGCCCCCAAACTGCCTTTTAATCTGTTTCATTTCCTGCCTTTTTCCCCCTCAGTTCTGTAGAACGGTTTTGACCCGAAACGTTAACTCTGTTTCTCTCTCCACGGATGTTGCCTGGCCTGCTGAGTTTTTCCAGCGTTTTCTGTTGTTTTTCCGGACTCAACATTGGTTCTGAAATTGTTGACCTCAAACACATCTTCCCCTCCCCTTTCAGCATTCCGAAGGGACTGTTCCCTCCACGACACCCTGGTCCACTTTTCAATCACCCCAAACACCCCCACCCGCGGCACCTTCCCGTGCAAGCGCAGGAGATGCAACACCTGTCCTTTCACCCTCCTCCCTTCCCACCATCCAGGGCCCCAAACATTCCTTCCAGGTGAAACAGCGATTCACTTGTACTTCTTGCAATTTAGTATACTGTATTCACTGCTCACAAGGCGGTCTCCTCCACAAACGCAGATTGGGTGATCGCTTTGCGGAACACCTCCGTTCAGTCTGTAAGCATGACCCCGAGCTTCCGGTCGCTTGTCACTTTAACTCTCCGCTCCACTTCCACTCTGACCTCTGTCCTTGGCCTCCTACACTGTTCCAATGAAAGAAAGACTTTTCTGTAGCGCCTTTCATGACCACCGGACGTCCCAAAGCACTTTACAGCCAATTAAGTACTTTCTGAAATGTAGTCACTGTTGTAATGTAGGAAACTCGGCAGCCAATTTGCTCACAGCAAAGTCCCACAAACAGCAATGTGATAATGACCAGATAATCTGTTCTGGTGATGTTGATTGAGGGATAAATATTGGTCAGGACACCAGGGATAACTCCCCTGCTCTTCTTCGAAATAGCACCATGGGATCTTTTACGTCCACCTGAGAGAGCAGAAGTGGCCTCGGTTTAATGTCTCATCCAAAAGACGGCACTCTCTCAGTACTGTTTCCTGGATCAGTATGTGGAGGAACCAACCAGGTAACAGGCTATTCTGGATTTGGTACTGTGTAATGAGAAAGGGCTAATCAATAATCTTGTGGTAAAGGGGCCTTTAGGGACAAGTGACGATAATATGATTGCATTTTACATTAAGTTTGAGAGTGATGTAGTCCAATCTGAAACTAAGGTCTTCAAACTAAACAGAGGAAACTACAAGGGTATGAGGGACAAGTTGGCCATGGTAGATTTGGAGACTACACTAAAAGGTATGAAGGTGGACATACAATGGCTAACATTCAAGGAAATAATGCATAATTTGCAACAAACATATATTCCTCTAGGGCATAAAAACCCAAAAGGAAAAGTGATCCAACCATGGCTAACAAAAGAAATTAAAGCTAGTATTAAGTCAAAGGAAGAAGCTTATAAAGTTGCCAGAAAAAGCGGTCAGCCTGAGGATTGGGATCTTTTTAGAAATCAGCAAAGGGGGACCAAGAAATTGATAAAGAAAGTGAAAGTGGAATATGAGCACAAACTAGCGAAAAATATAAAAACGGATTGCAAAAGCTTCTATAGGTATGTGAAAAGGAAAAGACTGGAAGATAAATGTAGGTCCTTTACAGTCAGAGACAGGAGAATTTATAATGGGGAATGAGGAAATGGAAGAGAAATTAAATAAATACTTTGTTTCTGTCTTCACGGAGGAAGACACAAAAAACCTCCCAGAAATACGAGAAAACCAAGGGTGTGACGAGAATGAGGAACTTAAAGAAATTATTAGTAAAAAAAACAGTACTAGCAAAATTAATGGGACTAAAAGTCGATAAATCCCAAGGACCGGATGACTTACTTCCTAGGGTTCTGAAAGAGGTGGCCATTGGAATAGTGGACACATTGGTTGTCATCTTCCAAAATTCTATAGATTCTGGAGCGGTTCCTGCAGATTGGAGGATAGCAAATGTAACCCCGCTATTTAAGAAAGGAGGGAGAGAGAAAACGGGGAACTACAGACCTGTTAGCCTCACATCAGCAGTTGGGAAAATGCTGGAATCTATTATAAAGGATGCAATAACTGGGCACTTAAAAACTAATAGTAAGATTGGGCAGAGTCAACATGGATTTATGAAAGGGAAACCCTGTTTGACAAACCTATTGGAGTTCTTTGAGGATGTAACTCGTGGAGTAGACAAAGGGGAACCGATAGATGTGGTGCATTTGGATTTTCAGAAGGCCTTCGATAAGGTCCCACACAAGAGGTTGGTGAACAAAATTAGGGCACATGGAATTGGGGGGGAGGGGGGCCTACCTGCTTAAAAAGTGACAAAGCCCCCCATGGGATCCAGGGCAATTTGGCACATTGGATCCAAAATTGGCTTAGTGGCAGGAGGCAGAGGGTGATGGTCAAAGGTTGTTTTTGTGACTGGAAGCCTGTGTCCAGTGGTGTACCGCAGGGATCGGTACTGGGTCCCTTGCTGTTTGTAGTGTACATTAATGATTTAGATATGAATGTAGGAGGTGTGATCAGTAAGTTCGTAGATGACACAAAAATTGGTGGAGTGGTAATTAGCGAGGAGGGAAGCCTCAGGCTACAGGACGATATAGACGGGTTGGTCAGATGGGCAGAACAGTGGCAAATGGAATTTAACCCTGAAAAGTGTGAGGTGATGCATTTTGGGAGGACTAACAAGGCAAGGGAATACACAATGAATGGTAGGACCCTAGGAAGGACAGAGGATCAGAGGGACCTTGGTGTGCATGTACATAGATCCCTGAAGGCAGCAGGACAGGTAGATAAGGTGGTTTAAAAGGCATATGGGATACTTGCCTTCATTAGCCGAGGCATAGAATATAAGAGCAGGGAGGTTATGATGGAGCTGTACAAAACGCTAGTTAGGTCACAGCTGGAATACGGTGTGCAGTTCTGGTCGCCACACTATAGGAAGGATGTGATTGCATTGGAGAGGGTGCAGAGGAGATTCACCAGGATGTTACCTGGGCTGGAGCGCCTCAGCTATGAAGAGAGACTGGACAGGCTGGAGTTGTTTTCCTTAGAGCAGAGAAGGCTGAGGGGGGACCTGATTGAGGTGTACAAAATTATGAGGGGCATAGATAGGGTAGATAGAAAGGAACTTTTCCCCTTAGTAGAGGGGTCAATAACCAAGGGGCATAGTTTCAAGGTAAGGGGCAGGAGGTTTAGAGGGGATTTGAGGAAAAACTTTTTCACCCAGAGGGTGGTTGGAATCTGGAACTCACTGCCTGAAAGGGTGGTAGAGGAAGGAACCCTCACAACATTCAAGAAGCATTTAGATGAGCACTTGAAACGCCATAGCATACAAGGCTATGGACCAAGTGCTGGAAAATGGGATTAGGATAGGGCTTGATGGCCGGCACAGACATGATGGGCCGAAGGGCCTCTTTCTGTGCTGTATAACTCTATGCACTGTGTGGTTTCCAGGTGGCTCGGTTGCATAGGGGTAATGAGTTAAACAACCCCAGGAAGACCCAGGTTCAACCCGCAACCTGTGCTATGTCTGAAGGTCACAGCTGAGCTGGTGATACAAACTTTACAAATGGTCTCAACCCATACGGGCTTGGGGGGGCCAAGAGGGAAGAATCAGCCAGAGCTCCCACTCTTGAATTTTATCCATTGGACCCTGCGGGAAAAAGGCACGTGTCTGGATGCCAGATGAGAACAGAATTTAGCTTGTCTGTGATGCCCCGTGCAGTTGAATAGTCAGCCACTCAGGGTCCAGGATCACACTTGAAGAATGGCCGGTTGGTTGAGGTCCCGCAACCCATGGAAGCCATGCTTCAACCAGCAGAGGGGAAGGGGGAGGGGGAGGAAGAAAGATAAAATGGGCATGGGTTCCTTGCAAGATAACAAGCTTCTGATGGCAACTCATGCAAACTCCTGCACCCACCACGATGGCAGTCCACAAAGAACACAAGATTTCACTCAAATCCCCCACCACAGGGTCACAACTTTCCCGGGTGTGGATGGGAGCAATTCCCATTGATGTTCAGACCTGAGGCCTCGTGGGCGCCGCATCCCTCACTCCCAACGCACACGGGAAATGGAGGCAAAGCAAACCTGAAGGGAAGTCGCCTTTGGAGCGCGTCACCCACCCACCCTCTTGGCCAGGTATGGTAAAGAAAGACTAGGATGGTGTGGGGAGGGGATTCATTTATAGTCTGTGTCCTGAACAGAAACCAATGAATCTCCCGTGCCACTGAAATTAATGTGTAAGCTGTTGGCTGTGAACGACTGCATATTTGCAAAAGGCCTATTGTGAATCATGGAGAGGCCTGCAGAGCAGGTCTTGTAAACTAGTTTCCAAATGATACGACTGCACTGCTTTACGCACTATTGGAACCCAGAGTATTGAATCTACTTGTGGACAATTTCTTCAGTGGACTGGTAGTTGCTCTCACTGAAATATACAAAACTCTTACAGGCCTCGACAGGGTAGGAGCAGGGAGGATGTTTCCCCTGGTTTGGGGAGTCGAGAACCAGGGGTCACAGTCTCAGAATAAGGGGTTGGCCACTTAGGACTGAGATGAGGAGGAATTTCTTCACTCAGAGGGTGGTGAATCTTTGGAATCCTCTACCCCAGAGAGCTGTGGAGGCTCAGTCGTTGAGTATATTCAAGACAGAGCTCAATAGATTTTTGAATATTAAGGGAATCAAGGGCTATGGGGATAGTGCAGGAAAGTGGAGATGAGGTCGATGATCAACCAGGATCTTATTGAATGGCGGAGCAGGCTCGAGAGGCTGAATGGCCGACTCCTGCTCCTATTTCTTATGTACTGCAGTCTAGCTGTCCAAGGTCAAGACTCCCAGCTGGCAGACTCTGGTTTAAAATCCAGTCTCTGCCGAGATTCACCTTCTGGCTGACCATTGACTGTGAGTTTGGCTGGACTCGAGACCACTTGTTGGGGGGGATGTATGCTAATCATACATCCTGGAAGGTCACCCGCGTTGTGCTATCGACAGTGGATGCACATGTGTTCACCGACTGACTGTACAGGCCTCCCAGTGGGGAAAGATAATGAGGATGGAGGAAACGGAAGCAATACTTAGCGCTAAGTACAAACAGCACCCCCCGCAAAGGGAGAATAAATCAAACTAAAATGCAGAAATGCCAAGGAAATGAAGAGAAGCTTGAAGCAAAATATGCTAAAGGCAAAATCGAGACAAACGTTTTCAGTATGTGTGAGGTGATACATTTTGGTAAAAATAGTAGCGATTATACGCTGACTGGATGTAGGCTCAGTACTTCGTGTCTTCAGCTGCCGAGGCCCTAAGCTCTGGAATTCCCTCCCTCAACCTCTCCGCCTCTCTACCTTTCTTTCAATGTTCCCCCTAATTTTAAATTTGGGTGCGTGGTCCTTTTAACGGGCTGCGCACCCTATTCAAAATCTCACATTGGGAAAGCCGGTCTTGGGCTGCGTGGTCACGCGGCCATGCAGCTTAGCGGGAACGTCGCTCTCTCTTCTGTTCAAACCTGCCTTTTTGACCAAGCTTTTGGTCATCTGCCCCAGTATCAGTGGGCAGCACACTCGCCTCTGAGTCAGAAGGTTGTGGGTTCATAGTCCCACTCCAGGGACTCGAGCACATAAAGCTAGTCTGACACTCCCAGTGCAGTGCTGAGGGAGTGCTGCACTGTCGGAGGTGCCATCTTTCAGATGAGACGTTAAACCGAGGCCCCGTCTGATCTCTCAGGTGGACGTAAAAGATCCCATGGCCACTATTTCGAAGAAGAGCAGGGGAGTTATTACCCGGTGTCCTGGCCAATATTTATCCCTCAATCAACAGAACAAAAAAAACTGATTATCTGGTCATTATCACATTGCTGTTTGTGGGAGCTTGCTGTGCGCAAATTGGCTGCCGCGTTTCCCACATTACAACAGTGACTACACTCCAAAAAAGTACTTCATTGGCTGTAAAGCGCTTTGAGACGTCCGGTGGTCGTGAAAGGTGTACAGAAATGTAAATCTTTCTTTCTTCTTTCTCTTTATGTGGCTCGGTGCCAAGTTCTGTTGGCTTACGCTCCTGTGATGCGCCTTGGGACATTAAAAGTGCGATATAAATACAAGTTATTGTTGTTGTTGTTTGGGAAGAGCAGAGGGATTTGCAGGTACAGCAATTAGAGACAAAAAACACGCAGTTACATTTGACAAAAGCTGTATTTCAGGTGTCCTACCTGTGCTCCCTCTGGGTACACTTCATCAACAGTGGAGTCGATCAGGTCATCCTCGTCAAAGGTAGCTCGTTTGTAGGTTGACATCTGAAGGGCCAAATGGAGAACAGACTCTCTGAGTGTTTCCATCTCTCTTATACAGACCCTGGAGGCCCGCCATATGACGTAGTATCAGGTCAGGTGAGAGCCAGAACAACTCTACGACACCTAGGCAAACCAAGTCTCCTGCCGCAAAGGCCTAAATCACACCTGAGCAACCCAAACCCTTTGAACTGTAAACATCTGAGCCAGCACAGGTGGAGAAGCTCCTAGTGCCAGACTTTCTTTTTTACACCAACACTTTTTTTTTGGGGGGGTGGTTGGTTAACCAGACCTCTCCAGCAACAAGTTTGACTGAAACGCCTCTTCAAGCAGGAAGCTGGAGTGATTTAGATTCCTTTCATTGTGTTTCACAATGTATTTTGTGATAAGTGCTTCTGTATTCAAAACCCTGGTTAAGCACAAAGGTTAGTTTAAAAAAAGAACTTCCTTGTTCCTCCACTCCCACATAAGGGGCAGGACTGGAGGGATTCAGTGAATAAATATCCTGTTCAGAGACAAACACACTGAGCTCACTGGTCTGCCAGGAGTCTTTTGTTGCTTCACAGGTTTGTTGTTGCTGCTGTTACCCCAGCAGTACTTCGGAGGGAGGAGCTTGTTAAAACATTCCGAAGGAGCCCTGAATTCCCTCCTGCGTTCAGAGTGGCTCGAGTTATCTGCCGTCAGATCTGACTCTCACCAACAAGCTGGCCCAGGTGAGCCGAAAGCATTGGCTTCACCCTTTCAGCAACCCACTGGCGCTCTCTGCAACATCCCGAAAAAGAGCTGTACAAGTTACAGTACATTCCCAGAGTTTGGAGAAGTGCACAGCCTCATCTGTGTGCGGATTTAATTTTCACCCAGTATTCCAATTAATGCCGCCCCGCCCCCCCCCCCCCCCAAGGTCCTGTGCCAACAGGACCTGCTGGGGGAACCAGCATTCTCAGTCATCTACCCACGTGCCTCTCACTGTTTGGGAGTGGTTGCAGGTGGGCAGCTGAACTTGCTGTCCGAGATTTCAAAGGGGTTTTCAGATACCTCACACATTTAACAAGAGGACCACTTTGTTCGGTCACAGATTAGTGGCAGCATACCTCTGGTGGACTAGTTTAAACCAGTGTTTTAGCCACATTCACAAATTAGAAAAGAACTTACACACCACAAAGGTAAATGCACTTCAGGTATATTTGCTCAATAAATATCTGCCACCATTCAGTACCCAAGGAAGTAAAGCACTCAATGATCAAAAAACACTCGCACACTTTGCTTTTGGTTTTACCATTTCACCAACTAATGCACAAAAAGGTTAAAGTTCACGTGCACATACCATGCGAATATGGGTATTGAGATCACAAGCCCGACAACATGCTGTCTACTCAGATTTTGCTAATCAGAAATGCAACAAGCCACATGTTGATTCACAAATAGCCATATGTGGTTAGTGGCTAAAGTATTGGATAACACTGGTCCAAATGATCCGTGAAAATCTTCAGGGAAATAAAGGCACCAGATGATGCTAGTAAATTTTATACTCATCAAGGTGGGGTATTTTAGCGCAGGACCAAGACAGATCGTTAACACATGTATTTTAAACTGGGCATTAAAATAATGTTGATCAGAAAATCTAGGCTCCAAGGTTTAAACAACTTAAAACTTGCTTTGCATCTTTAACATCACAAACATCCCACAGGAGGTGGACACCAAGGGGAGGGAGAGAGAGAGAGAGAGAGAGAGGGGAAAGGGAGAGAGAAGGAGAGGGAAGGGAAGATTTGCATTTATGTAGCACCTGTCACGACCTCAGGTCGTCTCAAAGCGCTTTACAGAAATGACCAAAGTTATGGTCAAAGGGAGAGGTTTGAGGAGGCTTTTGAAAGAGGGGA
This sequence comes from Somniosus microcephalus, assembly GCF_052327205.1. Lineage (NCBI taxonomy): Eukaryota > Metazoa > Chordata > Chondrichthyes > Squaliformes > Somniosidae > Somniosus > Somniosus microcephalus. The sequence continues at coordinate 11,072,970 of NC_141011.1, read as the reverse complement.
GAGACATAACAAAGAACAGGGATTTAGGAAGAGAATTCCATTTTGGATGAAGTCTCTGGCACTGCTTGCGGAACAGAGCTCACGGGATCCACAACAGTCATCACTCGGAGCACCAAAGGGTGTGAGCTGGAATGAAGGGCTGGAGGAGATGTCGGGTGGTACGGGGAGACCATGGAAGGACTTATGGACAACACAGATTCGGAGATTGTCGTCAGGCCCTCTCTGTGTCAGGTATAACATGAGTTAGATACAACTTACATTTATATAGCGCCTTTACCAGCCCAAGGAGCTTCACAGGTGCGTTATCAGACCGAAATTGACACCCGAACCAAAGGAGGAGACATTAGGGTGACATAAGAACATAAGTAGCAAGAGCAGGAGTAGGCCATACGGCTCCTCGAGCCTGCTCCGCCATTCAATAAGATCATGGTTGATCATCCACCTTAATTCCACTTTCCTGCCCGATCTCCATATCCCTCGATTCCCCTAGAGTCCAAAAATCTATCGAGCTCAGCCTTGAATATACTCCAAGACTCAGCATGCACAGCCCTCTGGGGTAGAGAATTCCAAAGATTCACAACCCTCTGAGTGAAGAAATTCCTCCTCATCTGAGTCTTAAATGGCCGACCCCTTATCCTGAGACTGTGACCCCTAGGCATGTGCTGAAACGCTTGCCCAAACGCTTGGTCAAAGAGATAGGTTTTAAGCAGAAAGAGAAGAGAAGGAAAAGGGAGATAGAATAGGCTCAGGTCCAGACCAGCAGCCAAAATGCACACGCAATTTTGACACAAGTAAACTCAGGCTGCACAGGCATGGCAAAGATTAGGCTTCGAGAAAGGAGCGGCCAGCCCAGGAGCTAGCTTAGAACCTTCTGTACAGCTTGATCTAACCTGCCTACAGCAATATACCGCCAGCACCATTTAGCAGGAAAGAACCTTTGCTGCATCACTGTTAAATGTTCTATTTCACACACCAGCCGTCCCATGATGTCTCGGAGTGAAGTCCCCCCCCGCCCCATCAGTTCGAGGATAGTTTAGTGCCTCCCATACATGCTGAATGATAACTGGGCCGAGACGTCTTGAAGACATCCCATACAAAACCCTAACAGCTGGGGTTGCCAACCCTGGTTGGACATATTCCTGGAGATTCCAGCACGCGACCTCACGCCTCCCACTGCGCCTCCCACTGCCCCGCCCACCCTTGGTCGGCCAACCAAGTGTGACATGACCTTACGTGGATGAGCTTTGACCATCAGTCAAACATCCAAATTTCTCATCTCCAATATTTTATACAACTAATAAATGAAAAATGCTCAAAGAAAATGAATTTTGTTTGGTTCCCCCAAGACCTTTCTCCTGGGTTTGCTCCCAGCAGTGTCCTACAGATTAGTCTTTCATTCCCGGAGACTCCAGGGCAATCCTGGGAGGTTGGCAACCCCCTACTAACATAGAAACATAGAAGATAGGAGCAGGAGTCGGCCGTTCGGCCCCTCGAGCCTGCTCCACCATTCAATGAGATCATGGCTGATCATCCAAATTCAGTACCCTGTCCCTGCTTTCTCCCCATATCCCTTGATCCCTTTAGCCTCAAGAAATACATCTAACTCCTTTTTGAATATATTTAATGAATTGGCCTCAACTGCCCTGTGCGGCAGAGAATTCCACAGGTTCACCACTCTCTGGGTGAAGAAATTCCTCCTCATCTCAGTCCTAAATGGCTTACCCCTTATCCTTAGACTGTGACCCCTGGTTCTGGACTCCCCGGCCATCGGGAACATCCTTCCTGCATCTAGTCTGTCTAGTCCTGTTAGAATTTTATAAGTTTCAATGACATCCATGAGAGAGAGAGAGAGAGACCAGTTCTGCAAAGCTTCTCACACTAGAATGCTGCAATTCTAAACCAAGGGGCAAAATGAGCTTGGAGTCGGGCACTGCGAGAGTCTGGCCGGCCTCAAACACGAATTCCGGTTGGAGGCGACTGAGCAGTGGAAGTTATCCTGGCCCTGGTAAGCTGTGGGAGCCTTGTTAAGTGGATAATCAATCCCCTAGATCAAGAAAATAAACATCATGAATGTATTACAGTTGAACTTTACCACTTTGTGCAGTCTTTATAACTTACTGCTTCAGGGCGATTTAAAATCCTTGCAAGATTTAGAACTTGCCATGGAAAAGGCTACTTTTGATAATCAGAGAAGAAAACGTTTTTGTTTTTTTAAAACGAGACAATCGTAGGAGGGGGAACAATTTTATCGATACGCTCGACACCAGCGCAAAATTCTGTTTCGTATTAATTCTGCCTTTTTTGGGAAACTTTGAACAACCCCTCTGGCCCCGCTCATGGGCTGTGTGTGCAATGAATTTACCTGTAGTTTGTTAACGCTCCGATGTGAATGAGCATAGGTCGACATCTCCTTGCTTAACAATCTGTTCCATTGCCTGCTTTTTTCCAGTTCTGACGAAAGGTCATCGACCTGAAACGTTAACTCTGTTTCTCTCTTCACAGATGCTGCCTGACCTGCTGAGTGTCTCCAGCATTTTCTGTTTTTATTTCAGATTTCCAGCATCTGCAGTATTTTCTGTGTCGACATCTCCTATTTAGTTGGCGCATCAATTAATCCTGTATGTGTCAGTTGAGGGGAGTTATATTTTTTTCTACGCACCCATGGCCCGATTTGAATCTTATCCCCTGCACTCCTGGAGGCGCTGGCTGTTACTGAGAGACTGTTCCCGTCACTGCCTCAGCCCCTGTGCTTCATGGGTGAGTTAAACAGTGCCTGTTGGCAGGTTAATCGACACTGGTCCGATATCATTGACGGACGACTGTACCAACTGTCTCCATTCCCCTCAAGGACTTGTTGGCTTTTCTCTCGCTCACACCATCCCATTTACAGCCTCAGCTTCAGCCTCTCGACTAGCTAGAGATCAGTGAGGATTGGCACTGGAGTCGGGAAGAATCATTAGATAATAAGAATGAGTAATGGTGGCTGGAAGTAAATACAAGGCAGAAATCTAATCTTGGAATTTAGCGAGGTCTTAAACCAAGAGATCCAAATTTAGGTTCATTCTGATCTTAAGCGACTTTTTGCCTGGAGTGAGAATTAATGTGAAGACATAAGACGTAGGAGCAGGAGTAGGTCATTTGGCCCCTCAAGCCTGCTCCGCCATTCAATAAGATCATGGCTGACCTGATCTTGGCCTCAACTCCACTTCCCTGCCCGCTCCCCATAACCCTCGACTCCCTTATCGTTCAAAAATCTGTCTATCTCCAGCTTAAATATATCTGGTCAGACTGCACCGTGAGCACTGTGTCCAGTTCTGGTCAGACCGCACCTTGAGCACTGTGTCCAGTTCTGGTCAGACCCACCTTGAGCACTGTGTCCAGTTCTGGTCAGACCGCACCGTGAGCACTGTGTCCAGTTCTGGTCAGACCCACCTTGAGCACTGTGTCCCATTCTGGTCAGACCCACCTTGAGCACTGTGTCCAGTTCTGGTCAGACCCACCTTGAGCACTGTGTCCAGTTCTGGTCAGACCCACCTTGAGCACTGTGTCCCATTCTGGTCAGACCCACCTTGAGCACTGTGTCCAGTTCTGGTCAGACCCACCTTGAGCACTGTGTCCAGTTCTGGTCAGACCCACCTTGAGCACTGTGTCCAGTTCTGGTCAGACCCACCTTGAGCACTGTGTCCAGTTCTGGTCAGACCCACCTTGAGCACTGTGTCCAGTTCTGGTTAGACCCACCTTGAGCACTGTGTCCAGTTCTGGTCAGACCGCACCGTGAGTACTGTGTCCAGTTCTGGTCAGACCCACCTTGAGCACTGTGTCCAGTTCTGATCAGACCGCACCTTGAGCACTGTGTCCAGTTCTGGTCAGACCGCACCGTGAGCACTGTGTCCAGTTCTGGTCAGACCCACCTTGAGCACTGTGTCCAGTTCTGATCAGACTGCACCTTGAGCACTGTGTCCAGTTCTGGTCAGACCGCACCGTGAGCACTGTGTCCAGTTCTGGTCAGACCCACCTTGAGCACTGTGTCCAGTTCTGGTCAGACCGCACCGTGAGCACTGTATCCAGTTCTGGTCAGACCGCACCTTGAGCACTGTGTCCAGTTCTGGTCAGTCCCACCTTGAGCACTGTGTCCAGTTGTGGTCACCAAGAAACAAGAGATATTGAAGCTCTGCAGGCAGTGCAGAGAAGAGCCACACGGCTAATACCCAGTGTCAGGAGGAGTTACGAAGAAAGACGTGAGACACTTCGCGTTTTCAGCTGGTAAGGGGCATCTGAGAGCTGATGACCTAGAGTGATGTACAACTGTTATGGGTATAGAAAGAGTTAACCTATACTATTACTTTAAATTAAACCGTGGGAGTAGAACCAGGGGACACTGGCTCAAAGTAGTAAAAGGTAAATTTAGGACTGAGATGAATTTCTTCTTCACACAGGGAGATCAAAGTGTGGAAGAAACTTCCAGATAGATAATGAAGGCCAAAACCCTGGAATCATTTAAATAACAACTGGATACTACAATAATAGAGGTGTGTGCGGGGGGGAAATGGGGCATTGGGATCTCTCTGAATGGATGAATTAAGATGGGCCGAATGGCTGCCCTCATCCACAATTATCTTGTGGCACGTTACCCCCCTCAGTGCTGAATGATGACTCATCTTAGTTTTGAAGCTCTGAAAATAGCTTTACAGGTAGAAAGAAGGTGTGGGTTGTTCTGAAAAGACTAAAATAAATAAAATCAGTTCAGGCCCTGGTGAGCAAGAGTTAAAAGAAAGACATATCGCTGGATGAGTATCGAAATGAAATTGTACCAGACATGTTAATGAGGCTGAGAAACCTGCCCATCGCTGGGGAAATGGTACCCAAAATATAGATGCTCACTTAGCCATCTACGGGATTGCAAAATGACAACTTGTCTTCCAACCTTTGACAGCACTACAGCTGGGGAAAGGCAGAGCTAATGGTAGTGTGTAAATGACATACACGTATTTGTTTAGACAAAAAGTGGAAGCTAAGTGTACATGCCATGAGTCAGGCTTGTCGACACAGATTCTAAGAACTAGCATTGAGGAGTACTCCTTTGGGCGGCGGAGAGGAATACTAAGACGGTAGAGAGAGAGAGATGGATGGCATCCTGTCCTGCATCAAGTCCCGCTCGCTCATGCATCCCGTCGCTTCACTCCACCATTGGCAGCCATGCCTTCAGCCACCGAGGCTTCACAATCTCGAATACCCACCTCTCTCGCCTCCTTCCAGACTCTCCTTAAAACCCACCTCTTTGACCAGTCTTTTTGGCTACCCTTCGTACAGAGGAGTTTCCTCCCCGGCACTCTCTCCAAAAGACCGAACATTAAAATTTGGCCAACCTGGCCACTGTGTAAACAACAACGACTGGAACCAACAGCAATATTATTTTGAAGTGTAGTCTCTGTTATAATGCAAGAAATAGTCAGCGCTCGACAGCAAGAAGCCCACCCACATAGTTTACACTTCGCTCACTGCACTGACCTAAAGAGCCAACTATTTAATATATACAAACTGTCTTTTTAATAAAGTGCTGGTTACTGTAGGAACAATGTGTGCACGGACTCCTTTTTGTGACTTTTCTTCCACTCAATCTACATATTAAGTTAGAATCGCGCCATGACTAATTATTCTTTTTACTTGCACCTTATAAATACAGGTGACAACATGTTCCATCTACCCAGCAAACTCAGTCTGACCATTTAAAGACAAAATTGCAGGTTACACCCGACATAGAATTCCATCTTTAAAAAAATCAATCCACCTCAAAGATGTCAGCATACCAAACTTAGCACGACTTGCACAAACAGGAACTGGTTTGGCGATGTTAAGCATCCCCAGGAGGGACCAGTCAGGTTCTTGTTCCCGATTGGTATCCAGTAGTTTCTGGGAAACTGCGCTGTGTGGACATTGGGCGAGGCTACGGTCAGGCTCTACTGAGTTAGTGTGGCACCCTTTGCCCAGCCTTGCACATTGGTGTGAGGTACTGGAGGGTCACTGGTTCAGGAGGGTCACTGGCCTGTGCAGTGATAGCCCATCAAGGGTCAGCGCCTTCAGGAGAGAAGAGTCGTCCGAATACTGCCTGATAAATCACAGTGCTTCATTGGAGTTGCGTATATATAAACATAGAAACATAGAAGATAGGAGCAGGAGTAGGCCATTCGGCCCCTCGAGCCTGCTCCGCCATTCAATGAGATCATGGCTGATCATCCAAATTCAGTACCCTGTCCCTGCCTTCTCCCCATATCCCTTGATCCCTTTAGCCTTAAGAAATATATCCAACTCTTTTCTTGAATATATTTAATGAACTGGCCTCCACCGCCCTCTGTGGCAGAGAATTCCACAGGTTCACCACTCTCTGGGTGAAGAAATTCCTCCTCATCTCAGTCCTAAATGGCTTACCCCTTATCCTTAGACTATGACCCCTGGTTCTGGACTCCCCCGCCATCGGGAACATCCTTCCTGCATCTAGTCTGTCCAGGCCTGACAGAATTTTATAGGTTTCGATGAGATCCCCTCTCAATCTTCTAAACTCCAGTGAGTATAAGCCCAATCGACACAATCTCTCCTCATACGTCATTCCTGCCATCCCAGGTAAAATATGGAGACTGTCGGTATGTAGAATATTGTCCATCGTTGCCCCACTTCACCCCCTCTGCTGCTGAAACTCTTCCCCATTCCTTCATTACTCCCAGACTTGATTTTTCCAATCCTTTCCTCATCTTCCAAGCTCCACTCTACATACACTCCCATTTGTCCAGAATTCCCGCACTTGCACGCTACCCTTGTCCCTACTAACCTCCACATCAAAAATTCTCATCCCAGTCTGCAATTCATCCCATGACCTCACTTCTCCAGCCATTTTGCCCCCACACTCTATAATTCTCTCCTGAAAAACAACTTGCATTTATATAGCTCCTTTAAATCTAAAGAACAATCCCACAGCGCAACAAATTTATTTTTATTTTTCAGGTTCTTTCCCTCCCCCCCAGTTTTCTTCCCTTGTTTTCCCACGGTGGCACGGACTATTGCCGAGTTTCTTCTGTTGTCTGGCTATTTAGCTATAGGCCACAGTACAAAAACGGCTCTCATCAAAGTCACAAATGACATCCTTTGTGACTGTGACAAAGGTAAACTATCCCTCCTCGTCCTTCTCGACCTTTCTGCAGCCTTTGACACGGTTGACCACTCCACCCTTCTCCAACGCCTCTCCACCATCATCCAGCTTGGTGGGACTGCACTCGCCTGGATCCATTCTTATCTACCTAATCGTAGCCAGAGAATCACCTGCAACGGCTTCTCTTCCCACTCCCGCATCGTTACCTCTGGTGAGCCCCAAGGATCTATCCTTGGCCCCACCCATTTCTCATCTACATTCTGCCCCTTGGCGACATCATTCACAAACATGGCATCAGTTTCCACATGTATGCTGATGACACCCAGCTCTATCTCACTACCTCTTCCCTCGACCCCGCCACGGTGTCTAAATTGTCAGACTGTTTGTCCAGCATCCAGTACTGGATGAGCAGAAATTTTCTCCAATTAAATATTGGGAAGACCGAAGCCATTGTCTTTGGGTCCCGTCACAAACTCCACTCCCGAGCCACTGACTCCATCCCTCTCCCTAGCATCTGTCTGAGGCTGAACCAGACTGTTCGCAACCTTGGTGTCAAATTTGACCCTGAAATGAGCTTCCGACCACATATCCCTGGCATAACTAAGACCGCCTACTTCCACCTCCGCAACATCGCCCATCTCTGCCCCGCCTCAGCTCATCCATTGCTGAAACCCTCATCCATGTCTTTGCTACCTCTAGACTTGACTATTCCAACGCACGCCTGGCTGGCCTCCCACATTCCACCCTACGCAAACTTGGGGTCCTCTAAAACTCTGCTGCCCTTGTCCTAACTTGCACCAAGTCCCATTCGCCCATCACCCCTGTGCTCACTAACCTCCCGATTAAGCAACGCCTTGATTTCAAAATCCTTGTTTTCAAATCCCTCCATGGCCTCGCCGCTCAAATTCTGCCCTCTTGAGCATCCCTGATTATAATCGCTCAACCATTGGTGGCCGTGCCTTCAGCTACCTAGGCCCCAAGCTCTGGAACTCCCTCGCTAAACCTCTCCGCCTCTCTTTCCTCCTTTAAGTCACTCCTTAAAGCCTATCTCTTTGACCAAGCTTTTGGTCATCAGCCCTAATTTCTTATGTGGATCTGTATCAAATTTTTTGTCTTATAATACTCCTGTGCAGCGCCTTGGGATGTTTTACTACATTAAAGGCGCTATATAAATAAAAGTTGTTGTAGGCAGCATCACAGTCTGGCCTGGCAACGTGTCTTTGGCGGTCACACACACACAATTACCAGCAGCAGTCATTGTTCTTTAGGAGTGGGAATTCAGTCAGATTCTTGATATCTCCACCCGAGCCTGGGGTCACAGAGACCAGCTCTACTCTATATAGAAAGAAAAAACTAATTTGTATTTCTAGAGAGCTCATCACGGCCTCAAGACGTCCCAAAGCACTTTACAACCAAGGAAGTCACTTTGAAGTGTAGTCACTGTTGTAATGGAGGAAATGCAGCAGTCAATTTACGCACAGCAAGCTCCCACAAACAGCACTGTGATAATGACCAGATAATCTGTTTTTCGTCATGCTGGTTGAGGGATAAATATTGGCCGGAACACTGGGGGGAACTTCGCTGCTCTTCTTTGAATAGTGGCCAGGGGACCCTTTTATGTCCATCTGAGAGAGCAGACGAGGCCTCGGTTTAACGTCTCATCTGAAAGATGGCACCTCCGACAGTGCAGCACTCCCTCAGCACTGCACTGGAGTGTCAGCCTGGATTATGTGCTCATGTCTCTGGAGTGGGACTTGAACCCACAGCTTTCTGACTCAGAGGCGAGAGTGCTACCCACTGAGCCACAGCGGACACCACGATATGGATCAAGGGGAGAAATTGGTCCCCTTCGCGCTCAGTTTTTTGGGTGCAAAATTCACGGGGTGGGGATGGCACCAACTTTTGCGCCCGATTTCCTCTCCCCCCACCCCCGAGATACATCGGCTGCTGGTGACTTCAGGGAGCCGGAGGGTGCTGCCTAAAACCAGCATTAATTAGGGACCTTGAATATGCCAAGCTGGAGCCTCACAATTTATAATTCCGCTGCCAAATTCGATGGAATCTGGCCAAATTATGCATTGCACATGCCGGCGGGCAAACCGGCCGATTCCGAGAAGGCTCCGACCAGCGAGCTGCAATGGGAGACCTGACCAGCACAGATTCCAGATCCACCACCCAACTCGTGCCGAGAATCAGCACAAAAACCGATTTCACAGTCCAAGGCTTCCCAACACTTGCCGATTGCTCTCATGCCCTGACCGGGGCTCCAGTGGTTCTTCTCTCACACTGCGTCACCTGCTCTTCCTCTCGCCCTCTACTTTCCTTCTCCCATCCGATTTTAAACACGATGCTTCTATGCTGTGAATTTTCCTTTTCTCATTTTGCAGAAACTCCAATTTGTCATCGAACACATTCTTCCTTCTCCCTGTACCCTTGCCGTGTTGACATCAAGATTCATCGCACGTACTTCCAGGATGTTGATCTGTGGAACTCTTTAACCTTTATTCCCTCAATCTATAGTCTCTTAAAACTCAAGCTTCGCATCATCCAACTTCTTGATTTATCTCATCTACTCTCGTTCTGTTTTCAACCTTTAAAGGTGTCCTGCATTAAGGGCCTTGGCCCTCCATTCCAATGATTGGGGTCCCGGGTCCACCTGGTCACAGTGAGTCACTCAGTCGGAGGAAATTCCTACGATCAGGAAATAAAAACAGCGGAACACTTCCTCTCCGATCACACCGCTGCAAAATGTCTCCCAGCACCAGGAGTCCTCCGGAATGCGAGAATCTCAGTGCAACGCTCCAACTCCACCGTAACAAGACATGCAAGATAACATAAGACGTAGGAGCAGGAGTAAGTCATCTGGCTCCTCGAGCCTGCTCCGCCATTCAATAAGATCATGGCTGATCCGATCTTGGCCTCAACTCCCCTTCCCTGCCCGCTCCCCATCACCCTCGACTCCATTATCGTTCAAAAGTCTGCAGGACGCAGGACTTGAGGCAGCTCTCGGCCCCAATCTATTGCATACCGCAGGAGCTCAGTTAAATATAATTTCAAGCAAAAAATGAAGTGAATTTCATTTTCGGGATGAAGTACAAAACCATCTGTGGCTTTCAATAGGCAAGCGGGCAGCACTTGATCAATGTGCTGTAAAGTAATTCAGGAACACAGTGTGCCCATCGGACGGGTGATACATTCACATATGCACATGCATTACCCACTTTCAAACTCCAGCTTTGTGGACCAGGAAAAGATTAGGAACTTTAGCAAATCTATTTTCTGCTGTGGCGTTTTATATCGTTTGGTGGGAGCCAATTATTCCCGCTGCCTGCTTCTTCCACACAGCAGTTTGCAAGCCTCCTGTGATGGATATAATCCCACATCTACAGGAGCTATTGTGGAGGCCTTTAGGAGTGAGATGATGTGCGAAAGAGAGAGAGAAAAAACACACGCAGAGTTAGAAAGAGAGTGAGAAGTGAGAGCGAGAGAGAGAGACAGAGAGAGCTCGATAAAGCGAGAGAAAAAAAAAGACACACCAAGACAGAGCGAGAGAGAGCACAAGAGATAGACACACACCTAGAGAGAGAGCGAGAGACAGGGGCCAGAATTTTCTTTACCATGGCGGATCCGGTGGCTATGTTGGGTCCCGAGCCTACTGCTACCTCCATCCCGCTGTTGAAAATGAACTTACCTTAATGGGGCCCATCAAGCTGAAGTGGGGCTTTAGAGCTATACTATGATTAAAGGGTTAAGAATGGGTCTCGGGAACTAAATGAGCTAATAGGTCTGTTTGCAGAAGTAAGCGGTCTTAAATTGCTGAACTGACAGCTGAGACAACGCTAAGAATGGCATGTTGATTTCGCTGTAGTGTTGGAATGATTAAACTGCTGCAAGCTGTGTAACTTGGAGATAATTGCAACTAGTCCATTGAACCACAAAAGGCCTAGAGGGGCAGATAAGCAGAACAATGAGTCAGGAGTCTTCTTCTTAGAAGAATGCACAATGTTGGTGAAACCACACCTGGCATAAGCACAATGTCCTAGTTGCAGCAACAGCTTGCGGTGATAACAGTCATATGCTTTTCCAGTAATGAAGGCGGTATCTTGATGTCACGCGTTGGTCTAAGCCCTGCTTTATTTTATATAACCAATCAGTAAATGTGCCCCGGGGCGAAACCCAATCAAATTGCTAAGATGGATCGTGCCCGAGGCTAATCATGTACCTATATTTTGTATAAAAGACTGCTTAAACCTTTGCATCATCGGAGGGAAGCTAGCAGGCTGTCGCCCCACCGGTGCGAATAAAGACTGCTTGAATCTTCGAATGCAGACCTCATGTCGAGTGCTTATTTCAAATACTCCACTTCAAAGCCCACCCAGCACGTTACCCGGCCCAATGAGATGGAGCGGCTCTGCTGACGTCATTCATGACACGTTTTCAGCCGGGGTCTTTAAAGGGACCATGGTCACATTACCTTTGAAGTTTCATCTAACACAGTGCTGTCAGTGCACTACAGCACTGGAGTGCTGCAAACACTGACAATGACTGCACAGAGCTGCACCCAGGTTCTCCGATGACTTATGGAGGGAGCCAGAGAACGCAGGGAGGTCCTCTTCCCTTCCAATGGGTGGAAGAGACCTCCCCAGGAGACCAAGCCTGGCTGCAGATTACAGAGGAGGTCACAAGCAGGGATGTGGTCAGGAAGTCCTGGGTGCAGTGCTGCAAACGTTTCAATGATCTCATTAGATCAGGAAACATTAGTACAAAGCCACACTCAACCTCATCCTGCTGTGCCTCTCATCACATCCCCATCACTCTGCCTTCCCTAACCTACTCCTGCACATCTTTACTCACACCAACTTATCTTGCACATTCACCCATCCCTCTCTCTCTATCTACATTATCACATCCCCATCTCACTAGCCACCCCTCACACTCACCCTCACCTTCACCCTAGTGCAATCATACCAAGTAACAACACACAAGGGTGGGCATTTGGGGGTTTTATCCAATGTTGGTATCAAACATAAAAATCTTTATTTTCAACACTTTGCATTCTTGGACAGGATTTGTGTGCACATTTGGAAGTGGCTTAGTGAGTTGCAGTGAATGGTGAGGCATAACAGTACCCCCGCAATGGTGATGAGTGTGAAAGGAATGGCTTGGATATTTTAGGGATGCTTCATGGTGTTGGTGTGGGGTGGTGCCAACCTGGCGCATCATATGGCAGCCATATGAGTGTACAGTGTAAAGTTAACTGAATCTGGCCATGATGAGGCCATTCCTGGCCTCCTGGGCAGCAATGTTGTTGAGTGCTGATGCCCTGTGCAGCATCAGGTGATTGCGGAGAAGGCTGGTGGTGTTGTTGGTGCTGCTCATGTTGGGGCTCATCGCGGTCTGATTCCGAGGACCAAGGTGACATATTATAAATGGCACCCATGTTGATGGAATAGATGGCCGGTGAAGTACAGGACACGGAAACAATCCGTCAGTGGTGAGAGAGTTCTTCCAATGAGGTGACACTGGATGGAGGCTTTGCTGGAAACACTTGCAGCCTGCAGAATCTGTGCTGGATATGGACTGAGCAACAGCTTCTGCCTGAGGAAAGTTATCATCTGCCAGGTGGGAGCTTTTATTGTACATTTGATGCTGTCAAGTAATCAGCTGGAGCAATGGCCACTGAACTCCCGCCTCAGGTTGACAGACGTGGTTCCTGAGCTGCGTCAATCCCGTGGCCATGTAGGAAAATTTAAAAAGTAAGTGAATAAAGGCTCTTAAGTGCCTGTAAACTATCTGATAATCATCTCAATTGGGTCGCCCGCTGTTGCCGGTCGGGTCGGCTCCGCGATGACAGATGCGCCTGGGGAGAAGGCATGTGGGAGCGAGATGAGAGCGGGTTCCCGACCCACTGCCAAAAATACCAACTTTCCCACCCGACCCACTGCCGATCGCGCCCGCTACCACCCCGGAAAATTCCGGCCAGAGAGAGAGAGAGACACACACACACAGACAGAGAGAGACACAGAGAAACACAGACAGACATAGAGGCAGAGCGTGCGAGAGAGAGGCAGAGAAAAAGTCTGTTTGGAATGGAGGAACACTGGTGATATTTGCATAAGATCCACATTGCAGATGATCATCTGTAGGGCTGGGAATGGTTGAAGTCCTAGACAAGATAAAAGGGTTTAAAACAAAAAAATCCCCAGTATTAGATGGGATTATCGTAGAATGTTGAGAGAGACTGGCGACGTGTGTGAAGCACAGTCAATGAATACTGGGGAGGTGGCAGTAGATTGGAAACAGGCTAATGTGGTACCATATTCCAAAAAAAGTGACAAAACTGACACAGGTAACCACAAACTCAGTCTTACTTCAATTCCATGTGTAAAAAAAAAAAATTATCAGGAGTAAACATGAGGACTATCTGTTCAACAATAACCTGGGAGACAGCGGTCGACATGGCTTTAAATGGGCAAGATCCTGCCTAGCCAAACTCCTCGCCTTCTCGGAGGAAGTGACAACCCAAGTCAAGGTGCTAAACCCTGGGACGTTGTGTATTTAGTCCTGCAAAAGGCCATTTGAGAAAGTTTCACATGAAAGATTACTAATTAGCTCAAAGCTGTGAGGATTCTGGCCAAAACGTGGGTATAAGTAAGAAACTGGCTGAAGGGCAGAAAACAACAGGTACCTGTTGGGGGGAGGGGGGGGGAAGTACCAAGTGAGGGTGGGAAGGGGGGGTGGTCCCAGGGCTCCGTGTTGGGACGACTACTGTTCGTAATTTACATCAATGCCTTTGATTCTGAAACTCAATACAAATTGGTTAAATTTGCAAATGAGACCCAACTAGCAGGGGCAATGAAATCAGAGGCAGCTCAGAAACTACAGAATGAGGTAAACATAGAAGATAGGAGCAGGAGTAGGCCATTCGGCCCCTCGAGCCTGTTCTGCCATTTAATGAGATCATGGCTGATCGTCCAAATTCAGTACCCTGTCCCTGCTTTCTCCCCATATCCCTTGATCCCTTTAGCCTTAAGAAATATATCTAACTCCTTCTTGAATATATATTTAATAAGTTGGCCTCAACTGCCTTCTGTGGTAGAGAATTCCACAGGTTCACCACTCTCTGGGTGAAGAAATTCCTCCTCATCTCTGTCCTAAATGGCTTACCCCTTATCCTTAGATTGTGACCCCTGGTTCTGGACTCCCCCCGCCATCGGGAACATCCTTCCTGCATCTAGTCTGTCTAGTCCTGTTAGAATTTTATAAGTTTCAATGAGATCCCCTCTCATTCTTCTAAACTCTAGCAAATATAAGCCTAATCGACTCAATCTCTCTTCAAACAAAATATGAGTGGGCCAAGCACTGGCGGATAAACTGGAACGCAGACGCCTGTAAAGAACTGCACAATGAAAGAAAAATGGGCAACGAACACACTCCATGAATGGTGCTGAAATAGCTAAAAGGTGAAGACTCAACATGTCCAAGCAATGCAGCCCGCACCTTGAAAGCTGTGTCCTGTTCTGGACACCGAGATACTAGGGAGGCATTCACACGCTGAAGGTGGTGCAGGGGAGAGCCACGGGGCGGAACCCCGGGGATCAGAGTTATGAGGAAAGACCGGAGCTTCGGGCTATTCAGCCTGAAGAAGAGGCATCTGAGGGGTGGTCTGAGAGGTATACAAGACAGGAAATGTTATGGGAAAGGTAAATGCAGAATACTATTTATAATTAAACTGCGGGAGTAGGACAAGGGGCACAGCACAGGTTCTAACTGATCAAAGGGAACTTTAGGACTGAGATCAGGAGGGCCTTCATACAGAGTGTGATCAACACTTGGAATGGACTTCGGGCAGGAAGGAGCTAAAAACTCTGGAATCATTAAAAAAAAACAATTGGATCCAACAATGGAGGGGGGGGGGTGGGCAGGGGTTAGAGAAACTGTCCTTCGTTACCAACAGGGTGGGGTGGGGGTTAGAGTCTGTATTAAAGTAGTTAAATGTATGTGTATGTGTGGGTTTATACGCACAAGTGTATATGTTAATAAATGGGCCTGGATATCCCAGCAGAGCACGGGGGGGGGGGGGGTGTGGGGGGGAACCAATATATGCGTGGTAGATTTCAGACGGGTTAATTTGCTAAAATTACATTCCTCTTGTTACTGTAGCGTGAGATTATACTGATGACCTCTTTCAGTTTAAAGTCTCTTTCCGATGGACTAAGAACCTAGCAGCTGAAAGTCGAGAGTCAGAGGCAGGCCACCTTCACGCAAGGGCTGAGGTTCCCAAATCAATAACATTCCGTCTGCTACCATCAGCTTGGCTCAGTCGGTAGCACTCTCGCCTCAGTCAGAAGGTTGTGGGATCAAAGCCCACTCCAGGGACTCGAGCACGTAATCCAGGCTGACACTCAAGTGCTGTACTGAGGGAGTGCTGCACTGCTGGAGGTGCTGCTTCTTGGATGAGACATTAAACCGAGAACCCCCCCCCCCCCCCGTTCCCCGCCCCCCCCCCCGTTGTATGAGGATGGAAAGGATCCTGTAGAACTTTTGAAGAACAGGGGCTTCACCTGGTGTCCTGAACCAATGCTCCTTTCTCAACCATCAACATCAAAAGAGATTAACTGGCCATTCCTCTCATTTGCGGTTTGTGGGAGCTTGCTGTGTGCAAGTTTCCTGCCCTTCAAAAGGATTTCATGGATGTGAATCACTTTGGGGTGTCTTGAGGATAAAGTACTATATAAATACAAGTGGGACTCTACTCATTGGAGTTCAGAAGAATGAGAGGCGATCTTATCGAAACATCTAAGATTGTGAGGGGGCTTGATCGGGTGGATGCGGTGAGGATGTTTCCACTGATGGGTGAGACTAGAACTAGGGGGGCATAATCTAAGAATAAGATTAACTAAGATGAGGAGAAACTTCTTCACTCAGAGGGTAGTAAATCTGTGGAATTTGCTACCCGAGAGCTGCGGAAGCTGCAACATTAAATAAATTTAAAATGGAGATAGACAGTTTCCTAGCAGATAAGGGAATTAGGGGTTACGGGGAGAGGGCAGGGAAGTGGACGTGAGTCTAGATTCGGATCAGCCATGATCCTATTGAATGGCGGAGCAGGCCTGAGGGGCCGTATGGCCTACTCCTGCTCCTACTTCTTATGTTCTTATGTAGAATCTTACAGCACAGGAGACCATTCAGCCCTCTTTGCTGGAGCTATCCAATTAGTCCCACTCTCCTGCTCTTTCCCCGTAGCTGTGGTATCTTGAGGTGGCCATAGATGGAGACGGACACCGGTTAACTCCGTAACATGGTTTAATCAACACTTGCACATAAAAGCTTCTGCCATGAGGCAGCAAAAACAAAAAGAGTACAACCAGTACAGATCAGACTTAACTCAGGAGAGCAATTGCCACAGCACCACCTGGTGGATCAGGTTACTCATAACCTCCCAGGTTACTACAGTAGCCCTGCAAATTTTTCCTTTCGCGTTTATGTCCAAGCTCTTTCTTCACTGGCCCTTGAAGGTCATTGCCCAGATTTTATTTGAACTATTTCAGTGAATCCAATTTGATTTGTCCGCGCTGTCCCAGTCTCAAGCAAATGGTTGGCATAAATTTTTTTTAAAATCAGGTGAAACTTCTTTACTCAGAGTGGTTAGGATGTGGAACTCGCTATCACCAGCAGTAGTTTAGGTCAATAGCAGAGATGTATTCAAGGTGAAGCTAGATAAGTTAATGGGGGAGAAAGGAATAGAAGGATATACAGCTCGGGTGAGCTGAAGGCAGGCGGGAGGAGGCTCATGTGGAGCATAAACAAGTTGGGCCGAAGGGGCTATTCCTGTTCGATGTAAACTCCCCATTTTGGTACGAGCCCCAGGCTCTGCAGTTGGCCTCAGCATGGTTTGGGGGGGGGGGGCGGGAAAACAGCCAGAATTGCCCTTCTGATCTCTATCCAATGACCTCTGCTGAAAAAGCACTGGTTTGGATGTTGTATGAAAACATGAGCAGCCCCACTGTGTTTCCCCCTGCAGGAGAGCAGCCCGTAGACACTCCATCTCGGCCTGCACGCGGAAAATATCCGCTCGGGGTGGCCCTGGCACTGGAGAAACTTTACCCCAACAAGAGGAGCCGAGGGGAAACTCTAAATAGAGGGCATTCTAAAGCATGGAGTTAATTAAACAGGCTTTATAATTAGTTCAAGCAGAGCAATATTTCTGATGCGTCATGATTTTTCACCCAGAGGGTTGTGGGGGTCTGGAACTCACTGCCTGAAAGGGTGGTAGAGGCAGAAACCCTCGGCACATTTAAAAAGTGCTTGGGTGTGCACTTGAGGTGCTGTAACCTACAAGCAGACGGACCAAGAGCTGGGAAGTGGGATTAGGCTGGATAGCTCTTTGTCGGCCGGCACGGACGAGATGGGCCGAATGGCCTCCTTCTGTGCTGTAAATTTCTATAATGACTTCTGATGGAATGATACTGGCTTTATTTGAATCCAGAAGGACACACACAGGTTTAAAACCATAACAGAGACGTTAAACAGATGGCCTCTCAGGTGGATGTAAACGATCCCATGGCACTATTTTGAAGAAGAGCAGGGGAGTTCTCCCCGGTGTCCTGGCCAATGTTTTATCCCTCAATCAACATCACTAAAAACAGATTATGTGGTCATCATCACATCGCTGTTTAAGAGTTTGTGTGCAAATTGGCTGGCGCTTTTCCTACATCAACACAGTGGCTGGACGTCAAAAAGTACTTAATTGGCTATAAAGCACTTTGGGACGTCCAGAGGTCGTTAAAGGCGCTATATAAATGCACTTCCTTCCTTCTTTATGGGATGGTGGGGTGGGTAGAGTTTTCAGCCCCCATCACATACAGGAGTGGGCACAGAGATAGACACAAGGTATCCAGTAGCAGATAAGAACAAGTGCTCAGCTTTGACTATGTTCCTCTTCATACACATCTATGTCGATCAATTGCAGGCCTGTTGCAGTTTGTCTATGTTGTAGCTGAGCTTTGCCACAGTGTTGTGCTGTTGTCTGCCTCCAACAAGGAGTTTACTAGTTAGAAGTCTTCCACCAGTTGGAAGAAGCCAACGCGGATTTGTGGAACCCGGAGCCTCGGCCTTTACACCAGCTCAGGCTACCCAACAGCTTTCAAACGCCCACGTGAGGGGCGAGGACCCACAGACATTGGTTCGCTGATCACCCACCTACACAAAACGGGCAACGGCATTTTCAACATACATGCCATACCAGTCAGTCAACATACGGAAGGGGCTGGGGGGGCGAGCGAGCTTGCTTCTCTGTACAAACACTGCCTGTTGTCCTGTGATCAGCTTCAAAAATGGCCCAATTCAGGATGAAAGATAATTAAGAATTATTTCGGGAGTGATTAGGACCTCTGGTATATACGCACCTCAACAACAGAATCCTGTGTTTACACGTTTACAGGTGTCAGCTGTAGCTCAGTTGGTAACACACTCGTCGGAGTCAGGAGTTTGTGGGTTCGTGGGTTCAAGCCCCACTCCAGAAACTCCAGCACATAATCCAGGCTGGCATTTTGCTGCACTGTCGGAGGTGCCGTCTTTTTGATGAGATGTTAAACCGAGGCCCTGACTGCCCTCTCAGGTGGACGGAAAAGTTCCCACAGCACAACTGGAAGAGCAGAGGAGTTCTCCCCGGTGTCCTGGCCCTCAACTCACATCACTAAAGTGGGTTTTCTGGTCATTCTCTCACTGTAGTTTGTGCAACCTTACTGTGTGCAAATTGCAACAGTGACGACACTTCAAAAGTACTTCATTGGCTGTAAAGTGCTTTGGGATGTCCTGAGGTTGTGAAAGGCACTATAGCCTTTTCTTTCAGTCTGAAGCAGTCAGTCATTCACTCTCACAGCACTGGAGAAACTAATGGGACTAAAAGCCGACAAATCCCCTGGGCCCGACGGCCTACATCCTAGGGTTCTAAACGAGGTGGCTGAAGAGATAGTGGATGCATTGGTTTTGATCTTCCCATGAGCTTTTTCTTAATTCAAAGTAGAACCAAGGAAACATTCAGCAGGTCCCATTCCTGCGAGCAGCCAGTGGTGCATCAACATTATAGGCTGGATTTTCCTCCAGCAGTCGGGAAGGAGGCGGGACTACAACTTTCGGGTTTTAGTCCCGCCTACATCGACATCCGGCCAATCCACGCGATTTTCCCTTGATTGACCTTGTTGAGCCCGCCCAGTGGGCTCAGCAGGCCAATTAAGGGCCACCCGGCAACAGGTGACGTCACAGACTGAAATTTCATCTGTCAAGAGGTGTTGACAGATGAAATATCAGCGTTTCACAGCTGTTTGAAGCTGTCAAACACTGACGGTCTGACTTCTAGCCTGAGTCCTTCTACACAGACTCAGTTAGAACTCTCACCGGCAATGAAAGCTGCAGGCTGTCACTTTTGACAGCTCGCAGCCATTTTGCTTTCAGTGCCGGCTGAGTGATGGACTCCCGAAACCTAGAGGAAGAAAGGCTGTTAAGGTAAGTACAGGTAATTTAAACTTCTTTACACACTTTAGACACACCAAACACACTTACCTTTGCACTCATGCACCCATCACTCACCTGAACACTGACATCGCGACCCCTCCAAGTCCTTCAACCCGACGGCCCGCCTGCTCTAACCTGGCGTGGTTTGGAGCCGTCGGGAATCCCACACGACACCCCTCAAAATAGGGATTAGGCTAAAAACTGCAACTACCTGTTAACAGGCAGTTAATTGGCACTAATCCCTTCCCGCCTCGGGCCGGCGGGTCCCAGTGCGGGGCGGGTACCCGCCTCCTTTGAAACTTACGTGGAGGCGGGTTTTGGGCGGGATGGTCTCGGGACCCCCGAATTCGGGATTTTAGCCCCCCACACGCCTAAAAGCCCGCCTCACAGCACACTGAAAATCAAGGCTTATGTGTTTCAGTACATCATGCACTGATTCCCCCCAGAAAGTGAAATCCACCTTCAATTCCTGGCCCAGTATGGCTTCCACACTGGCCTACGAAGCAATAGTCACTGCACGCCATAGAGGGAATCACGACCCGAGGACGTCTAATCACAGAGTTGTTTCAATATGATAAATGCAAATATTATAGATAGTGCACTTTAAAAAAAAAATCACAATTTTCCTGTCAGGGAGCACAGTGCACCATGTACTAACTATTCCGCAACGGCTGCCATGGGAATTGCTGAATGTTCTGTTTGTTTTTATTTCAATAAATATTTTTAAATCTCTTCCTTTCAGTTCCCTGGCCTGCTTGACATCAATTGTTTCACCGAGAATCAATCCTTGGTCCTGGACTGAATCTGCACGAGTTCTGTGTTTTACGAGGTGGAGGGGGGAGTTAAACCAACTGCGTCGTCCCAGACGTGCGGCATCTGTCTTACATTGACGGAGATTTTCGTAGAAAGCAGGCTGGTGGACATTGCCATGGACCAGTAGAACATGGGTACAGGCCCTCGATTCTACAGATGGCGATCCCCCAACTGTAACTGAGCCTCTGGGGCCAGGCCAATTAGCACGCTACCCTGCACGCCCAGTCAGGTTGGGAATGACGGGCGTAAACAAGGGCACTAGCCGGGCCTCGGTGCTCCGACGCGTGGCACGCTGACCCTAAAGGCAGGAGAACCACAGAGTAAAAGGCTAGTCAGCCTTGGCTCAGTGGGTAGCACTCTCCTCGGAGTCAGAAGGTCATGGGTTCAAGTCCCACTCTAGAGGCTTGAGCACATAATCCCGGCTGACAGTTCAGTACGGTACTGAGGGAGTGCTGCACTGTCAGAGGTGCCGTCTTTCGGATGAAACACTAAACCGAGCCATCTGCCCACTCAGGTGGAGGTAAAAAATCCCATGGCCCTATTCAAAGAAGAGTGGGGGAGGTCTCCTGGCCAATATTTATCCCTCACCCAACATCACAAGCAGATGATCTGGTCATTATCACATTGCTGTTTGTGGGAGCTTGCTGTGCGCAAATTGGCTGCCTAGTTTCCTACATTCCAACAGTGACTACACTTCAAAAGTACTTCATTGGCTGTAAAACGCTTTGCAACATCCTGAGGTCATGAAAGGAGCTACATAAATGCAAGTCTTTGTGTTGCTGAGAAAAGGAAATAAGTATCTTACACAGGCAATTCCGACCATTGCATGATGTTCAATTCCATCACCAGTCTAAATCAGGCACATTTTGAGTTAAAATCAGACCAGGAGTTGGGGCTTCCCTCCAACTCCAGCTGTTCAACCTCTATTTACTGCAAGTGAATGAACCGTTTTTGTACGAAAAGGAAAATTACTGATTAAATTAGAATTAATTTTGGATTTAGCAACTTGTTTTAGGAATACCGATTAGAATATTTCCAATGTCAGCCCTCGTAGCAGGTTCCTCACAGGAAGGTGACAGGCCTGTGTGAGAGTGTGTGGCCTCTGCAAATGGAGGACAGACCATGGTGAACTTCAGGTCAAAGGTAAAGGTCAAATCTGTCAATCTTCCGATCAATCTTCAATTTGAATGCTCTTTGATGATATTCAATTATAGTTTACCATTACATGGGGACATCATGCATAAAATGGGGGAGGAAGATAGAGATTCCAAACTGTCCAATTTAATAAAGGAGTCTCAGCTTTAAATTGATTTTGAGTTCTCCAAGTTTTCTCAGAGCTTTGCTATTTGAAGTCATGCACGTGTGCAGCAAGAGCTTAAACGTGTGCACCGATTTGAATCGACCACACGTGTTGTCAACTGTGTGGCACACTCCTCCCCCGCTGCCGGTGTTTTAAATATTTAAAGGGGCGAGGCACGTGAGCACAGGACTGGTACCCGGGGAGACTTTGCTTTGAATTCCTCCACTGAACTATCTTGAAGGTTACACACTTGTTCAGACTCTGCTATGCCTGTTGGAATTGTCTGTCTCAGTATTATAGTGAGCCTTGTATTTGCTTGCTTTACAGGCATAAAATTCAACAACGTGCAAGTCAATCTGCTTTGTTAAGTTTATCATTTAAAAAAAAATCAATGTTGGAAGTTACTTCCTGTCCCTCGCCAGTCACATTTTCCAGTTCTATCCTCGTTCCTTCACTGTTGCTAGGAATTCACTCCCCCCAGCCCCACCCCTCTCCACAGCAATGCGCTGATCTGACGAAAGGTCATTGACCTGAAACTTTGGGCTGGATTTTATGAAACTCGGCGGGTGACGTCTGTGGCAGGTCCCGACCCTGCTGCTGTCTCCATTCCGGCCTCTGAACTGAATTTCCCCTGATTAGGCTTGTTAAGCCCCGCCCAGTGCGTTTCCCAGCCAATTAGAGGAAGCAGGTCTGGTGACGTCATTTCATGACGCGTCATCTGCCGGTTTCCTTAAAGGGACCACGGCCAACTTTCTCTTGACAGTTGTGCCGTCGGTATTCTACAGCACTGAGGTGCTGCAAACACTGACAAGCACTGCACAGAGGTGCAGGGCTGCACCCAGGCTCTCCCGTGACTCCCTCCATATGCAGGGAGGTTCTCTTCCCCTCCAATAGGCAGAAGGGACCTCCCCAGGACACCAACGCAGCCTGGTTGCACATGGCACAGGAGGACACAAGCAGGGATGTGGTCAGGAGGACCGGGTGCAGTGCCGCAAACCTTTCAATGATCTCAGTAGATCACACAGCGTTAGTACAAAGCCACACTCAACCTCATCCTGCTGTGCCACCCATCACATCCCCATCACTCTGCCTTCCCTACCCTACTCCTGCACATCCTTACTCACACCAACTTACCTTGCACCTCCACCCATCCCTCTCTATCTACATTATTGCATCCCCATCTCACTAGCCACCCCTCACACTCACCCTCATCCTACTGCAATCATAACACACAAGGGTAGGCACTTGGGTGTTTTATCCAATGTTCATGTAAAGTTTCTGTTAATGTGCTGTCAAACATTGAAACCTTTATTTTCAACACTTTCCGTTCTTGGACAGATTTGTGTGCCCCTTTGGAAGTGTCTTCGTGAGTTGCAGTGAATGGTGAGACATAACAGTACCCCGTGCAATGGTGATGAGTGTGAAAGGAATGGCTTGGACATTGTCGGGATGCTTTCCGGTGTTGGTGTGGGGTGGTGCCAACCTGGCGCATCGTGTGGCAGCCAGGGTGCATAGCCTCAAGTGAGGTAAATCTGGCCATGGTGAGGCCACCCCTGGCCTCCCAGGCAGCAATGTGGTCGGGTGCTGATGCTGTGTCCTGTGCAACATCAGTTGATTGCGGAGAAGGTTGGTGTTGTTGTTGGTGCTGCTGGTGTTGGGGCTGATCGTGGTGGGATTCTGAGGACCAAAGTGAGATAGTATAAATGGCACCCAATCTGATAGAATAGATGGCAGGTGAAGTAGAGATGACAGAAGCGATCTGTCAATGGTGGGAGAGGTAATGAGGTCAGACTGGATGGAGACTTGTGGAAAGACATGCAGCATCCTGAAATGCAGTTTAGAGAAGCTAGTGATTAAGGAACATTTCTCAATCAGCTGGGAGCTTTGACTTGACATTTGAAGCTGTCAACTCATCAGCTGATTCAATGGCCACTGACCTCCCGCCTCAGCTTCACAATAGGCACAGCGGGAAACTGGTGGGCGACTTGTCAAATCCAAAAAGTTGGGGGGAAAAGAAAAGTGGCTGCAAACAATCCACTAATAATTTTAATTGCCTCCCCCGCTGCTGTGTGTCAGGTCTGCTCAGCGCTGACAGACCCGACATTGGGAAAGGCGCGTGGCAGCAGGTTCACAGCGGGGTCCCGACCCGCTGGGGGGGAAAAACACCACCTTTCCACCCGACCCGCCACTGATCGCGCCCGCTGACCCCCCGCAAAATCCAGCCCGTTAGCATCTGTGGAGAAACAGAGTTGCCTGGCCTGCTGAGTGTTTCCAGCATTTTCTGTTTTTATTTCAGATATCCAGCATCCGCAGTATTTTGCTTTTGTGCCTGCGCTGATCTCCATCATCTCATATCTTTGCTGCTCCTCGCCAGCTTTTCGCTCATCTTAGAGCGAGTCTTTGTCCTAACCCCCACTATTTCTGGCTGTTGAACCAAGCTTCTTGCCCACCCGATCCTATGTGACCAAATCAGATTGTGCCTCTCCCCGACTATTGCCCCCCCCCGACCAAATTGGTATACAAGGATAAAAATTTCAATATTTTTACATTTTCAATGTTGGCATCGCTGAGTGTACAACATGAACCACCAAAAGATAAGAGCACTTGTATTTATAACTCAAGAGGTATTCACAGGGGTGGTGCACAGGTCTGCCCAAGACCAATAATAGAGGCACTGAAAACACAGCAAGAGTGGACATCAAACTCTATATCAAGACATCTTTGCTCTTCCTCAGCCATTTCAGCCTTGCCCACGTAGCCAGTTGCTCGTTTCTGTGCTCGGCCAGTCTCTCGAGTCACTGTTATGAACGCGCTTCCCACTAATTCTATGTTCCGAATGTTTACCTATCCCGGCTTGCATATAGACCTTATGCAAAGAAATTACTGATAATTGAAGCAACGTTACAATTGGTCAGCACATTTACTTGGTGCAGCTGCAACAACAACACTGAAGAAGCTCGACACCATCCAGGACAAAAGCAGCCCGCTTCATTGGCACCCCATCCATCACCTTAAACATTCAATCCCTGCAGCACCGGCTCACCGTGGCTGCAGTGTGCACCATCTACAGGATTCACTGCAGCAACTCGCCAAGGCTTCTTCGGCAGCACCTCCCAAACCCAAGACCTCCACCACCCAGCAGGACAAGGGCAGCAGGCACGTGGAAACACGATCACCTCCGAGTTCCCCTTCAAGTCACATGCCATCCCGACTTGGACATATATCACTGGTCCTTCATCGGCGCTGGATCAAAATCCTGGAATGCCCTACTTAACGGCACTGTGGGAGCACCTTCACCACACGGACTGCAGCGGTTCATGAAGAAGGCCCACCACCACCTTCTCAAGGAATGGCAATAAATGACGGCCTTGTCAGATCCCAAAACTGAATTTTAAAATTTAACTGAATAGAAGGTTACAATTTGAGAGGCATAGGGGACCTTCTCTCAGAGTGCAGGACTTGGATGGTCTCGTATTCCTGCTCCAGCGAGTTTTAGTTCATGACAGAGAATGCAAAACTGCGAGCATCAGAAAAACAACAAGCTTCGCATCTGAGCTTTTGGAGTTGGGCAGCTCCTTACAGCTTCTGATTATCACAGGTTCCGCAAGAATAATTATCATCATGTTTTAGGGGATAAAAAAAAAGAGACTATCGAATCTCTTTATCATTTTAAACACTTGGATCAGATTACCCTTTAATCTTTGATAAAGAATAAAAGCCAAGTTAATGCAACTTGTCATCACTGTGGTGAATCTGTGTTGCACCCACTTTCCAAGGCCAACATGTCCTTCTCCTGAGGTCCAGTGCCCAAAGCTGAAGGCAGTGCTTCATTTTGTTCTGGAGGCCTCACTGTTTAAACGTGAGCGTGGAGATCACAGTCAAACACATCAGAGTTTTTCTTTGGTCACTGGGCAGTTTGGAGTAAAAAAAGACCCAAATCTGGCAGATCACAGGAAAGTCACTGTGAACATAACGAGGGACAATTTCCTACAAGCTTGAGAAGCGAGAGACTGCAGCTGAAAGTCATTGGCCCAGAACTTCGGGTCTCCACGGGTGAGTCCGCACGGGGTACTCACCCGTAGGCCCAATGGAAGTGCCGGTTTCCTGCATGCACTGCGCATGCGCGGGAAACCGGCACTTCCGCTCCCCTGAACGAAGGGGTTCAGAGTTCAAATGCGTGCGTAGGAGAGACTGCGTGTGCGCATCGAACTTACGTTTTTTTTTTTGCAGGTTTTCCCGGGAGGGTAAGTCTCCAGAAGCTACACATGTAAAAAGCAGGCGTAAGGCCTGCTTTTTACAAGGTAAGTGGTGAATTAATTTTAAAAAAATTCCACAGGTTTATTATTTTTAAATACTTTAAAGCAAGGTAAGTTTATTTTTAGCCCCATTAGAAAATAAAATTATTTTGTTCAAAAATTTAAATTGTTTAAAATAGTTATTTCATGTAATTTATAGTTTATTTAAAAAATGTGATTTAAAAAAAAATGTATTTGAAGATTTAGTGATGTTTTGGGGCCCGTAGTATTTATAAGTCCTGTCAAACTTATGAATGGGCATTCCCTGCTCCGATTGGCTCCCCATGGCCCACGTGATCCCAGGGGACGCTTCAAACTAACTGCGCCCCTGGGATACGCAAGCACTGCGCGCCGGCAGTTGGAGGAGGCCCCGGATCGGAATTCCAAGGGGGCCCACAGCTCAACGGCCGGCACGCTAGGTAAGTGCAGGTCGGGGGCTTGCACCCGCGGGAAGCCTCCGACCCGAATTTCTGGGCCGTTATTTTTATTTCCCAGACTGCAGTTTCAGTAACAATCCTCGGACTTTTCCCCCCAATACAAGGGATGGCAGTCGAGAATATTCAATAGAAGAACAAAGTCACTGTTGCCCAATCTGGAGATGCCACTTGTTTGCCAAGGAATGTTCGGGTTGGAGCAGGGAGCTAACGCCTGCATGTAGAAGTTGCCAGTGTACAAGAGTTCTACTTCAGTGCATGAACTAATGTTGCAGCTGAAACAAAATTCAATCACATCATTACATGAAATTGTTGCTCATTTCGAACATCAGGAACACAGACAAGGTCCAGAGACTTTTTTTTTTTTTTTTTTTTTGCGAGCTGTATTTTCAGCTCTAAATCAGCCAGAAATTGCACAGTTTCTCTAAATTTCTCCCCTTCTTCTGCTTGAAGACAATGACACAAACTGCTATATGGCTCCACGGGGGCGAGAATCCTCTACTAACACATTCCAATGGTCTACTTAGTGCATCCGCCAAAAACGGGCAGTTTTCCCCCACAGGAAAGATCACACCTGAATGCCAGCAGGTTAGTCATCTCAGGCAAATAAACTGCTGACTAAAAAAAAACATATTGCTGCTGGCTGGGAGCTTGCTGTGCGCAAATTGGCTGTCGGGCCTCCGACAGTTGAAGTGACTACACTTCAAAAGTAATTCATTGGCTGTAAAGCGCTTCGAGACATCCAGAGGCGCTATATAAATACAAGTCTTCCAAGACTTGTAAAAAGGTCATGTGGTGATTGTATCACCTGTAAGAACCAAGTGCTCTTCTGACAAATAAATAATCAGCATTTCTAAAGGCAAACACACCAATCCTGACTTTACTCCGCATCCACACGTACACTTTCCAGACAGAAGCAGGACTCTGTACCCACCCCAGATAGGGGACACCATTGCCCAATCCCGTGGCTCACCAATCTGCAAGAGCACTCTGAAACAGTCACGGGAAGCGCCCCTGGTTTGTTTTTGTCTCGTTAGGGGGGGGGTTGTGACAGCGAGGCTTTTTCGGTATCATTCAAAACCGCCAATAAAAGCGGAGGGGGGTGGGAGATCAGACGAGGGGCGTCTGGAATGAGGCAACTCTGATGGACTGTTGGAAGGAGCTCAGCAAGTCACGTCATCCAGCAAACCTCCGTCAGAGAGCAATTCAGCCGTTCCGCGAACAGGCCTGCTGGCTGCACAGAGCCACTCAGTATTACTTGCGATCTTCAGGCACTTGGTTCCAGCTCAGTACGAGAGATCACAGCCGCTCAGATGGAGCGAGCTAAAAAAAAAGTCCACGGCAGATGTCACCAAAGGAATGGCTGTCGTGTTGGAGTGTGGAGGTTTAAAGAGTCGTTATATGTGTCAGAATCAACTAGCGACTGCACAGAGACAGCTGATGCATTTTGACATTGGATACAGAGCCTAGTTTTAAAAATAAAAGTAAATGGCAATTCCCAACCACCATCCCACCGTGATGCTCATGGCGAGTTGGAAGTTACTCTATTTTAATGACAGAAAAGAAACACTTGCATTTATATAGCGCCTTTCACGACCACTGGATGTCTCAAAGCGCTTTACAGCCAATGAAGTACTTTTGAAATGTAGTCACTGTTGTAATGTGGGAAACGCGGCAGCCAAATCACGCACAGCAAGCTCCCACAAACAGCACTGTGATAATGACCAGATCATCTGTTTTTGTTATGTTGATTGAGGGATAAATATTAGCCAGGACACCGGGGAGAACTCCCCTGCTCTTCTTTGAAATAGTGGCCATGGGATCTTTTACGTCCACCTGAGAGAGCAGACGGGGCCTCGGTTTAACGTCTCATCCGAAAGACAGCAACTCCGACAGTGCAGCGCTCCCTCAACACTGCACTGGAGTGTCAGCCTAGCTTTATGTGCTCAGGTCCCTGGAGTAGGATTTGAACCCTCAACCTTCTGACTCAGAGGCGAGAGCGCTACCAACTGAGCCACAGCTGAAGATTATACCACGTAACACGTGTATTTTAGAATGTAGTGGACCCTTGGGGAACTGTAGATTGAGTGAATGTCTAACACAGCCCACCCTGGATATAGTTGGACCATAGCTAAGGTTCAGTGCTTCAGAACCGAGCACAGCCTCACCTTCAGACTAGAGTGAATGCACGGGACTACCCCGGGGAGAACAATGATCCCAGTGATGAAAATACAAGCACAGTTTGGATCAAGTACGGGTAGAATGGCGTTAGGGTTAGAACTGATGTAAACAGGCCTGTTCGTTCCATGCATCAACAAGGTATTACTTCATCTGACTGGTCACATCGTTTTTTTCCCCCCAAACCTTCTTGGGATGTGGGTGACTGACAAGTATTTGTTACCCATCCCTAGTTGCCTTGAGGGCACAGAGTGGGACTAAAGTCACATGTTGGCCAGACTGGTAGGGGAGGGAGGCCCCTTTCCCTGAAGGACATTACTGAACCAGTTGGGTTTTTAATGACAACCCGGCAGCTTTCAGGGTCATTTTCTGGTGCCAGCCACAAATTACCAGGCTCATTGAGTTCAATTTCACAACTTGTCGTGATAGGATCTGAACTCACGAGTTCTGGGTTGCTCGTCCTGCACCTTAACCACAAGGCTACCAGTAATGAGAGATCAATGCAGAGTTAGATCTTTGCCAACATCCCCAAGCTGCTACAGCTTATGCTGTAAAATAGTGTCTCGGGGGCAATTCAGTTAACAGCTACTGTCAACGCAAATTCCTTAATCTGAAATATCTGCTCACAGGAGAACTGGAGTGGCGAAAAGGGATAAATGACACCCAGCAGAAACTCTTATTTATATCAGTGTTGCTGTTAATGTATTGCTGTTGAAGGCGTGGAAGGGGCTATTGCCACCAACAGCCATGAAGAAACAGCAGATTATAATTGGGCACTGGGGGAGGGCGAGCGAGAGGAAATGGTAGTTTGACCTGGAAGTATCTGGGGAAGGTGGAATAGCTCGTGCAATAATAAAACGCTGAAAGCTGCTGCCTCATCTGTCGGAGTTGAAGTAGCACATACAGTTATCACCAGGCTGATACCTGGGATGGCAGGAATGACGTATGAGGAGAGATTGTGTCGATTGGGCTTATACTCGGAGTTTAGAAGATTGAGAGAGGATCTCATCGAAACCTATAAAATTCTGTCAGGCCTGGACAGACTAGATGCAGGAAGGATGTTTCTGATGGCCGGGGAGTCCAGAACCAGGGGTCATAGTATAAGGATAAGGGGTAAGCCATTTAGGACTGAAATGAGGAGGAATTTCTTCACCCAGAGAGTGGTGAACCTGTGGAATTCTCTGCCACAGAGGGCAGTGGAGGCCAGTTCATTAAATATATTCAAGAAAGAGTTGGATATATTTCTTAAGGCTAAAGGGATCAAGGGATATGGGGAGAAGGCAGGGGCAGGGTACTGAATTTGGATGATCAGCCATGATCTCATTGAATGGCAGAGCAGGCTCGAGGGGCCGAATGGCCTACTCCTGCTCCTATCTTCTATGTTTCTATGAGATACTATGGCTGTCTTTTGGGAGGCAGAGCTGTAGTTTAAAATAAGGGAGAGGCAGATGCCTCCTGAGGCACTTCAGGTGATGGGACTTCATTGAGATTTTTTTTTTAAAAGAGCCAAGTTGGCTTCCATCTCTGGGCACTCAATGATACGGGTGGTCATCATTGTTCCTCACTTCAAGCAAGTTGAGCTCTGTGGCCATCCATACAGACCAACAATGCAGCTTCTGCACTGCTAACCTTCATGGACCTTCCCCGATGTTAGGGTTGGGTCTGTGGCCAGAAGCTTAAAGGGTGACTCTAGAGAACAGAGCCATTTCCACTATGTAATCTGGACCGTCACACAGAATCTTTCTAACTGTTTAAGGTTATGAATTAACTGGTCATTCGATGGAATAGTTGGAAGTGTTTCATCAAAGAGAGTTTCTTAAATCCCCTCTCTCCATGGTGACCCCTCATTTACCGTCCTTACTGTAATGAAAACCAGGTGTCCTGAAGCACTGACCTCAAATCATATGTGTCAGGGAACAGTAAAAAGTTACACTTCAAAGCGATCTTTGAGATGCTCACTGTTCCCCGGGGGAAAAAAATATATACACGTGGAATAGAACCAAAGTAAGTTTAGGAGTGGGGGAAGGTGGTGAGGGGAAAGACTGTGCATGTGAGAATGAGTAGTAAGGAACTGATCTTCACCACCTGGTCACTTCTAAAAACCACTTTATTAGAAGCTTTCAGGAGGCTGTAAACCCGCAAGAAACCGTGAGTCAACAAAGCTCTCCCCTCCCCTCCTTCCCCCCACCACCTCCGTACACCACACACATGGACACAACCATTGGTTAAGGAAAATATTATGCTTCTTGTTGATTGGTAATGGAAGCGGGAGATGTTTCGCCAGAGAACAGGACCAGGTTCAGCTGGGCAAAATCATAATGGAGAGCGAACAGTCATCAGAATAACAAGAATCTAGATTAACTAGGCTGGGAAGTTCCTTGGAGCGGCTCCCAACATAACCTGGCTGTAAATGGGGCGGAGACTCCCTTTCTACCGCACTGCCAAGCCAGCTCGGAGGAAATCCCGGCCGGGGTTCCAAGTACCATTGCCCAATACTTGGACACCTTGCTTCCTAGGCATGTGGGGAAGCCTGAGCCACCCAGTTCAGGATGGTTTCAGCTTCAGCTCTTAGACTGTGTTAAGTTTTACGTTGAAATTACAACATGGAAACAGGTTGTTCGGCCTAACCAGTCTGTGTTGGTGTTTATCCTCCACACGAGCCGGAGTCCTAATCTCATGTGCCCACCCTGATCCCATATCCCTTTATCCCCCTTTCCTTCAACCACCTATCTAACCGATTCTTAAATGCTCACATGGCCTCCCCTTTAATCATTAACTCTGTAGCGCATTCCACGGCCTCACAACCTTGTGTAAAAGGATTCTCCTGCTCACTGTCCTAAATCTTACATTTAATCTTTTATCCATGTCCCCCCCAATTCTAGACTCTTCAACAACTAGAAACACGTCAGTTTCTATTTATTCTGTCCCATCCCTTCTAATTTAAACACCTCTATCTAATCACCCCCTAAACCCTTCTAGCTCTAATGAAAACAGCCCCACTCTTAGACACCGAATTCCATCTGCCACTTTGTTGCCCATTCCACCATCTTAACCAATATCCCCTAGCAACTGCCTTTGGTCCTCAGAATTATTTACTATGCCTCCTAGTTTAGTGTCATCTGCAAATTCAAACCCCAAACCTCTAGGCCTATATCCAAATCATTGATGTTCTTCTTAGGCAGTCCCTCGGAACCGAGGATGACTTGCTTCCACATTAAAAATGAGTTCGCAGGTGACTGATGAGTCCAATGCGGGACCTACAGACTCTGTCACAGGTGGGGCAGACGGTGGTTGAAGGGGCGGGTGGGTGGGGTGCTTGGGTTGATGTGCGCTCCTTCCGCTGTTTGCGCTTGGCTTCCGCTTGCTCCCGGCGAAGAGACTCGAGGTGTTCGGCGCCTTCCTGGATGCTTCTCCTCCACTTTGAGCGGTCTTGGGCCAGGGATTCCCAGGTGTCAGTGGGGATGTTGCACTTTTTCAAGGAGGCTTTGAGGGTGTCCTTGAAGCATTTCCTCTGCCCACCTGGGGCTCTCTTGCCGTGCCGGAGCTCCAAGTAGAGCGCATGTTTTGGGAGTCTCGTATTGAGCATGTGGACAATGTGACCCGTCCATCGGAGCTGATCGAGCATGGTCAGAGCTTTGATGCTGGGGATGTTGGCCTGAGCAAGAACACCGACGTTGGTGCGCCTATCCTGCCAGTGGATTTGCAGGATCTTGCGGAGGCAGCGTTGGTGGTACCTCTCCAGTGCTTTGAGGTGCCTGCTGTACATGGTCCATGTCTCAGAGGCATACAGCAGGGCGGGTATCACTGCTGCTCTGTAGACCATAAGCTTAGTGCCGGATTTGAGGTCCTGGTCTTCAAACACTCTCTTCCTCAGGTGACCGAATGCTGCACTGGCACACTGAAGGCGGTGTTGGACTTCGTCGTCGACGTCTGCCCTTGTTGACAGTAGGCTCCCGAGGTATGGAAAGTGGTCCACGTTGTCCAAGGCCTTGTCGTGGATTTTGATAATCAGGGGGCAGTACTGTGTGGCGGGGGCAGGTTGGTAGAGGACCTTTGTCTTACAGATGTTTAGTGTAAGGCCCATGCTCTCGTATGCTTCGGTGAAGGTGTTGACGATGGTTTGGAGTTCGACCTCCGAGTGCGCGCAGACGCAAGTGTCGTCGGCATACTGTAATTCGACGACAGAGGATGGGACGACCTTGGATCTGGACTGGAGGCGACGGAGGTTGAACAGTTTCCCGTTTGTTCTGTAAATTAGCTCCACTCCAGTACACAGTGAGCAAAGGCGGTCCCCAAACCGAACGCTGTGGGACACCGCTACTCACTTCCACCCAAAGTGAGAAACTGCCCTCAACTCCCACTCGGTTTCCTCCTAGCTAATCAGTTTCCATTCCAAGTTGCTGCCCCCTCCCTAATTCCATGCACCTTAATCTTCTCCAAAAGCCTCCAGTGTGGTAAGTTGTTAAAGGCCTTCTGAAAATCCGTCCGCATCACAGCCACTGCATTCGCCCATATCCATCATCCCTGAAAGAACGCTCATCGGGTTTTGTCAAGCATAATCTTACTTTCTGAAATCTGTATTGTCTACTTCTAATGACTTTCCCTTCATCTAGATAATTAGTAATTTCACGTTCAATTGAAGATTCCAAAATGTTCCCCACCACAAATGTGCTGTAATTACTTGAGTTAGTTGCATCTCCCATTTTGATATTAGCCACTCTCCAGTCCTCTGGTACACATCCACTCATTAAACCCCTGAAATATCTTCCTCCACTTCCCTCAGGACCCTTGGATGTAACCCTTCAGATCCCAACACTCTGTTCACCTTTAGCTTAATGAACTCCTCTTAATACTTTCTTTGTAGAATAGCGCTCATCAATGCCGGATTTACCCCCTCCCCAATATCCTCTTTCATAAAGCACCAATGCGCACTACCTGAGATAGCTGATCTGTCGGGTACTACAAACGGCGTCAGTCCTGCTGTGCGAGGGAAAGGCAAAATTAGGCTGTGTTCCCACACCGGATCATTATCCAACGACACCTACTGCTACTGCATTTCAAAGTAATAACATAGGAGCAGCTAGATGAAATAAGACCATGGTCCATCTAGTTTGCCTTCTACCATCCCAGTAGTTGCATAATACAATGATAACGGAAATAACAACAGAAAATGCTGGAAAAACTCAGCAGGCCAGGCAACATCCGTGGAGAGAAATTAGAGTCAACGTTTCAGGTCAAAACCCTTTGTCATGACGAAGGGTTTTGACCTGAAACGTTGACTTGTTTCTCTCTCCACGGATGTTGCCTGGCCTGCTGAGTTTTTCCAGCATTTTCTGTTGTTATTTCGGATTTCCAGCATCTGCAGTATTTTGCTATCGTACAATGATAACGGAGTTGTTGAGTAATCATGCCAATCAATCTCTATCAGTTAATCTACAACAGACCCAG
Organism: Somniosus microcephalus; assembly: GCF_052327205.1. Lineage (NCBI taxonomy): Eukaryota > Metazoa > Chordata > Chondrichthyes > Squaliformes > Somniosidae > Somniosus > Somniosus microcephalus. Next base: position 11,038,845 of record NC_141011.1, on the reverse strand, counting down.
CCAGGACTTGAGGAAAACCCCCAGTGCTGGAGAGCTTTGGGAACCATTGCTCCAAACTCACCTGTTCCTCCCGAGCAGACTACACTCACCACACCTCGTGTCTCAAATTACTCAAACTGTATCCCAAAATGTTATTTTCTCAAAAAGGAATCTATAATTAATTTGTATTTGGATGACTCAATAACAACTGCTTCCACCATCTCCCTAGGGAGCCTGTTCCATAGACTGACCACTCCCTCACTGAAATAATGTTTCAGCAGATTATAAGAAACAGGAGCAGGAGTAGGCCATTCAGCCCTTCGGGCCTGCTCAGTTTTTGAATTTACCCTTCTTCAAGCGCAGGCCGTGTCCTCTGGTTCTACTCTCCTGGACAAGGTGAGATAGCTTCTCCTGGTCTACATTATCTAGACCATTTAGAATCCTAAAAGCAGCAATATCATCTCAACATCCTCTTTTCCAGTGGGATCATGCCCAATTTACATAACTTTGAACTGCACTGTATAAATAAAAGTCTTTATCGTTTTAATAGGCATCCTTACTGGGCACCAGTTCAGTTTCCAGTATTACTCAGTCATTGCACACTCTGCAGGATTATACCAGCTGTTACTTCTTCACAAGGAGGAATTAGTAAGATTTATTATGAGGAAGGTGTTAAAATAATTTTTAAAAAGACGATTTTAAAAAGGAGGTTCGCTCCAGGTTCTCAGTCGGTTTGAGGTTTTTCTCTGGCTCTGCGCTCCACATTCTAAACAGCTTGACTAATGCTGGGACGAGAGCACACACACACACCTTATAAAGAAAAAAAAGATAACATTCCTTCGCAAGCCTTGAAAAAGGAGTTCTTAGCACGACGGCCTCAATGGAGGGTGGGCAGGGCCGGCACTAATGAAATTTGGAAAATTTAGCAAGTTGCAGTGTTTGGCACAATGGAGGCTTTGAGGGAACATCGACATCAGCAACGCAGGAAATCATTCTGTCACTATACTGGATAAGTTACAGCTTTGTGGGGAGATCTTAAGTATGCATCCTGAATCTCAAGGCAGACCACAGTGAGCGTGCTCTGAGCTGTACCCACAGTTCTGGCTCTAATCCAATGTTCCCTTAATGACCCATCTTTCCTTCTTCCCTCCCACCCGATTTTGTAGATCCTCCCAACTTTCTGCCTTCCTTTAGCTGGAAGGGTGGATGTACAGGCTGCAAAGAGTCAGAGTAATGCAGCACGATTACCGTGGCCTTCAGCTCACTGGAGCCACATGTTGCACAGGAAGGAGGGAAGAGCCATGAGGTCGGTCACCACCACAGGCTATGTTACTGGACTAACAGTCCAGAGAATTTTGAATTCCATTAAAAAAAAAACAAATCTGGAGAGAAGAAGCTTGCATCAGTAAAAGTGGCCACGAAGCTGTCGGACTGTCGTAACCCCCCAACCGCCCCTCCATCCCCGAGCGGTCTGCACGAGCCTGAACGGAGAGGACCAAGGCCTTCCCAAAACTGGCCACCTGGAAGCTCAGCTCCCCTGCAGTCAGAATAAAGAGGGACCTCCACCGTCCCCTCCCCCATTTCGATTTACCGCTCCTTAAGCCTGGTCTTCACTCTGAACTACACTGCGAGACAAAAGGGATGACTGGAATATAAACTGATGAATTTGTAGCATTTTGGTATACAGTAATCCCTCCCCATCCATGGGGATACGTCCCTGAAAACCCCCGTGGTTATTAAAACTGTGCTTGGCAAATACAGTATAAATGTTCAAATAACACAATAAAAAAAAATATAAAAGCAATAAAATCATGTTATTTACCTCATCCTAAATTAAAAACCGCATATACGCAAAATTCACTGCCGCGCTTGGCAAACGTTGTCGCAGAGAGGAAACCGTGTATACTTGAAATCCGCGTATGGCAAAACCGCGGTTGGGGCGGGATTCCTGTATTTGATATTCCCCAAACTAATGGAGCCAGTCTCTGAATTTCCCATTCTTCAGGTTGGCTCTAGGGGAAGAACGATTCAAGTTGGCAAGACCAGTGTTCCTCACTTTCCAGCATTGTTTAAGAAGATCAGTTTGAGGCATCATCGTTCAAGTTGTGTATGAATAGGGACTGCTGCCTCTTGATGCCCCTCTCACTGGCTGATTAAAAGTACAGTGATTGTAATCGCTTCCAATCATCAGTCATCAGCCTCGAGTCACCAGAAGGACAGCAGTAGGCCATTCAGCCACTCAGGCCTGCTCTGCCATTCAATCCTGGCTGATCTGTTCCTCAATGCCATTTACCCGCCTTTGCTGCACATCCCTGGATACCCTCACCTAACAAAAATCTATCGATCTTCGTCTTGAAAGCTCCAATTGTCCCAGCATTCGCAGACTTTTGGGGAAGAGAGAGATCCAAATTTCTACCACCCTTTATGTGGAAAAGGTGCTTCCTGGTTCCCCTCCTGAAAGGCCAAGCTCTAACTTTAAGATTATGCCCCCTCGTAATTGATTCCCCCACCAGGAGGAAATCGTTTCTCTGTATCTACCCTATCGCATCCTTGGAATATTTTGAACACCTTGTTCAGATCACCCCTCGGGTGTATCCTACCGGCCCCTCACTGCGCCGAGGTGGGAGGGCACTAATAATGCACAATCTAGCTGTTGCCGATGGGAAGCCTGGAATCTACTCCAGTGTGTCTCCTTTTGAAAGAAAAGGTCGGATGTTTAAAAGCAGCAAACATGGACAGGCAGACACTGGCAATACATCTGCTAACTAGGCCATCGCAGTGGGCAAGAGCTAGGGTGGGGAAGCTCTTCAAGGTGAGAGTCTGAGGCTTACAGTAAATAAGAATAGAAAGCACTAGAATCAGCCGGCTTGGTGCAGCCGGAAGTGAGATTTATACAGGCGGGAGGAGGCCTGTTCGAACCGCTGACTTTCAGCAATCGTTCAACGGCCCTCCACTGGGAGTTTAGGGTCAGTAAATGCGTGCGAGTGGCTTTCACCAGACCGTGAAATGATCAACAACAGAGCGGGTTGTTTTTACAAAAAAAATTATAACCCCTTTAAGGACTCCCGGCTCTGACCAAGATCCCTCCACAGACAAATCTTCCTTGAAGTCTTTTGTTGGTTAACAAGTTGGTGTCTTCCTGATATCTTCCTGCCGAAGGAGCCTTTAATTTGCTGTGACACCGTGTAACTCTATACAGGGACCTCGGCAACGCAGCTTAGTACACTGTGGGCCATCAAAATTCAAATATTATATGCATGTCAACAGGAATATTAAGGTAAGGATATGAAGGGATACGGAGCAAAGGTGGATTAATGGAGTGGAGGGACAGATCAGCCACAATCTGATTAAATGTTCCCAGGATTTCCCAATTAACAGTGTTATATCCGTGTATCGTAAAGTGGTGTCCTTCAATAATCAGACAAAGACTGCAGGGAACGATTCAACAGTTGTTTACTGAATGAGGGTTACACTAGAACCAGCTGTACAGATCTCTACTCAGGGTTTATATACAGGTGTGGTCACTGCCGGTACTACAGGATACAGGAGCTGTAAAAAGTAGTTCTCCCCCTTAAAGGTACATACATTACAAACAGCAAGTTATTTCGCTGTAAACCTGCAGCACCGATACCTCAAACTCCTCGTAATTCCCCGACATCATGGAAATCCTCTTTGGCCCTCAGTTCTTTGTTTAAAAGGAACAATCACAGACAGATATGACCTCAGTTTTTTTCAACCTCCATTTTATCAAATAATCCACCAGCTGGTGAATTGCGACAAAAGCACATTTTTCTTTTTTAAGAGCTACAACTTAATTCTACATTTTTGGAGGTTAGCGCTGGGGGAGTGGGACGTTTCCTGTTTCGGGGACCCAGCATAGCATCAAGCGCTGGGAGCAAAGGTTAGCTGGGTGTGGTCAGATGCAGAGGAGAGCTCCCTCTGCTCTGCCCAAACCTCAAGAGCACCCCCTCCTGCACCAGAGTGACACCTCCCCCATTCCTTCACACCAACTATAGAGGGACAGACTGAGTTTGTCCAAACTCAATTCACAATGGACCCTTATGGCTCACAGACATCATCAGCGTGGGTGGCTTTGCACACACGACTAGACAGTGCCGAATCCACTGTACTCCCCAGCCCGCATTGGATTGGTTAAGTCTTAGTTGAGCTGCCCCTGCTTACCTCGAAGTGATCTTTGTGTCAGGAATAGTGACTGCGTGCCCCAATGGTATAATATAAGGAGTCACTGCTGCTGAGTGTTGATTGGGATCAGTGCACGGATGGACAGGGGCATTTGCCCGCAATTTAACAGTCAATCAAATAAAAGCAGTGTTGCCTGAATAGTCAATAGGTCATGGGTTCAAGACCACATCACTGTCGATGTCACATGACGTCCACTCCCAACACGGTTCGCTGTATGGCGATCAGGAGGGGAACCCTGCCCCAATTCCTCTTCCTTAGCCCAGACAGGCGAAGCCCATTTGTAGAACCATTACTGGTGCCCCATCTGAGATATGACTGGGAGCACTGATCAATGTTTGGTCTTATGTCCGTACTACATCATTAGCCAACTCAAAAAAAAGTCAGAAGCAAGATTGGGTCATCGACCTGAAACGCTGACTCTGTTTCTCTCTCCACAGATACTGCCTGACCTGCTGAGTATTTCCAGCATTTTCTGTTTTTATTTCAATAAAGTCAACTTCTGATTAAGACACTCAAGTGCACATCCTGCCATTTAGAGTCTCTCAGAATGCTCAAGGGTGTTTTGTGCAGCATAGACCGTGCAAGCTCCAAATCCAGCTCCCTCCAGTGGCTGTGCCAGGAACTGAAGGCAGAGTCATCTCACTGTTCACCAAGGTCAGGCTTTGAACTCGCCACTCTGTGAGCTAGGAATCAAAAAAGGTGCTTCCCCTTTTCTTTTTCCATTTAATTCCTTCCCCTAGCCTCCCAGCCCACAGGCTGCTCACGGGCTATTGTCGCTCGTTTGCTAGCCAGTGGGGGGTACGCGAGAAGCCCAAGCTTCTGCCCCGATTGCCTCGCTGTGCCTGGCATGATAGGCCTGACCTCGGGTTGCCAACTCTGGTCCGATATATTCCTGGAGGCTTCATCACATGACCTCCAACCGCCCCACCCCCACACTCCGGCCATTGGTCGCCCAACATGTCCGTCCTCACGGTGGAGCCAATTGAAAAGTGCGTAGACTCTTCATTAACCAATCGGATGATTCTGGATGGGTCACTCAAACAGCCTTCCCCCCCCCCACCCACGTCCCACATTTGCATAACTAAAACAACAGGATTCAGAGAATTAATTTTTCTTTTAAAATCCATAATATTTTATTGCTCCTATGATTTTTCTCCCAGGTTGCTCGCTGTAGTGTCCTGGAGATTATAGACTTTAATTCCCGGAGAATCCAGGGATATCCTGGAGGGTTGGTAACCCTAGCCTGACCTCAGCTCGGTGCATCACCGTGGAGACGTGACCGAGAACAGCGCGGGGGCTGAGGTGTGCTTACCCTCAGTCCTTGTCCTTGCGGGAGCTTGCTGTGCGCAAACATGGATGCCGTGTTTCTTCCATTACAACAGTGACTACACTTCAAAAAAAAAAGTACTTTATTGGCTGTAAAGCGCTTTGGGGTGTCTCTTTATTTCTGTCTCAAAAATGCCACTGATTTGCTCTAAGGTCCAGTGAAAGTCACTTGCATGCGACTACTGATCTTCATAAACTCCCAGTGGAGGATGTGATTACTGACAACCAGCCGTTAGAGCAGGCCTGCTGTTTGCCTGTGTAAATTTAGTCTCCCGCTGCACTATGTTAAGCTGCAATGTCCTCCCACTACTCAGCACAGTCACAAGGCTCCGGATCTGCTGCGACACGGCCCGCCCTCCGTTCCGGATTTACTCTCTTTCAGCTCCACGCACACTGAACCAAATCCAGCCCCACTCATTCCCCAGCTCATTCTCGGTGTGTCAGCAGTGCCACGCTTCACTGGATGGGCCTCGACGGTGCAGCTCACCGAGAAAGATCAGACAGAAAGCTTACAACGTTACAAGATTAATGCAGAGGAGGGAGGCCATCCAATCATCTTGGCCCATGCAGCCAGACAGAGAAAGCCTACAGCCAACCCCCCCCCCGCCCCCAACCACCACTGCATCCAACTAGCGTTTGAATGAGTCAAAACATTTCTGTCTCCAAGTGTAGATTAGATTGTGTGTGAAGAAATTCTCCCGGACATGAGTCCTGAATTTGCTTTTCATCAGTTTGAACCTATGCCCGCTTGTCCTACTTGGTTACCTTGAAATCGTGCTGCCGATTTACCTTTTCTATACCATCTAATATCCCCCTCAGTAAGGCCCCTCACAGTCATTCTCGTTCAAGGTTAACCAGCCTCCCGTTCCTTCAGTCTTCCCTTATAACTCAATGCGCTGACACTAGATCAGCAGTGTGGTTCTTCTCTACACCGAGTCTCCTTACATGGACCTGAAATGCCTTCAGCTGGAATGTAAGAACCCCCTGCCCCCACCATGAAGAACATTCAAAGCGATCTGACCATTTAAACAGACTTAAAACCAGAGAAGGTTCACAAACGGCTCTTCTGTACATCAAACGGTAGCACTTCCATTTCATGCTCCCCTCCGTCAATTGGGCAAAATCATTAAGATCACAAATTTCCTCTGGTCTTGTCAGGGTGGCTGTGTTACGAGGCGTGTATTGTTGTGCCGATCACTGCACTAGCCGTGTCTGCACAGGATAATGGGTCAAAGCAGCAACGAGAAGGGAGTCACTCGCAGGAAACCTTGCGATTCCCAACACTCCCTGGAATGCTCGGTTTCCAGCCAGTCAACAGATTCCGGTACAGGAACAAGGGATACAGCTGAGAATGTCTTGCAGGTGCAGCAAAAAACACAAAACAAAACTAGGGGGAGAAAAAACAAGCTTCAGAAAGAAGGAAGGCCGAAGGCTGGGTACTGGGGAGCTGGAGTGTGCTGCAGTAATGTAGGGAAGAAACTCGTGTCCTGGCCTCCAAACACCCTCTCAAACACAAAAAAAACCAATGACTTCCTAAGGTTGTGAAAGGCGCTCTATAAATGCAAGTTCTTTCTATCAGTTAGATCCTGTAGGCCCAGAGAGAAGCTAATTTAAACGGCTGAAAGATTGGCGTGGGCTCTGTCGGATGAGTAATCGTTCCTGACTATTTTCTTTTTGCTGTGGGCCCAGGTGATCACTCATTACGTCCAAGGGCGACAGCAGGAGGATCTGTGGCAGTGAGTCTGAAGTTCAGCACAGTGAGCAGCAAGAGTGTAGAGTGAAGTACTTGGTACCAAGGAGAAAAGGGGGGGGGGGGGCAATTTCAGAGGAGCAATGCGTATGGGAGCACGGACAAGCAATTACTGCAGTATTACGGAATCATTCCGAGACATCATATCCGGGTGCAGACAAATCTTAAATGGGGAGGAAGGGAATGAAAAAGTTTGCACATTCCTGAAAATTCCAACAATGACAAACTAGTCCCTCAATATTTATTAATAGGCGTTTAAAAAGAACTTTAAAACAGTCCCAATGTTCATATTTACTGCTGCTAGCCTGGTCATCAGGAGCTAGAAATCCCAATCTGAAAACAGAGCCAGTTCCTCCGATTGATCGGAATACATGGTCACTAGGACTATGAGGATGTGGTTAGTTTTTCTTTCCTCACTGACAGGATCCAGATAAAGGCCATCTTTCCTGTGATTGTAACATATCTGTTGTCTTACGATGACATCACCTCAGCACCAACATCCTAGATGTTCACATCAACGCCCCAATCTTCTCCACCAGTCTTTTACGCGATACATTCCACTGATCTGAAGGTCATGCTCAGGGAGGAGGTACAAGGGGCATAAGAGCCCATGAGGTGAGGGAGGACAGATAGCAAAGGTAAAATATCTGTCAGAAACTCCTGCCAAAGTATAAAGGCAAGAAGAGTAAACGTGTTTAAATAGGAGTTTGATTTATGATAAATATTCCTGTTCCCACTAGTTGATGGTACAAGGACTAGAGGACACAGATTTAAGGTTTTGGGCAAGAGATACAGGAGGGGGGGGGGGGGGGGAAATGTGAGGAAAAACATTTTTACACAGCGAGTAGTGAGGGCGTGGATAAATGCGAGGTTATCCACTTTGGTGTCAAAAACAGGAAGGCAGATTATTATCTGAATGACAATAGATTGGGAGAAGGGGAAGTGCAACGAGACCTGGGTGTCCTTGTGCACCAGTCGCTGAAGGTAAGCATGCAGGTGCAGCAGGCGGTTAAGAAGGCAAATGGTATGTTGGCCTTCGTAGCGAGAGGGTTTGAGTACAGGAACAAGGATGTCTTGCTGCAGTTGTACAAGGCCTTGGTGAGACCACATCTGGAGTATTGTGCGCAGTTTTGGTCGCCTTATCTGAGGAAGGATGTTCTTGCCATGGAAGGAGTGCAGCGAAGATTCACCAGGCTGATACCTGGGATGGCAGGAATGATGTATGAGGAGAGATTGGGTCGATTGGGCTTGTACTCGCTGGAGTTTAGAAGAAGGAGAGGGGATCTCATTGAAACTTAATAAAATTCTAACAGGACTAGACAGACTAGATGCTGGAAGGATGTTCCCGATGGTCGGGGAGTCCAGAACCAGTCTAAGGATAAGGGGTAAGCCATTTAGGACTGAGATGAGGAGGAATTTCTTCACCCAGAGAGTGGTGAACCTGTGGAATTCTCTCCCAAAGAAGGCAGTAGAGGCCAATTCATTAAATATATTCAAGAATGAGTTGGATACTTTTCTTAAGGCTAAAGGGATCAAGGGATATGGGGAGAAGGCAGGGACAGGGTACTGGATTTGGATGATCAGCCATGATCTCATTGAATGGCAGAGCAGGCTCGAGGGGCCGAATGGCTTACTCCTGCTCCTATCTTCTATGTTTCTATGGCTTGGAATTCGCTGCCGACGGAAGTGGTGGAAGCGGACACACACAATGTTTTCAAGGGGAGACTGGATAGGCACTTGAGGGAAATAAACTTGCAGGGCTACGGGGATAGAGCGGGGGAATGGGACTGACTGGATTGCTTTACAGAGAGCTGGCACGGACTCGATGGGCTGAATGGCCTCCTTCTGTGCCGTTATGACTCTACGACCAATAGCTCAGGGGTGGGCCAAATCATATAGACCAGGTTTGATTCCCAATCTGCGCCGAGTTGATGGATCTCAGTTAAAGCATTAAAGGGTACAAGAGTTGATCTCAACACCCCTCCAAACTCCCTGCTCTCGATTGATATCCAGTGACCCCCCCCACAAGAATAGGACCCATGGCAGGATTTGGTGCGGTCTGGGATGCCTTCTGCAGTCAAGCAAATTGACAACACCCTATCTAGTCCTGCACATGAACAGGGGGGGTGCTCAATATAGAAACTAGCTCACCAGTTGGGATGTGAAAAGAAGAATGCACGAGGCTCGTCAACTGATGGGTTGATGAGCTCCAGAGTCGGATTCCTGCCGGAGGGAGATGCTCGAGGCTTTTGGAACACACAATATACAGAAATAATTTGGAGACCTGCCCAGAAGTAAACAGAGGGACCACTGAAGCAAAGGAGGATTGGCCTAGTTGTGGCAAGAGTGTACTACAGCAAACAAAAGTTGAGATGAGCAGAAGTGTGTTACCCAGCTGAAGATCAGTATTCTTAGGTGGTGATGGAATCGGCCTTAGCTGGGAAAGGGTCATGCGCAAGTAATAAAGCTGAGGTTGGAGGACTTTGCATTTATGAGATGAAGGGGAAGTGGCAGAGTGGAGAAAGCAGTGTCAATATTTCATGGCTTCCATGATACTCTGGTGATGGCAATTGACTGAATCACGTCTCATCGTATTGGAAAATGCGAGCTCCAATCATCAGAGGAGACTGAATCAGGATCCAAACAGAGGGCAGACATTGTGAGGGATTTTGATGGAGTAAATATGGAGAAACTGTTCCCACTGGCAGGAGGGTCGGTAACCAGAGGACACAGATTCAAGGTAATTGACAAAATAACCAGAGGGTCGAATTTCTTTTTATGCAACCATTTGTTATGATCTGGAATGTGCTGCCTGAAAGGGCGGTGGAAGCAGATTCAATAGTAACTTTCAAAAGGGAATCAGATATAAACTTGAAAAGGAAAAATTTGCAGGTTTACGGGGAAAGGGCAGGGGAGTGGGACTAATTGGAGAGCTCTTTCAAAGAGCCGGCACAGGCATGATGGGCCGAATGGCCTCCTTCTGCGCTGCATCATTCTACATGTAGTAGGTTATTCTCCATCGGGAGCAGATTTCTGCTGAAAACAAGTGAACATCATTCAACCACACACGGTTAGAGCAATTACTAATACTTGACACTCATCTCAGTGGTCGGGGGAGGGGGGCGGGGGTACAGCGGGTGAAGGAAGAGAAGGGAGGGTGGGCGGAGATGAATCAATAGATCAAACAGAAAGAGGCAGGCTTGAAGGATACCAGCATGTTCTAGTTGATTAAACTGACCCCTGGGTGCTATATGGTTCTTGCTGCCCTGTAACTACCATCTGAGCTTTGCCCCCAGTGAGGAACCAGAGTTATACCAACACTCGGTTTGTGTTTTGGAGTGGAGTGTTGGAGGCTGGTTGCCTCTGGTTATATGAAACCCTCGGTCAACATAGTCGTGGTTTAACCTTGGCTGTGTTCACTGGTTAATGAGTCAAAACTGAAAGTTGAAAATGTAAACAGAGTAATTGTCTGGCACTGGGCAATTCCATGGAGCGGTTCGCCATCATAAACAGCTTGAACTTTACACCCCTCCATCGGGATGTCAGTCGAACAATTAAATTACAGCAGTTTCACTCACTGCAAGCTATAAAAGATATACGAGCAGTATACCACACTGGGAAAGTCACGTTCTAAAGTGCTGTAAAAAAAAAAAATGCTGAAGCTTTTCTGCCACAATATCTGAAGCACGAGAGCGTGGAAATGCCTGATGCTATTGCACAGATTTATTTTTTATTACTCGTTTCGGGATGTGGGCGTCGCTGGCAAGGCCGGCATTTATTGCCATCTCTAATTGCCCTCGAGAAGGTGGTGGTGAGCTGCCCTCTTGAACCGCTGCAGTCCGTGTGGTGAAGGTGCTCCATAGTGTTGTTGGGGAAGCAGTTCCAGGATTTTGACCCAGCGACGATGAAGGAATGGCCGATATACTTACAAGTCAGGATGGTGTGTGACTTGGAGGGGAACTTGGAGGTGGTGGTGTTCCCATGCGCCTGCTGCCCTTGTCCTTCTAGGTGGAAGAGCCGGCAGAAACCGATAGCCAAGTTCCGCACTCATGAGGACGGCCTCAACCGGGATCTTGGGTTCATGTCACGCAACATGTAACCCCACCTGATGTAGAGTCATCCAGACTCGAGTCGTCGTTGGCTTGTTCTCTCTACACAGATGCGGCCAGGCCTGCTGTGATTTCCAGCAAAAAAAATAGTTTTTTGTTTTTCATACAGACCCCAGCATCTGTAACATTTGATCCCTTGTGACCCCACCTCATTGTTCTTTGATGTAATGTTTTCCTGACTGACCTGTCTGGACACCATTCACACCTGTGATTATCTCTCTGCTGAGGTGTGATAAAGGGCAGTTAGAAAGATTACCTGTAATCATCTGGCAGTACTCTCTGACTATATATGCTGTGCTTATATGCAACTCTTCACTTCACCTGACGAAGGAGCAATGCTCCGAAAGCTTGTGATTTCAAATAAAGCTGTTGGACTATAACCTGGTGTTGTGTGACTTCTTACATAGGTGGAAGAGGTCGCGGGTTTGGGAGGTGCTGCCGAAGAAGCCTTGGCGAGATGCTGCAGTGCATCTTGTAGATGGTACACACTGCAGCCACGGTACGCCAGTGGTGGAGGGAATGAATGTTTAAGGTGGTGGATGGGGTGCCAATCAAGCGGGCTGCTTTGTCCTGGATGGTGTCAAGCTTCTGGAGTGTTGTTGCAGCTGCACTCATCCAGGCAAGTGGAGAGCATTCCATCACACTCCTGACATGTGCCTTGTAGATGGTGGAAAGGCTTTGGGGAGTCAGGAGGTGAGACACTCGCCGCAGAATACCCAGCCTCTGACCTGCTCTTGTTGCCACAGTATTTATGTGGCCGGTCCAGTTAAGTTTCTGGTCAATGGTGAACCCCAGGATGTTGAATGTCTTATCCAAGAAACAGCCTGAATGTCGTCCAGGTCTTGCTGCATGCGGGCATGGACTGCTTCATTATCTGAGGAGTTGCGAATGGCACTGAACACTGTGCAATCATCACTGAACATCCCCACTTATGACCTGATGAAAGGAGGGAAGGTCATTGATGAAGCAGCTGAAGATGGTTGGGCCTAGGACACTGCCCTGAAGAACTCCTGCAGCGATGTCCTGGGGCTGAGATGATTGACCTCCAACCACCATCCTTTGTGCTAGGTATGTGATGCGCTGTCAATTACTCATAAAAGACGGAGAGTTAGGAGAGTAACTAAAAGGCTTTTATTAACAAAGAACAGAGCATGCCTCTCGTGGTTGACTGGTTTCCAAGAAGGCAGGGGGCTGCAGAGCAGTCACCTTTATACCTGGGCATGTGGGTGGAGCCAGGGGCGGAGCCAGCTAAGGCATGCATAGATACAACAGTGTGCAACAACAACAACAACGGTGAACAACAATAACAGTGGTTTACCACATTCACCCCTTGTTTAAAGTTGAGTCCGGCGGGGTGAAGTGTACTAAAGGTTCGTGTAAGTAAGTCTATCAGGTGGCCTTGTATGCCGTCCTGATCGCCGTGGTGGCGGCGGTGATGGTGCAGCATCCAACGTTGAATCTGGCGTCTCATTGAGTGGTTGGGTGGTCAATGACGGGTCCTGGGGCTGCGGCATGCCGTCTACAGGGGTTGGGTTGTGGGTAGTGGTGGATGGCAATGGTAGTGTTTCAGGGGCACCCGAAGGTGCGAGGTCTCGTATGGAGACTGTGTCCTCCCGCCCGTCCAGATACGCCACGTAAGCATACTGGGGGTTGGCGTGGAGGAGGCTCACCCTCTCGACCAGGGGGTCCGTTTTATGGGACCTCATGTGCTTCCGCAGTAGGACGGGTCCTGGAGACGTCAGCCATGTCGGTAGCGAGGTCCCCGATGTGGACTTCCTGGGGAAAGTGAACATTTTTTCATGGGGGGTGGCATTGGTGGCCGTACAAAGCAGTGACCGAATGGAGTGGAGCGCCGCAGGGAGGACCTCCTGCCAGCGAGAGGTCGGAAGGCCCTTAGGTTTTAAGTTTAAGAGGACGGCCTTCCAAACCGTCGCGTTCTCTCTTTCCACCTGGCCGTTCCCCTGGGGGTTGTAGCTGGTGGTTCTGCTTGTAGCAATACCTCTCGTGAGCAGGTACTGACGGAGTTCGTCGCTCATAAAGGATGAGCCCCGGTCGCTATGGATATAGCTAGGGAAGCCGAACAAGGCAAAAAGGTCATTCAGGCCTTTAATGACCGTGGTACTGGTCATGTCTGGGCAAGGGATGGCAAACGGGAAACGGGAGTACTCATCAATTATGTTGAGGAAGTACACGTTGCGGTCAGAGGAGGGGAGGGGCCCTTTAAAATCGACGCTCAGGCGCTCGAAGGGGCGAGTGGCCTTGATCAGGCTTGCTCTGTCTGGCCTATAAAAATGCGGTTTGCACTCGGCACAGATTTGGCAGTTCCTGGTCATGGTCCTGACCTCCTCGATGGAGTAGGGCAGGTTACGGGATTTGATGAAATGGAAGAACCTGGTGACCCCCGGGTGGCAGAGGTCATTGTGGAGGGTCTGCAGTCTATCAACCTGCGCGTTGGCGCATGTACCATGTGATAGGGCATCTGGGGGCTCATTGAGTTTCCCGGGCCGGTACAAGATATCGTAATTGTAGGTGGAGAGTTCAATTCTCCACCTCAAGATCTTGTCGTTCTTGATTTTGCCCCTCTGCTTATTGTTAAACATAAAAGCTACTGAACGCTGGTCAGTGAGCAGGGTAAATCGTTTTCCGGCCAGGTAATGCCTCCAATGTCGCACCGCTTCCACAATGGCCTGGGCCTCCTTTTCGACAGAGGAGTGTCGAATCTCGGGGCCCTGGAGGGTCCTTGAGAAAAAGGCCACGGGTCTCCCCGCCTGGTTAAGGGTTGCAGCTAGGGCGAAGTCGGATGCGTCGCTCTCCACTTGGAAAGGGATGGACTCATCCACTGCGTGCATTGTGGCCTTTGCAATATCTCTTTTTATGAGAGTGAAGGCTGCACATGCCTCTGCTGTCAGGGGGAAGGAGGTGGACTTGATGAGGGGTCTGGCTTTGTCCGCATAGTTGGGCACCCACTGAGCATAGTAAGAGAAAAACCCTAGGCATCTCTTCAGTGCTTTTTGGCAGTGGGAGCTCCATAAGGGGGCGCATTCTGTCGGGGTCGGGGCCGATGACTCCGTTCTCCACTACGCAGCCAAGAATGGCGAGGCGCATGGTGCGAAACATACATTTGTCCTTGTTGTATGTTAGATTCAGCCGCTGGGCCGTACGGAGGAATTTCTCTAGGTTAACGTTATGGTCCTGCTGGTCGTGGCCGCAGATGGTGACGTTGTCTAGATAGGGGAAGGTGGCCTGCAGCACATTCTGGTCAACCATTCGGTCCATCTCCCTTTGGAAGACCGAAACCCCGTTGGTGACGCCGAAGGGGACTCGGAGGAAGTGGTAGAGACGACCGTCAGCTTCAAAAGCTGTGTACTGGCGGTCCTCAGCCCTGATGGGGAGCTGGTGGTATGCCGACTTCAGATCAATCGTCGAGAACACCCGGTATTGTGTTATCTGATTGACCATGTCAGATATGCGGGGGAGTGGGTATGCATCTAACTGGGTGTAGCGATTGATCGTCTGGCTGTAGTCAATAACTAGGCGCTGTTTTTCGCCAGTCTTCACTACCACCACTTGTGCTCGCCATGGGCTAGTGCTACCCTCAATAATCCCTTCCTTCAGGAGTCTTGCTACTTCGGATTTAATGAAGCTCCTATCCCCGGCACTGTACCGCCTGCTTTTGGTAGCGATGGGCTTACAGTCGCGGGTGAGGTTAGCGAACGGGGGGGGGGGGGGAGACTTTAAGCGTGGAGAGGCTGCAAATGGTGCGCGGCGGGCGATTTAAAAGCTGCTGGCTGCAGACTGTGAGTGGGGGGAGGGGTCCGCCGTACGCTAATGTGACACTTTTAAGGTGGCACTGAAAATCCAACCCCAGTAGAACGGCAGCGCAGAGATGGGGCAGGACAAGAAGTTTAAAATGTTTGTATTCTGTGCCCCTTACTGAAAGGGTCACTACACAGTAGCCACCGACGTCTGCTGAATGGGATTTGGAAGCCATAGAGATCCGATGGCGCGTTGGCAGGACCGGGAGAGAGTAACTGCGCACCGTGTCGGGGTGGATAAAGCTCTCCGTGCTCCCGCTGTCGAAAAGGCAGGCAGTGGCGCGGCCGTTTACCGTAATGTCCATCATGGACCTGGACAGTTGGTGAGGGAGAGATTGGTCCAGCGTCACGGAGGCCAGCGTATGGTCGAGCGAGTCGCTGTGGTCGTCAGACGAGGCGGTGGTTGAGTCCGGGTCACCCGCGATTGGAATTGGAGGCGTCCAAGATGGCGGACAAAATGGCTGCGCCCATGATCCCGATCCCCACGCGGCTGGAGGTGTCCAAGATGGCGGACAAGATGGCTGCCCCCACGGTTCACACGCGGCGCTGCTGGCGTTAGCGGTTTTACCTTTGCAGGCGCTGGCGTAGTGTCCTTTCTTCCCGCAGCCAGAGCAGGTAGCGTTTTTCGCCGGGCAGCGTGCTCTGGGGTGTTTTGCCTGGCCACAAAAGTAACATTTCGGGCCCTTGGACATCGCTGCAGCAGTTGGTGCCGGGGGTGGCGGTCCCATGACCCAAGGTTGTGGCGTCCACTGTGCGGAGCGGTTAGGGGAGAATGCGTCCATATTCCGGTGGGCCGCGTCTAGCGAGAGCGCGAGGGACACTGCCTTCTTCAGGTCGATTTCGCCCTTCTCCAGCAGTCTCTGCCGGGAGTAGTCGGACTTGAGGCCCGCAACGAAAGCATCTCGGATAAGTCCCTCCGTGTGTGTCGCGGCCGATACCTCTTTACAATCGCAGGCTCGGCCGAGTATCTGTAGTGCCCGTAGGAATGCCTCCACCGATTCCCCGGACTGCTGTTTGTGGGATCTCAGGAGGTGTCTGGCATAAACCGTATTTACCGGGCGTGTGTATTGTCCTTTTAGCAGATTGATAGCCGCCGCGTAGGTAGTCGCGTCCTGGATGAGCGTGTAGACTTGGTGGCCCACCTTGGAGGCCAGGATTTTTAGTTTGTTTCCATCTAGTGTCACGGCTGAGGCTTCCAGGTAAGCTTCGAAGCAACGCAGCCATTGTGCGAACTTGGTAGACGAACCCGCCTCTTGAGGGTCTAGGTCCAGGCATGTTGGTCTGAGGGCATTCAGCAGCGCCCGCTGCTCAGCGTTTGGTGCCGTCCTTTGCTGCAGCGCCTGCTGCTCAGCGTTTGGTGCCGACATTTTGTTTTTGTTAATAAAATTGATGCGCTATCAATTACTCATAAAAGACGGAGAGTTAGGAGAGTAACTAAAAGGCTTTTATTAACAAAGAACAGAGCATGCCTCTCGTGGTTGACTGGTTTCCAAGAAGGCAGGGGGCTGCAGAGCAGTCACCTTTATACCTGGGCATGTGGGTGGAGCCAGGGGCGGAGCCAGCTGAGGCATGCATAGATACAGTGTGCAACAACAACAACAACGGTGAACAACAATAACAGTGGTTTACCACAGTATGATTCCTGCCAGTGGAGAGTTTCCCACCCGGACTTCAGTTTTACTAGGGCTCCTTGATACCACACTTGGTCAAATGCTGCCTTGACGTCAAGAGCAGTCACTCTCAGCCTCACCTCTGGAATTCAGCTCTTCTGTCCATGTTTTGACCAAGGCTGTAAATGAGGTCTGGAGCAGAGTGATCCAGGCAGAACCCAAACTGAGCATTGGTGAGCAGGTTATTGGTAAGTGCCGCTTGATAGCACTGTTGACGACACCTTCCATCACTTTGCTGATGAGTGACATTAGACTGATGGGGCGGTAATTGTCCGGATTGGATTTGTCCCGCTTTTTGTGGGCAGGACATACCTGGGCAGTTTTCCACATCGTCAGACAGATGCCAGTGTTGTAGCTGTACTGGAACAGCTTGTCTAGAGGCACAGCTAGTTCTGGAGCACAAGTCTTCAGCATGATAGCCGGGATGTTGTCGGGGCCCATAGCCTTTGCTGTATCCAGTGCGCTCAGCCGTTTCTTGATATCATATGGAGTGAATCAAATTGGCTGAAGACTGGCTTCTGTGATGGTGGGGACTGCAGGAGGAGGCCGGTATGGATCATCCACTTGGCACTTCTGGCTGAAGATGGTTGCAAACGCTTCAGCCTTGTCTTTTGCACTCACGTGCTGGGCTCCACCATCATTGAGGATGGGGATATTCATGGAGCCTCCTCCTCCCGTTAGTTATTTAATGGTCCACCACCATTCACGACTGGATGTGGCAGGACTGCAGAGCTTTGATCTGATCCGTTGATTGTGGGATCGCTGAGCTCTATTTATAGCATGCTGCTTCCGCTTTTTAGCATGCATGTAGTCCTCTGTTGCAGCTTTCCCGGGTTGGCACCTCATTTTTAGGTACGCCTGGTTCTGCTCCTGGTAAGCTCTCTGCACTCCTCACTGAACTAGGGTTGGTCCCCTGGCTTGATGGTAATGGTGGAGTGAGGGATATGCTGGGCTGAGGTTACAGGTTGTGGTGGAGGACAATTCTGCTGCTGCTGATGGCCAGTTTTGAGCTGCTAGATCTGTTCTGAATCTATCCCATTTAGCACGGTGGTAGTGCCACACAACACAATGGAGGGTGTCCTTAGTGTGAAGACAGGACTTCGTCTCAACAAGGACTGTGCGGTGGTCACCGCTACCAATGCTGTCATGGACAGATGCATCTGTGACAGGTAGATTGGAGAGGACGAGGTCAAGTATGTTTTTACCTCGTGTTGGTTCTCTCACCATCTGCCGTAGGGCCAGTCTGGCAGCTATGTTTTTCAGGACTCGGCCAGCTCGGTTTCTAGTGCTACCGAACCACTCTTGCTGATGGACTTTGATGTCCCCCACCCAGAGTACATTCTGTGCCCTTGCTACTCTCAGTGCTTCTTCCAAGTGGTGTTCAACATGGAGGAATACTGATTCATCAGTTGAGGGAGGGTGGTAGGTGGTAATCAGCAGGAGGTTTCCTTACCCATGCTTGACCTGAAGCCATGAGACTTCATGGGGTCCGGAGTCAATTCTGTGGACTCCCAGGGCCACTCCCGCCCGAATTTATACCACTGTGCTGCCACCCCTGGTGGGTCTGTCCTGCCGATGAGACAGGACATACCCAGGGATGGTGATGGCGGAGTCTGCAACATTGGCTGAAAGGTATGATTGAGTGTATGACTATTTTAGGCAGTTGATTGATTAGTCTGTGGGACAGTTCTCCCAATTTTGGCACATGTTGTCAGCAGGGATGAGGGACTTTTAGTTACATGGATAGACTGGAGAAGATGGGATTGTTCTCCTCGGAGCAGAGCAGGTTGAGAGGAGATTTGATAGAGGTGTTCAAAATCATGAGGTGTCTGGACAGGGTAGATAGAGAGAACCTGTTCCCATTGGCGGAAAGGTCGAGAACCAGAGGACACAGGTTTAAGGGGATTGGCAGAAGAACCAAAGGCGATGTGAGGAAAATCATTTTTACGCAGCGAGTGCTTAGGATCGGAAATTCACTGCCTGAGAGGGTGGTGGAGGCAGATTCAATCGTGGCTTTCAAAAGGGAATTGGAAATTACTTGAAGGAAAAAAAATATCACCACAAGAGCCTCTACTGACCGTACGCCGAGAGTCTACTGACCGCACGCCGAGAGTCTACTGACCGCACGCCGAGAGTCTCTACTGACCGCACACCGAGAGTCTACTGACCGCACGCCGAGAGTCTACTGACCGTACGCCAAGAGGCTACTGACCGTACACCGAGAGTCTCTACTGACCGTACGCCGAGAGCCTCTACTGACCGTACGCCGAGAGTCTACTGACCATACCCAGAGAGTCTACTGACCGTACGCTGAGAGTCTACTGACCGTACCCAGAGAGTCCACTGACCGCACGCCGAGAGTCCACTGACCGCACGCCGAGAGTCTACTGACCGTACGCCGAGAGCCTCTACTGACCGTACGCCGAGAGTCTACTGACCGTACGCCGAGAGTCTACTGACCATACCCAGAGAGTCTACTGACCGTACGCCGAGAGTCCACTGACCGCACGCCGAGAGTCCACTGACCGCACGCCGAGAGTCTCTACTGACCGTACGCCGAGAGTCTACTGACCGTACGCCGAGAGTCTACTGACCGTACCCAGAGAGTCCACTGACCGTACCCAGAGAGTCCACTGACCGTACGCTGAGAGTCTACTGACCGTACCCAGAGAGTCCACTGACCGTACCCAGAGAGTCCACTGACCGCACGCCGAGAGTCTACTGACCGTACGCCGAGAGTCTACTGACCGTACGCCGAGAGTCTACTGACCGTACGCCGAGAGTCTACTGACCATACCCAGAGAGTCTCTATTGACCGTACGCTGAGAGTCTACTGACCGTACGCCGAGAGTCTACTGACCGTACGCCGAGAGCCTGTACTGACCGTACGCCGAGAGTCTACTGACCGTACGCCGAGAGTCCACTAACCGTACGCCGAGAGTCTACTGACCGTACGCCGAGAGTCTACTCACCGTACGCCGAGAGCCTGTACTGACCGTACGCCGAGAGTCTACTGACCGTACGCCGAGAGTCTACTGACCGTACGCCGAGAGTCCACTCACCGTACGCCGAGAGTCTCTACTGACCGTACGCCGAGAGCCTGTACTGACCGCACGCCGAGAGTCTACTCACCGTATTGCTGCACCTTTAAATGTTGATGAACATTTCATTGACCAGCAGGATTTTCGGCTGCGGTGTGACAGATGGTCCTGTAAAGTGTGCAGCTCATCTGGTGCGCCGCTTACCCTATTCCCACTCTATTGAAAGTGAGGGTTCCTCATTTCACAGTTCGCTCCGGTAACACGAGGCAGTAATTTACCCAAAGACGGTGAAAGCTCTTAGCTGCAGGTATATAGGTTGGTTCCAGTGGACAGCATCAGAGAGCTGGTTTTTCTTTCTTTTGAGCATCACTTCCGATTGCCCATCTCCCTCAGAAGGCCAATTTGCAAAACTTCGCTCTCCTCGGAAGCCCAGACACTGTTGACATTCAAATGGATTTGGGGATACAAACAAATGTAGGGCCTCCTTTATTGGGAGCCCGATTCTCTTGGAGGAAGGATCCTGGATTTCCCTTCCCCCCTCATAATTAATGTTCAATTTTTAAACACAGATTTAGGCTCCTAAAAATCAAGTCCACAGGTGTGTTTTTCAACAAACCATAAACATGTAACCTAGCGATGCTTCAATTAATTGCCATGGAAACCAGTACCCAAGAGGAGTATCAATTCACCTTATTAGTAGTGTGCAACAGGAGCCAACAACAGCTCCTTGTACCTTGTAATGCGCATCTCACCTGAAGCACTTGCAGCCTAAACATCTGCAAAACAAAAAATAAAAAAACAATGGAGATGGCCCTTGAATAGGTCCGTCAGCATCTCGGTCAGGCCACACTGCACTGCTGGACACAGATACCAGCAAAAAGGGACTCCAGCTCAGAGCTTCTCAAGTGTCGGCCTGGCTTTGTTAGAGGCATACTTGCCTCTGAATCAGGGGGTTGCTCGTTCAGGCCATGCTGAAACTCCTAATTTAGACCGACACACCAGTGCAGCAGGAAGGGAGTGCTGCATCGTCAGAGGTGCTTCAAGGCCTTGTCAGTCTCTTGACTACTTGAAGAGCAGGGAATTCTCCTGGTGTTCTGGCTAATGGTCTCTCCTCAACCAACACCACCAAAAAATAATTAGCTGGTTGTTCCGCCCACTGCGGTTTGTGGGATCTTGTGTGCAAAATGGCTTACCAACAAAGCAAGAGCCATTGCCGCTCAAATTAATTCACTGTACTCATTAATCTCCGACATGGGCAGTCAAACAGGGTTAGAGGTCAGGGGATAATTGGAACTAGGCATACAGATGCAACTTAGTTCCCAATTTAAAGTCGTACATTATGTCCACATTTATAATGGAAACTGTTGTGTAAACTTGTCACGCTGTAATTACTCCCTCCTGCCAGTGGTGGCACTACAGAGCCTCCACTGTCAGGAAGGTGTCATTACAGCGTGCCAATTTACCTGGGCAGTTTCCATTGTACATGTGGCTATAGGAATTGATAATGGGATGGTTGACAGGAAGCCCTGGCAGATGCTAGATTTTTAATAAATTGCAGATAGGTGTGAAGGGCTGTGCTGAGAAATGTGATCAGATGTTTCATTAATACAGGGTTCTTATTGCTGTTTGTGGGATCTTGCTGTGTGCAAATTGACTGCCACGTTTGCCTATATTACAACAGTAACTACATTTTGAAAGTGTTTTATTGGCTGTGAAATGCTTGGGACAGCCAGAGGTTGTGAAAGGCGCTATAAGAATGAAAATTCTTTCTTTCGCTAACTCCCTATCCACGCTGCCACACTCCCTTTAACACCGAGCACCTTAATAATTTATTCAACACGCCTCCTCTGTGGCACCTTAACAACCACTTTGTGAAAATCCATGTACATAACATCCACTGCATTTCCTTTATCCATTATTTCCTCAACAAACTCTTATAAAATTGATCAAACAGAACTTGAATTTTCCCAAATTTTGCTGGCTGCCCTTATGTAACCCATGTATTTCTAGATGAGCATTCATTTTATCTCATACTGTGGGCTCTAGCAGCTTACTGCTGACTGATACTTGGCTGAAAGTGGTCTATAGTTATTGGTTTATCCTCTTTTTTGAACAGGGGTGTTACATCGACAACTCTCCGGTCCTCTGACACAACTTTCATATTCAAGGATGCTTTAAAGATTCTGGTCAGAGCCTCTGCTATTCCCTCTCCGACTTCCCTCAATGTTCTAGGATGGATGCCTTCAGGGACTTTCCCAATCTGAGTTCTACTAATTTTTTTGTAATGCTTCCCATCAGCAGTTATCCTATCCAATTGCTCCACCTCTTCTCTTGTATAAGGTCAGCTGTGGCTCAGTGGGTAGCACACCTGCCTCTGAGTCAGAAGGTTGTGGGTTCAAGTCCCACTCCAGAGACTTGAGCACATAATTGAGGGCGACACTCCCAGTGCAGTGCTGAGGGAACGCTGCACTGTTGGAGGTGCCGTCAAAGCAAGGACCCCTCTGCCCTCTTGGGTGGACACAAAAGATCCACGGCACTATTCGAAGAAGAGCAGGGGAGTTCTTCTGGCCAATATTTATCTCTCAACCAACATCACTGGGGGGGGGAAAGGAAAAAGAGATTATCTGGCCATTATCTCATTGTTGTTTGCGGGAGCTTGCTGTGCGCAAATTGGCTGCTGCGTTTCCTACATTACAACAGTGACCACACTTCAAAAGTACGTCAATCTTTGGGATGTCCGGATCATGAAAGGCGCTATAGAAATGCAAGTCCTTCGTTTCTTTTTTTAACCCTTCCATTTCCACTACCACACTCGTGTGAAAACCAAGGCAAGACCTCTGGGTATCTGCCATTCCTTCATATTCCATAAAGGACATTTCCTTTCATTAGCATTACCATACTCTTCGTGCTCATAAAATCCTTTACAATTTCCCTTTATGTTCCCTGCCAGGCTTTCTCCACCCTCATCACAACAGCCCTTTTAATCTCCATTTTGGCATGATTTTTATTGTATTACATGTTGCAATTTGCTACATGCAAATTGTGTCTCCGATTTTTTTAAAAAAATATAAAAGCCAAATAATTTGCAATCTGCACTGAAAATTCCCAGCAATAAAAAATACCTGATTGACCCAGAAAGTCTCTAGCTGCTAATTTATAAAAAACAGCAAGAAACCCAGACTGACCTCGAACTCAGCCAAGCATCTGCTACAAGCCATGAATCAGTCTCTAATTGAATGAGTGCAGAGCAATTACACATTGTGACTGGCAAAGGGAAACGCACCTGCACTTTTAACAGCTCAGCGATACACTGGGTGTTACATGGCAGAATGCTGCTGTCCTTGTGTGACACCGAGATCCACGATCAAGGCACTAAAAGTAAAGCAGAGGTTTGGAATGCAGCATCCCAAACAGCAAGACTTGAACCTCAGGGACTCGGTGCAGCAGGGACAAGGTTGGTGCCTGCTAATGAAGGGACTGCGACAGCGAGTCTTGCTGAGAAGTCCAGCGAAAGGCCAAGGCCCACACGATGAAGGTGGAAGAGAATACACACTAATTAGGAGCAGGAGTCGGCCACTCCGCCCCTCGAGACTGCTCCGCCATTCAATAAGATCATGGCTGATCTGATTACTCCACATTCCCGCCTACCCCCGATAACCTTTCACCCCCTTGCTTATCAAGAATCTATCTATCTCTGCCTTAAAAATATTCAAAGACTCTGCTTCCACCGCCCTCTGAGGAAGAGAGTTCCAAAGACTCACGACACTCTTGTTAAGTCTGTGTGTTCTAGTTGTAATTACTAACACAGACTACAAGATTAAAGTTCAACAGGTCTTTACTGGTTGGAGGTCAGGACTATACTAAAATACAATATTACTACACAGTGCTTATATACCGGTGGTCACCACCGGTATTACGTATACAGCAGCCAGAGAAAGTAGTACATCTCTTAAGGTGGAACAGGCTTAAGTTCTCTTAAGGTGGAACAGGTTACATACACCACAATCCTCCCTTTTTAGCTTAACAGTCATATCCCCATTTAACATAACATAATAACATATATAACTTCAGGTATAAACAGTTCAAAGGTTCAGTCTCTCAGGAGGCCTTCTGATTCGGTTTGGATAACGCCTTTCAGTGGTCTCTGATTCCTGTTGCTGAGGTGACTCCTCTAGTTGGTCTCCCATGCATTGGGTGTTATCATCCTCAGGTACATTCCCTGCCGAGGTAGATGCTTCAGGTTCATTAACGTCTTCCACAGTTGTCTCTGTCGCAACCATGGGTTCGACCCTTGCTCTCGATTCTACCAGTTGATCCGCATGACGCCTTATCACATTGTTACCAATATCTACTGTGTACATTAGAGGTCCTTGTCTGGCCCGAATTGTTCCGGACTGCCATTTTTCGTTTCCACAGCCCCTTGCCAACACTGGTTGTCCTACGTCGAAACTTCGAGTGGTCTTGTTATTAATATGCCGGAACTGTTTGTTTTCCACTTCCCTCCGCACATTTGGTTTTAACAAGTCCAACCTGGACCGCAACCTCCTGTTATAAATCATCATGGCAGGACTTTGGTTAGTCACTGCATGAGCGGCGTTTCGATATGCCATTAGGAAATTGTCCACCTTGTGCTGTAGCGGAATCTGATCATCGTTCATGGCCTTTATTGCCTTTTTGAATGTTTGGACACATCTCTCGGCCAACCCGTTTGTCGCCGGATGATATGGGGCAGAGGTATAATGTTTCACCCCATTCTTCTTTAAGAATTTTTGGAATTCTTCCGACACGAACTGTGGTCCGTTGTTCGAACAGATCTGTTCTGGCAAACCGTTCCTTGCGAATATTGTTCTTAACACCGCAATTGTCTTTTCTGAAGTAGTGGTATTCATCTTGATCACTTCTGGCCATTTGGAATGTGCGTCCACCGCAATTAGGAACATGGAGTCCATGAATGGACCAGCAAAGTCAATATGTACGCGTTGCCATGGGGCTGAAGGCCATTCCCATGGGTGTAGTGGTGCGATCGGAGGTGCATTTTGCACTTTTTGGCACCCAGCGCAGCTTTTCGTCAACTCCTCTATCTGTTGGTCAATACCTGGCCACCATACATAAGCCCTAGCAAGACTTTTCATCTTAACTCCCCCCAGATGACCTTCATGCAGTTCTTTTAGAACTCTTTCCCTTAACTTGGGAGGAATAATCACTCTTGTCCCGTACATCAAAGTACCATGGCAGACGGACAGCTGGTCTCGCCTTGCCGAGAATGCCGGTAACAGAGGATCACCACGTGTTGGCCATCCTTAAACTGTCACCTCGTAGACTCTGGACAGTGTCGGGTCGTTCCTGGTTTCTCTTTCAATACTTGCATTGGTGACTGGTAAACACTCGATGATGGTCGAATGAAATAACTCAACAGGGTCAACTTTCGTCGTTTCTTCTTCTTCAGGTAGTGGCAGGCGCGACAGCCCATCAGCATTGCCATGCTGCTTCGTACCTTTGAATTATATTTGATATTGATGTGCCCCTAGGAAAAGGGACCATCTCTGGAGACGCTGTGCTGTCATCACTGAAACACCCTTCTTAGGGTTAAAAATGGATACCAACGGCTGATGGTCTGTCAGAAGTGTGAATTTTTGGCCCTGCAGGTAATGATTAAACTTCTTCACTCCCCATACAAGGCTGAGAGCCTCCCTATCGATCTGCGCATAGTTGCGCTCAGCGGAGGTCAATGATCTGGATGCAAACGCGACTGGCCTTTCCGTGCCATTTGGCAACTTGTGTGAGAGTACTGCCCCAATACCATATGGAGAAGCATCACAAGCCAACCGAATAGGCAGTGTCGGGTTGAAGTGAGCCAACACTTCCTCTGAGGTGATCAATTCTTTGCTTTTGCAAAATGCCTTCTTGCAGTTTTCGCTCCATTCCCATGGTACCCCCTTCTGTAAAAGAGCGTTCAGCGGGTGCAGTACCGTGGATAGATTTGGTAGAAATTTATGGTAATAGTTAATCAATCCTAGAAACGACCTCAACTGAGAGACATTATCCGGAGCGGGAGCCTTTACAACTGCCTCTATCTTGTCAGGAGACTTACGAAGCCCCTCCCGGTCAATGACATGACCACAGTACGAGATCCGCTTCTGGAAGAACTCACATTTCTGCCGATTTACTCTAAGTCCATACTCTTTCAGTCTGTTGAGCACCAGTTCCAAGTTTGCGAGGTGTTCTTCATCACCATCACCTGTAATCAGAATATCGTCCAGGTAACATTGTGTGCCTGGAATTCCCTGTAATACCTGCTCCATGGCCCTCTGCCAAATTGCTGGAGCCGATGCCACTCCAAAAACCAGCCTATTGTACCGGTACAAACCTCGATGCGTGTTGATCGTGAGGTATTGGCGTGACTCTTCTTCAACCTCCATCTGCAAGTACGCCTGCGCCAGGTTTATCTTGGTGAAGTGTTTCCCGCCAGACAACGAAGCAAAAATATCCTCAATCCGCGGAAGCGGATACTGCACCGTGTGAAGCACCGGATTAACGGTGATTTTGAAATCTCCACAGATGCGAACCTTCCCTGGTTCTCCTGGCTTGTTGCTCGAAGGACGTTTCATAACGGGAACAATGGGCGTAGCCCACTCACTCCAATCTACCTTAGCCAGTACACCTGAACGTTCTAGCGCTTCCAGTTCCGCTTCTACAGTAGGTCGTATTGCATAGGGTACCGGTCTGGCTTTAAAATTTTTTGGGTGTGCATGTTCATCAATCTTGATGTTTGCCGTAATTCCTCTCAGTGTTCCCAGTCCCTGCTGGAACACCTCTTTAGCATCATCCAATATTTTGGACAATCGTTTAGGTTTGACATCTGTTTCCCCGGAATCTACCGTTAGTGCCTTCAAGGAGTGCCAGTCCACATTCATTTTCCTAATCCACTCCCGTCCCAGTAGTGGTGGACCTCCTTCAGGTAGCACATATAAGTCCATTACTTGGCTTTCTTCGCCCTTGTGGACCACTTTTACCTCTATCTTTCCGATGGGGTACACTCTTTGCCCCGTGTATGTTTTCAATATAATCTCCGTATCCCGTAAGGGAATATGTTGGAATAACCTTTTGTAATCTTTCTTATTCATGACCGTCAATGCCGATCCAGTGTCCAATTCCATCTTTACTTGGACTCCTGCTATCTGAAGGGTGACCCAAATTGTCTGGAGATCTGCATCCTTACCAACGTTGTGTACTCTTAAGCTACCCAGTTCATTACTGCTAGCGTCTGAATCTGACTTCTGTTCGGTCGAACTGTTCTTTGTCACCTTGTGTACCTTTATGTATTTTCCTTGCGGTGACTTTTTGTTGCTGGTCTTCTTTCCTGACCGGCATACTTTAGCTATGTGGCCAAGCCTGCCACACGTTCTGCATTCTTGGTTTTTAAACCAACACTGGTTCTGATCGTGCGTTGTCTTTCCACAACGATAACATTTTACAGTACTCAAACCCAATTTATTTGTACTGAGTTCCGGTGACCGTAGCTGCATTACTGCCATGCCTCTCGCTGCGGCTTCGTGTGCTGCTGCCATAGTGACCGCTTTCTCAAGCGTCAGCTCATTCTCCTCGAGCAGTCGCTTTTGTGTATCTTCTTTTAATAAACCACACACAAATTTATCTCGTAGCGTCTCTGTCAGTCTCATTCCAAACTGACAGTGCTTTGCTAGCTTACGCAATTCCATTAAATATTCAGCATTGCTTCCATCCTTCAGCTGCAAAATTTAAATCGTTCCGCTAGCATCAGCGGCGTGGGGTTTAGATGATTTTTCAGGACAGTAACAATCTCCTCGAACGTCTTATCCGCCGGTTCATCTGGTGATAAAAGGTGTTTCAAATGCCCGTATGTCTTCGCACCCATTAAGTTTAATAATGTTAGTGCTTTCTCTTCATCTGGAATTTTATTTGCTTTACAATAATTTTGTATGCGTTCTACATACATGGCCCAATCTTCGATGTCGCTATCAAAGGTATTAATGTTCCCATGTTTAGGCATCGTTGCAATTTAATTTATTTTAATTTTTATCCAAGATGGCGGCTTCCCGCTTTTGTCTTCGTCCTCCGCCTACAAAATGGCGGTTTTCCCGCGCTTGGCGGTCTTCACCCGTCCCCCGACGCTGTCTCCGCTTCACCGCGGCTCTCGCGCCTTCAGTTGCCCCAGACGCTGCGCCTTTTTAGCCCGAATGCGGCCCGGCCCTTATCTCCGGTCGCGATCGATCTCACCGCCCTTATTCCTCCGTCTTCCCTCCCCGTCTGTACAGCCAACGCAGCCGACTTTCTGGTTGCATCGCTGCCCGGCTTACCCACCACCGAGGAAGAAAGAAGATAGCTGACAGCCGCTGATGGAGGCTTCGAGTTCAGGATGTCTTCTGCGCTCTGGTTTCTCGATGTCTGCCGCGCGCCGTGTCTTCCAGCAGGGTGATGAGGGTGGAAGCCTCTCTTCGACGTCCGTTCTGTGGACGAAGCCGCCGTGGATATAAACTGCCGCAGGGTAAGAATCGGACTCGTCGCCACTGTTAAGTCTGTGTGTTCTAGTTGTAATTACTAACACAGACTACAAGATTAAAGTTCAACAGGTCTTTACTGGTTGGAGGTCAGGACTATACTAAAATACAATATCACTACACAGTCCTTATATACCGGTGGTCACCACCGGTATTACGTATACAGCAGCCAGAGAAAGTAGTACATCTCTTAAGGTGGAACAGGCTTAAGTTCTCTTAAGGTGGAACAGGTTACATACACCACAACTCTGAGAAAAAATTTCTCCTCATCTCGGTCTTAAATGGGTGACCCTTTATTTTTAAACAGTGACCCCCTAGTTCTAGATTCTCCCACAAGAGGAAACATCCTCTCCACATCCACCCTGTCCAGACCCCTCAGAATAGCGGAGAGAGTTCTAAAATGTTGAGGTCCCGGCAAAGGAGCTGGAATAAAAGACAGTGAGAGGAGCCTTGCGGGGGTGGGGGTTGGGGTTGGGTGGGGTGGGGAGGGATAATATTGAGGGGCTATGCTACCATTCACGACAACACGGACTCGTAAAATTAACCCTTCAATCTCAATATTGAGGTCGGTGACGGGAGCAGCAGGAGAGTACAAGGCTTACCAATCTCGCAGACCGGCAGCGGCGTTCCAGAGCCACGTCACAATTCAAAAAGTGACGCGGGCAAGAGGAAGCAACTGATTGGGTGAGTATGGCCAGGTGAGTATTTATACTACTCTATAGTTTGACAGTTAAGGTTAATAGTTTATAAAGTTTAGAAGGTCTTAATTTTTGTGCTTATAGTTTCTAAGGTCTCTGTTAAATGAGAACATAAGAACATAAGAAATAGGAGCAGGAGTAGGCCATACGGCCCCTCGGGCCTGCTCCGCCATTCAATAGGATCATGGCTGATCTGAATCTAGACTCGCGTCCACTTCCCTGCCCTCTCCCCATAACCCCTAATTCCCTTATCTGCTAGGACAATGTCTATCTCCGTTTTAAATTTATTTAATGTTGCAGCTTCCACAGCTCTCTGAGGTAGCAAATTCCATAGATTTACTACCCTCTGAGTGAAGAAGTTTCTCCTCATCTCAGTTTTGAAAGGGCAGCCCCTTATTCTAAGATTATGCCCCCTAGTTCTAGTCTCACCCATCAGTGGAAACATCCTCACCGCATCCACCCGATCAAGCCCCCTCACAATCTTATATGTTTCGATAAGATCGCCTTTCATTCTTCTGAACTCCAATGAGTAGAGTCCCAACCTATTCAACCTTTCCTCATACGTCAACCCCCTCATCTCTGGAATCAACCGAGTGAACCTTCTCCGAACCGCCTCGAGAGCAAGTATATCTTATCTTAAATATGGAAACCAAAACTGCACGCAGTATTCCAGGTGTGGCCTCACCAATACCCTGTATAACTGCAGCAAGACTTCCCTGTTTTCATACTCCATCCCCCTTGCAATAAAAGCCAAGATTCCATTGGCCTTCCTGATCACCTGCTGCACCTGCATACTAACTTTTTGTGTTTCATGTACCAGGACCCCCAGATCCCTTTGTACTGTAGCACTTTGCAGTTTCTCTCCATTTAGATAATAACTTGCTCTTTGATTTTTTCTGCCAAAGTGCATAATCTCACACTTTCCAACATTATATTGCATCTGCCAAATCTCTGCCCACTCACTTAGCCTGTCTATGTCTTTTTGCAGGTTTTTTATGTCCTCCTCACTCACTGCTTTCCCTCCCATCTTTGTATCGTCGGCAAACTTGGATATGTTGCACTCGGTCCCTTCCTCCAAATCGTTAATATAGATTGTAAAGAGTTGGGGTCCCAGCACTGATCCCTGTGGGACACCACTAGTTACTGATTGCCAGCCCGAGAACGAACCATTTATCCCAACTCTTTGTTTTCTGTTAGATAGCCAATCTTCCACCCATGCCAGTATATAACCCCCAATCCCGTGATTTTTTATCTTGATCAGTAATCTTTTGTTTGGAACCTTGTCAAATGCCTTTTGGAAGTCCAAATACACTACATCCACTGGTTCCCCTTTATCCACCCTGTATGTTACATCCTCAAAGAATTCGAGCAAATTTGTCAAACATGACTTCCCCTTCGTAAAACCATGCTGACTCTGTCCTATTAAATTATGTTTATCCAAATGCTCTGATACTGTTTCCTTAATAATGGACTCCAACATTTTGCCAACCACAGATGTTAGGCTAACTGGTCTATAGTTTCCAGCTTTTTGTCTACTTCCCTTCTTAAATAAGGGTGTTACATTAGCAGTTTTCCAATCTGCCGGGACCTTTCCAGAGTCCAGGGAGTTCTGGAAAATGATCACCAATGCATCCACAATCCCTACCGCCACTTCTCTCAAGACCCTAGGATGTAGGCCATCAGGTCCGGGGGATTTATCCGCCTTAAGTCCCATTATTTTACTGAGTACCATCTCCTTAGTGATTTTAATTGTGTTTAGCTCCTCCCCCCCAATTGCCCCCGGTTTGTCCAGTGTTGGGATATTTTTAGTGTCCTCTACTGTAAAGACTGATACAAAATATTTGTTCAGCGTCTTTGCCATCTCCATGTTCCCCACCACTAGTTTCCCGGTCCCATCCTCTAAGGGACCAACGTTCACTTTAGCCACCCTTTTTCTTTTTATATAGCTGTAGAAACTCTTGCTATCTGTTTTTATATTTTTTGCTGGTTTACTTTCATAATCTATCTTCCCTTTCTTAATTAATCTTTTAGTTATTGTTTGCTGGCTTTTAAATGCTTCCCAATCTTTTATCCTCCCACTAGATTTGGCTAGCCCTTGTTTTCAGTCGAATACTATCCTTTATTACTTTACTAAGCCACGGATGGCTGTCTTTTCTTTTACTCCCCTTTTTCCTCAGTGGAATATATTTATCTTGAAAGATGTGAAATATCTCCTTGAATGTAGACCACTGCTCTTGTACCGTCTTACACTTTAATCTGTTTTCCCAGTCCACTTTAGTCAATTCTACCTTCATAGTCTCCTTTATTTAAGCTTATAGTACACTGGTTTGAGATCCAACTCTCTCACCCTCAAACTGAATTTGGGAATTCAACCATATTATGGTCACTCATTCCAAGGGGATCCTTTACTAGGACATTTTTTATTAATCCTGTCTAATTACACAGGACCAGATCTAAGATTGCCTGCCCCCTGGTTGGTTCAGTTACATACTGCTCAAGGAACCCGTCCCTAATACACTCTATGAACTCTTCCTCAATGCTGCCATGCCCAATTTGATTAGTCCAGTCAATATGAAAGTTAAAATCCCCCATGATTATAGCTGTTCCCTTATTACAAGCCCCAACTATTTCCTGATTTATACTCCGACCAATAGAGTTGCAACTGTTAGGAGGCCTATAGACTACGCCCACTAGTGACTTTTTCCCCTTATTATTCCTTATCTCCACCCAAACTGTTTCACTATCCTGATCCTTTGACCCAATATTATTTCTGACTATTGCAGTGATTCCATCCTTGATTAACATAGCAACCCCACCTCCCTTTCCTTCCTGTCTGTCCTTCCTAATTGTCAAATACCCTTGTATGTTTAGTTCCCAGTCATGATTATCTTGCAGCCATGTTTCCGTAATGGCCACCAGGTCATACCCATGTGTAGTTATTTGCACCGTCAACTCGTCAATTTTGTTATGAATGCTGCGTGCATTCAGATAAAGAACTTTCAAATATGTTTTCTGACAATTTATTCCTGCTTTTACCCCTTTTACTACTTTACCTTTATTATATACATTCTGTCCCTTCCTGACGCGCTCTGGTTTTTAATTCCCCCACTGCTACCTTGCTCTATTGCCTTCTCCGCTGTCATTTTTATTTCTCGCTCTCTTAAAACCTCCCCCCCACTAATTAGTTTAAAGCCCTCTCTACAGCCCTAGTTATTCGATTCGCCAGGATTCTAGTCCCAGCACTGGCCAAGTGAAGTCCGTCCCAACAGAACAGCTCTCTCCTGTCCCAGTACTGATGCCAGTGTCCCAGGAAGCAAAACCCATTTCTTCCACACCAGTCTTTGAGCCACACATTTAACTCTCTAATTTTATTTGCCCTAGCCAAATTTGCACGTGGCTCAGGTAGTAATCCAGAGGTTATTACCCTTGTGGTTCTGCTTTTTAATTTGGCCCCTAGCTGCTCAAACTCCCTCAGCAGAACCTCCTTCCTTGTCCTATCTATGTCGTTGGTACCAACATGGACCACGACAACTAGATCCTCCCCCTCCAAGTTTCTCTCCAGCCCAGAGGAGATGTCCTTAACCCTGGCACCGGGCAGGCAACACAGCCTTCGGGACTCTTGCTCTCGGCTGCAAAGAACTCTATCTATCCCCCTAACGATACTATCCCCTACCACTACAACATTTCTTTTAACTCCCCCCACTTGAATGGCCCCCCGCTCCACGGTGCTGTGGCCAGGTTGCTCATCCTCCCCGCAGTCCCTGTTCCCATCCTCACAGGGAGTAAGAGCCTCAAACCTGTTGGACAAGAGCAAGGGCTGCGGCACCTCCAACACTACCTCCTGGATCCCCGTACCTGCCGCAGGGAGTGCTAGTAAACAAGGGCCCTTGAGTATATCATTTAATTGTAGTGTAATTAGTGGTATTGATTTGATTTAATTTAAATTAATTAAAGGGTAAGTCATGACAGCACAGCTCGGCCCCATGGCATGTTCCTCCTGCACTATGTGGGAAATCAGGGACACTTCCTGTGTTCCTGACGACCATCCAGCTACAGCTACTGGCAGACCACATTGCGGTGCTGGAGCTGCGAATAGATACATACTGGAGCAGTCGTGATGCCGAGGACATCGTGAATAGCATGATTAATGAGTTGGTCACTATTACGTCCGTGAATGATTGAGACACGGACAGCAGGAGTGGAACAAAACACGTCTTTAATGATGGAAGTTAATAGTGAAACTAAAACAGAGGCTCACTAGCGCCTTTTATACAGGGGTGGTCACTGCCGGTACTGCAGTCTGAGACCAGTTATTCTCTTAAAGGTACATACACAACAATTCCTCCCCTTTTAGATAAACAGTACATAACATTCATTTAACAACTAAATGATAACTAATTACAATCACAATTACTGTTGCAAGATACATTGGTTAAGTTTAAGCAATTATAAGTTCAGTCTTTGAGGAGGCTTCCTGATTCTGTCTGGATAACGCCTCTTTGGGGTATCAGGTTCTTCTGGCAATGTTGAGTCGGGATCAATGTCGTTGTTTGGTTCATCTGCTTCCAATATTACCGGTTCTGCGGTAGCTGCAATTGGAACGTCGATTTCATTACCAGGTGTATCAGATCGTGGTGGGGAGTTGACGCTTTCCAGTGACTCTAGAATCTGGTCAGCATGGCGTCTTACAATGCTCTCCCCAACGTCCACGGTATACATGAGAGGTCCTTGTCGTGTACAAATCGTTCCTGGCTGCCATTTCTCTGTGCGGTAGTCCCAGGCCAAAACTGGTTGACCTATCTTAAAACTCCTGGTCGGCCTTTCATTCATATTCTGAAACTGCCTGTTCTCCGCATCTCTTCGGACGTTTGGCTTAACCAAGTCCAAGCGGCATCGTAGTCTTCGATTGAAGAACATCATGGCTGGAGTTTGGTTGGTAACCGCATGTGTCGCATTCCGGTAGGCAAACAAGAAGTTGTCCACCTTGTGTTGTAGGGGTATATCTTCATTACACATTGCCTTGATAGCCTTCTTGAATGTTTGGACAAACCTCT
Source organism: Somniosus microcephalus (assembly GCF_052327205.1). Lineage (NCBI taxonomy): Eukaryota > Metazoa > Chordata > Chondrichthyes > Squaliformes > Somniosidae > Somniosus > Somniosus microcephalus. Next base: position 11,004,663 of record NC_141011.1, on the reverse strand, counting down.
CGGCCAATCCATTAGTGGCTGGATGATATGGGGCAGATGTGTAATGCTTAACACCATTGTTCTTCAAGAACATCCGGAACTCTTCAGACACAAACTGTGGTCCATTGTCAGTGCAAATCTGTTCAGGCAGCCCATTCCTGGCGAATATGGTTCGTAAAACTGTGATAGTTTTTTCCATGGTGGTTGAGGACATTTTTATTACCTCTGGCCACTTTGAATGTGCATCCACCGCAATTAAAAACATCGAGTCCATGAAGGGACCAGCAAAATCAATGTGCACCCTTTGCCATGGAGATGAGGGCCACTCCCATGGATGCAGAGGAGCTTGTGGTGGGGCGTTTTGGACCTTCTGGCATCCTGCACAGCTCTTGGTCATCTCTTCGATTTCTCTATCGATTCCCGGCCACCACACAAACGCTCTGGCTAAGTTCTTCATTTTTACCCCACCCAGATGACCCTCATGAAGCTCATTGAGCACTCTATCCGTCAACTTAGGTGGAATTACTATTCTGGACCCACACATCAAGGTTCCTCTGCACACTGACAGCTGTTCTCTTCTCGGCGAGAATGCTGGCAGCAGTGGTTCGCCATGTGCTGGCCATCCCTTCACCGTTAAATCATAGACCCGTGATAGTGTCGGGTCATTCCGTGTTTCCTTTTCTATGTTTGCATTCGTCACAGGGAGACATTCGACTATGGTCGAGTGGAATAACTCCATTGGATCCACTGCAAGGTCGTCTTCTTCCACCGTCGGCAACGGTAGGCGTGACAATCCATCAGCATTTCCATGCTGTTTAGTTCCTTTGTACTCGATGTCATATTGGTGTGCCCCCAGGAAAAGGGACCATCTCTGCAGCCGTTGTGCTGTCATTATCGGTACGCATTTCTGAGGGTTGAAAATGGAGACAAGAGGTTGATGATCGGTTAGTAGAGTAAATTTTTGACCGTGCAGGTAGTGATTGAACTTCTTCACCCCCCACACTAGGCTGAGGGCCTCTATCAATCTGGGCGTAGTTACGCTCGGCAGAAGTTAACGAGCATGACGCAAAAGCTATCGGCCTCTCTAAACCATCAAGGAATTTATGTGACAGTACCGCCCCAATGCCGTAGGGAGACGCATCACACGCCAGTCTGATCGGCAGTGCTGGGTTGTAGTGAGCCAATACTTCCCTTGAAGTGATTAAGTCCTTACTCTTCTGAAAAGCACGCTTACAATCATCGCTCCATTTCCATGCTACCCCCGTTCGTAGCAGGGCGTTCAGTGGGTGCAGAGTTGTCGACAAATTCGGCAAAAACTTATGATAGTAATTCACCAATCCGAGGAATGACCTCAGTTGCGACACATTTTCAGGCGCTGGGACCTTAACAACCGCTTCAATTTTGTCAGGGGACTTATGTAACCACTCTTCATCAATCACGTGGCCACAATACGATATCTGTTTCTTAAAAAATTCGCACTTGGGGCAGTTGGCTCGCAGCCCATGTTCCCGTAGTCTAGTGAGCACCTGTTCTAGGTTGTTAAGGTGTTCACTGTCACCTTCACCTGTCACAAGGATGTCGTCCAAATAACACTGAGTCCCCGGAATCCCTTGCAGGACTTGTTCCATCGCTCTTTGCCATATCGCCGGAGCCGATGCTACTCCGAATACCAATCGATGATACTGGTAAAGACCTTTGTGAGTGTTTATCGTGAGATACTTCCTAGAGGACTCTTCAACCTCCATCTGCAAATATGCTTGTGCTAGGTCAATTTTTGTAAAACGCTTCCCTCCAGACAGTGAGGCGAAGATGTCTTCTATCCTTGGAAGAGGATATTGTACTGTGTGAAGGACTGGGTTCACTGTCACCTTGAAATCCCCACAGATGCGAATCTTCCTTGGCTCCCCGGACTTATTGCTTAACGTTTTCTTCATGACAGGAACGATGGGTGTCGCCCAGTCGCTCCAGTCGACCTTAGACAACACGCCTGCCTTCTCCAGCTCTGCCTCGACGGCTGGGCGAATTGCATATGGTACCGGTCTTGCTTTGAAAAACTTGGGAACTGCATTCTCTTCTATTTTTATCGAGGCGGTTACGCCTTTAAGCGTGCCCAGTTCTTGTTGAAATACCTCTTTGGCGTTAGCTAAGATTGTTGACAATCGTCCAGGAGTGACGTCTTCATCTTTTTTACCGTCCACCGTCATTGCATGAATGGAGTGCCAATCTAAGTTTATCTTCCTGATCCATTCCCGTCCCAATAACGGTGGTCCACCATTTGGCAGTATGTAGAGATACAATTTCCGTATTTTCTTGCCATTGTATTCGACAGGCACCCTTATTTTTCCTCTGGGGTATACTTTTTGCCCCGTATACGTCGTCAAGACGATGGATGTCTCTCTCAAGGGTATGTGTGAAAATAGCCGCTCGTAGTCTCGTCGATTCATGACGGTTAGTGCTGATCCTGTATCCAATTCCATTTTAACTTGGGACCCTGCTATCGTGAGGGTGACTCAAATGGTTCGGTGATCCTCTTTTGCGATTACATTGTGAAGTTTGAGACAGCTTAGCCTCCTGTTCCCGGATTCACTATCGCTTATCTGGTCTTCGGAACTACTGTCCGTCATCTTTTGTACTTTCTTGTACGGTTCCTTAGTAGCCTTTTTGTTGTCGCTGGTCTTCTTCCCAGACTTGCAAGCTCGTGCAATGTGTCCCATTTTCCTGCATTGCCTGCATATTTTGTCTTTGGACCAGCAGTCCTTCTGGTCATGGTTAGTTCTGCCGCAGCGATAACATTTTGCAAATCCCCGTGTCATTTTGTGGGTGCCGTATTCCTGCTGTTTTTGTTGAATTTCTGCAGCTCCCCTGGCTGCTGCTGCATATGATACTGCCACGCTGAAAGCCTTATCTAGCGTCAGCTCTTTCTCTGAGAGTAACTTCTTCTGTGTTCCTTCACTCAGGAGTCCACAGACAAATTTGTCCCGTAGGGTATCTGCCAGTCCTGCTCCGAACTGGCAGTGCTTTGATAGCTTGTGTAGTTCCGTAAGATACTCAGCATTGCTCTCATCTTTGTGCTGAGTTCTCCTGTGGAATTTAAATCTTTCTGCTATCAACAGCGGTGCAGGGTTTAGGTGTTCCTGCAGGACAGCAACAATTTCGTTAAAACTCTTCGCCTTCGGTTTGGCTGGAGTAATCAGGTCCCGCAATAGGCCGTACGTTCTAGCGCCCATTAAGTTTAACAATATCAATGCCTTTTTCTCCTCCGCTATTTCATTTGCCTCAAAATATACCTCGACTCTTTCCACATACGTGGTCCAGTCCTCTATTGTATTATCAAAAGCAGTGATACAGCCAGTCTTCGGCATCTTGCAAATCTAAAATGGCACCTCCCGCGCTTTGCCTTCTTCCCCGATTTAACAAAATGGCGCCTCCCGCGCTTTGCCTTCTTCCCCGCTGTTGTTAGCGCTGCTTTCCACGGTTTCTTGCGCGTTTAATATTTTTTTTTATTATTTTCCCGTCGTGGAACAACCCTGTGGGACTCTTGCCTCCCTCTTCACGGGTCTACACGCAGCCCGGCTTCGTAGCACCGGCTCCACCCTCTCTCTCTCTTCTTCCCGACAACGCTGCTCGGCCCCGTTGCAAACCACCCGCTCGAGTTCGCGACCGCCGCAGCCCAGGAAGGATCAGTGCACTACCTGCCACCAGCCCGATTAGCTGAAGCACCGTCGACAGGAACCAGGCCCCGCATCCGACAGCTTCTCCAGTAATCTTCAACTCTGCAACACAGGGCGGATGCCCACGGTCGACGCCCGTTTCTACTGCCTCTTACTTTCTTTTCTTTCTGGCCTTGACCTCTGCTCACTTCGCTGTAGGAATGGATCCCAGGAGGTGGTGCAGACTGTAGGTAGGTTCGTATCTGCTCGTTGCCAGTATTACGTCCGTGAATGATTGAGACACGGACAGCAGGAGTGGAACAAAACACGTCTTTACTGATGGAAGTCAATAGTGAAACTGAAAACAACAGAGGCTCACTAGCGCCTTTTATACAGGGGTGGTCACTATCGGTACTGCAGTCTGAGACCAGTTATTCTCTTAAAGGTACATACACAACAGTCACACCGCAGGTAAAGGCTGCACAGGCAGGAAGGGAATGAGTGACCGCCAGGCAGAGTAGTAGGCGCAGGCAGGTAGTGCAGGGGTCCCCTGTGGCCATTCCCCTCTCAAACAGATATACCACTTTGGATATCGCTGGGGGAAATGGCTTATCGGGTTAGCAGCAGCCAACTTCCTAACACCAGGGGTGGTTCTGCTGCACAGGACGGGAGGAAAAAGAGCGGCAGAGCTATAGTGACAGGGGATTCTATTGTAAGGGGAATAGATAGGCGTTTCTGCGGCCGCAAACGAGATTCCAGGATGGTATGTTGCCTCCCTGGTGCAAGGGTCAAGGATGTCTCGGGGCGGTTGCAGGGCATTCTGGAGGGGGGAGGGTGAACAGCCATTTGTCGTGGTGCATACACGTACCAACGATATAGGTAAAAAACAGGAGGATGTCCTAAAAGCTGAATATAGGGAGTTGAGGTAAATTTAAAAAATAGGACCTCAAAAGGTAGTAATCTCAGGATTGCGATCAGTGCCACGTGCTGGTCAGAGTAGAAATAGAAGGATATTTCAGATGAATACGTGGCTAGAGGAATGGTGCAAGGGGGAGGGATTCAAATTCCTGGGACATTGGAACCGGTTCTGGGGGAGGTGGGACCAGTACAAACTGGATGATTTGCACCTGGGCAGGACCAGGACCGATGTCCTTGGGGGAGTGTTTTCTCGTGCTGTTGGGGAGGGTTTAAACTAAAATGACAGGGGGTTGGGAACCCGAGCAGGGAGACAGAGGAAAGGGAAACAAGGATAGAAGCAAAAGACAGGAAGGAGAAAAGCAAAAGTGGCAGGCAGAGAAATCAAGGGTGGAAATCAAACAGGGCTACAGTAAATAATAATTCTAAAAGGACTAAGAGTGTTAAAAAAACAAGCCTGAAGGCTTTGTGTCTTAATGCAAGGAGCATTTGTATTAAGGTGGATGAATTATCTACGCAAATAGATGTAAATGGATATGATATCATTGGGATTACGGAGACATGGCTCCAGGGTGACCAAGGCTGGGAATTCAACATCCAGGGGTATTCAATATTCAGGAAGGACAGGCAAAAAGGAAAAGGAGGTGGGGTAGCATTGCTGGTTAAAAAGGAGATTAACACAATAGTAAGGAAGGATATTAGCTCTGATGATGTGGAATCTGTATGGGTAGAGCGGAGAAATACCAAGGGGCAGAAAATGTTAGTGGGAGTTGTATGCAGACACGCAAACCGTAATGTTGAGGTTGGGGATGGCATTAAATGGGAAATTAGAGATGCGTGCAATAAGGGCACAGCAGTTATCATGGGTGACTTTAATCTACATATAGATTGGGCTAACCAAATTAGTAACAATACTGTGGAGGAGGAATTCCTAGAGTGTATACGGGATGGTTTCCTGGACCAATATGTCAAGGTACGAGAGATCAGGCCATCTTAGACTGGGCATTATGTAATGAGAAAGGATTAATTAGCAACCTTGTTGTGCGAGGCCCCTTGGGTCGGAGCGATCATAATATGATCGAATTCTTCATTAAGATGGAGAGTGAAGTAGTTGACTCAGAGACTAGGGTCCTGAATTTAAATAAAGGAAACTATGATGGTATGAGGTGCAATTTGGCTAGGATGGATTGAGGAATGTTACTCAAAGGGTTGATGGTGGATAGGCGATGGCAAACATTTAAAGATCGCATGGATGAACTACAGAATTTGTTCATCCCTGTTTGGCATAAAAATAAAACAAAAAAGTTGACTCAACCGTGGCTAACAAGGGAAATTAGGGATAGCATAAGATCCACGGAGAGGGCATAAATTGGCCAGAAAAAGCAGTAAACTTGAGGATTGGGAACAGTTTAGGATTCAGCAAAGGAGGACAATGGGATTAAATAAGAGGGGGAAAATAGATTATGAGAGTAAGCTTGCAGGGAACACAAAAACTGACTGTAAAAGCTTCTATAAATGTGTGAAGAGAAAAAGATTGATGTAGTCAAGCGTAGGTCCCTTGCAGTCAGAATCAGGGGAATTTATAATGAGGAACAAAGAAATGGCAGACCAATTAAATACATACTTTGGTTCGGTCTTCACAAAGGAGGACACAAATAACCTCCCAGAGATGTCGGGGAACATAGGGTCTAATGAGAGGGAGGAATTGAATGAAATCGTTATTTGTAGGGAAATGGTGTTAGGGAAATTGATGGGATTGAAGGCCGATAATTCCCAGGGCCTGATAATCTACATCCTAGGGTACTTAAGGCAGTGGCCCTAGAAATAGTAGATGCAGTGCTGGTCATCTTCCAAAATTCTATAGACTCTGAACAGTTCCCATGGATTGGCGGGTAGCTAATGTAACCCCACTATTTAAAAAAGGTGGTAGAGAGAAAACGGGGAATTATAGACCGGTAAGCCTGACATCGGTAGTGGGGAAAATGCTAGAGTGCATTATAAAAGATATAATAGCAGAGCACTTGGAAAACAGCGACAGGATCAGATAAAGTCAACATGGATTTACAAAAGGTAAATCATGCTTGACTAATCTACTGGAATTTTTTGGAGGATGTAACTGGTAGAATAGATAAGGGAGAAGCAGTGGATGTGGTGTATTTGGACTTTCAGAAGGCTTTCGATAAGGTCCCGCATAAGAGATTAGCGTGGAAAGTTAAAGCACTTGGGATTGGGGGTAAGGTATTGACTTGGATATAGAACTGGTTGGCAGACAGGAAGCAAAGAGCTGGAATAAACAGGTCTTTTTCCGAGTGGCAGGCAGTGACTAGTGGGGTACCGCAGGGATCGGTGCTAGGACCCCAGCTATTCACAATATATATTAATGATCTAGACGAGGGAACTAGATGTAATATCTCCAAGTTTGCAGACAACACAAAGCTGGGTGGGCGTGTGTGCTGTGAGGAGGATGCAGAGAAACTCCAGTATGATTTGGACAGGTTGGGTGATTGGGCAGATGCAGTATAATGTGGATAAATGTGAGGTTATCCACTTCGGTGGCAAAAACAGGAAGACAGATTATCTGAACAGCAATAGATTGGGAAAAGGGGAAGTGCAACGTGATCTGGATGTCCTTGTGCACCAGTCGCTGAAGGTAAGCATGCAGGTGCAGCAGGCAGTTAAGGCGGCAAATGGTATGTTGGCCTTCATAGCAAGAGAATTTGAGTACAGGAGCAAGGATGTCTTGCTGCAGTTGTACAGGGCCTTGGTGAGACCACACCTCGAGTATTGTGTCCAGTTTTGGTCGCCTTATCTGAGGAAGGATGTTCTTGCCATGGAGGGAGTGCAGCGAAGATTCACCAGACTGATACCTGGGATGGCAGGAATGACGTATGGTGAGAGATTGGGTCGATTAGGCTTATATTCACTAGAGTTTTAGAAGAATGAGAGGGGATCTCATTGAAACTTATAACATTCTAACAGGGCTAGACAGACTAGATGCTGGAAGGATGTTCCCGATGGCAGGGAGTCCAGAACCAGGGGTCACAGTCTAAGGATAAGGGGTAAGCCATTTAGGACTGAGATGAGGAGGAATTTCTTCACCCAGAGAGTGGTGAACCTGTGGAATTCTCTACCACAGAAGGCAGTTGAGGCCAACTCATTAAATATATTCAAGAAGGAGTTAGATATATTTCTTAAGGCTAAAGGGATCAAGGGATATAGGGAGAAAGCAGGGACAGGGTACTGAGTTTGGAAGATCAGCCATGATCTCATTAAATGGCGGAACAGGCTCGAGGGGCCGAATGGCCTACTCCTGCTCCTATCTTCTGTGTTTCTATGTTTCAACACCGTGAGAACGTAGGGGCCAGGACGAGCGTGTGGGATGATACATGTGCAGCGCAGGACTTTTTCCTGTTGTGCATAAATAATTCAGTAACCTTGAAATGACACTAATGAATGTGTACCAATCTCCCGTCATCTGCTACTTTACATGGATTGTTGTTTCTGCTTAAACAGCGGACTGAGGAGTTTAAAATGAAGGTGTGGGGTGTGCGTGTGCTAATAATCGCCTCGCATAATGCCAACGCGACTGCTACTTTAACAGATTCTGTTCCACAGCTTTTGCTATAGCTCTTTAGCGGGTTAAGCACAAAACCATGAAGAAAAGCAAGGAGTTGACCCAGAGGAAGGCGGCCGTTGAGAGTGTGTGGCCTTTGCAGTAAAATCCAGAACACTTTGCTAAAATACAGTATGTTGCCTAATTCCGCACAGAATTCACAACCGATTTTCCTGTCCTGTCCAGCCCCCTCAAACTGCCAAGAATAATAAAAGCTTTTAAACCCTCAGCAATAATTTATGTTTTGCAACTGAATAGGCCTCACCTAGCTCACACAATGGCTGAGGTCTCTGTAAATTGATACAGATAAAAGGGATAATTTTCCCCTTGCACTAATGGTTTTCTCTGTCCATGAACGAAGGCACCTCAGTGTTCCACTAGACAGATCATTCCCAGGAATCTGCTGGTGCAAAAGCAAGACAAGACAACCTTTTTTTCCCCCCGCTCATACAAAGGGCAGTCGAAGTTTGGAGGTCTCTTCCACCCAAAAGGCTGTGGATGCTGGGACAATTGAAGCTGAAGATGGAGATCACTGGATTTCTGTTAGGGATATGGTACCTAAGTGGGCAAATGGTGTTGGGGTATGGCTAAGCAGGCTCAAGGGGCTGAATGGCCTACTCCTGTTCCTAATGAATCCAAGTTAACTATAAAATGGGCCAGCATAGCACTGAATAAATTGTCTACGAGGGGAAGAATTCCAGAAATCTGTGGGAATTTGCCATGGTCTAGTGTTTTCCACCATTCCCATCTCTTATAGAATCCTACAGCACAGGCTCTTTGAAAGAACTATCCGATTTAGACCCACACCCCAGGTTTTTCCCCCATAACTCAGCAAATTAGCCCTCTTGAAGCAGGGCCTTCACATCCTTCCTAAAGTGTGGCATAGTGGTTAGCACTGTTGCCTCACAGCGCCAGGGACCCGGGTTCGAATCTGGCCTCGGGCGACTGTCTGTGTGGAGTTTGCACATTCTCCCCGTGTTTGCGTGGGTTTTCTCCGGGTGCTCCGGTTTCCTCCCACAGTCCAAAGATGTGCGGGTTAGGTTGATTGGCTATGATAAATTGACCCTTAGTGTTAGGGGGATTAAATACGTGGGGTTACGGGGATCGGGTGGGATATGTGTCGGTGCAGGCTCGATGGGCCGAAATGGCCTCTATCTGCACTGTGGGGTTTCTGTGATTGTGATTCTGTGAAAGTGTGGTGCCCAGAATTGTACACAATACTCCAGCGGAGGCCTAACCAGTGGTTTGTAAAGGTTTAGCATAATTTCCTTGTTTTTGTATTTATAGCCCTCTATTTATAAAGCCAAGTATCCCATTCACTTTCTGAACCACCTTAGCAACTTGCTCTGCCACCTTCAAAACTTTGTGAATATGCACCCCCCCAGGTCCCTCTGCTCTTGCACCCCCTCAAAATAGTACCGTTTAGATTATACAGTACTGCCTCTCCATGTTGTTTCTTCCAAAGTGCATCACTTCACACTTATCTGCATTAAACTGCATCTGCCGTGTGTCTGCCCATTTCCCCAGTCTGAAGTCTGCTACTATCCTGCTCACTATGTACTATATTGCCAAGGTTATGTATCATCTGTAAACTTCAAAATTATTCTCCCTATATTCAAGTCCAGGTAATTTATATACAACAAGAAAAGCAATACTGACCCCTGGGGAACCCCACTGCATACTTCTCTTCAGTCAGAGCAACATCTGTTCACCACTGCTCTCTGCTTCCTATCCCTTAGCCAATTATGTACCCAAATTACCATCATCAATCTCATGTGCTATTTTCCGAATAAGTCTCTCCCCAACATTCTCATCCTTACAGGTAACACAAAATTCGACGAAAGTTAAAATGTTATTGGGTGAACACTGGAAGGCGTCAAACACAGAAACATGACCGGCTAAGAATTCAGTACGATTTCGCCTGGAATGATTTTGCTCACCTCTGTCCGGTGTGTAATAAGAATCTGAGCAACAAGTCTTTAAAAAAACGATGATACTACAGGAAACTCAGGGGAGTAGTAGTTAGAATGTGGCTATTTTCTTTGGACCTGTGTTCGAATCAAGCCGAGATTAAGGAGATGAAGGTTTCCTCTCTCTACCTAAAGAAACCTCTGGAGCAGTGAACCCATCGCCGAGTGGATGAAGTTCACGGCACAAACCAAACTAGAATTTCGATGTTTTGGCTCTCCAATGGCTCAGTGAGTGAAAGGGTTCGCCGTGGTACTGAGCCACACAGTTCAGGGATGCACACCCAAGTTTACTCCCAGTCTAAGCTCCGATAGCTCATCACAGGGGCAGTCGGGGTTCCCACTCCTGGTTGCTCTTGTTGACGGACCACGTTGACCGGATTGGGCTTGGATGTGAAGCCCCTCAAAGTCGAGCAAGCTGTTGACACCCACAAGTACAATTCTCCCAACGCACATTTCTTTTAAAATATAAAAGCGCAGTCGTTCACACATTCGAATAAATTCCTGGGGTGTTAAAATAGTGCAAATAGCAATTCATGCCCAGCAGGCTAAAAATAGCACATGGGGGAATTAAGCCCACCAGTCCGGGGGTTCAGAAGAATGGATGAGGTACCGAGCTGAATAGTTGCTGGCACTATACCCCAGAAAAAAGATTTGCATTTATATAGCGCCCTTCGACCACCTCAGGACGTACCAAAGCGCTTTGCAGCCAATGAAATAGCTTTGAAGTGGAGTCACTGTTGTGATGTAGGAAACGCAGCAGCCAATTTGCGCACAGCAAGCTCCCACAAACAGCATTGTGATAATGACCAGATAATGTTCAGTGACGTTGGTGGAGGGATAAATATTGGCCAGGACACCGGGGGGGGGGGGGGGGAACTCCCCTGCTCTTCTTCAAAATTGTGCTATGGGATCTTTTATGTTCACCTGAGGGGGCAGGCAGGACCTCGGTTTAACAACTCATCTGAAAGGCAGCACCTCCGACAGTGCAGCACTGGATTGTCAGCCTCGATTCTATGCTCAAGACTCTGGAGTGGGACTTGAACTCTCAGCCTGCTGACTCAGGCAAGAGTGCTGCCACTGAGCCAAGGCGGACACCAGTATGAGCCACAACCTTCAGTGGTGGCGGAGGCGGGGGGGGCGGTTGTGGCGAGAGGGGGCAGGGAGATCTTTCAGCACGTCGAGAGTACACATGTGCTGTCTGGAATCCTGCCTTTGTGTCGATCAACGCCTCGCCCAGACAATGCAGCTGCAGTCCACTTCAAATGTGATCATTACAGACAAAATTAATTCAGATCAGATTATTCCAAATTGAATTTGAATCCTTGGGGAAATTGCTTGCTGCCTAATGCTGTAGAACCCAGCTCAGGGAATCCGTTAATAGCACAAAGCCAACATTCACTGTAGTGCAGTAAAGGGAGGCTAGAATGAAGAGTTAGTTTGCATACAGACTACAATGACTGAAATAATTAACCTGCATAATTTACAATAAAGGTTTTGTTCCCTCTGAGAATTCAAAGATCTAAAAAGAAGCTTCCTGAAACATTGCAGGTTTTTATCATTTTTGCAGGAGAGCCAATATTGAACTGTCGCGCTACCCCCACAATGACAGACAGCCACCCCCCCTTTACATCACCTCCTCTTGCAGGTCCTCCTGCAGCCCATGTGGTGATGGACCTGCTTCCTGATGACCCACAAATGCTACTCTTGACCAGGTACCGAGAGAGGAAGAGTGGGCTCCTTCCAATTCCTCCATCTCCTCCCAGGAAGATGCCCAGCCTCTGCCAAGCACCTACCTGCCCACAACATTTTCAGAGCAGAAACTTAACCAAGTAGCAGCTTGACTGCCCTCCCGGCCATTCCCTCACTCTGTGCTGGCAATACTCAAGTGTTGTTACATGTTCATTTTTATTGCATCTAAAGCACATTATTAAATTAAAGGAAGTGCCCACAGTACAACACATTATGTACTGACGTGTGTGAACAGGAAGGGGTGGCAGGACTTCACATGTCCCCAGAGTGCAGCTTGGAACAGAGTGTTAAGCTGCGAGTTTGGCTTGGGCAGGGCTAAGCAAGCTCTGTGCTGGAGAGCAGGAGAGAGTAATTAATTAACTGGTCTAATCTGGTTCTGTAACTGCCAGAGAGCTCACTTACTGAAATCTCAGCAGTATAAATAAGGGAGGCGAAGTGAAGTGGAAGAGTGAGTGAGCAAGCAAGCGTGTGCTTTCTTTGTCAGCTTCCAGAAGAACAGGAGTTAAAAAGCTGCACGAGAGGGGACAGAGAACCAGCGGGAGTTCGGCTCTGTGACACCCCCCAACCGCATTTGGAGAAAAATAAAAAGGTGACATCACAGGGAAAAGGGTGAGTGATTGGTTGGTGAGTATTTTGCTCACTTCCCTTATCTTTTAAAGCCCAGGAAGTTTATTAGTAATTGTAAGGTTTCATTAGTACTAATTTACTAGCAGTAATGAATCTTAAGGTGTAGTAGGGTTTGTTAATTATTAATTAATAAAAATAAATTAAGACTCAATAAAGATGGCAGGGCAGGTGATGTGTTGCGACTGCAGTATGTGGGAGCTCCTGGACGCCAGTGTGATCCAGGGTGAACACATCTGCGGTAAGTGTCTATGGCTTGAGGAACTTCGGCTCAGAGTTGATGAGCTGGAGGCTGAGCTGCGGACACTGCGATGCATCAGGGAGGGGGAAAGTTACCTGGACACTCTATTCCAGGAGGCAGTCACATCCCTTAGGATAGGGTCTTCTGATTTGGTCAGTGGTCAGGGACAGGAGGATGTGACTGCGAGTGAGGCAGGTATGGGGACCCAGGAGGTGGAGGAGCCTCAGCCTTTGCAATTGTCCAACAGGTTTGAGGTTCTTGTGGCCTGTCTGGATGAAAGCGGTGGCTGCAGGGTGGATGAGCAAACTGACCATGGCACCGAGGTACAGGAAGCCATTCAAGCAGGGGGAGTTAATAGGAATGTAGTGGTAATTGGGGACAGCATAGTCAGGGGGATAGATACAGTTCTCTCTGGCCAAGAGCGAGAGTCCAGACGGCTGTGTTGCTTGCCCGGTGCCAGGGTTCGGGACATCTGCTCTGGGCTGGAGAGGAACTTGCAGTGGGAGGGGTAGGATCAAGTGGTCGTGGTCCATGTAGGTACCAACGACATAGGTAGAATTAGGAAAGAGGTTCTGCTGAGAGAGTATGAGCAGCTAGGGGCTAAATTAAAAAGCAGAACCTCATGGGTAATAATGTCTGCATTATTACCTGAGCCACAAGCAAATTGGCATAGGGTAAATAAAATTACAGAGATGAATGTGTGGCTCAAAGACTGGTGTGGGGGAAATGGGTTTCAATTCCTGGGGCACTGGCACCAGTACTGGGGAAAGTGGGATCTGTATCGTTGGGACGGTCTTCACCTGAACCATGCTGGGGCCAGTGTGGTGAGTCGTATAACTCGGGCAGTAGAGAGGGCTTTAAACTAAATATTGGGGGCATGGGATCAAATTTGGGAAGATGTGGTAATTGTAGTGTATGTGCCTTTAAGACAGAACTACTTTTACAGCTCCTGTATACTGTAGTACTGGCAGTGACCACACCTGTATATAAGCCTTGCGCATGCCTCTGTACCCCCAGTCTTGAGACTACCCTCCTCCATTAAATACCTGTTTATCGTTAAGTTACAGCATCCGTGTGGTTATTGAAAAACAGCATACTCTCAGAATCAAGGATCTAACAGTGGCGACGAGTGTCGATTCAAATCTACCTGCAACTCTGCATTTCCCTTCGAGGATTCGCTCCAGGAGGGCGGAGTAACAAAACAAAAAGTCGAGGCCAGGAACACGGGCGTCGACCACGAGCAACCGCCCAGTCATCCGGCAGAGAGTGAACATCGCAGGGGAGGCTGTGGAGAGCCAGGCTTGGTTCCCCAGCCACGACGATCAGCAAGAGACTGACGACAGGTCCAGCGCAGACCCTTCCCGGACAGCGGTGGCTGGAGCCGACCGACGGCGGAGAGAAAGCCGAGCAGCGTCGACAGGGTAAGACAGAGGATGAAGCGCACAGGGCGCAGCCGGGGGTTGAAAACCAAGCGGCGTCGAGAGAAAAAAACAAAAAACCGGAGCGAGGGTAAAGCAACAGCCTGGTTCAGGACCGAGCGGCTTCGAGGAAAAAAAAAGAACGCGCAGAGCACAGCCAGGGCTCAAGGACTGAACAGTGTCCGCGGGGAGAAGAAGGAAGAGCGCGGGAGACACCATTTTTAGAAGCCGCAGCGGAGAAGAAGGGCGAGCGCGGGAAGGAAGGAAAGCGCGGGAGACACCATTTTGTGCCAGCGGAGAAGAAGGGGAAGCGCGGGAGACGCCATTTTTGAAAGTTAAATCACACCCAGGGATGCCGAAGAGTGGCAGTATCTCTACGTTCGACAATGAAGTTGAAGATTGGGCGACATATGTGGAACACATTGAGGTGTACTGCAGGGCGAATGAAGTGCCAGATGCTAGGAAAGCGCTGGTTTTGTTAAATTCCATGGGTGCAAAAACTTATGGGTTACTGCGAAATCTAATAACCCCAGAGAAGCCGGTGAACAAGAATTTCGAAAGCATAGTAGAAATCCTACAGGACCACTTAAACCCCACACCGCTGCTGATAGCAGAACGATTTAAGTTCCATAAAAGGAACCAACACAAAGACGAAAGCAATGCTGAGTACCTAACGGAACTGCGCAAGCTATCGAAACACTGCCAGTTTGGAGCAGGACTAGCAGATACGTTATGGGACAAGTTTGTGTGTGGGCTACAAAGTGAAGGAACCCAGAAACGGCTTCTATCAGAAAAGGATCTTACGCTGGACAAGGCTTTCAGTATGGCAGTATCACACGAAGCAGCCGCAAGGGGAGCTGCAGAGATATAACGGAGACCGCAAGAATATGGCACCAATGAAATGACCTATGGAACAGGGAAGTGCTATCGCTGCGGCAGAACAACACATGACCAGAAGGATTGTTGGTTCAAGGACCAAGTGTGCAGACAGTGTGGAAAAGCAGGACACATAGCAAGAGTCTGCAGGTCTGGGAAGAAAACCAACAGTAAGAAATCTCCACAGGAGAAGTACAAAAAGGTACACCAGGTGATGGACAGTGGTTCAGACGAACAGAAAAGTGACACAGACTCCGGAAGCAAGGAGCTGGGTTGTCTGAAACTACATAAGGTAACCAAAATGGAGGATCACCAGACTGTCTGGGTTACACTCAAGATAGACGGAGTCCAAGTGAAAATGGAATTGGACACAGGATCAGCCCTAACAGTCATAAACCAAAGGGACTACCAGTGGCTATTTTCACATATACCCTTGAAAGCTACAGAGATCGTCTTGAAGACGTATACGGGGTAAAAAGTCTACCCC
Organism: Somniosus microcephalus; assembly: GCF_052327205.1. Lineage (NCBI taxonomy): Eukaryota > Metazoa > Chordata > Chondrichthyes > Squaliformes > Somniosidae > Somniosus > Somniosus microcephalus. The sequence continues at coordinate 10,989,141 of NC_141011.1, read as the reverse complement.
AAAGGAAAAATAAGGGTGAAAGTGATATACAAAGGCCAGGAAATACCTAAAATGGATATATATGTATTGCCAGATGGAGGACCACCACTGCTAGGACGTGAATGGATCCGGAAGATACAATTAGATTGGCATTCCATACAGGCACTGAAGGCTGAGGCCAAAAAGGATGACGACGTCACACCTGGACGACTGTCAAAAATGCTAACTGACGCAAAAGAAGTGTTCCAGGAGGGACTAGGAACACTAAAAGGCATAACAGCAACGATTAAAATAGAGGAAAATGCAAGCCCAAAGTTTCTTAAGGCCAGACCAGTGCCTTATGCGATCAGACCAGCTGTCGAAGCAGAGCTGGAAGGGTTGGAACGATCAGGAGTACTGTCCAAAGTGGACTGGAGCGAGTGGGCTACACCCATCGTTCCTGTAATGAAGAGGTCATTGAGTAATACGCCTGGGGAACCAAAGAAGGTCCGCATCTGTGGGGATTTTAAGGTGACAGTGAACCCAGTCCTTCACACGGTACAATATCCGCTTCCACGAATTGAGGATATTTTCACCTCGCTATCTGGAGGTAAACGCTTCACCAAAATTGATCTAGCCCAGGCGTACTTGCAAATGGAGGTAGAAGAAGCTTCGAAACAATACCTTACGATTAACACTCATAAAGGTCTCTATCAATACAACCGGCTGGTGTTCGGGGTAGCCTCGGCTCCGGCTATCTGACAAAGGGCAATGGATCAAGTCCTGCAAGGGATTCCAGGGACCCAGTGTGATTTGGACGACATCTTGGTCATGGGCGAAAATGAGAGTGATCACCTCGCCAACTTGGAGAAGGTGCTCACCAGATTAAAGGAATATGGGCTACGAGCTAATCGCCACAAGTGCGAGTTTTTCCAGAAACAGATCTCGTATTGTGGCCACGTCATCGATGAAGAGGGGTTACATAAGTCCCCTGAAAAGATTGAGGCAGTAGTCAAGGCTCCAGCCCCGGAAAATGGGTCACAACTGAGGTCGTTCCTCGGGCTGGTAAACTACTACCACAAGTTCTTACCAAATTTGTCCACGGTATTACACCCACTGAACACCCTACTGCAAACAGGGGTACCATAGAAGTGGGATGACGAACGTAGACAAGCTTTCCAGAAGTGTAAAGAATTGATCACATCAAAAGAGGTGTTGGCCCATTTCAACCCAGCGCTACCAATTTGTTTGGCATGTGCTGCATCACCCTATGGTATTGGAGCGGTGCTGTCGCACAAATTCCCAGACGGGTTGGAGAGGCTAGTAGCCTTTGCGTCTCGGTCACTAACCTCAGCCGAGCGCAACCATGCCCAGATTGACAGGGAGGCCCTCAGCCTAGTTTGGGGAGTAAAAAAATTCAACCACTATCTGCATGGGCAGAAGTTCACCTTGCTGACTGACCACCAACCACTTGTCTCCATCTTTAATCCTAAGAAGGGCGTTCCAGTGATGACTGCACAACGGTTACAAAGATGGTCCCTGTTTCTAGGGGCGAATCAATATGAAATAGAATATAAAGGCACGAAACAGCATGGGAACGCTGATGGGCTATCGCGCCTGCCACTGCCTACTGTGGAGGAAGCACCAGCAGTGGACCCTATCGAGATATTTTATTCGTCAATAATTGAACGATTGCCAGTAACGAACGCGGATATAGAGAAGGAGACCCGCAATGATCCGAGGCTGTCTCGGGTATATGATTTGATGGTGAGGGGATGGCCAACACATGGCGACTCACTGTTGCCAGCATTCTCATCCAGAAGAGAACAGCTGTCAGTATGCCAGGGGACAGTGATGTGTGGATCCAGAGTGGTGATTCCACCCAAGTTAAGGGAGAGTGCGCTAAATGAGCTACATGAAGGTCATCTGGGGGGAGTGAAAATGAAAAGCCTTGCTCGGGCTTATGTGTGGTGGCCGGGAATCGATCAACAAATCAAAGACCTAACTAAGAGCTGCTTAGGATGCCAGAAGGTCCAAAATGCACCACCACATGCCCCTCCACACCCATGGGAGTGGCCCTCCTCTCCATAGCAACGGGTGCATATTGATTTTGCTGGTCCATTCATGGACTCAATGTTCTTAATAGCAGTGGATGATCATTCGAAGTGGCCTGAGGTGATAAAAATGTCCTCAACCACTACAGAGAAAACGATTGCAGTCCTACGGACCATATTTGCCAGAAACGGTTTGCCAGAGCAGATTTGCTCTGATAATGGACCACAGTTTGTGTCCGAAGAGTTTCAAAAATTTATGAGAAGGAATGGGGTAAGGCATTACACATCCGCCCCGTATCATCCTGCCACAAATGGATTGGCTGAGAGGTTCGTACAAACCTTTAAGAAGGCGATAAAGGCCATGTGCGACGATGAAATTCCACTACAGCACAAGATGGACAATTTCTTATTAGCCTACCGAAACGCGACACATGCAGTTACCAACCAGACCCCGGCCATGATGTTCTTTAACCGAAGGTTGAGATCTCGTCTGGACTTGCTCAGACCAAATGTGCGAAGAAATGTTGAGGACAAACAATTCCAGCACATCAATGAGAAGCCGACAAGGAGCTTCAATGTAGGACAACCAGTCTTGGCCCGTGACTATCGAACAGAGAAATGGCAACCCGGAACGGTATGCACAAGGCAGGGGCCATTAATGTACACAGTAGATGTTGGGGAGAACATTGTGAGACGCCACGTCGATCAGATCTTAGCGTCACAGGAACGCGTCAACCCCATGTCTCGAGTACCTGGGGATGAACCCGACATACCGGTAGCATCTACCTCAGAACCAGTAGCAGTGGAACCCGATGAACTACCCGATGAAAAGGGGTCAGAATCGCCTCTGCACCAAGAACAAGAACCTCAGGAAAGGCGCTATCCCGAAAGGGTCAGGAAGCCGCCCCAAAGACTGAATCTATAAATGGACTATTGTTGTTTAATGTACATGTTCAAGTGTTAATTGTTATTTGAATATTAGGGGTACTACTAATCTAAAAGGGGAGGAATTGTAGTGTATGTGCCTTTAAGACAGAACTACTTTTACACCTCCTGTATACTGTAGTACCGGCAGTGACCACACCTGTATATAAGCCTTGCGCATGCCTCTGTACCCCCAGTCTTGAGACAACCCTCCTCCATTAAATACCTGTTTATTGTTAAGTTACAGCATCCGTGTGGTTATTGAAAAACAGCATACTCTCAGAATCACGGCTCTAACAGTAATTCAAAGATTAGAGACAAGGTAATAAAGAAAGGTATTCATATGGGAAATAATAAACAGACTGTGACAGGAAGGGATAGAGAGTACAAATCTGAGAGTAAATCAACAGATAAGGCTAGAGGTTACAAAAATAATAAAGGGACAAAACTAAAGGCTCTGCATCTGAATGCACGTAGCATTCGAAACAAAACAGATGAACTGATAGCGCAAATAGAAATAAATCAATATAATCTGATAGCCATTACAGAAACATGGCTGCAGGATGACCTAGATTGGGACCTGAATATTGAAGGGTACATGACATTTAGGAAGAACAGGAAGGTGGGAAAAGGTGGGGGGGTGGCTCTGTTAATTAATGATGGTATTAGCACAATAGAGAGGGATGACCTAAGTTCAGGAAACCAGGATGTAGAAGCGGTTTGGGTAGAGATGAGAAATAATAAAGGCAAGAAGTCACTTGTGGGAGTGGTGTACAGGCCCCCTAACAGTAACCACATGGTAGGATGGAGTATAAAGGAAGAAATAATGGGAGCTTATCAGAAGGGTACGGCAATAATCATGGGGGATTTTAATCTGCATATAGACTGGAAAAATCAGATGGGTAAAGGTAGCATAGATGAGTTCATGGAATGTTTTCGGGATACTTTCTTACAACAGCATGTTCTGGAGCTAACCAGAGAGTCGGCTAAACTAGACCTGGTATTGTGCAATGAGATAGGATTAATTAATGACCTCATAGTGAAGGCGCCCCTAGGTAGCAGCGATCATAATATGATTGAATTTTACATTCAGTTTGATAGAGAGAAGAGTGGGTCCAAGACTAGTATTTTAAACTTAAATAAGGGCAACTATGAGGGCATGAAAGCAGAGCTAGCTAAAGTAAACTGGCAAATTAGGTTAAGGGATAGGTCAATAGAGTTGCAGTGGCAGACATTTAAGGGGATATTTCAAAATACACAGAATATATACATTCCAACAAGAAAGAAATATTCCAAACTGAGGACCCACCATCCGTGGCTAACTAAAAAAGTTAAAGATCGTATTAAACTTAAAGAAAAAGCATATAATTGTACAAAAATGGGCGGCAGGTCAGAAGATTGGACAGAATATAAAAAACAGCAAAGAATGACTGAAAGATTAATAAGGAGAGAAAAATTAGAGTACGAGAGAAAGCTAGCTAGAAATATAAAAACAGATAGTAAGAGTTTCTATAGATATTTTAAAAAGAAAAGAGTTAACAAAGTGAGCACTGGTCCTATAAAAAGTGAGTCTGGGGAATTAATAATGGAAAATAAGGAGATGGCAGTTGAATTGAACAGGTATTTTGCATCGGTCTTCACTATAGAGGATACAAGTAACATCCCAGAAATAACCGTAAATCAGGAAATGGAAGGGAGGGAGGAACTCAAGAAAATTACAATCACCAGGGAAGTGATACTGAGCAAATTGTTAAATTGTTGCAGCTGCGGGCTGACAAGTCCCCGGGTCCTGATGGACTTCATCCTAGGGTCTTAAAAGAAGTGGCTCGTGAGATAGTTGATGCGTTGGTTTTAATTTTCCAAAATTCCCTAGATACGGGGAAGGTTCCATTAGATTGGAAAATAGCGAATGTAACTCCTTTATTCAAAAAGGGAGGGAGCCAGAAAGCCGGAAACTACAGGCCAGTTAGCTTAACATCTGTCATAGGGAAGATGTTAGAAGCTATTATTAAAGACATTATAGCAGGGCATTTAGAAAAGTTCAAAGTCATCAGGCAGAGTCAACATGGTTTTGTGCAAGGGAAATCATGTTTAACCAATTTATTGGAGTTCTTTGAGGAAGTAACAGGTGCTGTGGATAAAGGGGAACCGGTGGATGTACTGTACTTAGATTTCCAGAAGGCATTTGATAAGATGCCACATCAAAGGTTATTGCGGAAAATAAAAGCTCATGGTGTAGGGGTAACATATTGGCATGGACAGAAGATTGGCTAGCTAACAAGAAACAGTAGGCATAAATGGGTCATTTTCTGATTGGTAAGATGTAACGAGTGGTGTGCCACAGGGATCAGTGCGGAGGCCTCAACTTTTTACAATTTATATAAATGACTTGGATGAAGGGACCGAAGGTATGGTTGCTAAATTTGCTGATGACACAAAGATAGGTAGGAAAGTAAATTGTGAAGAGGACATAAGGAGGCTACAAAGGGATATAGATAGGTTAAGTGAGTGGGCAAAGATCTGGCAAATGGAGTATAATGTGGGAAAATGTGATGTTGTCCATTTTGCCAGGAAGAATAAAAAAGCATATTATCTAAATGGTGAGAGATTGCAGAGCTCTGAGATGCAGAGGGATCTGGGTGTCCTAGTGCATGAATCTCAAAAGGTTACTATGCAGGTACAGCAAGTAATTAGGAAAGCGAATAGAATGTTATCGTTTATTGCAAGGGGAATTGAATACAAAAGTAGGGAGGTTATGCTTCAGTTATACAGGGCATTGGTGAGACCACATCTGGAGTACTGTGTACAGTATTGGTCTCCTTATTTAAGGAAGGATGTAAATGCGTTGGAAGCAGTTCAGAGAAGGTTTACTAGACTAATACCTGGAATGGGCGGGTTGTCTTATGAGGAAAGGTTGGACAGGCTAGGCTTGTATCCGCTGGAGTTTAGAAGAGTAAGAGGTGACTTGATTGAAACATATAAGATCCTGAGGGGTCTGGACAGGGTGGATGTGGAGAGGATGTTTCCTCTTGTGGGAGAATCTAGAACTAGGGGTCACTGTTTAAAAATAAGGGGCCACCCATTTAAGACAGATGAGGAGAAATTTTTTCAGAGGGTCGTGAGTCTTTGGAACTCTCTTCCTCAGAGGGCGGTGGAAGCAGAGTCTTTGAATATTTTTAAGGCAGAGGTAGATAGATTCTTGGTAAGCAAGGGGGTGAAAAATTATCGGGGGTAGGCGGGAATGTGGAGTAATTGGATCAGCCATGATGTTATTGAATGGCAGAGCAGGCTCGAAGGGCCGAGTGGCCGACTCCTGCTCCTAATTCGTATGTATGTAATGAGCCAAGCTCTTCATCTCGGTCACTGTCGAGGGAGAAGGAGGTCAACGTGACCCACTCGTGCCATGTTCCAGCAGTTACTTGTGCAGTGGTTCCCCCTTGCCTTCAGTTTCTGCCCTATTCCCCCAAACGAATGAGCAGTGCAATATTGGTCAGATCTATAAACTCCACGGTTCTCGCATTCAACTACAAAACAAAGCCAGAAACTTTGAGAGTGATCACGTCTGAATTTTGAGTTTCAGCAACTCTCGAATTAAAATGTTTCCAGGAGTGGGAGGGGAGAATGGACCATGGCAGGTATGGGATAATTCCCGACAGCTCTTCACCTTAATGGCTCAGTTAGCAAGTACATGGAATTATGGTTCCTGCCTCAGATTACAATCCAGCGACTCTTGTTGGAAAGTGTGCACGTGCAGACGCCAGGTGAGGGTAGTATTAGATTCAGCCATCATGCTTTCTGTGGACCAGTGGCCAGGTGACTGTGTCCTAGCAATGGCCAGCACCTTCAGAAGTGAGGTGGTGAAAATTGGCCAAAACCATTGAATTTCTGGAGACAGCATACAAGATGTATGATCAATCCTTTATGCAGCCTTCAAAACACACTTCCAACATCTTGGGATGAATGAAGATTCTTAAAGTTTCTCATGTTACTTATCATAAAGTAGAAATTGCATTATTAATTTAAAAAATAGGAAAAGTTATCACTTAAATCTAGAATTCAACGCTTGCCGGTCATAAAAGATCTGTAACATGACCAGATTGGATTGAACAACTTTTAAAAGAAAGGGGGGTAAAAATACAAGCTGAAGATACACTGCCCGCCATCTTGTATGGCGAGGCTGTAAGGATCCTGGGTTTGGTCAGAGTTCAATCTCTCAAACTACCAGCTTTCCTCACTTTCCTGCCAGGCCAATCGAATAGGGGAACCTCTTTAGACTTGAACAAACTCATCCGTTCTTGCCCCATTAGTTTTCAACCAACGTCTCAGACTCCTCTCAGATATACCGCTTTGGATACTGATGGGGGGGATGGCTTACCAGGGGAAGGTAGCAGCAGCCAACTTCCTGGCACCAGGGGTGGTTCTGCTGCACAGGATGGGAGGAAAAAGACTGGGAGAGCTATAGTGATAGGGGATTCTATTGCAAGGGGAATAGATAGGCGTTTCTGCGGCCGCAAACAAGACTCCAGGATGGTGTGTTGCCTCCCTGGTGCAAGGGTCAAGGATGTCTCAGAGCGGCTGCAGAACATTTTGGAAGGGGAGGGTGAACAGCCAGTTGTCGTGGTGCATATAGGTACCAACGATATAGGTAAAAACCGGGATGAGGTCCTAAAAGCTGAATATAGGGAGTTAGGAGGTAAATTTAAAAAGTAAGACCTCAAAGGTAGTAATCTCAGGATTGCTACCAGTGCCACGTGCTAGTCAGAGTAGAAATAGAAAGATATTTCAGATGAATACGTGGCTAGAGGAATGGTGCAACGGGGAGGGATTCAAATTTCTGGGACATTAGAACCAGTTCTGGGGGAGGTGGGAACAGTACAAAACGGACAGCTTGCACCTGGGCAGGGCCGGGACCGATGTCCTGGGGGGAGTGTTTGCTAGTGCTCTGGAGGAGGGTTTAAACTAAAATGGCAGGGGGTTGGGAACCTGAGCGGAGAGACGGAGGAAAGGGAAACAAGGATAAAAGCAAAAGACAGGAAGGAGAAAAACAAAAGTGGCAGGCAGAGAAATCAAGGGTTTAAATCAAACATGGCCACAGTAAATAATAATTCTAAAAGATCTAAGAGCGTTAAAAAAACAAGCCTGAAGGCTTTGTGTCTTAATGCAAGGAGCATTTGTAATAAGGTGGATAAATTAGCTGCGCAAATAGAGGTAAACAAATATGATATGATTGGGATTACGGAAACATGGCTCCAGGGTGGCCAAGGCTGGGAACTCGATATACTGGGATACTCAATATTCAGGAAAGATAGGCAAAAAGGAAAAGGAGGTGGGGTAGCATTGCTGGTTAAAAGAGGGGATTAACACAATCTAAAGGAAGGATATTAGCTCTGATGATGTGGAATCTGTATCGGTAGAACTGAAAAATACCAAGGGGCAGAAAACGTTAGTGGGAGTGGTATATAGACCTCCAAACAGTAATGCGGAGGTCGGGGATGGCATCAAACGTGAAATTAGAGAAGCGTGCAATAAGGGCACAGTAGTTATCATGGGTGACTTTAATCTACATATAGATTGGGCTAACCAAATTAGTAACAATACCGTGGAGGAGGAATTCCTGGAGTGTATACGGGATGGTTTCCTGGACCAATATGTCGAGGAACCAACTAGAGATCAGGCCATCTTAGACTGGGTATTATGTAATGAGAAAGGATTAATTAGCAATCTTGTTATGCGAGGTCCCTTGGGTCAGAGCGATCATAATATGATCGAATTCTTCATTAAGATGGAGAGTGAAATAGTTGACTCGGAGACTAGGGTCCTGAATTTAAATAAAGGAGACTACGATGGTATGAGGTGCGAGTTGGGTAGGATTGATTGGGGAATGACACTCAAAGGGTTGACGGTGGATGGGCAATGGCAAACATTCAAAGATCGCATGGATGAACTACAGAATTTGTTCATCCCAATTTGGCATAAAAATAAAACAAAAAAGGTGACTCAACTGTGGCTAACAAGGGAAATTAGGGATAGCATAAAATCCAAGGAGAGGACATATAAATTGGCCAGAAAAAGCAGTAAACCTGAGGATTGGGAGCAGTTTAGGATTCAACAAAGGAGGACAAAGGGATTAATTAAAAAGGGGGAAATAGAATATGAGAGTAAGCTTGCAGGGAACATAAACACTGACTGTAAAAGCTTTTATAGATATGTGAAGAGAAAAAGATTGGTGAAGTCAAGCGTAGGTCTCTTGCAGTCAGAATCAGGGAAATGTATAATGGGGAACAAAGAAATGGCAGACCAATACATACTTTGGTTCTGTCTTCACAAAGGAGGACACAAATAACCTCCTAAAGATGTCGGGGAACATAGGGTCTAATGACAGGGAGGAACTGATAGAAATCAGTATTTGTAGGGAAATGGTGTTCGGGAAATTGATGGGATTCAGGGCTGATAAATCCCCAGGGCCTGATAATCTACATCCTAGGGTACTTAAGGAAGTGGCCCTAGAAATAGTAGATGCATTGCGGGTCATCTTCCAAAATTCGATAGATTCTGGAACAGTACCCATGGATTGGAGGGTAGCTAATGTTACCCCACTGTTCAAAAAAGGGTGGTAGAGAGAAAACGGGGAATTACTGACCGGTAAGCCTGACATCGGCAGTGGGGAAAATGCTAGAGTCCATTATAAAGGATGGAATAGCAGAACACTTGGAAAAAAGTGACCGGATCGGACAAAGTCAACATGGATTTACAAAAGGTAAATTGTGCTCAAATAATCTACTGGAATTTTTTGAGGATGTAACTGGTAAAATAGATAAGGGAGAACCAGTGGATGTGGTGTATTTGGATTTTCAAAAGGCTTTCGATAAGGTCCCGCATAAGAGATTAGCGTGTAAAATTAAGGCACATGGGATTGGGGGCAAGCTATTGACTTGGATAGAGAACTGGTTGGCAGACAGAAAGCAAAGAGTTGGAATAAACGGCTCTTTTTCCGAGTGGCAGGCAGTGACTAATGGGGTACCGCAGGGATCGGTCCTTGGACCCCAGCTATTCACAATATATATTAATGATCTGGATGAGGGAACTAGATGTAATATCTCCAAGTTTGCAGATGACACAAAGCTGGGTGGGCGTGTGTGCTGGGAGGAGAAACTCCAGTATGATTTGGCCAGGTTGGGTGATTGGGCAGAAGCATGGCAGATGCAATATAGCGTGGATAAATGCGAGGTTATCCACTTTGGTGTCAAAAACAGGAAGGCAGATTATTATCTGAATGGCAATAGATTGGGAGAAGGGGAAGTGCAACGAGACCTGGGCATCCTTGTGCATCAGTCGCTGAAAGTAAGCATGCAGGTGCAGCAGGCGGTTAAGAAGGCAAATAGTATGTTGGCCTTCGTAGCGAGAGTGTTTGAGTACAGGAACAAGGATGTCTTGCTGCAGTTGTACAGGGCCTTGGTGAGACCACACCTTGAGTATTGTGTGCAGTTTTGGTCACCTTATCTGAGGAAGGATGTTCTTGCCATGGAGGGAGTGCAGCGAAGATTCACCAGGCTGATACCTGGGATGGCAGGAATGACGTATGAGGAGAGATTGGGTCGATTGGGCTTATACTCGCTGGAGTTTAGAAGAATTAGAGGGGATCTCATCGAAACTTATAAAATTCTAACAGGACTAGACAGACTAGATGCTGGAAGGATGTTCCCGATGGTCGGGGAGTCCAGAACCAGGGGTCACAGACTAAGGATAAGGGGTAAGCCATTTAGGACTGAGATGAGGATGAGTTTCTTCACCCAGAGAGTGGTGAACCTGTGGAATTCTCTACCACAGAAGGCAGTAGAGGCCAGTTCATTAAATATATTCAAGAAGGAGTTGGATATATTTCTTAAGGTTAAAGGGATCAAGGGATATGGAGAGAAGGCAGGGACAGGGTACTGAATTTGGACGATCAGCCATGATCTCATTGAATGGCGGAGCAGTCTCGAGGGGCCGAATGGCCTACTCCTGCTCCTATATTCTATGTTTCTATCACCATCCCTGGGTATGTCCTGTCCCAGTGGCAGGACAGACTCACCAGAGGTGGTGGCGGCACTGTGGTATACTGTCGGGAATGACGCTGGGAGTCCTCAACATTGACTCCGGACCCAATGAAATCTCATGGCATCAGGTGAAACATGGGCAAGGAAACCTCCTGCTGATTACCACCTCCCGCCCTCCTTCAGCTAATGAATCAGTACTCCTCCTTGTTGAACACCGCTTGGAAGAAGCACTGAGTAGCAAGGGCACAGAATGTACTCTGGGTGGGGAACTTCAATGTCCATCACCAAAAGTGGCTCGGTAGCACCACTACTGACCGAGCTGGCCGAATCCTGAAGGACAAAGCTGCCAAACTGGGCCTGTGGCAGATGGCGAGAGAACCAAAATGAGGGAAAAACCTACTTGACGTCGTCCTCACCAATCTACCTGTCACAGATGCATCTGTCCGTGACAGTATTGGTAGCAGTGACTGCCGCACAATCCTTGTGCAGATGAAGTCATGTCTTCACAGAGGACACCCTCCATCATGTTGCGTGGCACTACATCCGTGCTAAATGGGATAGATTCAGAACAGATCTAGCAGCTCAAAACTGCGCATCCATGAGGCGATGTGGGCCATCAGCAGCAGAATTGTATACCACCACAATCTGTAACCTTGTGGCCTGGCATATCCCTCACTCTACCATTACCATCAAGCCAGGGGACCAACCCTAGTTCAATGAGGAGTGTAGAAGAGCAGGCCAGAAGCAGCACCAAGCATACCTAAAAATGAGGTACCAACCTGGGGAAGCTGCAACACAGGACTACATGCATGTTGAACAGCGGAAGCAGCATGCTATAGACAGAGCGAAGCGATCCCTCAATCAACAGATCAGATCAAAGCTCTGCAGTCCTGACACATCCAGTTGTGAATGGTGGAGGACAATAAATGCTGGCCTCACCAGCGATGCCCACATCCCGAGAATGAAAAAGAACTGAAGGCCCAGTGCAGAAGAGAACATCAAGCCAACTGTGAAAACCACCTGTTACAGGTAATAATTATCGATACAGGTTTCTGCTATAACTATCTTCTCTACTGTGATAATCAGTATATCACTTGACTTACTGTGAGTAAAGCCATGAGTAACCAACTAGTTATAGTGATCATTGCAACCTACAAAACTGGGGGCGTGACAGATGCATCAGCCAAGAAAATCAATCGTGCTCTAACTTCAGTTTTTTGATCATCTGCTGAAGGTGCTACCTTGTGCTGGGTATGGTCCCATGACACTCTCCGTAGTCTCATGCAAGTGGTTTCTCACCATGAGCGCATCAAGACAATGGGGAGCGCAACATGGTGGGCCCATCCCATCCCATCCCCGCCGGAGCTGCAGCCTCGCGCTCGTTTTCTCTTCTACAAAAAGTGGGAAGCCTGGCCGGCTGTCACCTCCTGAACCCAGGCACACGAAGGCCAACTGCAGCACTCCAGCCACTACCATCCCGGCTCAGTACAGACTAGAGATCAAACTTGGGACCTTCTGGCTCAGGTACACACAGCCTTTACCATGTCGGCCAACACGAGGTAGGTAGCCCAACTGATCTTTTACTAGTGTAATACCCACTGGAAATGTTATGTACGCTAAGTATGGTTATCAATCTTTAACTTACACACTGTATTATCATTGTTATAAATCCCTGGGTTAAAGTTGCCCATGTGAAGGTACGGCAAGAACTTTTAAGGACACAATGTGACTAAGAGCAGACTTTCCATAATTCTGCACCAGTATCAACTGTTGCAGACAGTGAGGCTGTGCAGTCTCCAGGCAGAAACCCCAGGAGGAAGGGGTGGAGTCGGGTTTTTAAAAGATGGAGTCGGGTTTTTAAAAAGAGCGAGAGCGGGAGCAGAGCCCGGCAGTTTAAAAGAGCGAGGCCCGAGAGCGCGAGCAGAGCCCGGCAGTTTAAAAGAGCAAAGCCCGAGAGCGCGAGCAGAGCCCGCCAGTTTAAAAGAGCAAAGCCCGAGAGGCCCGAGAGCGCGAGCAGAGCCCGGCAGTTTAAAAGAGCGAGGCCCGAGAGGCCCGAGAGCACGAGCAGAGCCCGGCAGTTTAAAAGAGCGAGGCCCGAGAGTGGGAGCAGAGCCCGGCAGTTTAAAAGAGCGAGGCCCGAGAGCGCGAGCAGAGCCCGGCAGTTTAAAAGAGCGAGGCCCGAGAGCGCGAGCAGAGCCCGCCAGTTTAAAAGAGCAAAGCCCGAGAGGCCCGAGAGCGCGAGCAGAGCCCGGCAGTTTAAAAGAGCGAGGCCCGAGAGCACGAGCAGAGCCCGGCAGTTTAAAAGAGCGAGGCCCGAGAGCGCGAGCAGAGCCCGGCAGTTTAAAAGAGCGAGGCCTGAGAGCGCGAGCAGAGCCCGGCAGTTTAAAAGAGCGAGGCCCGAGAGCGCGAGCAGAGCCCGGCAGTTTAAAAGAGCGAGGCCCGAGAGCGCGAGCAGAGCCCGGCAGTTTAAAAGAGCGAGGCCCGAGAGCGCGAGCAGAGCCCGGCAGTTTAAAAGAGCGAGGCCCGAGAGCGCGAGCAGAGCCCGGCAGTTTAAAAAGGAGTGACTGGAAGAAAAGACGACGGGAGCTCTGAAAAGAGGGCTCAGGAGGCAAATGGCTGCCGCATCCCGTCCCGGGCTTCCAAACTCGGCCGCCGCCCTTCGTATTAGTAGCTCTGCATCCAGAACTCAAAGTGGGATTCAGTGATCGTGAAGAGAATTCAACGAAGGGGTTCGGAGTCGTAAGTCTTGCAGACATTATACATACCATGAGCTCCAACTTAAGCGCGCCAACGAAAGAGTGCACTCGAATTTGGACACAGGGACAGATTCTCCTTTGAATCCATGTAAATGGAGAATGTATGTTTATTATGTCTAGATTCATTCTAATGTATGCAAATGTCTAATTTAGTTCATTGACCTGTAATCTTCTTATACTGTCTGACGTTAAAACTATAAAGTAAGATAATTAGAATTAAGCCATAGTAGTAGTGATCTCCTTACTGGACTATAGAATACTGTCTACAACAGAGACCACATCTCACATATATCTAGAGAACCGTGAAGGGGTTACACTAGCAAGCAACCTCTAAGTTAACATAAACCCCCTTCCCACCACACATAAAAACACACCCATTAGGAAGGAGTTAAAAACTGTAAGTTTCCAGCTTTTCACTCGTGGTTTAGGAAGTCCTCAAAATACAGATGTACAACTCCCTAGTAATTCTAGATCTAGGTCACTGTGGTGGATTCAGAGCAGCCAAAACAATGAAACAACCACAGATTAAAATGTGTTTACAACAGATAAGCAGTAAAGTAATACGAGCAGCATAGTAAACCCACTAAGTGAGTCCTTCGAGGGCTGACTTTCCTTCCCAGCTGTTCAACACAAACATACACAAGCTATGTGTATATTAACGTGGTGCATTATCACGAACAAAACATTAATGCACTTTAGCCCAAGTTGCCAAAAATGTTCCTGGTTCAGCACCAGGATTGGTGTTGATGAGCTTTCGACTCGTTAAGGGCTGGTCAACCACTGATTAAAAGAAAGCATGGACATTTACTCTTGCGTGCTTTCAGTCCGTGTCGCTGAAATGATGTCTGCCGCACAAGTGGCAATGAGGCAGTGGCAACAGTCGCAGAGGTCCAGCACAGAGCAAAGTAGGAGCCATTGCAACGAACAACTTGACCGTTTCAGTTCAAGCAGCAACATGGGGGACATCAGCAAGTTTCAGTTTGTTGGAAGAGGATCAGCAGAGCGACAAGGAACTTGGCGATCATCAGCAGGGAAGCTGCTGATCACTCGTGCCATCTCCTGGTGCCAGGCCTGCAACCAAGAGCAATACCAGCAGTGGTAGGCTTAAACGGCACTTGGTTTTGCCAACAGGCTCTATCCAGTAGACTTGGCAAGGATTAGTTTCCAGTTCCCTGCTGGCTGCCCAGCTCATATCTTGGCACGGTAGTGACTACATCAACACCAGTACATATTTTCGCTAAATGTGGCATTCCAACGATACAAGGTGGAATCGAGCCCAAACATCCTCTGACATCCACGAACAGGAAGAGATCAGCAGATGAATGTCTAAGTGATCATTGAATTACGGTGCATGTGAAAGAACTTTCCAGCCAGTTTTCATGGCGCTCAGTTTGTAACACTTATCGTGGTGTGAAGACAAGCTGGATAAGGACTCCTTGGTGATGTGGGTTTGAAACACGGCTTGTGATGCTGTTGTTCATGTTTCCAGAAGATGAGCAGCCATAAGCCGTAAAGGAAAAAGCAAGAGGTGGTGGTGGGGGAAGAGGCAGAAAGTGGTGAAGGCAAGCTAGTAGAAACTCAACAAGGGAGTGCTACACTGTTGGAGGTGCCGTTTTTTGGATGAAACATTAAACTGTGGCTCCACCTGCTCTCTCAGGTGGATGTAAAAGATCCCATGGCACTATACAAAGAAGTTCAGGAGAGTTCTCTGTGTCCTGGCCAATATTTATCACTAAAAACAGATTATCTGGTCATTTATCTCATTGCTGTTTGTGAGAGCATGCTGTGCGCAAATTGGCTGCTGTGTTTTCTACATTACAACAGTGACTCCACTTCAAAAAGTACTTCACTGGCTGTTAAGCGCTTTGGGAAGTCTTGAAAGGCGCTATAGAAATGCAAGTTCTTTCTTCACTCTACTACTGTTATGTGATAGAATATTGCAAGGATTGTGTGTGGCAGGCACCCGAGTGGTCTGACAAGACCTGCTTGCCCGATTGTGTGGCAAGCCCAGAATGTCCTGTGTGATCCAGGAACTGATGCGGGCGCTCGCTCGCTTTTGGGTGTCTCTCCCGTTACTTGCCTAGAGGCAGTTGCAGAAGGGGACGTTTGGTGACTCGAGAGCCACCCACCGTTCCACTGCTTCGACTTGCACGTTCCTATTGGAGGCAGAGTTCTCGCACCACCACAGCTTTGTGCATTGCACTCCCACAAGGTCTTGGCATCCCTCCGTCGTAGCTCCCCGCAGTCGATCTCCAAGTGCTCTGAAGCCATTTATTATTGAGTCTTGGGCCCGGAATACTTCAACATCAGAAGAAAAGTTTGAAAGATGCTGCAACGGTGCGTGATCCTTGCATGCCTGATGTCTCCCCTACAGGTAGCACTGATGCTGCTCAACAGTAGTCTCCAGAGTACATCAGCCAGGTGTGTACCAAGTGGCTGGTGCACCCACTTGTGCTCCTGAAGCATCTTCCAATTTCTAGTTGGCCCCACAAGGTTGGAATCGTGAAGGGCATCAGCAAGGCCCACGACGCGGTTCGGCTCTTCTTCAACCGTCAGCTCTCCCTATGCCACACTCGTCTACCTCCTATTGTAAATCACCAAGACCCTCCAAAATGTGCATCTCTGGGCTGGTGCTCATTTGAAGTGGTGAGGATACCGAGACCGGTTGCCGAGAACCTGGCTTGCTGCTCCTGGGGTTCTTGCATATCCGGTGCGGAAAAGTCACAGCCGGCCAATCTGGGCCTCTTTCCCCAAGGTATGGACGAGTCATCCCAATTACTATTTCGATTGCCCCCTCACCCAGCACAACTGGAACTCTAGAGCGAAGTACAGCTTTGTCCAGAGGCCTGCAATTGGTGGCCGATAATCCGAAGCACACGGTCTGCCTAAATATTCCACCCTAACTGCTTTCCACACCAGGTCCGACAAACCGCCTCATCTTCCGGAGTACAACTCATCATCAAAACATCTGCAACTGTGCCAAGAAACTCCAACTGCCATGGCTTGTATCTGTCTGATCCTGCAACCATCTCAAATGCTCTGTGCATTGACTCATCCGTGAATAATCCATTACTTATAAAGGCTGCCCTCATTTCACTTTCCTCTTTCTAGAACGTCTTAGAAAAAAATTTCTAGAGAAAGTTACAGTAGTCATCGCATCTCAGCAGCTCCCCTTTTTATTTTTATAAAAGAATATTTTGACATTTCAAAATATTAACCAAAACCAGGAGGAGGAAAGCAGTAAGGAAAGAAGGAGGGAGAGAAGGAGAGGGAGGTTAGCGGCCTTTGAAACAATGTTTAGAGAGAGATAGGATGATGAGGAAAAGCCCAGCTAAAGCCAAGGGCTAAAGAACAACAAATAGTGGACATGCCAGATCAGAGGGGTGTACAGTCACCTCTCTCAATGCTTTAGCTTCTCAACAATTAAATACCTTGGCCTAGAAATTCGGTGGGCTGCGCCACCAGTTAGCGCCTAAAGAGGGCACTCATTGGCTTTAGCGCCACTGGCCACGCCTCCCGCGATATTTAGCTGGGGCGCTAATGGCGGCATTAACCTGTTGCGCTGCGCCGCCTCCGATGACGTCATCGGTGTGCGCAGTGCCCCGCTACCGCCCCGATCTCGATATTTGGCAGCGACCGCCTCTGTAGCGCCGTTCGCTAATCGCGCCCGGTTCACGGGGCCTACCTGTGGCGGCAGTGGCGCAAATTAAGGTGGAGGTGCGGGGCGGCCGTTTTTTTCACCGGCCGCCTGCCAGCACCTCCGTCCCCGGCCTCCTGATCGCCCCCCGCGGCATTGCCGGCTGTTTTCCGAGAGCCCGGCACTTCTCCTCGGTGCCGGGCTCTTTTGCCGGCACTCGCGATCGCTCATCGCGCTGGTGCAGGCCCCTCCCCCTTAAGAATGGGAGGAAGGCCTGCAGTACCGCAGCGCGCCGTGCTGCAGCGCGCCGTGCCGCAGCGTGTGGCACTGTGGCACGTTGATATTCAGTTTCAGCGCCCTAAAAGGGATGTGGAGCGCCTCGAGCCTCGCCCCGTGTCCCTCTTGGGCCGCTCAAGCTGAATTTCCGGCGGTCGCTACTACTCCGATCACAGCGCTAAATCCGGCGCCCAGGCGAGCTTGGCGCCCCGTTTGCGGCTCCACCCAATTTCTCCCCCTTTTCTTTTGTAAAATACTGCAGCCCTTAATAACAGCACACAAATGTTGTAATGCCACAGACTGTCCTCATCCAGACAGTCAAATATTGAATTTCCAAACAGTTGAGGGCAGGTATAGACCATTCAGCCCATTGTGCCTGTACCGGCTCTTTGAAAGAGCTATCCAATTAGTCCCACTCCCCCGCTCTTTCCTCATAGCCCTGAAAATTTTTCCTTTTCAAGTATATATCGAATTCCCTTTTGAAAGTTACTACTGAATCAGCCTCCACTGTCCTTTCAGGCAGTGCATTCTAGATCACAACAAATTACTGAAAAAAATTCTCATCTCACCTCTTGATCTTTTGCCAAATATCTTAAATCTGTATCCTCAGGTTGCTGACCCTCTCACTAGTGGAAGCAGTTTCGCCTTATTTACTCTCTCAAGACCCCTCAATTTTGAACACCTCTATTAAATCTCCCCATAATGTTCTCTGCTTTAAGGAGAACAATCCCAGCTTCTCTAGTCTTGACATGACTGAAGTCCCTGGTACTATTGTAGTAAACCTCCTCTGCACTCTCTCCAAGGCCTCGGCATCCTTCAGGTACAGGTCACAGAGGGACCAATTTCATCAACTAGAATTGCTCAAATGATATCTCAGTCTATAGTTTTAGAATCCATCAATATTTTGATAGCGATTGTAGAATTTGGAAACACAACAATCCACAAATTCATCCATAACTTTAAACCTCAGAAATCTGGATTAAAAGCACAGACTTTAGTTTTAGTTCAGTGGCTTGCGGTAGTTATTCTTTTCTTTCTCATAAAAGACAAACAGTGGGTCAATACAGATGCAAACACCATCCTGACTGGGACGAGGTGAATTTCTGCAGCCCATTTTAGTAGTTAATAGCAGTAGGCGAAGGGAAGGATTACAGTAAGACTACGTTTTTTTCTGATAGGACGTAGACGCAACACACAGTACTCTGTGTTGGCTGCTTTGTAATAGCAAATATCCACTGTCGACAACACTGGGTGGAACTCATCGAGAAGGCAGCCTTCCCAAGTGAGCACAATAGATTGCTTCTACTGAAGGTTTTCCCGGTAAGAAAAGATTGCTCTTCAGATCAATGAGGAAAAGTATGAAGAAACACCAGCAAATCGCACTCCAACAACTGAGCGGAGACCCCTCGGGGGGTGGGGGGGGGTGGTGGCAGGGAAGCACCAGCCAATGGGGTCATTGATATGCGATATGATTGAACGGAACACAAGTTGCCCCCTGATGGGAGTAAGCATATTGTAGCAATTACATTCCCAAGGTCTTCTCCTATATCGTTTTTTAATTCTTTGATGGAAATAAAAGCAGCTAGCTATTACCACATCAATTTGAGTCAGAGTTATACAGCACAGAAAGAGGCCCTTCGGCCCATCGTGCTCGCACCGGCCATCAAGCCCTGTCTAATCTAATCCCATTTTCCAGCACTTGGTCCGTAGCCTTGTATGCTATGGCGTTTCAAGTGCTCATCCAAATGCTTCTTGAATGTTGTGAGGGTTCCTGCCTCTACCACCCTTTCAGGCAGTGAGTTCCAGATTCCAACTGCCCTCTGGGTGAAAAAGTTCTTCCTCAAATCCCCTCTAAACCTCCTGCCCCTTACCTTGAATCTATGCCCCCTTGTTATTGACCCCTCTACTAAGGGAAAAAGTTCCTTTCTAACTACCCTATCTATGCCCCTCATAATTTTGTACACCTCAATCAGGTCCCCCCTCAGCCTTCTCTGATCGAAGGAAAACAACCCCAGCCTGTCCAGTCTTTCTTCATAGCTGAAGCGCTCCAGCCCAGGTAACATCCTGGTGAATCTCCTCTGCACCCTCTCCAAAGCAATCACATCCTTCCAATAGTGTGGCGACCAGAACTGCACACAGTATTCCAGCTGTGGCCTAACCAGCGTTTTGTACAGCTCCATCATAACCTCCCTGCTCTTATATTCTATGCCTCGGCTAATGAAGGCAAGTATCCCATATGCCTTTTTAACCACCTTCTCCACCTGTTCTGCTGCCTTCAGGGATCTATGTACATGCACACCAAGGTCCCTCTGATCCTCTGTCTTTCCTGGGGTCTTACCATTCATTGTGTATTCCCTTGCCTTGTTAGTCCCTC
This sequence comes from Somniosus microcephalus, assembly GCF_052327205.1. Lineage (NCBI taxonomy): Eukaryota > Metazoa > Chordata > Chondrichthyes > Squaliformes > Somniosidae > Somniosus > Somniosus microcephalus. The sequence continues at coordinate 10,969,126 of NC_141011.1, read as the reverse complement.
CAAAATGCATCACCTCACACTTTTCAGGGTTAAATTCCATTTGCCACTGTTCCGCCCATCTGACCAACCCATCTATATCGTCCTGCAGACTGAGGCTACCCTCCTCGCTATTTACCACCCCACCAATTTTCGTGTCATCTGCGAACTTACTGATCATACCTTTTACATTCACATCCAAATCATTAATGTAGACCACAAACAGCAAGGGACCCAGCACCGATCCCTGCGGCACCCCACTGGACACAAGCTTCCAGTCACAAAAACAACCTTCGACCATCACCCTCTGCCTTCTGCCACTAAGCCGGTTTTGGATCCAATGTGCCAAGGCACCCTGGATCCCATGGGCTCTTACCTTCTTGACCAGTCTCCTATACGGGACTTTATCAAAAGCCTTACTGAAATCCACGTATACCACATCCACTGCACTACCCTCATCCACACACCTAGTCACCCCCTTGAAAAATTCAATCAAATTGGTCAGACATACTCTTCCCTTGACAGTCCCTGATTAATCCTTGCCTCTCCAAGTGGAGACTAATTCTGTCCCTCAGAATTTTTTCCAATAATTTCCCTACCACTGATGTTAGGCTCACTGGCCTGTAATTCCCTGGTTTATCCCTACTACCCTTCTTGAATAATGGTACTACGTTAGCTGTTCTCCAGTCCTCTGGCTCATCCCCTGTGGCCAGAGAGGTTCTGAAAATTTGTGTCAGAGCCCCTGCAATCTCCGCCTTTGCCTCACACAGCAGCCTGGGATACATCTCATCCGGGCCTGGGGATTTATCCACTTTTAAGCCTGCTAAAACCGCTAGTACCTCCTCCCTCTCAATGCTAATATGTTCAAGTATATCACAGTCCCCCTGCCCGATTTCTATGTCTACATCATCCTTCTCCATATTGAACACAGATGCAAAAAATTCATTTAAAACCCCACCTACATCTTCTGGCTCCACACACAGATTGCCACTTTGGTCCCTAATGGGCCCTACTCTTTCCCTAGTTATCCTCTTGCCCTTAATATACTTATAAAACACCTTAGGATTTTCCTTTATTTTGCTCGCCAGTGTTATTTCATGGCCCCTCCTCGCTCTCCTAATTTCTTTTTTAAGTATACCCCTGCACTTTTTATACTCCTTTAGGGCTTCCTCTGTCTTTAGTCCTTTGTATCTTCCAAAAGCCCTCCTTTTTTTCAAAATCCATTCTCGTATATCCCTTGACATCCAAGGTTCCCTGGGCTTGTTGGTCCCACCCTTGACCTTTACATGTTGCCATTGTACTCTCAATTTCCTTTCTGAAAGACTCCCATTGTTCCGATGTGGATTTTCCTACAAGTAGCTGATCCCAGTCCACTTTGGCCAGATCCTGCCTTATCATATTAAAATCGGCCTTCCCCCAATTTAGAACCTTTATTTCCAGTCCATCTCTGTCCTTTTCCATGACTACCTTAAATCTCACCGAATTATGGTCACTGTCACCAAAGTGCTCACCTATTAACACTTCTACCACTTGCCCGGCCACATTCCCTAGAATTAGGTCCAGTACCGCCCCCTCTCTTGTAGGACTTTCTACATGCTGGCTCAAAAAGCTCTCCTGGATGCACTTTAAGAATTCTACACCCTCTGAGCCTTTCACACTCTGACTATCCCAGTTAATATTGGGGAAGTTGAAATCCCCCATTATTATTACCCTATTATTTGCACATTTCTCTGAGATTTGCCTACATATCTGTTCCTCTATCTCCCCCTGACTGTTTGGGGGCCGATAGTACACTCCCAGCAAAGTGCTTGCCCCCTTTTTGTTTTTAAGTTCTACCCATATGGCCTCATTAGAGGAACCTGTTAATATATCATCCCTCCTTACAGCAGTAATTGACTCCTTAATTAATATTGCGACACCCCTCCTCTTTTACCACCCCCCCCCCTCTGTCTCGCCTGAAGATTCTATACCCCGGAATATTGAGCTGCCAGTCCTGCCCCTCCCTCAACCATGTCTCCGTGATAGCAACAATATCATACTCCCATGTGTTCATCAACACCTTCAGTTCATCCACCTTATTCGCAAGACTCCTTGCATTAAAATAAATGCCATCCAGCCTTGCCCTACTCCCTTGTGCCGTTACATATTTGCTCTGCCTTCCAAGCGGACTTGTTTTTTCCTCTATATTTGGCTGTACATCACCCCCTATTATAGCTCCACTCAGGATCCCATCCCCCTGCCAAGTTAGTTTAAGCCCCCCCGCCCCCCCCCCCCCAACAGTGCTAGCAAACCTCCCCGCAAGGATATTTGTCCTGTTCTGGTTCAGGTGCAACCCGTCCGACTTGTACAAGTCCCACCTTCCCCAGAAGCAGATCCAGGAAACTAAAGCCCTCCCTCCTGCACCAGCTCTTTAGCCACGCATTCATCTGCTCTATCCTCCTATTCCTATACTCACTAGCACGTGTTCATTCGGACACAACAGTATGAACCTCCCAAATACAATGTCAGTAAAACCAACAGAATCTGTCATTTATATTTCCTTTTGTAAAGTACATTCCTACCTTGTGGTTGGATGGGTTTACAGTTTTGTGTGGTTGCAGTTTACTTGTTCTCAGCTTGTGGGCGAAACTGGCAAGGCAGTATTTATTGCCCATCGCTCGCTGGGCTAAGAGCATCAAGAGTCAACCGCAGTGTGGGACTGAAATTACATGTAGGCCGGACTAGATATGGGTGGCAAGTCACATTAGTGAACCAGTTGTGTTTTTAACAAAAACCGAGCAGCTTTCACAGTCGTTTTTCCTCTCCTGATGCCAGCCCACAACTCAACCACTGCAGTTTTTTTGTAGTGGACAACTGAGTGTCTCGCTAGACCATTTCAGACGGCAGTTAAGAGTCAACCACATTGCTGTGGGTCTGGGTCTGGAGTCACATATAGGCCAGACCAGATAAGGGCGGCAGATTTCCTTCCATAAAAGGACATTAGTGAACTAGATGGGTTTTTACGACAATCCGATAGTTTCATGGTCACCATTACTGACACTGGCTTTTCATTCCAGATTTATTTAATTAACTGAATTTAAATTCCCCAGCTGCCGTGGTGGGATTTGAACTCGCGTCTCCGGATCATTAGTCCAGGCCTCTGGATTACTAGCCCAGTAACATAACCACGATGGGACCATACCCATCGTATTGTATAATTGTATGGTGAAAGTCTCTGAAATAGGGCTTTGCTCTGTTAGTCCACAATGCCACCCACAGCAAGGTTTTGATCCATTTGCTGTATAAATGATTAATGAGTAAGTAAACTCACCGCGGTTTATCAACACTACCTGCTCAATCACACCCTAGATTCAAATGACCTACAGGACTTTGTTTAAAAAAGAAATCCTACTATAGTTTGTATTTTAACGGCTAAATCTGTCCCTGGACACAAATACAAGACTGGAACCCTGCCCAGGTTGGCCATTTTGACCCTTTGACCACTGGTGCACAAGCTGGGGGGTTACTGCCGGAGCTTGGCTGTGAGGCGCGGTCAACGAACTGCCTTGCTGTTCTGTTGGCCGAGCAAGATTTTTTTTTTTTTTTTAAATCGCTTTCATCTGGTCTCATTAACCAGGCGCAAATATTTGTGTTCTGAACGTCTCATACACAGGGCTGACATTGTCTGAACGGATTCAGAGAGAGCGTGTGAGGTAGTGAAATTCTCCATGAAAATATACTGAAGCAGGCAGGAGGAAGGAGGCTGCATACAAGAGAGAGAAGGAAAGAGAGTGAGAGAAGGGGGGAGAGAGAGAAGGAGAGAGAGAGAAGGAGAGAGAGAGAAGGAGAGAGAGAGAAGGAGAGAGAGAGAAGGAGAGAGAGAGGAGAGAGAAGGAGAGAGAGAAAGGAGAGAAGGAGAGAGAGAGAAGGAGAGAAGAGAAGGAGAGCGAGAAGGAGAGCGAGAAGGAGAGAGAGAAGGAGAGAGAGAAGGAGAGAGAGAATGAGAGAGAAGGAGAGAGATGAGAGAGAGAAGGAGAGAGAGAAGGAGAGAGAGAAGGAGAGAAGGAGAGAGAGAGAAGGAGAGAAGGAGAGAGAGAGAGAGAGGGAGAGAGAGGGAGGGAGAGGGAGGGGAGAGAGAGGGAGAGAGAGGGAGAGAGAGGGAGAGAGAGGAGAGAGAGGGAGAGAGAGGAGAGAGAGAGGAGAGAGAGAGAAAGAAGGAGAGAGAGAGAGAGAGAAAGGAGGAGAGAGGAGAGAGAGAAGGAGAAAGAGAGAAGGAAGAGAGAAGGAGAGAGAGAAGGAGAGAGAGAAGGAGAGAGAGAAGAGAGAGAGAAGAGAGAGAGAAGAGAGAGAGGAGAGAGAGAGAAGAGAGAGAGAGGAGAGAGAGAGGAGAGAAGGAAGAGAGAGAGAGAAGGAGAGGAGAGGAGAGAGAGAGAGAGAGAGAGAGAGGAGGAGAGAGAGGAGAGAGAGGAGGAGAGAGAGGAGGAGAGAGAGAAGGAGAGAGAGAAGGAGAGAGAGAAGGAGAGAGAGGAGAGAGAGAGGAGGAGAGAGAGAAGGAGAGAGAGAAGGAGAGAGAGGAGAGAGAGAGGAGAGAGAGAGGAGAGAGAGGAGAGAGAGAGAGAGAGAGAGGAGAGAGAGGAGAGAGAGGAGGAGAGAGAGAAGGAGAGAGAGAAGGAGAGAGAGAAGGAGAGAGAGAAGGAGAGAGAGGAGAGAGAGAGAGAGAGAGAGAGGAGGAGAGAGAGGAGAGAGAGAAGGAGAGAGAGAAGGAGAGAGAGAAGAGAGAGAGGAGAGAGAGAGGAGAGAGAGAAGAGAGAGGAGAGAGAGGAGAGAGAAGAGAGAGAGAAGGAGAGAGAGAAGGAGAGAAGAAGGAGAGATAGAGAAGGAGGGAGAGAGAGAGAGAGAGGAGAGAGAGAAGGAGAGAGAGAGAGAGAGAGAGAGAGAGAAAGGAGGAGAGAGGAGAGCGAGAAGGAGAAAGAGAGAAGGAAGAGAGAGGAGAGAGAGAAGGAGAGAGAGAAGGAGAGAGAGAAGGAGAGAGAAGGAGAGAGAGAAGGAGAGAGAGAGAGGAGAGAGAGAGAGAGAAGGAGAGAGAGAGAGAAGGAGAGAGAGAGAGGGAGAGAGAGAGAGAGAGAAGAGAGAGGAGAGAGAGGAGAGAGAGAGAGGAGAGAGAAAGAGAGAGAGAGAAGGAGAGAGAGAGAGGAGGGAGAGGGAGGAGAGAGAAGGAGAGAGAGAGGAGAGAGAGGAGGAGAGAGAAAGAGAGAAGGAGAGGGAGAGAAGGAGAGGGAGAGAAGGAGAGGGAGAGGGAGAGAGGGGGAGAGGGAGAGAGGGAGGAGGGAGAGAGGGGGAGAGGGGGGAGAGGGGGAGAGGGGGCGAGAAGGCGAGGAGAAGGCGAGGGCGAGAAGGCGAGGGCGAGAAGGCGGAGGGGCGAGAAGGAGAGGGGCGAGAAGGAGAGGGCGAGAAGGAGAGGGCGAGAAGGAGAGGGCGAGAAGGAGAGGGCGAGAAGGAGAGGGAGAGAGAGGAGAGGGAGAGAGAGGAGGAGGGAGAGAGAGGAGAGGGAGAGGGAGAGAGAGGAGAGGGAGAGGAGAGAGATGAGAGGAGAGGGAGAGAGAGGAGAGGGAGAGAGAGGAGAGGGAGAGGGAGAGAGAGGAGAGGGAGAGAGAGGAGAGAGAAAGAGAGGACGAGAGAAAGAGAGAGGGAGAGAGGGAGAGGAGGAGTAATGCAGCTGGAGGAGGGATAATGGAACGGTTATGGTGCGGATGGGGACATTCAAGTTACAAGTCCACCGCCAGTAACTACTAACAATGCATCGGGAGCACATACGAACAGGAGGCCATTCAGCCCCACGAGGCCTGTCCCCCCTCCCCCCCCCCCATTCTATTAGATCATGGCCGATCTGTACCTCGACTCCATTTATTCCCATTTGCTCCGTATCCCTTCTGCAGCAAAGGTATGTGGTTGTCAAATGAGGCAGGGTTAGGCTAGGCCAAGATGAATAGTCTGCTGTCCAGGCTCATGAAGAACAAGGAATTGGGGGAGGTGCCAGAGGCCTCCGTGCACGAGGGGAAACAAGCCCCAGTGGGAGTCAGCACCTCCGCCAGTAAAGAGTGGGGAGAGAGAACAGAAAAACATTTAAAAAGGGAAATGCATTTGGAATGAGCAGAGTGCTGCAGAGATGAACCACTGTCAACTTCAGGGGCAAAAGGAGAAGACCATAGCCTCTGATTTCAGCCCGGCGAGAACGAAGCTTCAATGGAGCCGAGAAGCAGGCAGGGTGTAAATCGGCTTCTGACTCGAACACGCCCCATTTAATCCAGATATGTTGGGGTTAAAAATCGGGGCGCAAGTGTGTTTTGTACAAGTGTACTACTTTGTGCTTTGGGCCACTTGTGTAACCACAGAACGAGCACTTGGATTATAACTGAAAAATTGCAGTTCAGCCATGTTTCAGTATACCCTGGGGCTCAGTTAAGCTGCATCTCCTACTGCAACCCATTCTTCCGCAGGATCACAAAACTGTAGAATTCCTCGCCTTCCTCAGTCTTTCTTTTTTCCTATTTTAAGTGTCTCAGTGGGTAGCACTCATGCCTCTGAATCAGAAGGTTGTGGGTTCAAGTCCCACTACAGCGACTCAAGCACATAATCCAGGCTGACACTCCAGTGCAGTGCTGAGGGAGTGCTGCACTGTCGGAGGTGCCGTCTTTCAGATGAGACATTAGACCAAGGCCCCGTCTGCTCTCAGGTGAATATAAAAGATCTATGACGCTATTTAAGAAAAGCAGGGGAGTTCTCCTCGGTGTTCTGAACAATAATTTATCCCCCAACCAACACCTAAACCCAGAATGTCTGGTCGTTATCACACTGCTGTTTGTGGGGGCTTGCTGTGCGCAAATTAGCTGCCATGTTTCCCACATTACAACTGTGACTACATTTCAAAAGTAATTAATTGGCTGTAAAGCACTTTGGGATGTCCCGAGGTTGTGAAAGGCGCTATATAAATACAAGTCCTTCTTTCTTTGATTTCCAGGCTTTTACAAAGACAAGCTTGGCGTCGGCTAATCACTACTGTGTGGCGGTACCACTGGTTGTCCCTTACATTGAGATACATAATTCCCTTTAACTTACCTTACTGTATGTATAACTTACCTGTTGGGGCCGTTGCCCCTTTAACTTACCTGTTGGGGCTGTTGCCCCTTTAAGAGGCACCCTAACGTGTTGACGTCACATCACGTTCGAAGTGACGTGCGTGCAGCGGCCGCCGGCCCGAATCGACCTTCCAGGACGGCTGCCAGCACAGCCCGGCCTAGCGTCTTCGGCCGCATCGGCCAGCCGGCGGGAGCGAAGCGATCCTCCGCTCCCGCGGCAAGCACCGGCACAGCCCAACCTCGTGACCTCAGTCTCAACGGCCAGCCTCCATACCGGGAAGAGGCACCGACGCAACGGCGCAGGTCACGTGACCGCCTAAGCGCACGCGAGCGTGATGACGCCATCACGCTCCCCACAGGACTGCGAACTCAGTCCTCGTGGAGTCCCCGCTGGGACAAGACCTACACCACGGTGCTCCTACAGTCAGCCATCTTACCTGCTATCTTACCTGCTGTAATTAGCCTGTTCCTGTAAATAAACAACTTATTTATAGTTCGTCGAAGTCAAACTCTCTTATTTAGTGGCGATCTACGCAAACCGCTACTACTGCATGTTTACTTCATCCCATTTACTCTTTTCCCAGAATAGCCCTTGGTTCTTCACCAGAGTTCCTTAATTATTTTTTTAAAAAACCTTTTCCTCTCTCTCTCTCTCCCCCCACCCCCAACAAGTTAGCACGCTTTCTCAAATAAAGGGAAGGGGAGAAAATTCGGGAAAGTAATGAATGCATTCTGTGTGCGTTAGGACATTTGGGGATCCATACTTAGTAGATTTGATAGAACATAATCGGGTTAAATCCAGAGCTGTTTTCAGAACCAGTCATTCAGATATGCAGCACTACGAGGGCAAGTTGCAGATCAGAGAGATCTGAAGAACATTAAATATATAAATGCCATCTCCTCTCGCAACCCGCCCTGTTCTTTCCCCTAATATTCTCATTAAACAACATCTGGCTCCAATCCAGATGTATCAGAGAAGTCGGGGCTCACAAACATCCATTTATCGTATGGTGAAAGGCGGCTGAGATTCTCAACGTATGGCCTCTAATTTCAGTAGCTAGCCAGACTTCTCTAAGCCACTATCTTTGCCAGGAGCCTGTAACCGATACTGCAGCCGAATCATATCCAGACTACCAGCAACCGCCATAAACTCTTAAAATTGAAGTGAACATTCTCAGATGTCAGGGGTGAGGGAATACAGGGTCAACACATCAAAACTAATCCAAAGATACTTTGTCACTTCAAAGTCAAATGCATCAAGGATGACAGTTTGTTTATTGTGAACACAATGGGGGAGAAATTCATTATCGCCCCGTTTGGAGCCAGTAATTTTGAAAGCTGGGAAACTTAGTGCCAAGTGCTATTGATTCCCTGCTTTCACAAAATTGGGTTTAGCGCTCCAGGAAGGAAGTGCAACGCTCCTAGAGCGCTAAAGGACACAGGTGGGGCGGTAGGGGGTGCAGTGCTGTACAATGTCTCGTGCAGCGCTGCTGAGATCTGAGACTCCTTCCCTCCCTTAAAGGGAGGGGCCAGCACTACAGGCTCTGCATTGGGACCCGTTGGCTGGTCCCCGACGGCAGCCGCGATCCAGCCCAATCAGCCCCGTGCACTCCAGCAGAGTGCCGGGCTGATCGATCGCAGCCCAGGACAATTGGGAAAAAAATGCAGTAATTTTCCTACTTACCTCGGCAACCTCCCCTTTAACTTCCGTCCCCGAAGCGCCCGATGAACGCCTCCTGCAGCTGTCGGTGTTTTCGCCCGGCGATGCAGCAGGGGGCGGAACCGAAGCTCGGATCTGGGGCGCTACCGGGGCGATGCGCACGGCAACGACATCACGATCTCCTGGCGCAGGAGATCGGGGCGCAAAGCCATGCTGCCACCGTAAACCTCCCGTCCAAGTTAGCGGGAGTCGCTCATCCCGCCGCGCCCGGGAGGCACTAAAGCACCAAATTTCTCCCCCCATAGCTTCAGGCAAATGGGTCAACCAATTTTGGCAGCTGCAAAATGACTAAAGAGTTGTTGATTTGTTCACTATCCTCTTAAGTGACACTTAAGATATCCTCTAATCTAACACATGCACTGTTCCTATCTTTCCTAATACAGAACTCACACCACAAACAAAAACATCCCTCAACCATCTTTATTCCGGTCACTTCGACTCCCCAAAGCCTCTCCACCACCTACAAGGCACAAGTCAGGAGTGTGATGGAATACTCCCCACTTACCAGGATGAGTGCAGCTCCAACACTTAAGACCCTCAACACCATCCAGGACAAAGCAGTCCACTTAATCAGCAGCCCATCCACCACCTTAAACATCCACTCCCTCCACCACTGGCGCACTGTGGCTGCAGTGTGTACTGGCTACAGGAAGCAAGGTTGCAGCTCGCCAAGGCTTCCTTGACAACACCCCCCAAACCCGTGGCCTCCACCACCTAGAAGGACAAGAGCTGCAGCTGAATGGGAACACCATCACCTCCAAGTTCCCCTCTAAGTCACACACCATCCTGACTTAGAAGTATATCGCCGATCCTTCATCGTCGATGGGTCAAAATCCTGGAACTCCCTACCTAACAGCACTATGGGAGTTCCTTCACCACACGGACTGCAGCAGTTCAAGGCGGCGGCTCACCCCCACTTTCTCAAGGGCATTCCTTCAAAGTTGCTGGGTTAAAATCTTGGAACTCCCACCTAACAACACTGTGGGAGTGTATATACACACATGAACGTTTGAGTAAGAGGCCAGAAATGGAAGCTGTTGTGACAGCAGGGAACTACAATGTAGTCGGGACATTCAAAACATGACTGACCCAAGAGGATGCTAATGAATACAACTTAAAGGCGGATAGAGTGCTCAGGCCCTATAGAGCAGACAAGACAGGAGGTGATATAGGACACTTGGAAGGTTAAAGAAATCGCTCCCGTGGGAGGTGTAAAGTTACTCAATTACTTATCTTGTTAAACATCTTTAACATAAAAATAACAAAGCTAACACCAGAGGATGCTACAAACCATCCAATCAGCTTAATCTATGAAGCAATGGGAAGGGTGTAAAAGAACAGGAAAGTTAACGAGCGACTCCAAGTCAGCACAATACAAATTGGAAAAACCAAAGTACTTCAGAATTTGAGCTGGTAGCGTAATACACGAATGCTTCATGAGCCAGCGCACAAGAGAAACCATCGAGGGGCAGCGCACATCTTGACCCGACAATGGTAAGTAACCCAAGAACAGACCTGGGTGACAGTGACCATAGAACAAATCAAGTTCCACCTGATCAAGGATTCAGTTTGATGACGTGTGTGTGTCTGAAACACGGACCTGTGGCGGAGCCACTAAAGGACTCAGACTGTTTGTATATAATTCCCTTTAACAACATGTTAGCTACAGCCTGAGTCTGTATCTTTATTTATACTGTTTACTTGTATAGAGCGTGATTACTTTAACAGCGCGGGTAAACGCGATGACATCACACCGTACATCACATGATCCCCCACTGGCGGGAAGAACGTGATGACATCATGACGTCAACCACGGGACCAGCTAGCAGTCCTCGTGGAGCCTCCGAACTGAATAGACCTACACTCGATGTTCTCCTGCAGTTACTTGTTTAAACCTGTTAGTTTCCATTAAACTTCGTTTTGTTTAAGCGCCTGAGTGGACCTCAGTCTTTGGATAGGAACTAGACATTCCTACAGACCTGTGTTTCTCTTTTCAGGAGCTGACGGACCTGTTTTGTACTTCCAGCATTTTGTTTCTACTTCAGATTTCCAGTATTTGCAATTATTTTCCCCTTTGATAAAAAGGTAAATCCAGAATATTACTCCAAACAAAACTGCACGGGTGGGATAAGGGGCCAAAGATTAAAGCTAATCAAAAGCAAACTTAAATCAAATGTCAGAAGTTCCTTTTCACACTCAGAGCGATGGACTCTCTCATAGAGTGGAGGAAAAACCCTGGAATTATTGGAAAAACAATTGGATGTTGCAATAGGGGGACAGTATGGATGAATGGCTTTCCTCATCCATGATCTGTTGCATCTTTACGATGGACAAGGCAGATGACACTGAACATTCAGAGGACTGGGAGATCAATATGTTGTAAATGGAGCTTGGTTTTGAACACTACATCCAATACCTGTTTGAAATACCAAACCTTGCGAACAGGAGGGGGAGGATCCAGTTGTCGTGGTCCACGTAGGAGGAGCTAGGGTAGAAATTAAAAAAAGAACATCAAAAAGGTAATAATCTTTGGATTACTACCTGAGCCACATGCAAATTGGCATAGGGACAAATAGATTAGAGGTTTAAATGCGTGGCTGAAAGAGTGGTGTGGGAGGCAAGGCTTTCAATTCATGTGGCACTAGCACCAGTACTGGGGAAAGAGGGACCTGTTCCGTTGCGACGGCCTCCACATAAACCAGGCTGGGACCAGTGACCTGGCGAATCGAATAACTAGAGCAGTAGATGGGGCTTTAAAAAGGGCAGTAGACAGAAGGCTGGAAACTATAGACCGGTTAGCCTAACATCTGTGGTAGGTAAAATTTTGGAGTCCATTATTAAGGAGACAGTAACAGGACATTTGGATAATCATAATTTAATAGGACAAAGTCAGCATGGTTTTATGAAGGGGAAGTCATGTTTGACAAATTTGCTGGAGTTCTTTGAGGAAGTAACGTATAGGGTGGATAAAGGGGAACCAGTGGACATACTGTATTTAGACTTCCAAAAGGCATTTGACAAGGTGCCACACAAAAGATTATTGCTTAAGATAAAAAATCACGGGATTGGGGGTAATATTCTGGCATGGATAGAGGATTGGCTATCTAACAGAAGGCAGAGAGTTGGGATAAATGGTTCATTCTCAGACTGGCAATCAGTAACTAGTGGTGTTCCGCAGGGGTCAGTGCTGGGTCCCCAACTCTTTACAATCTATATTAACGATTTGGAGGAGGGGACCGAGTGTAACATATCAAAGTTTGCAGATGATACTAAGATGGGAGGGAAAGTAGTGAGTGAGGAGGACATAAAAAACCTGCAAGGGGACATCGACAGGCTAAGTAAGTGGGCAGAGATTTGGCAGATGGAATACAATACTGGAAAGTGTGAGGTTATGCACTTTGGCAGGAAAAATCGTAGAGCAAGTTATTATCTTAATGGCAAGAAACTGGAAAGTACTGAAGTACAAAGGGATCTGGGGGTCCTGGTGCATGAAACTCAAAAGGTTAGTATGCAGGTGCAGCAAGTGATTAAGAAGGCCAATGGAATGTTGGCTTTCATTGCTAGGGGGATAGAATATAAAAATAGAGAGGTATTGCTTCAGTTCTACAAGGTATTGGTGAGACCGCACCTGGAATACTGCGTACAGTTTTGGTGTCCATACTTAAGAAAGGACATACTTGCTTTCGAGTCAGTACAAAGAAGGTTCACTCGGTTAATCCCAGGGATGAGGGGATGGACATATGAGGAGAGGTTGAGTAGATTGGGACTCTACTCATTGGAGTTCAGAAGAATGAGAGGCGATCTTATTGAAACATATAAGATTGTGAAGGGGTTGGATCGGGTGGATGCGGGGAAGATGTTCCCGATGATGGGTGAAACTAGAACTAGGGGGCATAGTCTTAGAATAAGGGGCTGCTCTTTCAAAACTGAGATGAGGAGGAACTACTTCACTCAGAGGGTGGTAGGTCCATGGAATATGCTGCCCCAAAAAGCTGTAGAAGCTACATCATTACATAAATTTAAAACAGAAATAGACAGTTTCCTAGAAGCAAAGGGAATTAAGGGTTATGGGGAGCGGGCAGGAATTTGGACATGAGTCTAGGTTCGGATCGGTCATGGCCCTGTGGGTAGCGGAGCGGGCCCAGGGGCCGTGTAGCCTGATCCTGCTCCTATTTCGTGTATCTAATTCTGTTAGATTCAGGAGATGGTTCTGTGATAGTGGATTGGCGGTTAGGATCAGATCAGCCATGATCTTATTGAATGGCGGAGCAGGCTCGAGGGGCCGATTGGCCTGCTCCTGCTCCTATTTCTTATGTTCTTAAACTAATAAGGGGGAGGAAGGGTTCAGGTAAAGGTAAATTTATAAGTCTAAAGAAGAAATTCAAGGCTGTAGAGCAGAGTAGCGATTTGGGTAAAATCAAGCAGATTGTCCCCAAGAGACAGAGGGCTAAAAATTGAGTAGCGCCCCAATGAGGTGCTAACTTCGCCGGGTAGCGCCCCGGAAAAATTAGCACCCCTGCGCCAGAAATTCAGTGGTTGCGCCCCAAGAGGGAAGCGGGCGCTACTGGAAGCGCCCCGTCTCCCTCTTGGGGCGCCGCGGTACTGCAGGCCTTCCTCCCCTTCTTAAAGGGGAGGGGCCTTGTGCAGCGCGACCTGGGGCCCAGCTGGGCCCCCGGGGATCGGGAGTGCAGGCAAAAGAGCCCGACACCCAAGAGAAGTGCCAGGCTCTTGGAGCGCAGCCGGCACTCCGCAGAGGGGGTTCAGGAGGCCGGGGACAGGATTGCAGGCAGGTGCTGGCAGGCGGCCAGCAACAAAAATGGCCATTCCGCACCTCGCCTTTAAATTGTGCCTCCCCGGCCGCAGGTACGCCCCCTGACCCTGTTGGACATAGCGTTTGGCGGTATATCAGGGGGCGCTCCCGAAGATCGTGGCCAGGGCGTGAGCGGGGCGCTGTGCACACCAATGATGTCATCGCCAGCGGCGCAGCGCACTACCGGTTAGCACCACCACTAACCTCCCGCTGAATTTTGCGGGAGGTGTGGGCAGTGCCGCACCCAGGCGCTAGTTGGTTTGCGCCCCACTTAGCGCCCTCTTAAGGCGCTACCAACTGAATTTTTCCCCCAGAGAGTTTAACAAAGGTAATAGGGCATTAGCGACTAAGGCCACATCAGGGGAAAAAAAATTGTAAAATGTTAAAATAAAGGTGCTATATCTGAATGCACAAAGCATTCGCAATAAGATAGAGATAGATGAATTAATGGCACAAATAGAGCTAAATGGGTTTGATCTGGTAGCCATTACTGAGATGTGGTTGCAAGGTGATCAAGGTTGGGAAATAAATATTTCAGGGTACTTGACTTTTAGAAGAGGGGCAAAATGGAAAAGGAGGTGGGGTAGCTCTGACAATGAAGGATGAGAAAAACAGTAGAGAGAAAGAATCTTAGCCCAGAAAATCAGGATGTAGAATCAGTACGCATGGAGCTATAAAATAACAAAGGGCAGAAAACACTGGTGGGAGCAGTTTATAAGCCCCCTAACAGTAGCTAGAGAGTTGGACAGAGTATAAATCAAGAAATTAGAGGAGCATGTAACAAGGGTAATGCAATAATCCTGGGGAACTTTAATTTTCATGCAGACTGGGCAAACCAAATTGGCAAAAGTAGCTTGGAGGACAAGTTCAAGGAATGCATTCGGGACAGTTTTCTAGAACAATATGTCGAGGAACCAACTAGGGAACAGGCTATTTTAGATCTAGTATTGTTTAATGAGACAGGGTTAATTAGTAATCTTATAGCAAAGGATCCTCTGGGGAAGAGTGATCATAATATGATAGAAGTGATCATATGTTGATAGAATTTCATATGTGGTTCAGTCGGAAGCTAGGGTCTTAAATTTAAACAAAGCCAATTACGGCGGTATGAGGGGTGAGTTAGCAAAGGTAGATTAGGAAATTAGTTTTAAAGATGTGACAGTAGATAAGCAATGGCAAACATTTAAAGAAATAATTATTAACTCTCAATGAATATACATTCCCTTGAGGAATAAAAACGCCACTGGAAAAGTGGTACAATCATGGCTAACTAGAAGTTAACGATAGTATTAGATTAAAAGAGGCTTACAATGTTGCCAAAAATAGTGTGCCTGAGGATTGGGAGGGTTTTCAAAATCAGCAAAGGATGATCAAGAAATTGATAGAGGGAGAAAGTAGAATATGAGAGTAAACTACCAAGAAATATAAAAATATTGTAAGAGCTTTTACAAGTATGCAAAAAGGAAGAGATTAGCAAAAGTAAACGTGGGTCCCTTAGAGGCAGAGACAGGAGAAATTATAATGGAGAATAAGGAAGTGGCAGAGATGTTAAACAAATATTTTGTATCCATCTTCACAATAGAAGACACAAAGAACATACCGGAAATAGTGGGGAACCAAGGGTCTAATGAAAGTGAGGATATTAGTAAAGAAAAAGTACTGGAGAAATTAATGGGACAGCAAGGCGACAAATCCCCTGGATCTGGTGGCCTACATCCTAGGGTTTTAAAAGAGGTGGCTGCAGAGATAGTGGATGCATTGGTTGTGATCTTCCAAAATTCTCTAGATTCTGAACAGTCCCAGTGGATTGGAAGGTAGCAACTATAACCCCGCTATTCAAAAAAGGAGGGAGAGAGAAAACAGTGAACTACAGGCCAGTTAACCTGACATCAGTCGTCACATAAAAGCTGGAATCCATTATTAAGGAAGTAGTAACAAGGCACTTCATAACATGATTAGGCAGAGTCGACATGGTTTTATGAAAGGGAAATAGTGTTTAACAAATTTTAGAGTTTTTTGAGGATGTAACTAGCGGGGTAGATAAAGGGGAACCAGTGGATGTAGTATATTTGGATTTTCAAAAGGCATTCGATAAGGTGCCACACAAGGTGGTTACACAAGATTAGGGCTCATGGGATTGGGGACAATATATTAGCATGGATTGAGGATTTTTTTTCTTTAAACTACAGAAAACAGAGTAGGAATAAACAGGTCATTTTCAGGATGGCAGGGTATAATGAGTGGAGTGCCGCAAGGATCAGTGCTTGGGCCTCAGCTATTTACAATTTATATTAATGACTTAATTGAAGGGAATGAGTAATATATCCAGGTTTGCTGACGATACAAAGCTAGGTGGGAAAGTAAGCTGTGAGGAGGAAGCAAAGAGGCTGCAAAGGGATATAGACAGGCTAGGTGATTGGGCAAGAAGATGGCAGATGGAATATAAATGTGGGGAAGTGTGAAATTATCCACTTTGGTAGGAAGAAGGGAAAAGCAGAATACTTTTTAAAAAGGTGAGAGATTGGGAAATGTTGGTATGCAGAGGGATTTGGCTGTCCTTGTACACTAATCACAAAGTTAACATGCAGGTACAGCAAGCAATTAGGAAGGCAAATTGTATGTTCGCTTTTATTGTAAGGTGGTTGGAGTATAAGAGTAAGAAAATCTTACTGCAATTATATCGGGCTTTGGTGAGACTACACCTGGAGTACGGGGTACAGTTTTGGTCTCCTTACCTTAGAGGGGGTGCAGAGGTTCACTGGATTGATTCCTGAGATGAGAGCTGTCCTAGAGGAGAGACTGAGTAGACTAGGCCTACATTCCCTAGAGTTTAGAAGAATGAGAGATGATCTCATTGAAACATATAAAATTCTTTGAGGGCTTGACAGGGTAGATGCCGAGAGGCTGTTTCCCCTGGCTGAAGAGTCTAGAACTAGGGGGCATAGTCTCATAAGGGATCGGCCATTTAGGACTGAAATGAGGAGAAATTTCTTCACTCAGAATTGTGAATCTTTGGAATTCTCTACCCGAGGGCCGTGGATGCTCAGTCAATGAATATATTCAAGACAGAGATCGATAGATTCTTGGATACTAAAGGAATCAAGAGATATGGGGATAGGGTGGGAAAGTGGCTTTGATGTAGAAGTTCACCCCTGATCTTACTGAATGGTGGAAGCAGGCTCCAGGGGCCGCACGGCCTACTCCTGCTCTTATTTCTTATGAACTCCCACAGCCAAGACTAACCTCAGAATTTGCTCTGATGCCTTATTTATGTATTACTGAATATCTACGTGCTCGGAACACTCCCAGGTTACATTACACTACACCACAGGTGAGTTCAGAGCACTGGAGAAGACGATGAAATAACCGTACGCGTATAAGGCCGTGCATGAACAGATGCTCGAGAACAACATTCACGACATTTGCTACTCTAAAAAATAGACACGCGAAGGCTAACCTTGGCGAGTTGCCGCAGTGCATCCTGTAGATAACACACACCTTCTGACTCAGGCCTGCGTGCTCCCAATGAGCCACAGCTGACACCAATGTCAGGGGAAGGCCTGTAGTGGCCATCACTGTATAAAGCAGCATTACAGGTCTACATGTGCAGGCTGAGGGCCGAGTCTACTCGTGACCAAAAACAAAATGCGGCCATTTGCTACAATTCAACACTCTCCCCCTTAAGGACCTGAAGAAAGGCACCTGGAGATGCACAGCAATGAGCAAGAGACCCAGTCTTGTTTACAGTCCTGACCTGTGCAGTGGGGCTGCCTGGCTCACTGTTCCAGCTTACAAGCTCAAACGTGCCCATTTACTTCTGTTTTTGATCTTGCAATTGCATAAAGGTTCTGGGGCATAACACAGGAGGAGGAAAACCACAGTTCAGCACGACAGGAGCGATCACGAGCAGGAGTGACTATTTGTTCTGTCAGCTGAGGAGACTGCTGGTGGTGGAGTTCCATGAGCTGGCAACAACACAGCAGTCAGGTATACACAACAGGGCTACATGCTTCAACAATAAACAAGGCTTTAAATCCAGGACTGCACCTGTGGCCCCTGTAAGTGCGTCAATTTGGGAAATAAAGGAACTGGCTTTATTCTACTATCAACCCAGAGGTTGAGAGTTAGAATCCCACCGTGACAAGTTGTGAAATCGTATTCAGTAAATCTAGTAATTTGAGAGCTGGTACAAGAATTATTATTTTTTAAAAATCATTCTTTGGGATGTGGGCAAGGCCAGCATTTATCGCCTTCTTGAACCGCTGCCGTCCGTGGGTGAAGGTGCTCCCACAGTGCTGTTAAGTAGTGAGTTCCAGTATTTTGACCCAGGTGATGATGAAAGGACGACGATATATTTCCAAGTCGGGATGGTGTGTAGCTTGGGAGGGCATCTTGGAGGTGATGGTGTTTCCGTGCACCTGCTGCCCTTGTCCTTCCAGGTGGTGGTGGAGGTCGCGGGCTTGAGAGGTGCTGCTGAAAAAGCCTGGGCGAGTTGCCGCAGTGCATCCTGTAGATATTACACACCTCCTGACTCCGAGGCCAGAGTGCTCCCACTGAGCCACAGCTGTCAGGGGAAGGCCTGCGGAGGCTATCACTGTATAAAGCAGCATTACAGATCTACATGTGCGGGCTGAGGGCCGAGTCTACTGGCGGCCAAGAACAAAATGCGGTCATTTGCTACGAATTAATACTCTGCCCGCTTGAGGACCCGAGGAAAGGTACTTAGTGAGGTGTCAAATTAGCACTTCAACGAGCAAGCGACTCAGTCTGGTTTACAGTCCTGACTTGTCCAGTAAAAAGGATGTGGGCTGCCTGCTTCAGTGTTCCAGTTTACAAGCTCAACTATACCAATTTCTTTTTGACCTTCCAATTGAATAAAAGTTCTATTAGATAGTAAGTTCTATGTTTAGTAGTTCAACAGTACACACGGCAGCCACAGTACGCTGATGGTGAAGGGAGTGTGTATTTAAGCCATAAAAGCTGCCCGATTATATTATAATGTAGGAACAGGGACTACACTTCAAAAGTACTTAATTGGTTGTAAAGTGCTTTGGGACGTCCTGAGGTCATGAAAGGCGTTATATAAATGCAAGTCTTTCTTTCGAAGGGAACCTGCCACCCAATGCTCCCCCTAATTTTTTTTTGGGTGCGTGGCCCCTTTAACGGGCTGCGTGGCCCATTCAAATTTCCATGCATGCGCGGTTTTTCCATTCAAAGGCCTGTGCGGGACCGCCAGACCGCTGCGCGGCCGCACAGCTTAACGGGAACGTTGCTGCACACCCCTGCACACGACTCCAGTCCCACACGATGTGGCTGATTCGGAAGTGGACCGCGCCAGTGTCTCAGGGAAGCTAGGGATGGGCAATCAATGTGGGCTTGACAGCGATGCCCACACTCGGAGAACAAAGTAAAGAATCTCAGCTTCAACAGTTTAATCTGAAGGTGCATCGTGTGAAGAGTGGATAGGAGAGAGTGATCACAAGGTCACCTAATAAACGGGCACCACTGAGCTCAAACTATTACACTGAACCAGAACTGTGTCGCACCGATTTCACCCCACGATTAAATTACCATTTTGCAGGTCACTTCCGAAAAAATTCCCGCCCATGTGTGGTCTCAGTTTGACAGCGGGAGTGGGTCCAAGTTACTGGTGCAGCTGTTTCCACAGAAGGGTTAAAAACCAAGAGAAAGACTTGCATTTCTATAGCGTCTTTCACCACCTCAGGTCATTCCCAAAGCGTTTCACAGCCAACAAAGTACTTTGACAATGTGGTTAGTCACTGCTGTAATGAAGGCAACGCGGCAGCCAATTTGCGCACAGCAAGCTCCCACAAACAGCAATGAGCTGCATGATTGTTAATTGAGGGATAAATATTGACCAGGACACTGGGCAGAACATAGAAACATAGAAGATAGGAGCAGGAGTAGGCCATTCGGCCCTTCGAGCCTGCTCCGCCATTCAACGAGATCATGGCTGATCATCCAAACCCTAGCACCCGGTCCCTACACCGACAGCCATCCCACACAAGCCCTATCCCCGTAACTCCCCTGCTGTTCTTGAGATGAGGCCTCGGTTCGACATCTCATTCAAAAGACGGCACCCAAGTATGTAGCAGTCCCTCAGTATTGCACTGGAGCGTCAGCCTGGATGACATACTCGAGCACCTGGAGTGGAGCATTGAGCCTACAACTGCCAGACTCAGAGGCGAGAGTGCTACCACTGAGATTAAGAGAATTCTTTACTGTGTCCACTGTAGCTTCCTCCTTATGGCAACTTAAACATCCAAAATAATCCACTGGCAACTTAAACATCCAAAATAATCCACTGGCAACTTAAACATCCAAAATAATCCAGTCAGTTTCCCCCCCCCAAAAGAAACTTGAATAACTACATTTATGCCTGTCATGTACACAGAATTTGGAGTTGCTCTGAATAGTGGGAGGCACCATTTGTCTCACAGCTTCTCACTCAGTCGCAGCCTGCAGTGTACAATCTTACTACAATAGATGGGCAAATTCACCCGACTGTTCAGACAAAGAATCAAACCTGCAACAGCAGCAAATACAAAGCATCTGGTATATTTATGAGCATCCTTTCAAAGAGGGTTGCCATGGAGCCCGGGCCAAAAGGTTACAGTGATACATCAGTGTAATGAAGATTCCGAGCATGCTGCATTGTTTATCTGAGCAGGTTGTTGTAACTTGCCTTGGAAATGTTTGCCTTTGCCCGGTCCTCTAGGACACCGACCCAATTTAATGCTTGAGAAAGTGACTTTGTTTATTTCAATCCCCAATTCAGAGACTGTCCAGTAACTAATTGACAACCCCTCTCTCTCTCTCCAGCTAACTAGCGGGCCTGGGTAAATTAGCACAAATATTTGAAAGAGGGGGAGTGGCTGCAATATTTTTAAAGTTTTATTTGTAAGCAGAGCCTGCAGAAACACAGTTTGCATCAGGACTGTACACCTGGTGATCAAAGAGAACTACAGCTCTGTTCCTGTGGCATTTACCAGCATCCAGTTCTTCCAACCGCGAATGACTGACACTGGAAGGAAGACAAGGGGCAGAATCAACTCCCTCCTCCCCTGCCACACTGAACTTTGCAAGGGGGTTGCAATCAGGGTTTTTTTTTTAGATGGGATCGGAGGGGGAGCGGAGGTCGATTCCATAGATTTCACTCCCACTGTATGTGAACAACATACAAAGCACCATCCCAGAGAGAAATAGCGAAACAGAAACTCATTAGTCACAGGGTGATAAGAGAGGCACCGGGTGTCATCTAGTTTACTGAACTGTTCCACTACTAATGGGAGGGAGGGAACTACATTTAAATCAGCTCAGGGAAAACAATGTGACATTGTTTGGGGAGGGGGGGGGGGGGTGGGTTGCTGAGGAAATGAATTACAGCCTCACTCATAACGGGAAATCCGGTAATCGGTTCTGCTTTTCCCAGCCGATCCTCTCCACACTCGGCACCTTGTTTGAGAGAGGGCTGGTGTAGCCTTCTCTGAAGTATGTGTGTGCAACTTGTTTACAGCTCGGCTCCCGGCCACAGAATACACATCTGGGAATAATGAGACACAATATTTACCCCACAGCCGAATGCCGGTCAGCTGCCCCGAGCAGGGGGGCGGGGGGGGGGGGGGGTTGTAGAATGTACCAGCGAATCGGTTTGAAAAAAATTAAACAAATGCACGCAGTCAGATGTCACACCACCCAGAGTTAGAAGTTGCTGTTTGACTCTGTTCCCCCCCCTCCCCACTTCAGTGAAACTGCTTCTGAAACTGACGATTAAACACAAAGTGAAATTAACACTGAATTAAACCATGACCACCCACATTAGCCACAGCATTTCCACTAGTTTTCCCCTCACCCTCGCCAAATAAACAGGTTAATCCCCCCCCCACCCCCAGATTAAATGAAACGAGGAGCCAGGACAGGGACAGTTTTGCTCCACTGAGATCAGCGTGGCTGCGAGGACATTCTGTCTCAATGCTTATGATGAACCTTTGACACGATTTCCGCACCACTCGCTCCAAACTCTTCACAACATCTGCAAACACCACTTTCACCCACCAGACCCAAGGATCAAAAGCCCTCCCTACCATTTTTGCCGCCTGCTCTCGCTCCCCCGCGTTGCTGCCAAGCTCCTAGTGTTTGTGCAGCAGCCGCTCCGCCGCGCTTGGTCCTTGCACCCAGCTCTTGTACAACGTGAGGCAGCACCAAGCGCCTGTGATTGACAGCACTCGCTAGCTGATTGACGGAGAGTGGGGACAAAGTGGGCGGGGTTCGGCTTTGGAACCACCAATCGCCTCTTGGGGGGGCGGGGCCAGACGCCCACTAACCAATTTGCATTAACCCCTTCCGTGTTGGAATGAGTACTTCGGACTTTTAAGATTCTGCATTTAAACAAAAAAAACCTGAAATGGTCTTAAATAAGGAAAGTAATATTCCCGTTATATGATTAAAATAAGTTTTTTTTAAATTATAATAGCAAAATACTGCAGATGCTGGAAATCCGAAATAACAACAGAAAATGCTGGAAAAACTCAGCAGGCCAGGCAACATCCGTGGAGAGAGAAATAGAGTCAACGTTTCAGGTCGAAACCCTTCGTCAAGACTGAAACGTTGACTCTATTTCTCTCTCCACAATGACTACACTCCAAAAGTACTTCATTGGCTGTAAAGTGCTTTGAGACATCTGATGGTTGTGAAAGGCGCTATATAAATGCAAGTCTTTCTTTCTCTCGCTGGTAACTGTCTGAGGCTGAACCAGACCTTGTTCTCAACCTTGGTGTCATACTTGACCCCGAGATGAGCTTCTGACCACATATCCACACCATCACCAAGACCACCTATTTCCACCTCTGGAACATCACCCAACTCCATCCCTGCCTCAGATCATCCACTGCTGAAACCCTCATCCATGCCTTTGTTACCTCTAGACTTGACTATTCCAACTCCTGGCTGGCCTCTCATGTTCCACCCTCAATAAACTTGAGGTTATCCGAAACTCGGCTGCACCAAGTCCCGTTCATCCATCACCCCTGTGCTCGCTGACCTACACTGGCTCCCGATCCGGCAATGCCTTGATTTTAAAATTTTCATCCTTGATTTCAAATCCCTCCATGGCCTTGCCATTTCCCAATCTCTGTAATCTCCTCCAGCCCCACAACCCCCCCCGAGATATCTGCGCTCCTCTATCTGGCCTGTTGAACATCCCCGATTTTAATCACTTCATAATTGGCGGCCGTGCCTTCAGCTACCAAGGCCCTAAGCTCTGGAATTCCCTCCCTAAGTCTCTCTGCCTCTCTACCTCTCTTTCCTCCTTTATGACGCTCCTTAAAACCTACCGCTTTGACCAAGCTTTTGGTCATCTACCCTAATATCTCCTTATGTGACTTGGTGTCAAATTTTGTCTGATAACACTCCTGTGAAGCGCCTTGGAATGTTTTACTACATTAAAGGCGCTATATCAATACAAGTTGTTGTTAAACAGCACGTCCAATAGCGCAGCATTGCACCAGTGTGTCAGTCTGGATTTTGTGCTCAAATCTCTGGAGTGAGACTTGAATGCACAGCCTTCTGACTCATAGGCGAGAATGTTACCACTGAGCCTCAGCTAACACCTTAAGTAACACACTATTTAAGCAGGGAATATACCAGACATTTGGTAATTTTTGTTTGAGTTAAATGACAGGAGAGGTGTGAAGGCGACATTTGTCAGTATTTATGTTATTTCAGACTTTCTAATGCAGCTTTAACACAATGATAGAGATTTGTTGTATTTATATACATCTGTCAGAAATGTCTGAAACAACTTCATATACAATGAATAACTATAAAGTGCAGTGACTTTAGTCAGGAAATGTGGCAAGCATTTTGCACACAGCGCGATTCCACAAACTGCAAAGAGGTGAATTAATCATAGAAACATAGGAGCAGGTTAATCTGCTGTTAATTGAGGGAGGAATGTTGACCAGGACACCAGGCAATGGGATCTTTAGCATTCACCTGAATCAGCGCAACAAGTAAATGGGATCTCGGTTCAATGTCTCAGTCAAAGGTTTGCATCTCTGACACACTCCCTCCGTACGTCACTGAAAGGGAAAGAAAGAAGGAAAGCAAGAAGGAAAGAGAAAAGTATTACATTTCTAAAGCACCTTTCTGTAATGGAACACGTTAGCTACAAAGTTTGAGATGAGATGATGAACCATTATGAAAGTACTAGCGAAGGTGTAGTTTCTGTTGAATATGGTACAGTGCTGTGCTCCCCCTCGCTCTGCATGTTCACGGGGTCTTTCTCCTGTAATACTCCGATGTGATGTAGTGCTGGAAAGAACAGGTGTGAAAGCTTCCTGGGATGTCTGCTGAAAATCTAATCGTGGTTCTGCTGGTCGCCCACCTCTGTCTATTGTAGACATCGATAGTTGTAGCTGTGTGCCAGAAGTAGCCTGTCCTGCGGCAGTGTGGCGGAGCGGGCCTTCGGCTCAGGGGTAGTATTCCCGCCTCTGATGTCAGAAGGGTCGGGTTCGGTCCCCACTCCCGAGAGCCCCGGCAAGCGTAGATCGGAGTGCTGGCTATGAAGACTGGGTTGATGCCCAGCGAGGGTACTTGTGTCGGATGGGTGCGAGTGATCCCCCCATTAAAACATAGATATGTTGCAGCCTGCATGGGAGAAGGTACTCTGAAGATAACAAAACATGAGGAGGCAATGGGAAATCACCTCAGCTAGTAAATAGCTCAGGAATGTCAGGTGAGATTTGAGTCAGCACCTGCCCTAGGGCAGAACACAATGGATGGATGGTTGCACTGTGGGGCCTGATTTGTTGGGGTGGGGGTGCTTCTCCTTTCACTGGTCCAGCTCCAGGTAAGGGACTGGTGCTGACGTGAGGAGCACCTATACATCCTGTGTTTCTGCCTGTATGCAACTCTTGGAGGCCTACTTTTTACATTAGCCACAGATCTGCTCGATCTCAAAACGTTGTACAGCCTCTGAATTCTGCGTTTATTGTTCTCTGCTTTGTCTCCAAGCACACTGAAGCCAGCTATTATCATTTCCCACATTCAGCCTCAGAGACAGTGCTCTATGAGTTAGTTCCCCATATCCATCAACAACTTGCGTTTATATATGCGACTCATCCAGGACTGGATGTCAGCAAAGAGGCAGTGGAGGGGTCGAGAGAGCTGGGTGTTGTCGGCGTACCTGTGGAAACCTGGCACCATGTCTTCGGATAGTGTCGCCGAGGGGTAATATATAGATAAAACATAGGAGGGAACCAATGATAGATCCTGGGGGTATTGCAGAGGTAACAGAGTGGAATCTGGAAGAGAAGACATTGCAGAATATCCAGGGCATTCAAATTCAACAGCTGTACAGTGGTGTAGTGGCTATGCTGCTGGACATGTCATCAAGAGGCCTGGACTAATATGAATTCACAATCCCACTGTGGCAGTCGGAGAATTTGAATTCAGTGTAAAAAAACCCCGCTGGCATAGAAACATAGAAGATAGGAGCAGGAGTAGGCCATTCGGCCCCTCGAGCCTGCTCCGCCATTCAATGAGATCATGGCTGATCATCCAAATTCAGTACCCTGTCCCTGCCTTCTCTCCATATCCCTTGATCCCTTTAGCCTTAAGAAATATATCCAACTCTTTCTTGAATATATTTAATGAATTGGCCTCTACTGCCTTCTTTGGTAGAGAATTCCACAGGTTCACCACTCTCTGGGTGAAGAAATTCCTCCTCATCTCTGTCCTAAATGGCTTACCCCTTATCCTTAGACTGTGATCCCTGGTTCTGGACTCCCCGACCATCGGGAACATCCTTCCAGCATCTAGTCTGTCTAGTCCTGTTAGAATTTTATAGGTTTCGATGAGATCCCCTCTCATTCTTCTAAACTCCAGCGAGTACAAGCCCAATCGACCCAATCTCTCCTCATACATCATTCCTGCCATCCCAGGTATCAGCCTGGTGAATCTTCGCTGCACTCCTTCCATGGCAAGAAAATCCTTCCTCAGATAAGGCGACCAAAACTGCACACAATACTCAAGATGTGGTCTCACCAAGGCCCTGAACAACTGCAGCAAGACATCCTTGTTCCTGTACTCGAACCCTCTCGCTACGAAGGCCAACATACCATTTGCCTTCTTAACCGCCTGCTGCACCTGCATGCTTACTTTCAGCGACTGGTGCACAAGGACGCCCAGGTCTCATTGCACTTCCCCTTCTCCCAATCTATTGCCATTCAGATAATAATCTGTTTTCCTGTTTTTGCCACCAAAGTGGATAACCTCGCATTTATCCACGTTATATTGCATCTGCCATGCTTCTGCCCAATCACCCAACCTGTCCAAATCATACTGGAGTTTCTCGGCATCCTCCTCACAGCACATACCCCAGCTTTGTGTCATCTGCAAACTTGGAGATATTACATCTAGTTCCCTCGTCCAGATCATTAATATATATTGTGAATAGCTGGGGTCCTAGGACCGATCCCTGTGGTACCCCACTAGTCACTGCCTGCCACTCGGAAAAAGAGCCGTTTATTCCAACTCTTTGCTTTCTGTCTGCCAACCAGTTCTCTATCCAAGTCAATACCTTGCCCCCAATCCCATGTGCCTTAAAGTCAATACCTTGCCTCCAATCCCATGGGGCATCAGTAAAAGTGACCACAAAGCTGTCGGATTGTCATAAAAAACCCAATTGGTTGATGAATGTGCTTTAGAGCAAGAACCTGCCGACCGGTCTGTATGTGACGCCAGTCTCACACCAACATGGTTGGCTCTTAACTGCCCTCTGAAGTGACCTAGCAAACCACTCAGTTGTACTAGGTGACATGAAGTTTGCCATTCATGTAGAAATGACTTATGAAATATACTGGGCAGTCTGCTGGTGGCGCTGTCCAGGGAGAGTATAAATACTCGGGCACGGGCCCAGCTTGCTCAGGACATTTTGTAAACAGGAACTAGTGAAGGACAACTAGACTTCCATGTTGTGAAACAGTCGATTAAAGCCTTGTTTAATACTCTGACCAAGTGACTAGTAGTTTCCTTACGTCAATTTAATCGACTGTTTGCTGCTCCACGCTCTGAGTGGTTTTGGGAACAGACGGCTATGACTCAAACGGTAGAAGGGAACCAGAGGTAGTAATCAATCCATCATGTAGAAACTACTCCGACCCGCCCGTCTTGACCTGGACCCGAATTCACCTACAACGGCTAAGGTATGGAAACACTGGTATCGTACCTTCAGCAACTTCCTCAGGGTGTGTGGTGAGAATGTTCCTGATAAGTTAGAGATACTTGCCAATTATGTATCCCCTCATGTGTTTGACTATATCGAAGACTGTGTAGACTATGACTCCGTTATCCAAATACTACAGCAACTATATGTTAAGGCCCCAAACAAAATATTTGCTCGGTATCTACTGGCCACAACTCGACAACAACCCGGGGTATCACTTGATGAATTCCTTCAAAAGCTTCGCAGGCTCAGCAAGGATTGTAATCTCAAAGCTGTCTCAGCTGAGCAATACTAGGAGGAGTTAATTTGTGATTCCTTTATTAATGGAATTGTGTCTCCTTTCATACGCCAGCATCTGTTGGAGAATAAAACCCTCAAGTTACAAGCTGCCTATGACCAGGCATGTTCTTTGGACTTAGCAAAATAAAAAGCAGATGCCTATCTTTTACCGCATGCACAGACTGCTGCTATCACTTTTGGTGACTCCTCCAATGGGCCTCGGGCGGAAGCCCTCACTGATGACTACTCTATCCAAGCCGATAATGACCCTACCCTAGAAGCCCTCACTGATGACGACCCTGCCCTAGCGGCATCTTGGCAATCTGGAAGGAAGTGTTTCTTCTGTGGAGGTGCATTCCACTATAGGAAATTTTGTCTTGCTCATAACGCAACCTGCAGTCATTGCAGTAAGAAAGGTCACTTTTCTAAGGTATGCCAGGCAAGAGCCTCTGTTTGTAAGAAAGATCACTTTTCGAAGGTATGCCGGTCAAGAGCCCCTGTTAGTTTTGTAGCTGCTATCTATAAAACTGCTCCTCCCCCAAGAGCCACTACTAAGGTCACAACTGTCAAGGGTAAAACTGTTCCTCCTCCCATCACAGCTGTTTTTCCCCAAAGCCTGTCCCATGTAGCCACGAAGGTTTCGGTAAATGGACACATTTTGGGTGCACTAATCGACTCATGCAGCTCTGACAGCTTCATCAGTGAGCAGGCTGTCAGTAAGTTAAAACTGCGTATTTACCCCTTGGACAGGGAAATTGCGATGGCTCTGATGACACTGACCACCAACTCTTCCGGCTTTTGTCTTGTCGACCTTATTCTCAATGGCCGCACTTGTTCCTCCACCCGGCTCAGGGTGCTTAAAAGCCTATGCAGTGATGTGCTCCTGGGACAGGATTTCCAGAAACAACACAAAAGACTCACTTTTGAGTTTGGAGGGTCAAAACCGGAGATTGCTATTTCCAAAGTACCATTTTGTGTGCTTTTGGCAGCTTCGCTTGACGAGCCCTCGTTTGCCAATCTTTCCCCCCGATGTAAGCCCACAGTCACTAAATCACGACGAGGCAGAGATCTCTCGCCTTCTAGCTGATGGTATCATTGAGCCATGTTCATCTTCCTGGCGGGCTCAAGTCGTCGTTGTTAAAAATCCTCTGAAGCAACACAAGAAATGTCTTTGCATCGATTACTCACAAACTATTAACCAGTATACTGACCTGGATGCCGACCCACTACCACGCATCGATGACATGGTCAATAACCTTGCCAACTACAAGGTATTTTCAACTTTTGACTTAAAGAGCGCATACCATCAAGTACCGTTAAAGGACTCTGACAAAAAGTATATGGCCTTTGAGGCCAATGGTCAACTTTACCAGTTTTGTCGCCTTCCATTTGGGGTCACCACTGGGGTGGCCGTCTTTCAACGGGCAATGGATAGCCTAGTCAAACAGGAGAACTTAACGGACACTTTTCCATATCTGGATAATATCACCATTGCTGGTCATGACCAGAAGGAGCATGATGCCAACCTCCAGAAATTTCTTGACGTTCTCCGTCATCGCAACTTAACCTTAAATGAGTCCAAATCTGTGAAATCAGTACCATCAGTCAACATCCTTGGCTACTGGGTGGGCAATGGCGTCATCAAACCGGATCTGGAGCGACTTCGTCCGCTTCAGGAGATCCCTCCCCCTACGAATCTCAGCTCTCTTCGTCGGGCCCTCGGCATGTTCGCCTATTATGCGAAGTGGATACCCCACTTTTCCAACAAGATCCAGCCCTTGCTTCACGCGAAGTCATTTCCGTTGAAGGCAACGGCTATTTCAGCTTTCAGCTTTCGACCTCCTCAAGCAACAACTGGAAAAAGCCACGCTTAAGTACTCCTGGAGCAGTTGCCAGGGTTTGTTATATTTAAATAACTGTCAATCATGAAACAAGAGGTCCTGTTTGGGGAGTACCAGGAACTAGGAGCTAAATTAAAGAACAGGACCTCAAGGGTTATAATCTCTGGGTTATTACCTGAGCCACATGCAAATTGGCGTAGGGATAAGCTGATTAGGGAGGTGAACACGTGGCTGAAGGAGTGGTGTGGGAAAGAGGGGTTCCATTTCATGGGGCACTGGCACCAGTATTGGGACAGGAAGGAACTGTAACATTGGGACGGACTCTACCTGAACCAGTCTGGGACCAGGGTCCTAGTGGAAAGGATAAATAGGGCGGTCACAAGGACTTTAAACTAGTAAATGGGAGGGAGGGCTCAGGGGGAAATTGTAGTAAAAATAATAGTTCAAAAACAAACAAAAAGGAAGAGAGTAGAGTAACAGTCAGAAATTGTGCTTTAGGCACTACAGGTAAAGGGAAAACTAAAAGATGTAAAGTGATTAAACCAGGTGAGAGAAATAAGAAACATGTGAGTAAAACATCAGAGTCAAAGGTCAAGCTAAGCGTTCTTTATACCAACGCACGGAGTATAAGGAATAAATTGAATGAACTGTAGGCGCAAATTCAACTTGGAGGGTATGACATGGCAGCCATTACTGAGACATGGCTGCAAGACGGCCAGGACTGGGAACTAAATATACCAGGTTATAAGGTCTACAGGAAAGATAGGGAAAATGGTAGAGGGGGAGGAGTAGCCTTAGTGATTACGGATGAAATCACTTCAATGATAAGAGAGGATATAACGAGAGGTAAGCAGGCAGTGGAGACTTTATGGATAGAATTAAGAGATAGGAAAGGATTTAAGACTGTAGTGGGAGTTGTGTATAGGTCCCCTGGTAGTAGCTGTGAAGTGCTAGATTGCATAAATGCAGAGATTAGACAAGCATGTAGCAAAGGCAGAGTGGTTTTAATGGGGGGTTTTAACTTTCATATAGATTGGGATGAGCAGACTAGCACCTGTCAGAAAGATAGTGAATTTCTTGAGTGGGTCCGGAATAGTGTTCTACAACAATAGGGCAGCACGGTGGCATAGTGGTTAGCACTGTTGCCTCACAGCGCCAGGGACCCGGGTTTGAATCCGGCCTCGGGTGACTGTCTGTGTGGAGTTTGCACATTCTCCCCGTGTTTGTGTGGGTTTTCTCCGGGTGCTCTGGTTTCCTCCCACAGTCCAAAGATGTGCGGGTTAGGTTGATTGGCTATGATAAATTGACCCTTCGTGTTAGGGGGATTAAATACGTGGGGTTACGGGGATCGGGTGGGATATGTGTCGGTGCAGGCTCGATGGGCCGAAATGGCCTCTATCTGCACTGTGGGGTTTCTGTGATTCTGTGAATATGTCCTAGAACCAACAAGGGGGCACGCCATATTAGATTTGGTAATGAGCAATGAATCAGATTTAGTTAACAGCCTAACTGTGCATGAACATTTATCCAATAGCGATCATAACATGATCGCGTTCAACGTAGTGTTTGAAAGGGAGAAACGCGAAACAGCTACTAAGATTCTAGATTTAGGTCAGGCCAACTTCAACGGGATGAGACAGAGACTGTCCACAGTAAACTGAGCAAATCTGTTATTGGGTAAAATGACAGAAGAACAGTGGGAGGTGTTCAAAAAAGAATTTCATGTGATACAGAACCAGTTTATACCCCTGAGGGGCAAGAGCCCTATTTGCCAAAACAGCCATGGACAACTAAGGAGGTAAGAGACAGCATAAAACTAAAAGAAAAAGCATACAAAAATGTAAAAAATAGCACAGATCCTGGCGAATGGGAAAGATACAAAGAACAGCAAAGGGTGACAAAACAAATAGTAAGAGCTACAAAAAGGGAGTATGAAAAGAAACTTGCAAAGGATATCAAAATCAACAGAAAGAATTTTTACAATTATATTAGGAAAAAGAGGGTGGTCAGGAGCAATGTTGGCCCCTTAAAAACTGATATCGGTGATATTATCACTGATAACAAGGAAATGGCGGACATATTGAATAATTACTTTGCATCAGTAGTTACAGTAAAGGAAGAGGATAGCATGCCAGAAATCCCAAGGAAACTAATACTGAATCAAGGACGGGGACTCAATAAAATTAATGTAAGCAAAATAACAGTAATGAAGAAAATAATGGCACTAAAGAGTGATAAATCCCCAGGACCAGATGGTTTCCATCCCAGGGTTTAAAGGAAGTAGGTGAGCACATTGCAAATGCCCTAACTATAATCTTCCAAAGTTCTCTCGAGTCAGGAACTGTCCCTTTTAGATTGGAAAATTGCGCATGTCACTCTGCTATTTAAGAATGGCGAGAGAGGGAAACCAGGGAATTATAAATGAGTTAGCCTAATATCTGCTGTCGGGAAATTGCTAGAGTCTATAACTAAGGAGAGGGTGACTGAACACCTCGAAAATTTTCAGCTGATCAGAGAGAGCCAGCATGGATTTGTGAACGGTAGGTCATGTCTGACAAACCTGATTGAATTTTTTGAAGCGGTAACTAAAGTAGTGGACAGGGGACTGTCTATGGATGTTATTTATATGAACTTCCAGAAGACATTTGATAAAGTCCTTCATAAGACACTGTTAACTAAGGTTGAAGCTCATGGAACTGAGGACAAATTATTGACCTGGTTAGGAAATTGGCTGAGCGGCAGGAGACAGAGAGTAGGGATAATGGGCAGATATTTTAATTGGCAGGATGTGACTAGTGGTGTCCCGCAGGGATCTGTGTTGGGGCCTCAACTATTCACAATGTTTATTAATGACTTAGATGAGGGCATAGAAAGCCACATATACAAATTTGCTGATGACACAAAGATGTAGATGACAGTGTAGATGAAAGCATAAAATTACAAAGGGATAGATTAAGTGACTGGGCAAAACTGTGGCAAATGGATTTCAATGTAGGCAAATGTGAGGTCATCCACTGTGGACCTAAAAAGGATAGAACAGGGTACTTTCTAAATGGTGAAAAGCTAAAAACAGTGGAGGGTCCAAGGAGATTTGGGGGTTCAGGTACATAGATCATTAAAATATCATGAACAGGTACAGAAAATAATCAAAAAGGCTAATGGAATGCTGGCCTTTATATCTAGAGGACTAGAATACAAGGGGGTAGAAGTTATGCTGCACAAATACCTAGTTAGACCACACCTGTGAGCAGTTCTGGGCACCATCCTTAGGAAGGATATATTGGCCTTGGAGGGAGTGCAGTGTAGGTTTACCAGAATGATACCTGGACTCCAGGGGTTAAATTACGAGGAGAGATTACACAAACTATGGTTGTATTCCCTAGAATTTAGAAGGTTAAGGGGTGATTTGATCGAAGTTTTCAAGATAGTAAAGGGAACTGATAGGGTAGATAAAGAGAAACTATTTCCGCTGGTTGGGGAGTCTAGGACTAGGGGGCAGAGTCTAAAAATTAGAGCCAGACCTTTCAGGAATGAAATTAGGAAACACTTCTACACACAAAGGATGGTAGAAGTTTGGAACTCTCTTCCGCAAACGACAATTGATGCTGGGTCAATTGTTAATTTTACATCTGAGATTGATAGATTTTTGTTAACCAAAGGTATTAAGGGATATAGGCCAAAGGCAGGTATATGGAGTTAGGTCACAGATCAGCCGTGATCTCATTGAATGGTGGAACAAGCTCGAGGGGCTAAATAGCCCACTCCTGTTCCTATGTTCGTATAATCATACACTGATCCAATTATACAGAATGGTTATATTTGCAATGTGTGGCTGAGTTCCTCCCTCAAGCAAATTTGTCCAGAGATAACAAAATAAAATTTGTGCTATGTGTACAGGGTTAGGCTAAGGCTATGATTTTGACCGCAGCTAGTTTGGATTAAAGGGACTGCCCCTCAGTCAAAAACTGGAAAAATTCCCTTCAGTTTTGTCACAGGGACATGAGGGAGAGCACATTGAAAAGATTTTCAGGGAGAATGATGACAGAACATTCAAGGGAGTACATCGAGTGGAGTGGGGCATTGAAACAGCCGATTGGGGGAAGTGCATTCAGCAGAATGCATCAGGTGGTGTTAGGGTTGGCAACTCTGTTCCTGGAGGTGCCTCCAACCGCCCCGCCCCCACACTCCCGCCATTGGTCATCCAGCACGAGAATGCTCGCAGTGCCCCGCCTCCCCCCAGCCAATTGGAAGACGAATAGACTCTTCATTATCTGATTGGATGATTCTGGACTGTCAGTCATACAGCCTTCTTTCCCATGTCCGATATTTTTATAACTAATAAACAAAAGTGTTCAAAGAATTTTGTTTTTTTAAAAGCACTATTTTTTTTAATTGCCCCTGTGATTTTGCTCCTGGGTTGCTGGCAGCAGTGTGCTGGAGATTATAGCCTTCAATTCCTGGAGACTCCAGGCCAATCCTGGTGGATGGGTAACCCTAAGTGTATTATGGATGGAGTGAGGCGGCCTGTCAGATTTAGAAGCGGAAAAGCTTAGAAATGATCATATTGAGAACAGAAATCTGTACTTCTTTAGGATCTGAGAGAAAGCGGAACGCAGTCTGCAATGAAGTAAATGAGAATCACGACTGGAAGGATAACAGTAAATAGAATAGCTGAACAGCCCTCAATATTTTCAACCTCATCAATTGCTGGAACCATCGTTGCAACTTTAATTTAATGGCACTCTTCATTTCTGAATAAACGTTAAAGTTGATGAAAGGTTCATATGTTAAAATATTTTTATTCTAATGAGTTGGTTGTAGCTGTTGGTTTTAATCATCAGGGCAGAGAAACACTTAGGCCTAAAAATTCGGTTGCTTTGCACCTCCCGTTAGTGCCTCCCGTTAGTGCCTGGGCGTGGCGCCGCCAACGCCTCCCGTGAAATTCAGCGGGAGGTTAGCGGTGGCGGTAACCGTTAGCGCCCCGTGGTGTTGCGCTACCGGTGAGGTCATCGCCGTGTGCAGCGCCCCGACTGCGATCTTCGGTAGCGCCCCCTGACTTATCGCCGGACGCTATGTCCAACAGGGTCAGGTGGGCTCTTTTGCCAGCACTCCGATCCCTGGTGGCCCAGCTGGGCCCCGGGTCGCGCTGCACTAGGCCCCTCCCCTTTAAGAAAGGGAGGAAGGCCTGCAGTACTGCGGCGTGACGTGCCGCAATAGTCACTCGCAGCGCCCCAAGAGGGAGGCGGGGTGGTTCCAGTAGCACCCAGCTTCCCTCTTGGGGCGCTACCGGTGAATTACGGCCGCGGGGGCGCTAATTTTTTCAGGGTCTGTTGTCGGCTAATTGATTGAGATTGACTTCCATGATTGGCCAACAACTCCATTATCATTGTATCGTGCGGCGACCAGAATGGGAGAAGGCGAACTCGATGAACTGTGGTCTTTTTACCGTCCAGCAAAGCCTATGTTTCTTTGAAAGCAGGTATCATTTTGGGCAGTAATTAGTGCCCAAATATTGATACATTTTGATATATAAATTGATGCAAATTAGCATAATAAATAATATCAGAGGCAATTAAACACCCTCGTGTTAGTTAGGCGTTAAAATATGAGTTTCTCTACATTTATCTGAGCAATTCCTAATTTTAAAAGGGACGGGTGTCCTCTCCTTTCTGGCTGGGTGGGGATTGCTGTAAATGTTTCTGCTCTCAATCATTCCCTTACCTGCCATGCCTGATCACTCTGTACTGATGGATTGCCTGTACAGGGCAGAGCTGTGGATGTCAGGCAGGAACTGCTCTCTGTCTCCATCAATACTGTCACTTCCCTTTTCCTCCTGAACATCTCTTGGGATGTTTCTGACTGGCTGTTACACGTGAGTTGTGCAGATTGCTCTAGTATTGTGCTGAGGTTATGCGCTGACAGTGCTCAATCAACCCCCCTCCCCCGCAACAAGCCCACAGAAACGGCTTCAGTAGTTTGTTTTCTTTTTATTTTAATCTTAGTTTCTCCACTTTTCATCCCCTCCTCCTCTCGGTGCGCAGCTCCACAGACAACATCTGCCCTCTAGCACGTCATCCAAACATCCATTCTTCCAGTGTGCGCTCAGACAGTGAGAGTTGGCAGCTATTCAGGCATGGGGGCCATCTTGCTGTGCGCAAATTGGCTGCCGCGTTTCCTACATTACAACAGTGACTACACTTCAAGAGTACTTCATTGGCTGTAAAGTGCTTTGGGACATCCTGGAATCATGAAAGGCATTATATAAATGCAAGTGTTTCTTTCATTAGATTCCATTAGCTCTGTGGTGTGGGCATTAGGATTTAAACAAAAAGTCTCTCAGGAGGTTTGGCAGGAAAAATAAGATAAAAGGCTTTACAACATCCCACACTACCTGAATGGAGTTTGAAATGTAATAGCAATTTGGGAATAGAAAGAAATCTGTTAGTGAAGAAACACTCGGAGTGTGTGATGTTCTGGGCTGTCATTCTCTGGTATTTAGTACAGTGGTGACACTGAATATCTCCTTTAATGTGTTAAGCTCACTACCTCGACTAATCCCCTACTGCTTTCACTCAGGACACTGGCATTTTCTTTCATTATTCATCATGGATAGTGTATTCAATAATATATTCATTAGTAACAAGTTCTAACTTAGTACAGTCATAACTTGAAAGATATGCTTCTTGGAATACAAATCTTGTAAGGCGTTTTCAGGCATCTCAAAGACGCGATGAGGCGCGACATAACCAGAAACATTTTCTTTCTATTGAAACATCGCAGCTCCATGATTATATTTAGGAACAAGCGTGTATACTGAAAGCTTTTAGGGCCAACTCCGAAACCAGTGAACAATCCCAATAGCTGGGAGCAGGCACATCCTTTTTTATTAGTAAGTTCAAATATGAAGCATAGGAAGACTCTTGGTGCTTTTATCTGTACTTGGCCCTCCAGCACAGATGAAATCGCGCCTTTTTACAATGGGTCCAACAGGCACGGGGCATCATTGTCCAGGAAGTGAATGTGGCCTCCACTTCCTGTCACAGCTGGAGGGGTGTGGTGAAAAAGGTGTCCATTTTGAAGAAATGTGCCCCAGTAAGCAATGAGAATGGCTGTCAGCTATTGTTACTGCAATTACTGTTCAGTAGTTCCAGGCTGTTATTATCACAACACTATGAAGAGAAAAGAAAGATTGAAGGACTTGCATTTATATAGTGCCCGTTCACATTCTCAAACATCCCAAAGCACATCCCAGCCATTGAAGTACTTTTGAAGTGTAGTCACTGTTGTAATGTAAGCAAATGTGGCAGCCAATTTACGCACAGCAAGATCCCACAAACAACAATGCGATAATGGCCAGGTTTTGGTGGTGTTGGTTAAGAACATAAGAAATAGGAGCAGGAGTCGGCCATTTGGCCCTTCGAGCCTGCCCCGCCATTCAATAAGATCATGGCTGATCTTCTACCTCAACCACCTTCCCGTACTATCCCCATATCCCTTAATTCTCTAAAATTTATCAACCTCTGTCTTGAATATACTCAACGACTGAGCCTCCACAGCCCTCTGGGGTAGAGAATTGCAAAGATTCACAACCCTCTGAGTGAAGAAATTTCTCCTCATCTCAGTCCTAAATGGCCGACCCCTTACTCGGAGACTGTGACCCCGTGTTCTAGATTCCCCAGCCAGGGGAAACATTTCTCAGCATTAACCCTGTCAAGCCCCTTAAGAATTTTATGTGTTTCAATTAGATCACCTCTCATTCTTCTAAACTCTAGGGAATGTAGGCCTAGTCTACTCAATCTCTCCTCATAGGGCAATCCCCTGAGGGATAAATATTGGCCAGGACACCAACAGAACTCCTCTGCTTCCCTTTGAATAGTGCCATGCGATCTGCGAGGGCAGGTGGGGCCTCGGTTTAATGTCTCATCCGAAAGTCAGCATCTCCAACAGTGCAGCACTCTCTCAGTACTGCACTGGAGTGTCAGTCTAAATGATGTACTGAAGTCTAGAGTGGGACTTGAACCCACAACCTTTAGCCTCAGAGGCGTGAGTGCTACCATTGAGCCAAGGCTTCAATCATCTTATGTTGATTCAGAATTGGGAGAGGGCCAGGAAATTGTAGGCCCAGCACCTGCAATGGATGGAGAAACCGCTCACTGCTAGCCCATAATATCTCAATTAGTGCTCCTTGTGAGCACCACTCCTCACCGGGAGCGTCCAAAGAGGCAATTATCCCTCAAGTATCTAAGCACAGAGGTTGCAAGCCGAAAGTGGTGCATAAAAGAAATGTGATAAGCATATTTCAGAAGTATTACAACAGGCCACAAAAGATGCACATGCTAAGCGTCAGCTGATACATGGTCTTCACTAATATCCTCTTGTACAAATAGACTTGGAAATGTTAAAAGTTCTCACTCGGCGTTTCTAGCTGAAGCTGGCAAGATACTATGGGGTAGAAATTCGTAATGACATCAATGGAACTGAAACAAAAGCAAAATACTGCCGAAGCTGGAAACCTGAAATAAAAACAGAAAATGGTGGAAATACTCAGCAGGTCAGGCAGCATCTGTAGAGAGAGAAACAGAGTTAACGTTTCAAGTCGATGACCCTTCGTCAGAACTGGCCTGAAACATTGACTCTGTTTCTCTCTCTACAGATACTGCCTGACCTGCCGAGTATTTCCACCATTTTCTGTTTTTATTTCAATGGAACTGAATATCGGGCGGCCCTAGTGACTCCGCCCACTTTGCTCTACCGCCGAAGATGAGTTTTTACCCCATTAAACGTTATTCTCCTCCAACCAGCAATGTAGCTCTGTTGTTCAGCTTTCTTTTTACTCTGTGAAATTCCCTCCAGGTGGAGTGCATACTGTTATCTTTACACAATAAAGTTGGCCTTCAACAGGCCCTCAGCCAGATGAAACCGACAACTTAGACTTGCCTACGGTGAGGTGGCTACAACGGGCTCATAGGCTGGAAGACCAGAACAGGCTCGAGGGGCTGAATGACCGACTCCTGTTGCTACGTGGATACAGGGGCTGGGGGATACTGAAGCTTAAATGAGACACCCAGCACTTCTGGTGTTTGCACTGGCACAATTAGCACCGCGCTCCACATCCTTCACAATGCTTTGCAGCAGCTCAGCAATAGAAACCTTGAAGAGCTGAGCGAGTTTGAGAAAGGAACGCAGGATGAGTCACTGATCACGGGTGAGGAAGGGGGCAGAGGAGAAGGAGGGAAAAAGGTCATAGCTAGCCAAGATGAGGTCCAATATGGCCACCACCTGTGGCCTCCTGCTTTGCTCCACGATATCTGCTACTCTGGTCACCATTCAAATTCTGATGATTTACAGCAGGTTTAAACGGAACAATAGGATACAGGAACAAAGTAAACCTTTGAGTACATGAGCATGTTTGCTGTTAATTACTGCTAACAAGCAGTGAACAAGCAAAAAAGGCAATGACCCTGAAACTGTGCATTAAAATGCATTAAAAACAAATTGCTCTGAGGCACAAATTCAGGAGTAGGTGCTAAATTTAGCTCCTGTTCCATTAATTAATGTACAGAATTACTGCACACACTTGGTGCAAGTGCGAGCTCCAATTCACAGAATAAATTAACCCCCCCAGTCATCGACAATCTTCCAAATATTTTCCTGTTTCTCTCCCCCAAGGGGCCACCGACTCCTTGTTTTGAGTGCGTGCTTATCGTGATGGGCAGAGCAATGAGTCACCAGAGCTTGCGAGAGCTTTCCTTTATTTTTCTGATATGTCGGAAGGGAGCATCCTGTTTTCAGAGGGGTGGGGTCTTATCAGAGCTTGCTGTCCCAAGATACAGTTAAGATGACTATTGTACAATAAAATGGAACTGAGACTTACTGGAAGCGTGTGCAGCATGAGTGGGAATTTGAGGAGCCAAGTATTTGGGAGATCTATTTAAAAACCGCTGGCCCTTTCAATGCGAAGCAGAAATCCTTTTACAGCTCTGAGTCAGAAAGCTAAGAAATTGTCAGATATTTGGGATTTCAATGCTTCATTTTCTCCCCCAGTCACGACCAGTTAATATTACCAGCAAGAAAATAGCATGAACACATAATCTTGGCCCCTGACATCTACATTTCAAAAAAGAAAGAACTAGCATCTATATGGCACCTATCACGACTTCAGGATGTTCTAAGGTGCTTTACAGTCAATGAGGTTCTTTTTGAAGTGTAGTCACTGTTGTAATGTAGAAAATGCAGCAGCCAATTTGCGCACAGCAAGCTCCCGCAAACAGCAATGGGATAAATGACCGGATAATCTGTTTTTGGTGATGATAGTTGTGGGATAAATGTTGGCAAGACACTGGAAGATCTCCCTTTCTCCTCAAGTATTGTCATGGGATCTTTCACATCCACCTGAGAGAGCAGATGAGGTTTAACATCTCATCCGAAAATGGCACCTTCGACATTGCAGCACCCCCTCAGTACTGCACTGGAATGAAAAGAAAGACTTGCACTTATATACAGGAAATTCTCGATTTACCAGCACCTAAATAACCGGAAATCTCTGTTAACCGGCAAAATTCAGGAGTAGGTTCAGGTAAGTTTTACTTCATATTAGTGGCCGTTCCTGGATCTGTGGCTGTGTAACTGGGGTTCCTGCACCTGTTGCTAAGCAACAGGGAAGCCTGGATTTGTTGCTGTGTACGGAGCTCTCGTACCTTTTAACTATACCTCTCTGTAATCCGGACTTTTTGATAAACCGGCACCACGCCGGTCCCGGATAAAAAAAAGTTTCCTGTAGCGCCTTTCATGACCACCGGACGTCCCAAAGTGCTTTACAGCCAATGAGGTACTTTTTGAAGTGTAGTCACTGTTATAATGTAGGAAATGCGGCAAAATGTGCACCGCACGCTCCCACAAACAGCAATGTGATAATGACCAGATAATCTGTTTTTTAGTGATGTTGATTGATAAATATGAGCCAGGACACCGGGGATAACTCCGCTGCTCTTTGAAACAGTGCCATGGGATCTTTTGTGTCCACCCGAGAGAGCAGACGGGGCCTCATCTGAATGTCGCATCTGAAAGACAGCACCTCCGACAGTGCAGCACACCCTCAGTATTGCACTAGAGTGTCAGCCTAGATTTTTGTGCTCAAGTCGCTGGAGTGGGACTTGAACCCACAACCTTCATAACTCAGAGGTGAATGTGCTACCAACTGAGCCACAGCTGACACTGAAAGACTGTGAAAGGAAACTAAAGAAAATAAGGTAGAGCTGGAAAGTCAGTGACAGTGAGAGAGGAGGGCATCCAGAAACTGAGCAAACTGAGTGGCTGAGAATCATGGCAGAGGATTGGGGCCGGGTCTGAGAGACCTCCCAAACAACCTTCTCAACCCAAAGTGAGGAGAAGATGCTGCTGGTACTAACTAACCATTGCCTACAGAGGGAACCAGGCCCCATTACTCAATCAAACCATGGTGCTAAGCAACATGAAGGCAGGCTATACCTAAGAACATACAGTGACAGTCACCAACTATGGGGGCAGTGTCAATGCACAAAAGAAAGTGAATTATGATCTGGGAGCAGCGTGTGAAAGCAGAGCTTAGCCATGGAAACTATACAGTAAACTGATAAATTCCAGCAACAACAAGCTGAACAAAGAGAGGATGACAATGACCTCAGGCAACGCAATCCAACGGCAAGGGCCTGAGTCTTTGAGAAGAAGGAGATGATCAATCAGGTCCAACAATGTGCAGCTTCGAGACCCAAGCAGAATAATATCCTTCATGTGTACACATGCTCTGTTGGGTTTCAGCCATTGCTCTGTTGGGTTTCAGCCATTGCTCTATTTGACAGGGCAGTAGCAAGAGCCATGTGCTATGGTGCTGCAACAACCATTGAAGATTAGTTTCGAATGACTTTCCTCTCCAGCACCAAGCGTGTGGTGGGACAGGCTGAACACTCGCCTGACTAACTCGGCGCTGGCCCACTTGTGAGCTCGCCACTTGGTTGGGTGGGAAATGGCCACTGCTGCAGGAGCAACGTAAAGGGGCAGGCAGCCACTGAAATGGCAAAGTTTACCAGTAGAATTGTCAATCCGTTGTGCCTAAATCAATTTCCAATGCCGCCTCTAAATTCTCCTCTGGCAGCACAGGATATCTGTTGACTTTTTAAAAATTCATTCATGGGATGTGGGCATTGCTGGCAAGACCAGCATTTATTGCCCATCCCTAGTTGCCCTCGAGAAGGTGGTGGTGAGCCGCCTTCTTGAACCACTGCAGTCCGTGTGGTGAAGGTACTCCCACAGTGCTGTTAGGGAGGGAGTTCCAGGATTTTGACCCAGCGACAATGAAGGATCGGCGATATACTTCCAAGTCAGGCTGGTGTGTGACTTGGAGGGGAACTTGGAGGTGGTGGTGTTCCCATGCACCTGCTGCCCTTGACCTTCTAGGTGGAAGAGGTCGCGGGTTTGGGAGGCGCTGCCGAAGAAGCCTTGGTGAGTTGCTGCAGTGCATCTTGTAGATGGTACACACTGCAGCCACGGTGCGCCAGTGGTGGAGGGAGTGAATGTTTAAGGTGGTGGATGGGGTGCCAATCAAGTGGGCTGCTTTGTCCTGGATGGTGTCGAGCTTCTTGAGTGTTGTTGGAGCTGCACTCATCCAGGTAAGTGGAGAGTATTCCATCACACTCCTTACTTGTGCCTTGTAGATGGTGGAAAGGCTTTGGGGAGTCAGGAGATGAGACACTCACCCAGAATACCTAGCCTCTGACCTGCTCTTGTTGCCTCAGTATTTATGTGGCTGGTCCAGTTAGGTTTCTGGTCAATGGTGCCCCCAGGATGTTGGTGGTGGGGGATGCGGCAATGTTAACATCGTTGAATGTCAAGGGGCTGTGTTTAAACTCTCGCTTGTTGGAGATAGTCATTGCCTGGCATTTGTATGGCGCGAATGTTACCTGCCACTTATCAGCCCAAGCCTGAATGTCGTCCAGGTCTTGTTGCATGCGGGCATGGACTGCTTCATTATCTGAGGAGTTGTGAATGGTGCTGAACACTGTGCAGTCATCAGCGAACATCCCCATTTCTGACCTTATGTTGGAGAGAAGGTCATTGATGAAACAGCTGAAGATGGTTGGGCCTAGGACTC
Source organism: Somniosus microcephalus (assembly GCF_052327205.1). Classification (NCBI taxonomy): domain Eukaryota; kingdom Metazoa; phylum Chordata; class Chondrichthyes; order Squaliformes; family Somniosidae; genus Somniosus; species Somniosus microcephalus. The sequence goes on along the minus strand of NC_141011.1, from coordinate 10,927,013 downwards.
TGCCCTGAGGAACTCCTGCAACAATGTACTGGGGCTGTGATGATTGATCTTCAACCACCACAACTATCTTCCTTTGTGCTAGGTATGACTCCAGCCAGTGGAGCATTTCCCCCCTGATTCCCATTGACTTCAGTTTTACGAGGGCTCCTTCATGCCACACTGTTTTAAAGAATGTTGGGCCAAAAAGGGGCTTAAAGTTAAAACCCCAGGATGTTGGTTATTTTAAAAAGGGCATGTCCAGGCCTGTGGAAGACTGCGACAAAGGGGTTGGGATGGGCCTCTGTAAAACAAGCAGTTTGGGTATTGGCATAGATCAAACTGTCTGGGAATGTTCTGGACCGTCTCAGTCATTTCACATAATGACAAAAGGCCTACAGAAGAGCAGTTCCTGCCAAAATTACAGAGCCATCAAGAGTATGCCTAATGCACTGACCAACAAAAGGGACCCTGGCCCCAGCAGGAGAAGACAAAACTTACTAATCGGACCAAAGGTTAAACAGTCATTTAAAGCCAATTTTGGTTTCGATGGACCATCCCGAACCTAGTTTACACCAACTTAAATCAATTAAAAATAGATGGGACCAGCTCGAAACCCGTTAAAGAATTTTAAAACTATTAATGTTAACAAGCCCGCCCAAAATTTAACAATGAACCGAGACTGATTTGGCAGGCAGGTAAGCAAGCCTCAATTAGTATAAACTAAAGACCTGTCTCCACAAGAAATCAGTTCGATGAGTTCAATAAGTACAGTTCAGCAGAAGGAGTTCAACAGAAACAGTTCAACCAGTTCGAGAAGAAAGGAGAGACCCATCGTTCAAGTTTAAAACACCATCCAAACTCGGTGGTTTCAGAAGCAAGCATCTGGAAGCAGTTCTCTCTCTCTCTCGAAGAAGAAGTAGTAACACATCATCAGACACCTCACGGCACCAAGGGCCCCACGAAACCAACAACCAAATATTACCAGAAGCCAACCAGGTAATACTGGGCCACCACGACCAACAAGAAACCAACTCGGAAGAAACCGAAGATCTGCAAGTTTTTCCCACTCTACAAACTATTCCTGCGCTTGGTGAGCATTATCCCTGGTCCTTTAGAGTCCAACTTAGCTAGTAAGGTGGGATTGGGAGGGGTGAGGTATTTGTCTACTGTAACTTTTCCCTCGTGTATGTCGAAGTGTTTCCCCATTTTCTTAGAGTGTTAAGATTATTGTATTGTATTTTTCCTTCTCAAATAAAAACCAAAGTTCTTGTATCAAATTCAGTTGTCTGCTGCAATTTCATTACAACCCCCAAATAAGTCCAGGTCTAGAACCAAGGGAGTGGGAGCGATTCGAACCGCTCATAAGTCAGAGGCGAAGCTGACCCACACACCACCCCCTACACTTGATAGCACTGTCAATGACACCTTCTATCACTTTGCTGATGATTGAGAGTAGGCTGATGGGGCGGTAATTGGCCGGATTGGATTTGTCCTGCTTTTTGTGGACAGGACATACCTGGGCAGTTTTCCACATTGTCGGATAGATGCCAGTGTTGTAGCTGTACTGGAACAGCTTGGCTAGTGGCGCTGCGACTGGTGGCGTTTCAAGCCTACAGCAGTGCCAGGAAGTTCACCCCCCATAATGAGGTAAAAGCAAAATACTGCGGATGCTGGAAATCTGAAATAAAAACCGCAAAAGCAGGAAATATTCAGCAGGTCAGGCAGCATCTGTGGAGAGAGAAACAGAGTTAACGTTCCAGGTCGATGACCTTTCGTTAGAACGGGAAAAAGTTAGAGATGTAACAAGTTTTAAGCAAGCGCAGGGGCAGGGAAAGGGGAGAGGGGAAGGAAAGAAAAAATAGGGAAGGTCTTTGATTGGGTGGAAGGCAGGAGAGATTAAATGACAACAGGGATGATGGTACAAGGCGAAAGGAGATGGCAATGGGACAAGTAAAGAAACACAAGGTGGGTCTAGAGGAGGTGTAAATGGGAATAGCAGAACTATCAGCAACAGCTGCCGTCCAAAAAAATGGGGGCAGAGGTTATGATCTGAAATTAAGAACATAATAACATAAGACGTAAGAGCAGGAGTAGGCCATACGGCCCCTCGAGCCTGCTCCGCCATTCAATAAAATCATGGCTGATCATCGACCTCAACTCCACTTTCCTGCCAGATCTCCATATCCCTCGATTCCCCTAGAGTCCAAAAATCTATCAATCTCAGCCTTGAATATACTCAAAGACTCAGCATGCACAGCCCTCTGAGGCAGAGAATTCCAAAGATTCACAACCCTCTGAGTGAAGAAATTCTTCCTCATCTCAGTCTTATAGAACTGTAAAGTGCCTAATCGAAAGATGAGGTGCGTTGGATTGCTTTCTTGTTCTTTTTCATCTCGTTACTTTAAACGGCAGATTACACACACACTCAGCTGTAGCAATGCAGGATCGGTCTTTATTGAAACCCCATACTTCACAAAACCAGTATGAGTGCTGGAACATCACAGTTGACGATAACAGTATTAGCTGAACAGTGGTTCACTCGCATCTCTTTTACCAGATTTCACCTTTGATCACTATATTCCATGTATACCACCAATAAATCATAGTGCATCAAAGACACATACAAATGACAACAGAATAACAGCATAAACTAAACAAACATGCACTTCCAAAAACACAAATGACCTGATTGCTCTAATAAACTCTTCCCATCATTTTATTACCATAAACACAAGTGACCTGATTGCCCTAATAAACTCTTCCCATTCCCCTAAACACAAGGGACCAAGCTGACATATTCCAAACCATTACAGATATGTGTGAGAAGTTACACAACACCAGGTTATAGTCCAACAGCTTTATTTGAAATCACAAGCTTTCGGAGCGCTGCTCCTTCGTCAGGTGAAGTCACCTGACGAAGGAGCAGCGCTCCGAAAGCTTGTGATTTCAAATAAAGCTGTTGGACTATAACCTGGTGTTGTGTAACTTCTCACATTTGTCCACCCCAGTCCAACTCCGGCATCTCCACATCATCATTACAGATATGGCTGAATGACTCTTACACATTCTACTATTCTACTTTCCTATAAAGATACCTTTGTTTTTAGGCCTGTTTACACAATTACAACATATGCTCTGCAGAAAGCTGTTTTAACTCATCGTGTACTGATCCCACAGGCTGCCCAGAAAGAACATTTGAGGTACTCGGGTAATGCAGAAGCTCGCTCCCACAAGGTGCTGTTCCTCGAGCTCACGTTGAGCTTCATTGGAACAGTGTAGGAGGCCAAGGACAGAGGGATCGGAGTGAGAGTGGTCCGGAGAATTAAAGTGACAGGCGACCGGAAGCTCAGGGTCACGTTTGCGGACAGAACGGAGGTGTTACACAAAGTGGTCACCCAATCTGCATTTGGTCTCCCCAATGTAGAGGAGACCGCATCGTGAGCAGCAAATTGCAAGAAGTACAAGTGAATCGCTGCTTCACCTGGCAGGAGTGTTGGAGTCCTGGATGGTGGGAAGGGAGGAGGTAAAAGGGCAGGTATTGCATCTCCTGCGCTTAAATGGGAAGGCGTCATGGGAAGGGAAGTGAGTGTTGGGGGTGATTGAGGAGTGGACCAGGGTGTCGCAGAGGGAATGGTCCCTGTGGAATGCTGAAAGGGGAGGGGAGGGGAAGATGTGTTTGGTGGTGGGATCACGTTGGAGGTGGCGGAAATGGCGGAGGATGATCCGTCGAATGTGGAGGCTGGTGGGGTGAAAGGTGAGGACAAGGGGAACTCTATCGTGGTTCTGGGGGGGGGAGGGAACGGAGTGAGAGCAGGCGTGCGGGAAATGGAACGGACACGGCCGTCCAGGGTGAAGGGGAATCCTCAGTGAGAAAAAAGGAAGGCATATCGGAAGCAATCAGGGATTGGAGTCAGGTGCAGGCCAGACCCGGTTGGGTGGGGGGTGAGAGGATAGGTTTCCTTCCCTATTGGACATTAATGAATCAGTATGGATTTTTACAACACTTTGGCAGTTTTCATAGTAATTTTTTTCAGACCACAAATTATTAGATTTATTGGGGCAGTAATTCCTCCCCAAACGTGTGAGTACGGAAGGGGTACTCACGCGTCTGGCCGGAGGAAATGCCGGTTTTCAGCATGCACAGCGCATGCGCTGAAAACCGACATTTCCTCTCCTCTAACCCAAGAGGTGAAGAGGCTAGCGCGTGCGCTGTAGGGGGCAGCGCGTGCATCTTGGATTTCCTCTGTTTTGGGGGATTTGCGCATGTGTAAAGGCCTCCGGTCTTTACGGTTGTAAAAAGCACACGTAAGTATTTATTTTTACAGGTAAGTGGTGTTTTAGTGCAATTTAGAATTTTTTTTTTCCACAGGTTTATTATTTTAAAGAATCTACAATAAGGTAAGTTTAGTTTTAGACCCTTTTTATTAAAAATTTATTTTTTTCAAAAAAAATTGTTTAAATTATTTTTTAAAACTTATTTATACTTAATTTAATGATTGGGATGTTTTTTTAAATTTTATTTAAAGTTTAAGTAGTGTTTTGGGGTGCAGTACTTCTCATGAGTTTGACAGTTCTTACTCTCAAACTTATGAATGAAGTTTCCCCTCCCCTGATTGGCTGAACAGTGCTCACCTGATCCCAGCCGGCACATCGCACTAACTACGCCGCTGGGTCAGGTTAGCACAGCGCGCCGACATCAGAACCTGGCCACTGAAAGGAAATCCACTGCGGGCCAGGTTTCAGATGTCGGCGCACCGGGTAAGTGCACATCGGGGGCTTGCACGCGCGGCAAGCCCCCGACACCAAGTTCTGGGCCATTGAATTCAACTTGACATGGTGGGATTTAAAAAAAATTTATTCTCAGGATGCTGGCAAGGCTAGCATTTATTGCCCATCCCTAGTTGCTCAAGAAGGTTGATATACCTATCAATTCGTCCAATAAAAAGCGACGAGTTAGGAACGTAACTAAAGGTTTTTATTGACTAAATAACAGAGCCCACCCTCGTGGGTGATCGGGTCCAACAAGGAGGAATACCAGCCAGTCGACTACCTTTATACCTGGGCAGGTAGGTGGAGCCATGGGCGGAGTCGGAGGTGGTCAGCCCAGGTATAACAGCGCGACAAGAGGCGACCTCGTATAGTGATACAACAGTGAGAACAGTGATAACAATACAACAGTGATAACTATAGTGTAACGATAGTGAACGATAAAAGTGGTTTACCACATTCAACCCTTGTTTAGATTTGAGTCCGGCGGGGTGAAGTGTACTACCAGTTCTGGTATGTCAGTCTGTCCGGAGGCCTCGTAAGCCTCTCCGATCGTCGCAGCGGCGGTGCTGCATTATCCGGTGTTAATGCTGGTGTCTGCGTGGTCGGCGAAGGCTCGTGGGGTTCCGGCATGCCGTCTACCTGGGCTGGAATTGGGGGGGTGGTGGCAGGGGGGGGGTAAAGGTGGTGTCTCCGGAGTGCCCGAGGGTGCGAGGTCTCGTAAGGAGACAGTGTCCTCCCGCCCGTCTGGGTAAGCCACGTAGGCGTACTGGGGGTTGGCGTGCAGGAGGTTCACCCTCTCGACCAGGGGGTCCGTTTTATGGGCCCTCACGTGCTTTCGCAGCAAGACGGGCCCCGGAGAGGTCAGCCAGGTTGGTAGAGTGGTTCCCGTAGTCGACTTCCTAGGGAAAACAAACATTCGTTCATGGGGGGTGGCGTTAACGGCAGTGCAAAGTAGTGACCGGATGGAGTGCAGCGCTGTCGGGAGGACTTCCTGCCAGCGGGAGGTTGGGAGGCCCTTAGACTTTAAGGCTAAGAGGACGGCCTTCCATACCGTCGCGTTCTCTCTTTCCACCTGGCCGTTCCCTCGGGGGTTGTAGCTGGTGGTCCTACTTGCGGCAATACCTCTCGCTAGTAGGAACTGACGGAGTTCCTCGCTCATGAAGGAGGAGCCCCGGTCACTATGTATATAGTTCGGGAACCCGAACAAGGCGAAGAGGTCGTTCAGGCACTTGATGACCGTGGTACTGGTCATGTCTGGGCAGGGGAAGGCAAAAGGGAAACGGGAGTACTCATCAACGATGTTGAGGAAGTACACATTGCGGTCAGATGACGGTAGAGGCCCCTTAAAGTCGATGCTCAGGCGCTCGAAGGGGCGGGTGGCCTTGATCAGGCTTGCTCTGTCCGGCCTATAAAAGTGCGGTTTGCACTCGGCGCAGGTCTGGCAGTTCCTGGTCATGGTCCTGACCTCCTCGATGGAGTAGGTCAGGTTGCGGGCCTTAATGAAATGGTAAAGTCTGGTGACCCCGGGGTGGCAGAGGTCGTTGTGGAGGGTCTGAAGTCTATCAATATGCGCGCTGGCGCATGTAATTCGTGAAAGAGCATCAGGGGGTTCGTTCAGCTTACCTGGCCGGTACAAGATATCATAATCGTAGGTGGATAGCTCGATTCTCCACTTCAAGATCTTGTCATTCTTGATTTTGCCCCTCAGCTTGTTATTAAACATGAAAGCAACCGAACGTTGGTCGGTGAGGAGGGTAAATCGTTTGCCTGCCAGGTAATGCCTCCAGCGCCGTACCGCCTCCACAATTGCCTGGGCTTCCTTCTCGACCGACGAGTGTCGGATCTCGGGGCCCTGTAGGGTCCTTGAGAAGAAGGCCACCGGCCTCCCCTCCTGGTTAAGGGTAGCGGCTAGGGCGAAGTCGGATGCATCGCTCTCCACTTGGAAGGGGATGGACTCATCCACTGCGTGCATTGTGGCCTTGGCTATGTCTCCCTTGATGAGGGAGAAGGCCGCGCACGCTTCCTCCGTGAGGGGGAAGGATGTGGACTTCATGAGGGGTCTGGCTTTGTCTGCATAATTGGGCACCCATTGGGCATAGTAGGCGAAGAGCCCCAGGGTTCTCTTAAGTGCCTTAGGGCAGTGGGGGAGGGGTAGCTCCATGAGGGGGCGCATTCTTTCGGGGTCGGGGCCGATGAGTCCGTTCTCTACTACACAGCCAAGGATGGCAAGGCGCGAGGTGTTAAACACACATTTCTCCTTATTGTAGGTGAGGTTCAGCCGTTGGGCCGTACGGAGGAATTTCTCCAGATTCACGTCATGGTCCTGCCGGTCGCGGCCGCAGATGGTGACGTTATCTAGGTAGGGGAATGTGGCCTGCAGTCCGTTCTGGTCAACCATCCGGTCCATCTCCCTTTGGAAGACCGAGACCCCGTTGGTGACACCGAAGGGGACCCTAAGGAAGTGGTATAGGCGCCCATTCGCCTCGAAGGTGGTGTACTGGCGGTCCTCGGGGTGGATAGGGAGTTGGTGGTAGGCCGACTTAAGGTCGATGGTCGAGAATACGCGGTATTGTGCAATCTGATTGACCATGTCAGATATGCGGGGAAGGGGGTATGCGTCCAGCTGGGTGTATCTGTTTATGGTCTGGCTGTAGTCGATGACCAGGCGATTTTTATCGCCGGTCTTAACGACCACGACCTGGGCACGCCAGGGGCTGTTGCTCCCCTCGATAATGCCCTCTTTCAGGAGGCGCCGCACCTCAGAGCTAATGAAGGCTCTGTCCCCAGCGCTGTACCGCCTGCTCTTGGTAGTGATGGGTTTGCAGTCGGGGGTGAGGTTAGCGAACAGGGAAGGTGGCGGCACCTTGAGGGTGGATAGGCTGCAGGTGTTACGCGGTGGGCGGTTTAACATTCGCTGGTTGTCGACTGTGAGTGGGGGGAGGGGTCCACCGTATGCTAGGGTTACACTTTGGAGGTGGGATTGGAAGTCCAGCCCTAGTAGGACGGCAGCGCAGAGCTGGGGGAGGACGAGGAGTTTAAAATTTTTATACTCCGTACCCTTAACCGACAAGGTCACAACACAGTAGCCGCTGATGTCTGTGGCGTGGGACCTCGATGCCATCGAGATTCGGTTGCGCATTGGCAGGACAGGGAGGGAGTAGTGGCTCACCGTGTCTGGGTGGATGAAGCTCTCCGTGCTTCCGCTGTCGAACAGGCAGGTCGTGGCGTGGCCGTTTACTTTGATGTCCATCATCGACTTGGACAGGTGGTGCGGGCGGGCTTGATCCAGAGTGACGGAGGCTAGTGTGTAGGTAAGCGAGTCGTTGTCGTCTGCGGGCGAGGCGGTCGTCGGGTCCGGAGGCCCGGTGGCAGTCGGGCGTGGTGGGTAAAATGGCGTCTCCCACGAGGTAGGACAAAATGGCGGAGAAGATGGCTGCTCCCATAACTCACATGAGGCACTATTGGGGTCGGTTGCCTTGATCAAAGATGGCCGCCCCCATGACTCACGTGTGGGGATGCTGGCCTCAGTTGCCTTGAAAGAAGGTGGCCGCCCCCACAGTTCGCATGAGGCACTGCTGGCCTCTGAAGATCCGCTCCTGCAGGCCTTAGAGAAGTGGCCTTTCTTCCTGCAGGTTGAGCAGGTAGAGTTCCTGGCTGGGCAGCGCGACCTTGGGTGCTTCTCCTGGCCGCAAAAGAAGCAGCCGGCGGCCCGATCGCGGGTGCCCGATGTCGGAGCCGGTACCGGGGGTGGCGGTCCCGGTCGGGTCCAGGACGCTGAGGTAGGTCCCGGGGGCGGCGCTGCGAAGGGTATTGCGGTAGGGGTCGGGCCCGAGTCCCAGGGTCGCGAGCAGTACCTGGGAAACGCCTCCTGGTCCTGATGGGCCACATCTAGGGAGAGAGCGAGGGCTTCAGCTTTGTCCAGGTCGAGGTCTTTAGCTTCAAGCAGTCTTTGCCGTGAGTAGTCGGACCGTAGGCCTTTCACAAAGGCATCGCGGATATTATCTTCCGTATTTTCAACAGCCGTCACCGCTTTAAAGTCACAGTTCCTGCCGAGTGCTTTTAGCGCCCGTAAAAATTCAGCTACAGACTCTCCTGGCTGTTGCGGGCGGGATCTTAGGAGGTGCCTGGTGTACATGTAATTTACCGGGCTCCGGTACTGCTGTTTCAGTAGGTTGATAGCGGCCTCGTATGTAGTCATGTCCTGGATGAGTGCGTATACTCTCGGGCTCGCTTGGGCGTTCAGAACTCTTAGTTTGGATCTCTGAGGGACGCCGGATTCTTTCAGGTAGGATTCGAAGCAGCCCAGCCAGTGTTTGAAGTCGAGGGCTGAGTTTGCTGCCTGTGGGTTTAGATCCAGGTACGGTGGTTTGAGGGCTTGCAGCCAAGCCGGCTGGTGTGGCTGGTGTAGCCCGGTGTCTGAAAGCTGCTGTGGCTGTGCTTCTGGGAGGGCTTCTGGCTGGCCAGTAGTAGACATCTTTAAAATTTAGTCAATAAAATTGATATACCTATCAATTCGTCCAATAAAAAGCGACGAGTTAGGAACGTAACTAAAGGTTTTTATTGACTAAATAACAGAGCCCACCCTCGTGGGTGATCGGGTCCAACAAGGAGGAATACCAGCCAGTCGACTACCTTTATACCTGGGCAGGTAGGTGGAGCCATGGGCGGAGTCAGAGGTGGTCAGCCCAGGTATAACAGCGCGACAAGAGGCGACCTCGTATAGTGATACAACAGTGAGAACAGTGAGAACAATACAACAGTGATAACTATAGTGTAACGATAGTGAACGATAAAAGTGGTTTACCACAAAGGTGGTGGTGGGCCTTCTTCTTGAACCGCTGCAGCCCATGTGGTGAAGGTGCTCCCACAGTGCTGTTAGGGAGTTCCAGGATTTTGACCCAGTGACGATGAAGGAACAGCGATATATGTCTAAGTCAGGATGGTGTATGACTTGGAGGAGAACTTGCAGGTGACGGCGTTCCCATGCATCTGCTGCCCTTGTTCTCCTAGGTGGTGGAGCTCGCGTTTAAAGTTGGCAAGTACACACTCTAGCCATGGTGTGCCGGTGGTGGAGGGAGTGGATGTTTAAAGTGGTGGATAGGGTGTCAATCAAGCAGGCTGCTTTGCCCTGGGTGCTGTCGAGCTTCTTGAATGCTGTTGGAGCTGCACCTATCCAGGCAAATGGAAAGAATGCCATCACACTCCTGACTTGCGCCTTGTTGGGGAGTTAGGAGGTGAGTTACTCTCTGTAGACTACCCAGCCTCACAATCTCTGAGTTGTTCATTCCATGTCCCATAAACACTAGGCTACTGATACGCTTATCAATTACTTCATAAAAGGTGATGAGTCGAAGAAGAGATGATGAGTCGAAAGAAGAGATGAATAAGGCTTTTATTAGCTAAGAAGAGACCATGCTTCTTCGTGAGTGACTGAACAAGTCTGAACGAAACCCACACAGTGGTGGGTGGAGTCAGCTGAGGCATGCCTCCATACACAGCGCCACCCAGAGGTGGCAATATACAATACAGTGGTTTACCACATTCACCCCTTGTTTAATGTGAAGTCCGGCGGGGTGAAGGGTACTACAAGTTAAGTCTATCAGGAGGCCTTGTCTGACGTCCTGATCGTCGTGGTGGCGGCGGTGGTGTTGCAGCATCCGACGTCGGGTCTGGTGTCTGGGTGGTTGGCGAAGATTCCTGGGGCTTTGGCATGCCGTCTGCAGGGATTGGGTTGGGAGGGGTGGTGGGGGATAACAGTGGTAAGGGGGATAACGGTGGTAAGGGGGATAACGGTGGTAATTCAGGGGTACCCGAGGGTGCGAGATCTCGTATGGAGACCGTGTCCTCCCGCCCGTCTGGGTATGTCACCCAGGCATACTGGGGGTTGGCGTGTAGGAGGTGCACCCGCTCGACCAGGGGGTCCGTTTTATGCGTCCTCACGTGCCTCCGCAGTAGGACGGGCCCAGGAGAAGTCAACCATGCCGGTAGCGAGGTTCCCGATGTAGACTTCCGGGGGAAAACGAACATTTTCTCATGAGGGGTCGCATTAGTGGCAGTACAAAGCAGTGACCGAATGGAGTGAAGCGCTGCAGGGAGGACCTCCTGCCAGCGGGAGGTCGGAAGGCCCTTAGATTTTAGTGCTAAGAGGACTGCCTTCCAAACCGTCGTGTTCTCCCTTTCCACCTGGCCGTTCCCCCGGGGGTTGTAACTGGTGGTCCTGCTCGTGGCGATACCTCTTGTTAGCAGGTACTGCCGAAGTTCGTCGCTCATGAACGATGAGCCCCTGTCGCTATGTATATAGCTGGGGAACCCGAACAGAGCGAAGATGTCATTCAGACACTTGATGACCGTGGTACTGGTCATGTCTGGGCAAGGGATGGCAAAGGGGAAACGGGAGTACTCATCAACTATGTTGAGGAAGTACACATTGCGGTCAGCGGAGGGGAGGGGCCCTTTAAAATCGACGCTCAGGCGTTCGAAGGGGCGGGTGGCCTTGATCAGGCTTGCTCTGTCCGGCCTATAGAAGTGCGGTTTGCACTCGGCGCAGATTTGGCAGCTCTTGGTCATGGTCCTGACCTCCTCGATGGAGTAGGGCAGGTTACGGGATTTGATAAAATGGAAAAACCTGGTGACCCCCGGGTGGCAGAGGTCATTGTGGAGGGACTGCAGCCTATCACTCTGCGCGTTGGCGCATGTACCACGTGATAGGGCATCTGGGGGCTCATTGAGTTTCCCTGGCCGATACAAGATATCATAATTGTAGGTGGAGAGTTCGATTCTCCACCTCAAGATCTTGTCGTTCTTGATTTTACCCCTCTGCTTATTATTAAACATAAAAGCTACTGAACGCTGGTCAGTGAGCAGGGTAAATCGTTTCCCGGCCAGGTAATGCCTCCAGTGACGCACCGCTTCTACAATAGCCTGGGCCTCCTTTTCGACGGAGGAGTGTCTCGTCTCGGGGCCCTGGAGGGTCCTTGAGAAAAAGGCCACGGGTCTGCCCGCCTGGTTAAGGGTCGCGGCTAGGGCGAAGTCGGAGGCATCGCTCTCCACTTGGAAGGGGATGGACTCATCCACCGCGTGCATTGCGGCCTTCGCGATATCGTTCTTGATAAGAGTGAAGGCTGCACACGCCTCTGGTGTCAGGGGGAAGGAGGTGGCTTTGATGAGGGGCCTGGCTTTGTCTGCATAGAGGGGCACCCACTGGGCGTAGTAGGAGAAAAACCCCAGGCATCTCTTCAGTGCTTTTTGGCAGTGGGGAAGGGGTAGCTCCATTAGGGGGCGCATTCTGTCGGGGTCGGGCCCGATGACTCTGTTCTCCACCACGCAGCCGAGGATGGCCAGGCGCTTGGTGTGAAACATACATTTTTCCTTATTGTACGTTAGGTTCAGCCGTTGGGCCGTACGGAGGAAATTTGCTAGATTAACGTCGTGGTCCTGCTGGTCGTGGCCGCAGATGGTGACGTTATCCAAATAGGGGAAGGTTGCCCGCAGCGCGTTCTGGTCAACCATTCAGTCCATCTCCCTTTGGAAGACCGAAACCCCGTTGGTGACGCCGAAGGGGACCCTAAGGAAGTGGTAGAGGCGGCCGTTTGCCTCGAAGGCAGTATACTGGCGGTCCTCATGGCGGATGGGCAGCTGGTGGTACGCTGACTTAAGGTCGATGGTGGAGAATACTTTGTATTGCGCAATCTGATTGACCATATCAGATATGCGAGGGAGGGGGTACGCGTCCAGCTGGGTGTACCGGTTTATGGTTTGGCTGTAGTCGATTACCATGCGGCGTTTTGCAGTGGTTTTAACGACTACAACCTGGGCTCGCCAGGGGCTAGTGCTACCTTCGATAATGCCCTCCTTCAAGAGCCGCTCCACCTCAGAGCTGATAAAAGCTCTGTCCCCGGCACTGTACCGCCTGCTTTTGGTAGCGATGGGTTTACAGTCGCGGGTGAGGTTAGCGAACAGGGGAGGGGGGGGGACTTTTAATGTGGAAAGGCTGCAGGTGGTTTGCAGCGGGCGATTTAAAAGTTGTTGGTTGCAGACTGTGAGTGGGGGGAGGGGTCCACCGTATGCTAGTGTGACACTCTTAAGGTGGCACTGAAAATCCAACCTTAGCAGGACGGCAGCGCAAAGACGGGGCAGGACTAGCAGTTTAAATTTTTGATATTCAGTGCCCCCTACTGACAGGGTCACCACACAGTAGCCGCTGATGTCCATTGACTGGGACTTGGACGCCATAGAAATGCGATGGTGCGTTGGCAGAATCGTGAGGGAGTGGCTACGTACCGTGTCGGGGTGGACGAAACTCTCTGTGCTCCCGCTGTCGATCAGGCAACTGGTGGCGCGGCCGTTTACCGCGATATCCATCATGGAGCTGGATAGATGGTGAGGGTGGCCTTGATCCAGCGTCACGGAGGCCAGTATGTGGCTTAGTGAGTCACTATAGTCATCCGCCGAGACGGTGGTCGGTTCCGGTGACGAAATGGCGGTTGAGTGCGTTGGATACGATGGCGGCGGATGCCATGCGGCCGGGGGTACACAAAATGGCGGATAAGATGGCTGCTCCCACGGCCCGCACGCTGCGCTGCTGGCTGGCTTCCCCTTGCAGGCGTTAGCGTAATGGCCTTTCTTCCCGCAGCCCGAGCAGGTAGCTGTCTTAGCTGGGCAGTGCGCTCTGGGATGTTTTAACTGGCCACAGAAATAGCATTTTTGGGCCTGGTTACTGGGCATCGAAGCAGTTCTTACCGGAGGCTGCTGTCTCGGTTGGGTCGCTGCAGCGGTTGGTGCCGGGGGCGGCGGTCCCGTGTCCCACGGTTTCGATTGCCATGTCTCGGCGCCGTTACGGGGGTATGCCTCGAGGTTTCGGTGGGCCTCCTCTAACGAGAGCGCAAGGGCAATGGCCGTCTTCAGGTCAGGTTCCTTGCTTTCTAGCAGTCTCTGCCGGGTGTGGTCTGACTGGAGGCCCCTGACGAAGGCATCACAGGCGAGTCCCTGCGCGTGCTCCACAGCCGTTACCGCTTTACAATCGCAGTCTCTGCAGAGTGCCAGTAGCGCCCGTGCAAATGCCCCTACCGATTCTCCCGGTTGCTGCCTGCGGGATCCCAAGAGGTGTCGGGCGTAAATTGTGTTCACTGGGCGCGTATATTGCCCTTTTAGTAGCTCGAGGGCCGCCACGTACGTATTAGAGTCCCGGATTAGCATATATACTTGATGGCTCACCTGGGCGGTCAAAATTTTCAGTTTGTGATCCCCCTCTGTAACCTGTGAGATTGCGAGGAAGGATTCAAAGCAGCTCAGCCAGTGTTCAAACTTGGCTGATGCACCCACATCTTGAGGGTCGAGGTCCAGGCGTGGTGGTCTGAGGGCTCTCAGCAATGTCTGCTGTTTCCGTTGCTGTTGTTGCTCCTCAGGTGTCGCCATTTAACTTTTAGCTAATAAAATTGATACGCTTATCAATTACTTCATAAAAGGTGATGAGTCGAAGAAGAGATGATGAGTCGAAAGAAGAGATGAATAAGGCTTTTATTAGCTAAGAAGAGACCATGCTTCTTCGTGAGTGACTGAACAAGTCTGAACGAAACCCACACAGTGGTGGGTGGAGTCAGCTGAGGCATGCCTCCATACACAGCGCCACCCAGAGGTGGCAATATACAATACAGTGGTTTACCACAGCTACCACACGCATACTCGTATCAAAAACAGGAATTTCCTAGTTTAAGGAAGTATAATAGTACTGCAAGAAACAAGAGTCAAGAAACAGCTATACTGGTTTGCTTACCACAATATACCAGACTCTCCTTTATTAGGTCTTAGGACAACTCTGGGGTTGTAACGATGGAGCAGTCTACACATCTGAAACTGGAGTCACATATAGGGCAGACTGGCTAAGGATGGCCGGGTTCCTTCCCTAAAGGACATTAGAACATACAGGACTTTCTGAACTTTCTCAGAGCCTACTCCGGGAAGGTGGGTTGTCCTTTGCACGGACACTGACACCTGCCTTTGATACTGCCTTCTGTTCTGGCTGGTAGTTTTTATCCAGGGGAAGGGGGAGTGGGGAGGACAGAGGAACTTTTTAAAAATTTGTTCACGGGATGTGGGCGTCGCTGGCGAGGCCAGCATTTATTGCCCATCCCTAGTTGCCCTTAAGAAGGTGGTGGTGAGCCGTCTTGAACCGCTGCAGTCCGTGTGGTGGAAGTACTCCCACAGTGCTGTTAGGGAGGGAGTTCCAGGATTTTGACCCAGTGATGATGAAGGATTGGCGATATATTTCTAAGTCAGGATGGTGTGTGACTTGGAGGGGAACTTGGAGGTGGTAGTGTTACCATGCGCCTGTTGCCCTTGTCCTTCCAGGTGAAATAGGTCGCAGGTTTGGGAGGTGCTGCCGAAGAAGCCTTGGCGAGTTGCTGCAGTGCATCTTGTAGATGGTGGAAAGGCTTTGGGGAGTCAGGAGGTGAGACACTCACCGCAGAATACCCAGCCTCTGACCTGCTCTTGTTGCCACAGTATTTATGTGGCTGGTCCAGTTAAGTTTCTGATTAATGGTGACCCCCAGGATGTTGATAGTGGGGGATTCGGCGATGGTAATGCCATTGAATGTCAAGGGGAGGTGGTTAGATTCTCGCTTGTTGGAGATAGTCATTGCCTGTCACTTCTGTGGCGCGAATGTTACCTGCCACTTACCAGCCCAAGCCTGAACGTCATCCAGGTCTTGTTGGATGTGGGCATGGACTGCTTCATTATCTGAGGAGTTGTGAATGGTGCTGAACACTGTGCAGTCATCGGCGAACATCCCCATTTCTGACCTTATGTCGGAGGGAAGGTCATCGATGAAGCAGCTGAAGATGGTTGGGCCTAGGACACTGTCCTGAGGAACTCCTGCAGCGATGTCCTGGGGCTGTGATGATTTACCTTCAACCACCACAACCATCTTGCTTTGTGCTAGGTATGACTCCAGCCAGTGGAACGTTATCCCACTGATTCCCATTGACTTCAGTTTTACTCGGGCTCCTTGATGCCACACTCAGTCAAATGCTGCCTTGATGTCAAGGGCAGTCACTCTCACCTCACCTCTGGAATTCAGCTCCTTTGTCCATGTTTGGACCAAGGCTGTAATGAAGTCGGGAGCTGCGTGGTCTTGGCGGAACCCAAACTGGGCATCAGTGAGCAAGTTATTGGTGAGTAAGTGCTGCTTGATAGAAGGTGTCCTCGACAGTGCTATCACTTTGCTGATGATTGAGAGTAGACTAATGGGGCGGTAATTGGCCGGGTTGGATTTGTCCTGCTTTTTGTTGACAGGACATACCTGGGCAGTTTTCCACATTGTTGGATAGATGCCAGTGTTGTAGCTGTACTGGAACAGCTTGGCTAGAATGTAAGGTGTTGTAAGGTGTTGTAGCGTGTAGTGCCAGCAAGGAACCTTGCCCACGATATTGCAATAGGTGCTGGCCAGGGTTGACTTCTCTGCCACCAACTGTACTTGCAAAATTATCCTCCTTTTGGCTCTTTGCCTAAGTTCTCTGTGCATTTGTGCAATTTGTCACATGCTATTGAAATGTCTGGAGCTTATCCATTCCCTTCCATTCATAAATACATTACTAAGCATTAATTTCTGTGGTAGCCACATTGACACAAGGTAGGTTGATATCTAACAGCTTCATCAATATCTCTGAGGTTTGATGCCCTCCGTTACACATGATAACCAACTTGATCAATTAATGCTTCTGCCATCTCAACATGGAATCTGCTAGCAAGTGGTATCTAATGACTCCTGCTACAAGACAGAAGTGAGTTTGTGTCAGTTCTCTCGCTGTCATTTTAATTTTAATAATGTCGGGGTCAATTTTGGTTTTTGGGTGACTGACCGGAGGAGTGTGCTGAGGCCGCCTGTTCCGGTGGCGGAGAGACCCCTGCGATTTTGAGGCCCCGGTCTTGTTTAAATCTGGCAGGTGAGCTGCAGGGCGCTAAACAGGGGTCCCGGGGTAGTTCGCCGGACTGAGGCCTGAAGATCAGGCCGGATAGACCGACAGCATGGTAATTTGCAGGGGGGTGGGTGGGGGGGTGGGTGGGGGTTGTCACCATCGCAGAGGGTGGGGGCCTTGGGGTGACAGCGACCCAGAATATTTTTGTGGGCACCGGAGATTCACTCCTGGGCCCACAGAAATAATTTAACACTTCGCATTGCCGGGCCTCTTCGGTTCCATTGCCCGTGGATCTGGTCGGAGTGAGCATGGCGCCGACTCCAACCAGCTCCGACCTAAAATGGCGATCGGGGTCCGATTTGCGTTACAGGACCCCGATTTCCACACAGTCCCCTCCACTTAAACCACCCACGTCTAAAACGGGCAGTCGCTTATATTGGCCAAAAAGCTTATCCATCTGCATTAACGTCTTAAGCCACCGTGTATTTCAGGCAGAAACATCTGTGCTCACTCACTAAAAGAGTCTTATTGAGGCAGTCTTCATTTTAATATTTTACATTTTCAGATGAGAATTCCCTCACCAAAACCTGCCTGGCCGTGCAGGAGATTCCCCTCGTTGGGGACTGACCAAAGCAAAGCCTTCCAGTGAGTTAGTGCACACTGTCTGTCACTGTAATGAATGGCCCAGGTTTGAAAGCTATCCGGTAAATGAAGACCCGCTGCAGCGTAAAGTTGAACTGCCCTCTCTCTGGCAGTTTTTAAAACTGTGTCAAAATGATTTTTAGTTTTAGTAACGCTGCCAACTTATCCAGGCCATCATGTGGAGTGGACAAACCTCGTTTTCGTGAACACACCCACTATATGCGGTGGGCACTTGTAGGGTTCTCAAAATTCCCACATTCCCCGAAAGTTATGGATAAAGGGACCCTGTATGGACAAGTTATTAAAAAGGGTTCCCAAAATGGCTTCTGAAACCTCATGACCAAAGCCTACAGGATTTTAAAAGCAAGGCCCTGCAAAAGGCAGCCCTTTCAAAACCTGAAACGGAACCTAACATGCATGGATCTGTGAAAGACTTTGTCATTTTCTAAAGCCAGACAGCTAGGTAAACACAGAATATGCATTCTTCATCTTGAAACAGGATAGGCCTAATCTTGAGGCCATTAACTTTTTGCATAAATAATCGGTAACAGCTCACAGTAGCTACCAAGCCAGGAAAGATGATTAAATTTCATAAATAACAAACAGCCAGGATATTGAAGCCATTAAACAAGGTGACAACCGCCCCAAAAGCCGTTAAAGTGAATGACTGTAATCACTTTAGACGAGCCCGCCAAAAACAGACAAAGAACTGACCTGATTTGGCGCGCAGATAAGGGTTGAACATAAGAACATAAGAAATAGGAGCAGGAGTAGGCCAATCGGCCCCTCGAGCCTGCTCCACCATTCAATAAGATCATGGCTGATCTGATCCTAACCTCAAATCTTCTATCACTCTGCATCCACCCGAACCCATGTGATCTCCCGGGAGAGGCGAAAAACCAGATAAAGACCCTGTGGTAAACCACTGTTTGTATTCCACTGTGTACATGTCTGTACATGCCTCGGCTGACTCCTCCCACGAGTCCAGGTATAAAGGTGACTGCTCCACAGTCCCTCTGTATTCTGGACTGGTCGACCACTCGAGGCACACCTTCATTCTCTTGTTAATAAAAGCCTGTTAGTTACTCGCTTAACCTCAGTCTTTTGAGTAATTGATAGCGCATCAATTTTATTAACAAGATTTTTTATAATGGAGAAGATCCTCACACCAGCATGCCTGGACTTAGACCATCGGGAGGCGGATGCATCCACCAAGTTTGCTCACTGGCTTAAGTGCTTTGAAAGATTCCTGATCGCCTCCGCTGCAACGGTCAAATCGGATGAGGACAAACTGGATGTCCTGATCTCCAGTGACCCACCGAGCGTACTCGGTCATCCAGGACGTGACCTCGTACACGGCTGCTCTCAAGCTCCTCAAGGACCAGTACACGCGCCCAGTGAACGAGGTGTACGCCAGGCACCTCCTGGGGAGTCGTAAACAACAACCTGGGGAATCGACCGAGGAATACCTTCAGGCACTGTCTGTGCTTGGCCGGGCCTGTGGTTGTAAGGATGTAAAGGCCGCCGTGTACACAGAGGAACTTATCCGGGACGCTTTTGTGGCGGGCCACAGATCCAATTACACCCGACAGCGACTGTTGGAGCAGAGTGACCTCGACCTCAACAAGGCCTCTGAACTCGCACTATCATTGGACGCAGCCTACCGGGGCATGGATGCCTACTCCTCTGCACCGTGGACGCCGCGGGGAACGACAGCCTGGGACACGGTAGGACCGTCTCATAGCGCCGTGCCATCCCAGCCACATCCCAGCAACGGCCCAACTACCGCAGCAGTGTCCCAAGGCCAGAAATGCTACTTCTGTGGCCAGGCCAAACACCCCAGAGCGCGCTGCCCGGCGAAAAATGCGATCTGCTCGGGCTGCGGGAAGAAGGGACACTACGCCAGCGTCTGCAGGGCCAAAGCCACCCCGAACCCCAGCAGCGCCGCATGTGGGCCGTGCGGGCCGCCATCTTGGGCCTCCCCAGCCATGTGCGAACCACCGGAACAGCAGCCATTTTGGACGCCTCCAGCCACATGGGGATCATGGACGCCGCCATCTTGGACGACAGCCGCCATCTTGGCCCCCAACACCGCCTCATCTGATACCCACAACGACACACCGACCCCTACGCTGGCCTCCGTTACGCTGGACCAAGCGAGACCGCACCAACTGGCCCGGTCCACAATGGACATTAAGGTAAATGGTCATGAAACAATCTGCCTTTTTGACTCTGGGATCACGGAGAGCTTCATCCACCCCGACACGGTGCGGCGTTGCGCTCTCCCAGTCCTGCCTGCGCACCAGCGGATTTCTATGGCCTCCGAGTCCCAGTCGGCGGACATTGGCGGCTACTGCGTGGTGACACTCTTAGTAGACGGGACTGTGTACGATAATTTTAAACTTCTGGTCCTGCCCCACCTCTGCGCTGCCGTCCTACTGGGGTTAGATTTTCAGTGCCACCTTAAAAGTGTTACGGTGGCGTACGGTGGACCCCTCCCCCCACTCACAGTCCGCAGCCAGCAGCTTCCAAATTGCCCGCCGCGCACCAGGTGCAACCTCTCCACACTCAGAGTCACCCCCCCCGCACTGTTTGCTAACCTCACCCCCGACTGTAAGCCCATCGTCACAAAGAGCAGGCGATACAGTGCCGGGGACAGGGTTTTCATCAAAACCGAAGTGGAGCGGCTCCTGAAGGAGGGGATTATTGAGGGCAGCACCAGCCCCTGGCGAGCCCAGGTTGTGGTCGTTAAGACCGGCGAGAAGCAGCGCCTGGTCATCGACTACAGCCAGACAATAAATCGCTACACCCTGCTGGACGCTTACCCACTCCCCCGCATAGCTGATATGGTCAACCAGATCGCGCAGTACCGCGTCTTCTCGACCATTGACCTGAAATCAGCATACCACCAGCTCCCTATCCGCCCTGAGGACCGCCAGTATACTGCCTTTGAGGCAAACGGCCGCCTCTATCACTTCCTTAGGGTTCCCTTTGGCGTCACCAACGGGGTCTCCGTCTTCCAAAGGGAGATGGACCGGATGGTCGATCAAAATGCGTTGCAGGCCACTTTCCCATATCTGGACAATGTGACCATCTGCGGCCATGACTTGCAGGACCATGACGCAAACCTCAAAAAATTCCTCTGCACCGCCCAACTCCTGAACCTGACGTATAACAAGGAGAAGTGCATATTCCGCACAACCCGCCTCGCCATCTTTGGCTGTGTTGTGGAACACGGAGTCATCGGTCCCGACCCCGACCGGATGCGTCCCCTTATGGAACTCCCACTGAACTCCCACTGCCCCACTGCCTCAAGGCCCTGAAGAGGTGCCTAGGGTTTTTCTCCTATTACACCCAGTGGGTCCCCTACTATGCGGACAAGGCCCGTCTGCTGATCAAGTCCACCTCTTTTCCCTTGACGGCAGAGGCCCGCTTAGCCTTCCACCGTATCAAGGAAGACATTGCCAAAGCCACCATGCACGCAGTGGACGAATCCATCCCCTTCCAGGTGGAAAGCGACGCGTCCGACTTTGCCCTGGCCGCTACCCTTAATCAGGCGGGGAGACCCGTGGCCTTCTTTTCACGAACCCTCCAGGGCCCGGAGACCAGACACTCCGCTGTTGAGAAGGAGGCCCAGGCTATTGTGGAGGCTGTGCGTCATTGGAGGCACTACCTGGCCGGAAAACGATTTACCCTGCTCACTGACCAGCGTTCAGTGGCTTTTATGTTTAACAACAAGCAGAGGGGCAAAATCAAAAACGACAAGATCTTGAGGTGGAGAATCGAACTTTCCACCTACAATTACGAGGTCTTGTACCGGCCCGGGAAGCTCAATGAACCCCCGGATGCTCGATCGCGTGGCACCTGCGCCAGCACGCAGATCAATAGACTGCGGGCCCTCCACAATGACCTCTGCCACCCGGGGGTCACCAGGTTCTTCCACTTCATCAAGGCCCGCAACCTGCCTTACTCCATTGAGGAGGTCAGGACCATGACCAGGGACTGCCAGGTCTGCGCTGAGTGCAAACTGCACTTTTATAGACCAGACAGGGCTCACTTGATAAAAGCCACTCGCCCCTTAGCGTTAATTTTAAAGGGCCACTCCCCTCCTCCGACCGTAATGTGTACTTCCTCAACATTATTGATGAGTACTCCCGTTTCCCGTTCGCCATCCCCTGCCCGAACATGACCAGTGCCACGGTCATTAAATGTCTGAACGACCTCTTCACCCTGTTCGGTTTCCCCAGCTATATCCATAGCGACCGGGGCTCATCGTTTATGAGCGACGAACTCCATCAGTACCTGTTAACTAGGGGTATTGCCACAAGCAGGACCACCAGTTACAACCCCCGGGGGAACGGACAGGTGGAAAGAGAGAATGCGACAGTTTGGAAGGCCGCCCTGCTAGCCTTAAAGTCTAGGGGCCTTCCGACCACCCGCTGGCAGGATGTGCTCCCCGATGCGCTCCACTCTATTCGGTCACTGCTCTGCACTGCCACTAACGCCACCCCTCATGAGAAAATGTTTGTCTTCCCAAGGAAGTCCACATCGGGGACATCGCTACCGCCATGGCTGACGTCCCCAGGGCCGGTCTGACTGAGAAGACACGTGAGGACCCATAAAACGGACCCCCTGGTCGAGAGGGTCGACCTCCTCCACGCCAACCCCCAGTACGCTTACATTGCGTACCCGGACGGGCGGGAGGACACAGTCTCCATACGAGACCTCGCACCCTCGGGGGCCCCAGTAACCCACTACCCACTACCACCCCCCCCCACGATCCAATATCCAACCCCAGCAGACGGCACGCCTGGGCACCGCGACCCGCTCGACACCTACGAGGACTACACACCAGTGCCCCAGCCTACGCGGGACTCGACGTCGGAAGCTTCACTACCCCTGCCGTCGCCACGTCGATCACAGCGGCAGACAAGACCTCCGGAGAGACTCCAATACACAAACCTTTAATACCCTTCACCCCGCCGGACTCATTTTTAAACAAGGGGTGAATGTGGTAAACCACTGTTTGTATTCCACTGTGTACATGTCTGTACATGCCTCGGTTGACTCCTCCCACGAGTCCAGGTATAAAGGTGACTGCTCCACAGTCCCTCTGTATTCTGGACTGGTCGACCACTCGAGGCACACCTTCATTCTCTTGTTAATAAAAGCCTGTTAGTTACTCGCTTAACCTCAGTCTTTTGAGTAATTGATAGCGCATCAGACCCAATGGCCAATTTGGGAGAAAAAAATCTGGGAAATTCCTCTCCGACCCATCTAGGCGATCGAAATTCTTCCAGGAGATCACTCTGTCCCTATATTTTCTACAGTACTTACCTTCTGTAAGGGCGATCTCCACCCCAGCCAGGAACAGGAATAAAACCATCTCCTGAAATCTAACACAGAATTAGAACACAGTAGGAGCAGAACAAGGCTACACGGCCCCTGGGCCCACTCCACTACCCACAGGGCCATGACCATTCCAAACCTAGACTCATGTCCAATTTCCTGCCCGCTCCCCATAATCCTTAATTCCCTTTACTTCTAGGAAACTATCTATTTCTGTTTTAAATTTATTTAATGATGTAGCTTCCACAGCTTTCTGGGGCAGCAAATTCCACAAACCTACCACCCTCTGAGTGAAGAAGTTTCTCCTCATCTCAGTTTTGAATGAGCAGCCCCTTATTTTAAGATTATGTCCCCTAGTTCTAGTTTCACCCATCATTGGGAACATCCTCACCGCATCCACCCGATCAAGCCCCTTCACAATCTTATATGTTTCAATAAGATCGCCTCTCATTCTTCTGAACTCCAATGAGTAGAGTCCCAATCTACTCAACCTCTCCTCATATGACCACCCCCTCATCCCCGGGATTAACCGAGTGAACCTTCTTTGTACTGACTCGAGAGCAAGTATGTCTTTTCGTAAGTATGGACACCAAAACTGTATGCAGTATTCCAGGTGCGGTCTCACCAATACCTTGTACAACTGCAGCAATACCTCCCTGTTTTTATATTCCATCCCCCTAGCAATAAAAGCCAACATTCCATTGGCCTTCTTAATCACTTGCTGCACCTGCATACTAACTTTTTGAGTTTCGTGCAGCAGGACCCCCAGATCCCTTTGTACTACAGTACTTTCCAGTTTCTTGCCATTAAGATAATAACTTGCTCTATGATTTTTCCTGCCAAAGTGCATAACCTCACACTTTCCAGTATTGTATTCCATCTGCCAAATCTCTGCCCACTTACTTAGCCTGTCTATGTCCTCTTGCAGGTTTTTTATGTCCTCCTCACTCACTACTTTCCGTCCCATCTTTGTATCATCTGCAAACTTTGATATGTTACACTCGGTCCCCTCCTCCAAATCGTTAATATAGATTGTAAAGAGTTGGGGACCCAGCACTGACCCCTGCGGAACACCACTAGTTACTGGTTGCCAATCTGAGAACGAACCATTTATCCCAACTCTCTGCTTTCTGTTAGAGAGCCAATCCTCCACCCACACCAGAATATTACCCCCAATCCCGTGATTTTTTATCTTGAGCAATAAGAAGAACCGGATATAATTGTAGGCCCACCGGTAGCCAAGCTCTCTTGCCTCTTCGCTGGCTCTCTTCTTCCTCTCCTCCCTCCCCGCGTTGCTCGACACCGAGGACGCCCATTACAACACCGGGGGCCAAACGCGGGAGGAGAACGGGACCCAAATTCGAACATGCACAGGACACACGGGGCCGCAACCGGGCAGACGAGACGAGACGAACGGCAAAAACTGTTAAGCAGAGAAGGGCAGCGTGATAGAAGCATTGGGGATGAGCGGGCACGCACCCCGGCCTAGTTATAAGCTGGCGTTTGAAGCATGGATAGGAAAATCAAGCTAACAATATAAACCGCCAACCGATCCCCAACCGCAACAAAACCGCCGGCGACCAAACCACCACCAGAAGAACAACCATTTCTGCAAGGTAAAGTACCCAACAAAGACTTTACTCCCTATTCTCTAACGGAGGAAAAGGAGGGTACTTTACACAGACGACTCTACTGTCGTGCCCTGGGACCATGTGACGACGACAGGCCCCAAAGGACAACAGGAGCAAACCCCAAAACCACAACCGGCTTAGTCGACAGGTTTCGAACTGTCAAGGAAACCCCATTGGTGAGCATAAATCCCTGGCCCCTCGTAGCTTAATCTAGTTAGGTATTGGGGGTGGGACAAGGGTAGGGGGAGTTTTAATGTGATTGTTCCCTCGATGTGCCGTGTGTTCCCCATTCCCAAATAAATGTATATGCCTGTAATTATCCTAGTAATTCTCAGTGTTGTGATTTTATTGTGCCTTTAATAAAAATTACGGTTTTCTTGTACCAAACCAGTTGTCTACTCTATTTTCTGTATCGCCGCCTGTACCCAAGTCCGGTGTCTAGAACCCAGGGGTGTGGGAGCGATTCGAACCGCTCAGAGACAGTCAGGGGCAGAGCTGACTGGGCGTACGCACCCCCTACACACTGTATTAAGAGTAAGGAAGTCTTGCTACAATTGTACAGGGCCTTGGTGAGATCACACCTGGAGTACTGTGCACAGTTTTAGTCTCCTTAACTAAGGAAGGATATACTTGCCTTGGAGGCGGTGCAACGAAGGTTCACTAGATTGATTCCTGGGATGAGAGGGTTGTCCTATGAGGAGAGATTGTGTAGAATGGGCCGATACTCTCTGGAGTTTAGAAGAATGAGAGGTGATCTCATTGAAACATACAAGATTCTGAAGGGGATTGACAGGGTAGATGCTGAGAGGATGTTTCCCCTCGTGGGGGTATCTAGAACTAGGGGGCATAGTCTCAGGATAAGGGGTCGGCCATTTAAGACTGAGATGAGGAGGAATTTCTTCACTCAGAGGGTTGTGAATCTTTGGAATTCTCTGCCCCAGAGGGCTGTGAATGCCGAGTCTTTGAGTATATTCAAGGCCGAGATCGATAGATTTTTGGACTCTAGGGGAATCAAGGGATTTGGAGATGGGGCGAGAAAGTGGAGTTGAGGTCAATGATCAGCCATAATCTTATTGAATGGCGGAGCAGGCTCGAGGGGCCGTATGGCCGACTCCGGCTCCTATTTCTTATGATCTAAAAGGAGCCCTTCGCCAGAAACAGGAGGGTGCCTTGGACAGCCGTTGGTAGGCCCCTTTCAAAATGGCGGCAGCCACATTGCTGGTGTTAACAGGACGGTTTACTGACCCCATTTTGTGGCCGTTACCCTTCCCCCCCCATTAATGGTAGGTGGTGAAAATCAACTCCGATTTGTGTTTAAAAATCTGCCACCGCGATCCAGTGTTTTGCTATGCAAATATCCTGGGGCTTGTAAATGTTTAGCCAGTGCTGTCGCATTGCTGTTAAGTGTGTGCTGTGTGGCTCTTGCACTGATGCACTTAACAGTAATGTGTTTGCTGGTATACAGCTAACAAATAAACCTCATTTTATTGGAAAGCGAAAAAACATTATCAATGCAAACATCAAAGTTCTCTGTACATTGCAGCTGGTTAAATAGCGCAAAGTCCAACCTTCAGTGTGTGAACAGAGCAGATGGGGACTGGCCCGTGATGTTGGGTTATTCCCACAATCTGTTGCACACTGTGCCAGACTGTGAGAGGTGTTGAGGATCAGGGCCGTCCCACCTCGCTCAACCACAGAGAGGACGGACCCCCTCGCTAACCCAGAGAGGACGGACAGCCTCGTTCACCCACAGAGAGGATGGACCCCCTCGCTCACCCACAGGAGAGGACGGACCCCCCTCGCTAACCCGCAGAGGAGAGGACGGACCCCCTCTCACCCACAGGAGAGGAAGGACTCCCTCGCTCACCCACAGTGGAGCGGACGGACCCCCTCGCCCACCCAGAGGAGCGGACAGACCCCCTCTCTCACCCACAGTGGAGCGGACGGACCCCCTCACTCACCCAGAAGAGAGGACGGACCCCCTCACTCACCCACAGAGGAGAGGACGGACCCCCTCACTCACCCAGAAGAGAGGACGGACCCCCTCACTCACCCACAGAGGAGAGGATGGACCCCCTCACTCACCCAGAAGAGAGGACGGACCCCCTCACTCACCCACAGAGGAGAGGATGGACCCCCTCACTCACCCAGAAGAGAGGACGGACCCCCTCACTCACCCACAGAGAGGACGGAGCCCCTCACTCACCCACAGAGGAGAGGACGGACCCCCTCACTCACCCAGAAGAGAGGACGGAGCCCCTCGCTCACCCACAGAGGAGAGGACGGACCCCCTCACTCACCCAGAAGAGAGGACGGACCCCCTCGCTCACCCACAGTGGAGCGGACGGACCCCCTCGCTCACCCAGAAGAGAGGACGGACCCCCTCGCTCACCCACAGAGGAGAGGACGGACCCCCTCGCTCACCCAAAGAGAGGACGGACCCCCTCGCTCACCCACAGAGGAGAGGACGGACCCCCTCGCTCACCCAAAGAGAGGACGGACCCCCTCACTCACCCACAGAGGAGAGGACGGACCCCCTCGCTCACCCACAGCGAGGACGGACCCCCTCGCTCACCCACAGCAAGGACGGACCCCCTCGCTCACCCACAGAGGACGGACCCCCTCGCTCACCCACAGAGAGGTCGGACCCCCTCGCTCACCCACAGAGGAGAGGACGGACCCCCTCGCTCACCCAAAGAGAGGACGGACCCCCTCACTCACCCACAGAGGAGAGGACGGACCCCCTCGCTCACCCACAGCGAGGACGGACCCCCTCGCTCACCCACAGAGGACGGAGCCCCTCGCTCACCCACAGGAGCGGAAGGACCCCCTCGCTCACCCAAAGAGAGGACGGAACCCCTCGCTCACCCACAGAGGAGAGGACGGACCCCCTCGCTCACCCTAAGAGAGGACAGACCTCCTCGCTCACCCACAGAGGAGAGGACGGACCCCCTCGCTCACCCACAGAGGAGAGGGCGGACCCCCTTGCTCACCCAGAGGAGAGGGCGGACCCCCTCGCTCACCCACAGAGAGGGCGGACCCCCTCACTCACCCACAGAGAGGGCGGACCCCCTCGCTCACCCAGTGGAGAGGACGGAGCCCCTCGCTCACCCAGAGGAGAGGGCGGACCCCCTTACTCACCCACAGAGAGGGCGGACCCCCTCGCTCACCCAGTGGAGAGGACGGAGCCCCTCGCTCACCCAGAGGAGAGGGCGGACCCCCTTACTCACCCACAGAGAGGGCGGACCCCCTCGCTCACCCAGTGGAGAGGACGGAGCCCCTCGCTCACCCAGAGGAGAGGGCGGACCCCCTTACTCACCCACAGAGAGGGCGGACCCCCTCGCTCACCCAGAGGAGAGGGCGGACCCCCTCACTCACCCACAGAGAGGGCGGACCCCCTCGCTCACCCAGTGGAGAGGACGGAGCCCCTCGCTCACCCAGAGTGGTGGACGGACCCCCTCGCTCACTCACACAGGAGGACGGACCCCCTCGCTCACCCACAGAGGAGAGGGCGGACCCCCTCGCTCACCCAGAGGAGCGGACGGACCCCCTTGCTCACCCAGAGGAGAGGGCGGACCCCCTTACTCACCCAGAGAGGGCGGAGCCCCTTACTCACCCACAGAGAGGACGGACCCCCTCGCTCACCCAGAGGAGAGGGCGGACCCCCTTGCTCACCCAGAGGAGAGGACGGACCCCCTTGCTCACCCAGAGGAGAGGACGGATCCCCTTGCTCACCCAGAGGAGGACAGACCCCCTCGCTCACCCAGAGGAGAGGACGGACCCCCTCACTCACCCAGAGGAGAGGACGGACCCCCTCGCTCACCCAGAGGAGAGGACGGACCCCCTCACTCACCCAGAGGAGAGGACGGACCCCCTTGCTCACCCAGAGGAGGACAGACCCCCTCGCTCACCCAGAGAGGAGAGGACGGACCCCCTCGCTCACCCAGAGGAGAGGACGGACCCCCTCACTCACCCAGAGAGGAGAGGACGGACCCCCTCGCTCACCCAGAGGAGAGGATGGACCCTCTCGCTCACCCAGAGGAGGACAGACCCCCTCGCTCACCCAGAGAGGAGAGGACGGACCCCCTCGCTCACCCAGAGGAGAGGACGGACCCCCTCGCTCACCCAGAGGAGAGGACGGACCCCCTCGCTCACCCAGAGAGGAGAGGACGGACCCCCTCGCTCACCCAGAGGAGAGGACGGACCCCCTCACTCACCCAGAGGAGAGGACGGACCCCCTCGCTCACCCAGAGGAGAGGACGGACCCCCTCACTCACCCAGAGGAGAGGACGGACCCCCTTGCTCACCCAGAGGAGGACAGACCCCCTCGCTCACCCAGAGAGGAGAGGACGGACCCCCTCGCTCACCCAGAGGAGAGGACGGACCCCCTCACTCACCCAGAGGAGAGGACGGACCCCCTCACTCACCCAGAGGAGAGGATGGACCCTCTCGCTCACCCTGAGCCAGGTGGTCAAAAGCCCCACGGTCCGGTTTTCTAGTTCCGGGGCCACTTAGTTTGCGGGGGTGAGGAGAAGAATCATCTAAAGCATAAAGCAACGTCTTTCCCCAGGGAATGGTTAGAATGTGGAACACGCTGCCACAGGGAGTAGTTGAGGAATAGCATAAGATGCATTTAAGGAGAAGCCAGATAAGCACATGAGGGAGAAAGGGATAGAAGGTTTGTTGATAGGGTGAGATGAAGTAGAGCGGGAGAAGGCTCCTGTAAAGCATAAACCAGTTAGGCCGAATGGCCCGTTTCTGTGCTATAAATTCTATGTAATTCTATTTAAGAAGATTCCTGTGAGTATATAATGGTTAATGGTAGACATTTTATAGTCTAACCCATCTGTTTTGTGGCGTTCTGCTCCCTAGCAACAAAAGCACAGGGAAAAAAATATTTTAATACTCCACAGATCTGATGTTTACTAAGTCAGATCAATATATTCAGTGCAGCTTCTTATCCTGTGGTCTCTTCATATATTGGTTACAAAAATCATCTGACTCTGTTCAGTACTATGGGGAAAGAGCAGGGTTTGGGACTAATTGGATAGCTATTTCAAAGAGCCGGCACAGGTACGGGGTGGGGTGGGGGAGCAATAGCCTCCTTCTATGCTGTAAGATTCTATGGGCTAGAAATTCATCATAGCCCAGGAATGGGCGGTATCTTTAGAAAAGTTTGAGAACTAGCGGCAGGCGCTAATATTTTAGACTGCACGCAAAATTCATTCTCACTGCTCAAAGAAATGATTGGGGCGCTCAATCAAGTCTTAAAGGCCTAGATCAGTGGCGTCACACTCAAAGGGTGGACCAATATCGGGTGCAGTCTAATCTCAACTCATCATCACCACAGGCTTTTCCCAGTACATAAAGGGGAGGTTCATTGATGCTGCAGCACCTCATTCTCAGCATTGCTGGCTGTGCAGCTGCCTCGGCAAGGAGAAGTAGAACAAGGAGAAGGAGCCGGAGGACTGAACCAGGTGTGCTCATAGCAGATCCACCTCAGTCGGGTGGTCAGGGTGATTGAATGCTTCAACAAATGCTACATACCACCATCTGTACCACAAGCTTCACACACTGCCCAAAGCACCAGACCCCCAGCACTCACCCACCAACAATCTCTACCTACCAACACTCACACCCACATTTCACGCCTTGCCCACAATGACAGCTATTCAACTATGGCAGGCACAAGGGTCATTAGTTATTAGAATAAATGTTATATGTGTGATATGTTTATGCATAAATTTATTAATAGAGTTTGCAATATTTTGTGGTCTCTCTCATTTCACCTTTGCGCCCAGGAGGACGCTGTGATATGACGCTGTGATATGGCATGACACAGGAATGGTATGATGGGGATGTAATGAGCAAAAGGGATCTGGGGTTTAAGTCATCCTGCTGTGAGGCTGGAGGTCTGTTTGGAGGAGGTGGCAGAGTTCTGTGACCACCACCTTGGTGATGCGGAGCCGTCTAATACACTGCTCATCGTTTAATTGAAGGTTGGAGAAGTGTTGCCGGAATACTCTCGGAGGATATGGCCTCCTGGTGTGAGCCCTGATGTCCCTCCTCATTCCTCTGTGCGTATGTTCCTGTATTTCTGGCTGCCTACGCTCCCACCGCCGTAGATCCTGGAGGGCGAGGTGGCACCAGTACAGCGCCCATTAATGTTGCCATGGGTAGCAGTTTGAATCTTTGAGCAATAAATGTAGCCAGTTTGCACTTGCCAGAAGACTGCTGATAAAAACACTTGACATTACTCATACAAACTCATCCACTGGGTGAAACTGACAAGAAACCACTAAACTAACCTGCCCTGACAGCTGTGAGTGATTTAATGCTGATGCCTTTAAAAAAAGTCCCTGGAGCCAGCTTCTGTCAGCTGTGCGCCTGCTCTCCCTGTCGCTGTCTTGTTGAGGTGCAAAGGTAAGTGGCAACAATGAATTTTCCAGATCGGGCACCCAGTGAGCGTTGCATGCTCACTGACGTCACAATCTGCCTGGCGTTGAAGTCCCCGGCAGTACCTCATACTGTCGGCCCAACAGGGGGCCGGATTTGCCATGCGGCGCTGGATTCGCATCACCCCGGCACTACTGCATCAGCGCCCCGTTACCGCCCTCTGCAGGCGCCAACGGGAGGCGCTAACCTACTGAATTTTTCCCCTTCTGATTCTTATCTAACTGATACAGCTTAAGTTGCAGACCAGAGGTGCATAAAAAGGAACTTTAAGTGTTCATATGGGGACAGCATCAGAATGAAAATATCCCCCATAAAGTTATGCAGATCTGCTAAATTTGTGTAACACAAACTGAACTTTGCTGCATTCCAAAGGTTTATACAAAGAACAAGTGAATGAATCATTTCCTGTAGCTCACTATGAGGTCAGGCCTTATCTTATATCAACGGAGACTTCAGGCTCAATTTTGCCTGTGTGGGCGGGCTGGGGCATGTGAGGTGTTTTTAGAGTCCTGAACCCGACTCCAGTGTGATGTGGGGAAAAAAGAGCGATTTTCCCCTAATTGGGCAATTGATTTCCCGTGTGTGGGAACCCCTGGCCCAATTAGTCTTTCCATCCTGAAAGCTGCCTCCGATGACGTCATCAGTGCTGCTGGATTTAAGGCCTGCAAGCAGCCTTGCTTCTTCTGGAGACTGGAAACGCTTTGGACATTGTATGAAAGACTTCATTTACCGACCATGGCCACCAGCAAGCAAAAGTGTGCACCTCGATTTGATGAGCCCTCCCTCCAAGCTCTGGTGGAGGGAGCAAGATCTAATAAGGAGGTGCTCTTCCCTTCCTCGGGGAGAAAAAAGCCACCACAACAAACTAAAGCTGTGTGGCTGCAAGTGGCCAGGGAGGTTAATGCCATCTCTATGTTCCGCAGAACCTGGCTGCAGTGCAGGAAGAGGTTTCATGACCTTCTGCGCACTGGAAAAGTGAGTAGGACTTTCTCATCACCCTCAATCTGATCCCCATCGCCTCTCCTCACCAGCACTCTGCTTTGCCAACCTCTTCCTCCACATCCCACTTGACACTTACATCCCTGCACCCTTACCCATTCCCTCTCTCTCTATGGTCACATTCACTTAACTATTCACAATTCACAATTCAAATCGCTTTATTGGCATGATAAGTTACATCTTATGTTGCCAAAGCATCAAAATACATTTATGGTTGAACACATAAACGCGGTTCTATTCATACAGTTTATAAATATACATTCGCCTTGTTTGTATATATTCTTGTCTTAGTTTACTGGTTGTCCCTCTGTTCATGGCAAGCTGTAACATAGTGTGCCGCCAGTGTTACACAGCTTCTCTCCTCCCCCAGTAGGAAAGGGAGTTTTTGGTTGTCATTCAGATTTCTGAATTCAGGGCATATTTGGGAGAATTTTTGGTAGAAATTCTCCCTGATGTCCTGATATTTTCCACAGGCTGTGAGGAAGTGCATCTCTGTTTCCACTACTCCCTGACTGCAGCGAGAGCATATCCTGTCTTCTCTTGGCAGCCTGGTCTGCCTTTTTCGATCGCTAGGCTATGTTCGCTAAGTCTGTACCTTGTCAAGGTTCTTCTCAGTTTGTTATCCTTTACCATGGTCAGGTAATCAGCTATGTTGTATTGTCTGTTTAGGGCCAAGTAGCAATTGAGTTTGCTTTGGGTTTTTGTTGTTTCTGCCCAATATGTCAGATATTTTTCCTTTTGCTTAGCGACGATTGTGTTGGGTCGAATTCTTTGTGTTACCCTGTCACTGTCCTCACACTCCCGATCACTGTGATGCAGTGACAACTTACAACACAGAGAGGGCCCTTTGTCTCCTTCTAAGCATCTATGCTATGGAATTTCTACACTCACTCCTTCATTCTCACTCAAACTCCACTTGTGTCCCTCATTGCAGGAAAAGAGAGCCCACAATAAGAGGGAAAGAGCGAGGACAGGAGGGGGGCCACCCTCAGTAGCCCAGCTCACCACCTCGGAGGAGGCGGCCCTGGGAACTGCTGGGATCGAGGACGATTCCCAAGTGGGGGACAGACAGGCAGGTGCATCACAGCAAGCTGGTGACAGAACAGTTTGGCATCTCTCTCATTGACATTGCATGAATCACTGATAATGAATCTGATGCTCTAACAAATTGACTTATGATCATCTGTGTAATGTATATACCTTTAAGGGGGGGAACTACTTTTTACAGCTCATGTATACTGTAGTACTGGCAGTGACCACACCTGTATATAGCACTGTAGTAGTAATCTGTACAGGCAGTTACATTGTGAGCCACGTTGAGTAAACACCTGTTGTACCGTTTCTCCTGCAGTCTGTGTCTTATTATACCCAGACACAACATTGGCGACAAGGCAAGTTCGAACCTACCTGCAACTCTGCATCACCTCCCGGGGATTCGTTCCTGGAGATCAGTGGATTGGAGGTCAAGGCCAGAGACTCGGGCGTCGACCACGAGCAACCGCCTAGTCATCCAGCAGAGACTCGAGAATTGCGGGGCAGGCTGTCGAGAGCCAGGCTTGGCTTTCCAGTCAAGGTGGTCCAGCGAAACAAGCTGGCAACAGGTAGTGCGCAGACACTTCCTGGACAGCGGCGGGCTAGAGCCCGACCTAGCGGCACAGCAAAGGACCGAGCAGCGTCGACGGGGGAGAGAGAGAGGGCAGAGCGCACAGGGCGCAGCCGTTGTTCAGGGGCTGAGCAGCATCGGAGAGAGGGAGAGACGCGCAGAAAATCACGAGGCGCCGCCATTGCCACGAGAACCGCCGAGAGCGGCGTTGGCAGCAGCGCAGGAGAAGCGCGCGAAACCTACAGGGCGCCGCCATTGCCACGAGAACCGCCGGGAGCGGCGTTGGCAGCAGCGCAGGAGAAGCGCGCGAAACCTACAGGGCGCCGCCATTGCCACGAGAACCGCCGAGAGCGGCGTTGGCAGCAGCGCAGGAGAAGCGCGCGAAACCTACAGGGCGCCGCCATTGCCACGAGAACCGCCGGGAGCGGCGTTGGCAGCAGCGGGGGAGGAAGGAAAGCGTGGAGACGCCATTTTAAACCACACCCAAAATGCCGAAGAGTGGCAGTATCACCACATTTGACAATGAAGTCGAAGATTGGACTACATATGTCGAACGAATAGAGGTGTACTGCAAGGCAAATGAGGTGTCAGATGACAAGAAAGCGTCGGTATTGTTAAATTTAATGGGTGCAAAGATGTATGGTTTATTACGAAATCTAGTAACCCCAACAAAGCCAATGGAAAAGAGTTTTGAAGACATAGTAACGATACCACAGGGACATTTAAACCCCACACCGCTGCTGATAGCAGAAAGATTCCAGTTTCACAAACGGAACCAGCATAAGGATGAAAGCAATGCTGATTATTTAACAGAACTGCGCAAACTATCGAAACACTGCCAGTTTGGAGCGGGACTGGCAGATACCTTAAGGGACAAGTTTGTGTGTGGGTTTCAAAGTGAAGGAGCCCAGAAACTGCTTTTATCTGAAAAGGACCTTACGCTGGAAAAGGCTTTCAGCATTGTGGTATCATATGAAGCAGCAGCACGGGGCGCTGCAAAGATACAACAGAGACCGCAAGAATATGGCACAAACGAAATGTCATATGGAACAGAGAAGTGCTATCGCTGCGGCAGAGCAACACACGACCAGAATGATTGCTGGTTCAAAGACAAAGTGTGCAGACAGTGTGGAAAAGTAGGACACATAGCACGAGTCTGCAGGTCAGGAAAGAAAACCAGCAATAAGAAACCAAAGTACAAGAAGGTACATAAGATGATGGAGAATAGTTCAGACGAACAAAAGAGTGATAACGACTCCGAAAGCAGGGAACTGAGTTGTCTGAAACTACATAATGTGATCACAACGGAGGATCACCGAACCATTTGGGTCACTCTCAAGATAGCAAGAGTCGAGGTAAAGATGGAATTGGACACAGGATCAGCCCTAACAGTCATAAACCGACGGGACTACGAGCGGCTATTCTCACACATACCCTTGAGAGACACAAAAATGATTTTGAAGACGTACACGGGGCAAAAAGTCTACCCCAAAGGAAAAATAAGGGTGACCGTTATATATAACGGTAAGGAAACACCAAAACTAGACCTGTATGTATTGCAAGATGGAGGACCACCATTACTGGGACGTGAATGGATCCGGAAAATACAACTGGATTGGCATTCCATACAGGCACTGACTGTGGCTGACAAAAAGGATGACGACGTCACACCTGGGCGACTGTCAAAGATCCTAACTGACGCGAAAGAAGTGTTCCAGCAAGGACTCGGAACACTAAAAGGCATGACAGCGACGATTACAATTGAAGAAAATGCAAGTCCAAAATTTTTTATGCCAGACCGGTACCTTATGCGATCCACCCAGCCATCGAAGCAGAGCTGGAGAGTTTGGAACGTTCAGGAGTACTGTCCAAGGTAGACTGGAGCGAGCGGGCTATACCCATCATCCCTGTGATGAAAAAGTCATTGAGCAGCACGCCTGGGGAACCAAGGAAGGTTCGCATCTGTGGGGACTTTAAGGTAACAGTGAACCCGGTCCTTCACACCGTACAATATCCACTTCCGTGGATTGAAGATATTTTCGCCTCGCTATCTGGAGGGAAACGTTTCACTAAGATTGATCTGGCCCAGGCGTATTTGCAAATGGAGGTAGAAGAAGCATCAAAAAAATACCTCACAATCAACACGCATAAAGGTCTCTACCAATACAACCGGCTGGTATTCGGGGTAGCATCAGCTCCGGCTATTTGGCAGAGGGCAATGGAACAAGCCCTGCAAGGGATCCCAGGGACCCAGTATTATTTGGACGACATCCTGGTCACGGGCAAAAATGACAGTGATCCCCTTGCCAACCTGGAGCAGGTGCTCACTAGATTGCAGGAATATGGGCTGAGCTAACCGTCCCCAAATGTGAGTTTTTTAGAAAACAGATCTCGTATTGTGGCCACGTTATCGATAAAGAGGGGTTGCATAAGTCCCCAGAGAAGATTGAGGCAGTAATCAAGGCTCCAGCACCGGAAAATGTGTCACAACTGAGGTCGTTCCTCGGGCTGGTAAACTACTACCATAAGTTCTTGCCAAATTTGTCTACAATACTACACCCACTAAACACCCTACTGCAAACTGGGGTGCCATGGAAGTGGAGTGACGAATGTAGACGAGCTTTCCAGAAGAGCAAAACACTAATCACATTGAAAGACGTATTGGCCCATTACAACCCGGCATTACCAATTCGGTTGGCATGTGATGCGTCACCCTACGGCATTGGAGCGGTGCTGTCGCACAAATTCTTGGACAGCTCAGAGGGCCCAATAGCCTTTGCGTCACGATCACTAACCTGAGCCGAACGTAACTACGCCCAGATTGACAGGGAGGCCCTCAGCCTAGTGTGGGGAGTGAAAAAGTTCAATCACTATCTGCACGGGCAGAAATTCACCTTGCTGACTGATCACCAGCCTCTTGTCTCCATTTATAATCCGAAGAAGGGCGTCCCGGTGATGAGTGCGCAACGACTACAAAGATGGTCACTTTTTCTAGGGGTGCACCACTATGAGATTGAATATAAGGGCACGAAACAGCATGGAAATGCTGATGGGCTATCACGCCTGCCACTGCCTACTGCGGAGGAAGCACCAGCAGTGGATCCTGTCGAAATATTCCATTCGACTATAGTTGAATACCTACCGGTAACTAACGCTTGTATCGAAAAGGAAACCCGAAATGACCCGACACTGTCTCGGGTATATGATTTGACGGTGAAGGTGTAAGATTTGAAATTTTCAGCAATAATCACGCAAGAAAACAGGATAAAATAAGACTGTTTATTGACCAAAGTAAGCTTGCACAGAAAAACCTTTGATAAAAGGGCATACAAAATGGCCGCCGGGCCTTGTGATCAGTTTTCTGGACCATTTTATTTCTGTTACTGCAAGCCAGACAGGCTTGTGGATTGAAGACAGTAAGCCCGCGAAAGCCAGTATCTGGGAACCGAAACTCAGGGAAACAGCATACATATTCAATGGATTCTAAGTACAGGATGGGGCCCATCAACATATGGGCGGACAATGCAAAAACACTTATACCCATTTATTGTACAAAGGAGAAACCGTTTAACAGCCATCAAGGAAAATCTCCGGACCGATCAATATGCGAACCGAGTCGCGATGACAATGTAAAAGACATTATCGGCCAGGAAGGCCAGTTAAGTTATCACCGGCTCCTGTTACAAGACAAAGCGCCCCTGCAGAGATTTCTGCCCGCCAAAATTAATACAAAGACAGGACTATGATTTGGCGGGAGATAAGACTGTCCCAAAAGAGTATAACTATGGATTGAAAGTCCATGTAAGTAATCTAAGCGATCGGAGGAATCGGAGAACGAACGGAGTGATCGACGGAACGAACGGACGAACGAAGGACGGACGGTGCCAGGATCGGCGCCTCTTCTACCTCGGTAGCTTCGGAATCGATGAAGACGCTTCGTCTTTTTAAAGACGCTTCGGACGGACAATTTCGGTGAAAAGACAACGTGGTCGGTGTTCAGCCAGACAAGGCTCGGCCACGACGAGAAGACGACGAGGGTGGCCCGGGTACTGGGGTCGGGAGATCATCGACGACCCAGGCCGAAGGAGAAGACACCCTTAGGAAAACCGACGATCCAGGCCGGAGAGAAAGGACATTCCGGGCCTGACACTTCCGTGTCTCAACATCCCATTGGGTTGTTGTTCTGCTCCATGAACAAAAATCGACAACAGACTTAGGTGATCTTCAACCTTGACGAGCGCTCATCGAGGCTGTGTCTACCCCGCCGCCTCGAGAGAGAGAGAATATCGACTGCGCCAGAAGTTTCCAAATCCACGTGACGACGGAAAGCGGTGCCAAAAGGCTGCGAACCCCCTTTTTCGCGATTTTGAGAGTGGTGAGCATGATCCCAAGTTCCTCAGGTCGAAACTTAGTTTAGGTATAGGGGAGGGAGTTAAGGGTAATCGTAATGTGTTTTCCCCTTTACGATGTGCCGTGTGTTCCCCATTTCCATAGTCAAGTTCATAAATTTGTGCATGATTGTAGTTACTTTAATCTGTGCCTATAACATGTATTTTATAATGCTTCAAACTGTTTAAAAATAAAAGCATCCATTTCGTGCTATTCAACCTGGTCTATTGAGTCCTTTCTCTGCACCTAAGTCCAAGGTCTAGAACCGTAGGGGGAGTGGGTCGAACCACTCAAGGGTAATTATTGCACAAAGCCTGGCAGGAGACCAGAACGAGCAAGAGAAACCCCCTACAAAGGGATGGCCAGCACATGGCGACTCACTGTTGCCAGCATTCTCGACAAGGCGAGAACAGCTGTCAGTGTGCCGGGGGACCTTGATGTGTGGATCCCGAGTGGTAATTCCACCAAGTTAAGGGATAGAGTGCTCAATGAGCTTCATGAGGGTCATCTAGGAGGGGTAAAAATGAAGAGCCTAGCCAGGGCTTGTGTGTGGTGGCCGGGAATCGATAAACAAATCGAGGACCTGACCAAGAGCTGCTCAGGATGCCAGAAAGTCCAAAATGCACCACCACAGGCCCCTCTACACCCATGGGAGTGGCCCTCATCTCCATGGCAACGGGTTCATATTGATTTTGCTGGTCCATTCATGGACTCAATGTTTTTAATAGCCGTGGTGCGCACTCGAAATGGCCTGAGGTCATCAAAATGTCCTCCACCACCACGGAGAAAACTATTGCAGTCCTACGGACCATTTTTGCCAGGAATGGCTTGCCAGAACAGATTTGCTCCGACAACGGACCGCAGTTTCTGTCCGAAGATTTCCGGAGGTTCTTGAAAAAGAATGGGGTAAGGCATTACACATCCGCCCCGTATCATCCAGCCACAAATGGATTGGCTGAGAGGTTCGTACAAACCTTTAAGGCGGCAATAAAGGCTATGTACAATGACAACATTCCGCTGCAGCACAAGGTGGACAATTTCCTGTTCGCCTACCGGAATGCGACACATGCAGTCACCAACCAGGCCCCAGCCATGATGTTCTTTAACCGAAGGTTAAGATCTCGCCTGGATTTGCTCAGACCAAACGTACGAAGAGATGTTGAGAGTAAGCAATTCCAGCACATGCATGAGAAGCCAACAAGGAGCTTCAATGTAGGGCAACCAGTCTTGGCCCGCGACTACCGAACAGAAAAATGGCAGCCAGGAACGATATGCACATGGCAGGGCCCACTAATGTACGCAGTGGACGTTGGGGAGAGCATCGTGAGACGCCATGCTGACCAGATCCTAGAGTCACAGGAACAAGTCAACCCCATGCCTCGCCCATACGTACCTGGTGATGAACCCAACGCACAGGTCGCATTACCCCAGAAACAGTAGCATCGGAAGCTGATGAACCAACCGACGACAGGGGGCCAGAATCGCCTCCGCACCAAGAGCAAGACACTCGGGAAAGGCGCTATCCAGAAAGGATCAGGAAGCCTCCCCAAAGACTGAATATATAAATAGACTATTTTCAGCTAATGTTGCATGTTAAAAGTGTTAATTGTAATTAGTTTGATATTTAATTGTTAAATGAGTGTTATGGTACTGTTAATCTAAAAGGGCAGGAATTGTAATGTATATACCTTTAAGGGGGGGAACTACTTTTTACAGCTCATGTATACTGTAGTACCGGCAGTGACCACACCTGTATATAGCACTGAGTAGTAATCTGTACAGTCAGTTCCACTGTGAGCCACGTTGAGTAAACACCTGTTGTACCGTTTCTCCTGCAGTCTGTGTCTTATTATACCCAGACACAACAATCTGCACTATTCAATGTGCATGTAACCTTAACCTCACATCTCTAACTCTTTCCTTTACTCCCCCACAGGACCATCGACAGCCCCCGTCCCCACTGTCCAGGAGGAAGAGCCTGAGCTTCCAGACTCCTCAGTGGAAGCTGCAACCTCTGAGGGCGCTGCGTCAGCAGAATTAAGCGCACACATCACCAGCGCAGACACTCACCTCGGTGGGACCTTTGGGATATAGAGTAGTGTTGTCACCTGGTGTATCACAGCTCACAAGTGAGCATCAGCAGATGGTGGAGACAGGGACAGCAGTGGAGAGTCCTTGTCGGAGGGCGCAGGACTCTCCCAGCTCAGCTGCATGTCGACCCTGTGCCTTCGGGTCCATCCAGAAGGACAGCAGTGCTGGAACTCCAGGAACAGGTGCAGGAATCTCTGGCAGGTTTTATCTCCAGGGTCGCTGAGAGTGTGGAGCGAATGGAGGAGTCCATCGCTAACATGAGCAGAGCCTTTGTGGAGGCGTTGGCGCATGAACGCATCAGCACGGAAAGGATGGCAACCTCCGTGGAAAGGATGGCTACCATAGAGGAGAGGATGGCTATGGCCATGGAGGAGCTTAGTCGCCAGGGTATGGAAAACATGGTCATTGTTCACAATAGACTGACATCTCTTGAGGTGCGATGGTCAGCTATTGAGCATACAAACCAGATATTCATGCAAGTCCTCGGGAGTAGGACTTCCAGTACAGAAATGGGTCCTCATGGCCCCCCTGAAGTGCAGCAAGGTGCTGTCAAGCCACTTGCTAGCTCTGAAGTGGGGCTGACCCATGAGAGGGATGTTGGTGGCAGACAACAAGGAAGTGGGGGCTCCTCTCCAAGCGCTCACACTTCCATGCCACTGCAAAGCCCTCGTTCAGAGCCCCACCAGAGTCCCCACCCAACTGAGATCGGCGTCTCGACCCCTGCACAGCTGCAGGAGCAGCAGGCTGTTGCCGAGCCCTCACAGGTTCGCAACCCCAGAGGACGGCCGCCAAAGGTGTCGAGACAGGAGCAGCAAGAAAGTGAGCAAGGGGCCTCCACATCTGCTGAAGCCACAGGGGAAGCACCACGCAGGAGCACACATAAGAGGAAGATACTGCACAAGTAGTCACAAGGGTAATCACTTGGGTGTAATGTTATGTTTAATTTTGAAAAGCCATCAGTTGGTTATTGCCATTAAAAATTCTGATGGCAAACTGTTGCAGTTGTGGCGTGTGTCATGTCGCTAATGGGACTTCCACATTGAGGGCTTAGGATGACTTGCAATTGTCATTATGGTGGTCAGAGTGATAGGAATCCGTAGGTTTCTGGCCATTGTCGAGGGTCTGATAAGAAGGTGTGAGGCAAAAGTGTTTGATTGTGCAGGCTAAGCAAATCTGGCCAAGATGAGTGTGTGCCTTGCATCCCGGGCAGCAATGTGCTCGCATGCTGCTGGCGCTCGTTGATGCGCCTCTGCAAGCTGTTCGTTGTCGCTCTCCTCCTCCTCATCTGAGGAGGCTATGTGATGAGTCACTTGTTCCTCAGGCATCTGCAAGCCACGACGCTGTGCCATGTTGTGAAGTGCACAGCAAACCAAGACCATTCTGGAGACCCTGGCTGCTGAGTACTGCAGGGCTCCACCTGATCTATCCAGGCATCTGAAGCGCATCTTCAGCAAGCCGATGGTTTGCTCGATTATGAATCTGGTGGACATGTGGCTGGAGTTGTAGCGCTCCTCTGCTTCGTTGGAAGGGCTCCTCAATGGCGTCATTAGCCACGTCTTCAGGGGATAGCAAAGTTGGTCTGGTGGACTGAAGAGCGGAGGCACTCTAGACTGGTGCAGGATGAAGGAGTCATGGCAACTGCCAGGGTACGTGGCATAAACATGCAAAATTTCCTTCTTGTGGTCACACACCAGCTGTACGTTGAGTGAGTGGAATCCCTTGCAGTTGACAAAAATACCTGGATTGTGATGGGGTGCCTTTAGGGCCACATGTGTGCAGTCAACAATGCCCTGCACCCTTGGAAAGCCTGCCAGATTGTCAAACCCAACCGCATGCAGTTACACTGGCTTGATCCTTGGAGAAATTGATGTGATTGTGCATGATGGCAAAAAGGGAATTGGTTACCTGCGTGATGCAAGTGTGTGCGGCCGCCTGGGAGATGCCGCTGATGTCTGCTGCTGATCCCTGGAATGAGCCTGAAGCAAAAAAGTTGAGTGCAGTGGTGACTTTGACGGCCACTGGTAAGGGGTGTCCACCTGCTCCTCTGGGCTCCAGGTCTTGCTGTAGCATTGCGCAGATGTCACCCACTACCTCTTGCGAAAGTCTGAGCCTCCTTTGGCACTGCTGCTCAGTCATGTTGAGGTAGCTGATCCTGTGTCTGTAGACCCTGTTTTGGGGGTATGCCCTGCACCAACGGCCTTCCATGCGCTGGCGCCTTCTGGCGTATGCAGCTTCAGGTGAGTGAGCAGCAGCTTGGCGCTCCTGCTGTTGCTCCTGCAGTTGGTGCTGCTGTTGGTCAGGGTTCTGCTGCTGCCGTGGCTGGTCTTCGTCCAAATCTGATGTCCAGGAGGAAAGGAAATAAATAGTTCCCATTCTTCTGGTATATACCTCAGTTGAGGAAGCGCTCAGTCAAGGTGGGGAGAGGGGTTTCCCAGGAGGTCACACTGGAGATGGGTGTCAGGCTCCAAACTTCCACAACAATGAGTAGGCCTGCTTAAAGTTCCCCCAGGCCTGAGACAGCAAAGTTCTGCCACCTGCAAATGATGATTGGTGAAAACTCCTTTATAATGGTGGAGCTACAGCTGTTAGTAAGCAGTCCACTTGTGAAGCCGCCAGGATTCACCGGCGTGTTCCAGAGGAGGCGTGCAGAACGTGGGAAAAGGGTTAAAATTGGAAAGGCCTCTCAAAATGGGATTATAGAGGCAATTAAGTGGTTGTTAAGGGCCTTACGGGCCTATGGAGACGGGATGGAAACGGGGTCAGAAAACTCGCATGTGGGAAAATTGCTCGGAGGTGGGATCGGGCCCGCCTGCCATTTTTTGCGATTTTAACAACTCACACGCGGGCAGTGGGGTTCTGGAGTTGGATTGTGGAGCTCAGGAGACTGGAGAGGAGATCAGTAGAGAAGTTGAGAATGTGGACGAAGGTTCCAGCAGTGGTGGGGGTGTGTTGGACAATGTTGTAGAAATGGAAGTGGGCAGTCTTAGCGATACACCAGATGTAAAGCTTTGAACCTGAGCTCAGGATCGAACAGGGTAGATTAGGTCTCATCAGTACTGAGCTGGGGAAAGTTCTGACTCCATTTGTGCCTCAGTATTGGGTCAGCCAGTCAGACAACATAATGGCCCAGAAATTCACGTCTCCACG
Organism: Somniosus microcephalus; assembly: GCF_052327205.1. Lineage (NCBI taxonomy): Eukaryota > Metazoa > Chordata > Chondrichthyes > Squaliformes > Somniosidae > Somniosus > Somniosus microcephalus. Next base: position 10,884,042 of record NC_141011.1, on the reverse strand, counting down.
GGTGAGTACACGCAGGGTACTCACCCGTAGGCCCAACGAAAGTGCCGGTTTCGTGCAGGCACTCCGCATGCGCGTGAAACCGGAACTTCCGTTCCTTTAAAAGGAAGGGGTTCACAGGTCGAACGCATGCGCCGGAGAGGCAGCGCGTACGCCTGGAACTTCCATTTTTTTTGCAAGTTTCTCCGGGAGGTTAAGTCTCCAGGAGCTACGCTTGTAAAAAGCAGTCGCAAGGCATCCTTTTAACAAGGTAAGTGGTGAATTAAGTAAAATTAAAACATTTTTTCCACAGGTTTATTGTTTTTAAATACTTTAAAGAAAGGTAAGTTTATTTATAGCCCGGTTAGAAACTGTAATTAATTTTCAAAAATTTAAATTATTGTTTAAAATAGTTATTTCATGTAATTTATAGTTATTTTAAAAATGTGATGTTTTAAAAAAAAATTATTTGAAGTTTTAGTTCTGTTTTGGGGCTGATTTGTATTTATAGTTTTGACAGCTCTTCCTGTCAATTTTATGAATGGGCATTCCCTGCTACGATTGGCTCTCCATGGCCCACGTGATCCCAGGGGACGCATCGAACTAATTGCGCCTCTGGGATACGCAAGCACTGCGCGCCGGCAGTTGGAGGAGGCCCAGGATCGGAATCCCACGCGGGCCCACAGCTCAACGCCGGCGCGCTAGGTAAGTGCAGGTCGAGGGCTTGCACTCGCGGGAAGCCCCCGACCCGAATTTCTGGGCCATTGAATGGAAGCTAGGCTGTTGGCTGCAGAGGGGTAACGCTGAGAGAGAAAGGACGGGTTGGGGAGCAGTGGTGGGTGGATGAAGGGCCTTTTAAGGAGGAGAATTTTTTAAAAGTGCTCCAATAACACTAGGAACTGGGATTCCAAATCCACATTCTTTAAAGTCTATCGCAGCAAGTGCTGGAGCTACGGGTTAAATGTAATAAACCAGGCGTGTTCACACACACATTTCATCAATCAAGCAGGGGAGTTATATTAGTTTCTCGATAAAAATATCTGATCCATTGTACTTTCCAGTACTTCAGTGGGGGTGTATACAGGGCCAGTGAGCTGACTATGATTCAAATATTCCGCAGACGTTTTCGAGTAAGGCAAGTGAATTCAAGCTGCTGAACTGATCTCCTGAAACCCACAATTCCATTGTCGAAATAAATGGGAAGGCTTGATGGATAAGTCAAACACTGATTGAGTGGCACTAACCTGTTCTCTCCACTTAATGATCGCTACATCCTCTGCTACAGTCCCTAACCGCACTGCAGTTTCAGAAATGTTACCATCTGGCATCTTTGTGGGAATCACAGCTTGTGGAGAATTCAAACGTAAATGAGTTTAAAAATAGGAATATCAGCCTGGTGGCAGGACAGGTTGGTTAGTAACAATCTGTGTCGGGGGTTAGGGCTTATACGGTTTATTCCTGATACGATGAAGCTTCAGTCTTGGTTGGATCATCAGAGAGATGACAGGCCCCAGAAAATTCCAACAAGGAAAGTGGGAAAAATTTGCAGTTGGTGGCAATTCACCTGGTTCTTTGGGAACTGGGAAAAGGTTGCCTTCCTACTCTCCTGACGAGAATGGTACGCCATTTTTAAATAATCCATGAGGTTGATACTGGGTTGCACCAGTGTCATCAACAGCAATAATTTTTTTTTACATGCGCCCCTCCCTTTTTTCCAAGGGGCACGACTAATATTTACTTAATTGACTAATAAAACTTAAACATAAAAGGTCTGGATACTTACGGTCTGTGGCCAGAAAAACACAGAAATGCCAGGAATGCGAATTTTTTGGCAGGACTTCATTAGAACTTTTTTTTACTGTTTGCCGGCCGGCAGCTGTCCAGATTGAAGGCTGGCTGGCTGGCGAGCGGGAAAACCTGCAGTAGAAAACCGCTGGGGATGGTCCTCGGCAATCGGAGAAGATTGAGGGCTGGTGGGGGTGTTCGGAGCGCGGCAGAGAGGAGGGAGAGACTCCAGGAGGGAGAGATCCGGGGAGTGAGGGGGGTTGGGGGTGGAGAGAGATCGTGGGGGAGGGAGAGATCGTGGGGTGGCGAGATCGCGGGGCAAAGATTGCACCAGCAGGTTAGCTTGAAGGGCTGGGGGAAGCACTTCTGCTCCTCCTGGCCCACAAGCAGTGCTCTAAAAAGTACTTACCCGCTGGATCCAGCAGATCCCACCTCCCTTCAGCTGCCGGGTTTCCCGAGCCCTGGGAAACCCGGTCTGCAGCTGTTAAATTCAAATGGCTACCAAAGTCTGAGGAACGGAGCCTCATTTAAATATTATAATGATGGACCCGCCTCTCCAGAGTGGGTCACTTGGCCAACCCCAAACCTGCCGTGGTTAAACCGGGAGTAGGTGCGTTTGTAGCGGGCTGCAGTCGGGTTTCACATTTTTACCAATTTAACCCCCCCCCCCAACCCTCTTGCACCCATTGTGGGGGTGGGGTGTGGGGGATAAAATTACCCCCAAAGTGTGTGGGTTGTGGAGATCTGGAACTCTCTCCCTCAAAAAGCTGTTGAGGCTGGGGGGTCAACTGAAAATGTCAAAAAACTGAGATTGATAGATTTGTGTTAGGTAAGGGCATTGAGAGATATGGAACCAAGACAGGTAAATAGAGTTGAGGTACACATCAGCCATGATCTAACTGAATGGTGGAACAGGCTCGAGCAGCTGAATGGCCTCCTCCTATTCCTATGTACTTTTTAAAAAAAACAAAAGGAAACTGATAAAGCAAAATCATAACCTTCCTGCAGCCTTTGTGCCTATCAGACATTCTATTCCCTGCGGTGCCCACCTGCTGCTCAAGTGCACTGGTGAGCACTGCATGCTCATTCGCCAGTGCTACCTGGGAAACTAGAGCGATCCCCGTGGCTGTGTTCATCCTGGACCTGTAGAGTGGCTGAGAGAGACTCCTAGATCTGCACTCTGGAGTAGTCGCTGGGTCAGAATCCTGGAACTCCCTACCGAACAGCACTGTGGGAGCACCTTCACCACACGGACTGCAGCGGTTCAAGAAGACGGCCCACCACCACCTTCTCAAGGGCAACTAGGGATGGGCAATAAATGCCGGCCTTGCCAGCGATGCCCACAACCCAAAAATGAATAACCAAAAAAGAAATATTCAAATGGCTTCGCCTTTACGCCAGCCCTTTGGGAACCAGCCTCTTTTATCTGCCGTACTGTAATATTTATGGGGAGATCCAATTTTCAGGAGCACTTAGCACTTCAATGTAAACATGGGTAAAGAGCTGCCCTTCCACTAGAAAATGGCAGAATAACAACCATAAATAGGAATCTCGACAGTGATGGAAATCTGTACAGCTTTGGTGATCTGTGTAATAAAAATGGTGCAGTAGAGAGTATAGCCGGTGAATTTGGGAGTCACACACAAAATTTGGCACATTGAGTTGGGCAAGTCACATACAAAAAAAGCATTCATCACCGAAAACAGTTTCAGAACATTGTGAGGAGCCAGTGTTAAATATGTTTCCCCCAAATGACTACAGGTCTGAAATATAATAGAAGCATATTGTGGAGATTATAATGCTGAATAATAATAATAAGGCAATCATTGACAGAATATCTTTATACTTGGAGATAGTCAATTCTGAGCACTTGCTATTTAAATGAAACATTGGCACTGGTCACTGCGATCAGATTTGGAAACCCGTTGTATTATTAGAAGTGTCCAGATACAGGATGGTCAGATCACCCTGACTCATTGAAATCATAAATTCAAAACTGGGCAATGTGGCTTTATTGTTAAACATTGAAGGTGGATAAACGCTGGGATTATTATTGATTTTAAGATAAAACGTTCATTGACATTGTAGGCCCGCAGGGGATGACTGGATCAGAGTGCCCACGGTTACAGTTTTTTAAATTCTCTTATGGGATCTGGGTGTCACTGTCAAGGCCAGCATTTATTGCCCATCCCTAATTGCCCTTGAGAAGGTGGTGGTGAGCCACCTTCTTGAACCGCTGCAGTCCGTGTGGTGAAGGTACTCCCACAGTGCTGTTAGGGAGGAAGTTCCAGGATTTTGACCCAGCGACGATGAAGGATCGGCGATATAGTTCTAAGTCAGGATGGTGTGTGACTTGGAGGGGAACTTGGAGGTGGTGGTGTTCCCATGCGCCTGCTGTTCTTGTCCTTCTAGGTGGAAGAGGTCATGGGTTTGGGAGGTGCTGCCAAAGAAGCCTTGGCGAGTTGCTGCAGTGTATCTTGTAGATGGTACACACTGCAGTCACGGTATGCCGGCGGTGGAGGGAGTGAATGTTGAAGGTGGTGGATGGGGTGCCAATCAAATGAGCTGCTTTGTCCTGGATGGTGTCGAGCTTCTTGAGTGTTGTTGCAGCTGCACTCATCCAGGCAAGTGGAGAGTATTCCATCGCACTCCTTACTTGTGCCTTGTAGATGGTGGAAAAGCTTTGGGAAGTCAGGAGGTGAGACACTTGCCGCAGAATACCTAGCCTCTGACCTGCTCTTGTAGCCACAGTATTTATGTGGCTGGTCCAGTTAAGTTTCTGGTCAATGGTGACCCCCCAGGATGTTGATAGTGAGGGATTCGGCGATGGTAATGTCGTTGAATGTCAAGGGGAGGTGGTTAGACTCTCACTTGTTGGAGATAGTCATTGCCTGGCACTTCTGTGGCACAAATGTTACCTGCCACTTATCAGCCCAATCCTGAACATCGTCCAGGTCTTGTTGCATGCGGGCATGGACTGCTTCATTATCTGAGGAGTTTTGAATGGTGCTGGACACTGTGCAGTCATCAGCGAACATCCCCATTTCTGTCCTTATGTTGAAGGGAAGGTCATTGATGAAGCTGCTGAAGATGGTTGGGTGTAGGACACTGCCTTGAGGAACTCCTGCAGCGATGTCCTGGGGCTGTGATGATTGACCTTCAATCACCACAACCATCTTCCTTTGTGCTAGGAATGACTCCAGCCAGTGGGGAGTTTTCCCCCTGATTCCCATTGACTTCAGTTTTACTCGGGCTTCTTGATGCCACACTCGGTCAAATGCTGCCTTGATGTCAAGGGCAGTCACTCTCACCTCACCTCTGGAATTCAGCTCCTTTGTCCATGTTTGGACCAAGGCTGTAATGAGTGTGTACCAAGATGCCTTTAGAATGGGGCAGATACTGACTTTGAAAGAAGTCGATGCAGATTTATACCTGCGACTTAATGAATGGTGTACTTGTACTAAGTGGAAAGGTACACATGCGCGTAGTCTGAAAATTCTGTATCCGAATTGCTGCAGAATATCATTTCCACCTCAGAGCTTTTAGTTCCTTCTGATAATATCACCTGCTGTTCCTGGAAGTCTGTCCATTGCCTGGTAAGAGACATCTTAGCAGCTCTGCCACTAACACAGCCACCACCACTGGGGAAGGCAGCAGTGCTCTGGGTTATTAAGCTCCAAGGGCCTCCGATCCCAGTGTGTCAGGATCTGACTGCCTCTGACGCTGACCCCTGCCAAAAAGTTAGCGGGGTTGGGGGCGGGGGGGGGGAAGTGCATCTCTTTGAAATACTTTGAACGGGTGGCTGTGTTGCCAGGGCACATCTCGTGCCCCCGCGCGCCCAAGGAAGCTGAAAATTCAGGCATTGGGCACAACCTCTAAGGAAGGGGGGTTGCCCGAGCTTCCTGCCAGAAAGATGGGTGCACTGCCCCATTAGCCCCTTTATAAAGGGGCCAAAAACTACTGCCACAATTTTGAATATCATCTCAGAATATGATCCAGACCTGTAATCCCCTCTCCCTACCCCCGCTCCCCCCAGGAAGCCCCCACTTCTGGAGATGGTGGGTCGGTAAATTTGCATTCATTTGGCACACTGACGTACCGCTCTTCCATCAGGTCATGGGTGAAGAAATTCCCGGACTGGGAGTCCCATCCTGCAACCACACCTCCCTAACGCGGGGTGACTATGTTTGTGGTGGATTGAAGTCTCAGCCCAAACAAGGTCCCTTGGAAAGTGGCGGGGAAGGCTGGGGCCCAGATACGCAGGTCATCCGCGGGACGCTTGCCAGACTTATGGCGGGAAGGGCCGTGATTTTCGGGACCTCTGACCATGAAGCTGGCATCAGTCGGTGGGCGTGACTGAACAGCTGGGTTCAAAATGAAGGCTGCTGCCTCATCGCTAAGCTTCAAAGTGGAAGACAGGAGGCCGACAGTCTGCTAGTAATGGGGGCAATGTCTTGTAATGAAGAGGTGGGCGATACCATTTGTTTTCAATGTTATTGTGTGCAGTTTAACAGGTGGATCTGTAAGGGGTAATTCTGTGACTTCACACTCCCAGTGGGGAGTCTCAACCGTTGGACACAAGCATCCAAAATTCAGTACACTGCATGTGATTTCTAACCTTTTAAATTAACAGTTAAAAAGATTGAAGGTAATTTTGACTTTGGGCAATAGTGTAAAACAGGCGACGGCAAAAAGGCTGCCTGTTTTACATTGCTCCCCTTTTTACCCCATTGAAATCATCCATGCAAAGGGCATTCTAAAGCACATTCCTTTGGACCTCCCACTCTGATCTCTCCGTCCTCGGCCTCTTGCATTGTTCCAACGAAGCTCAACGTAAGCTCGAGCAACAGCACCTCATCTTTCGATTAGGCACTTTACAGCCTTCTGGACTCAATATCGAGTTCAACAATTTCAGACGATAAATTGGCCCCTGTATTTCTTTATATATTTTTTTCTCTTGTTTCCTCACATGGTAGCTGTTAATGTTGCTGCCATCATCATTCACACCTCATCCAGAGCTATCTTTTGTTTCTTAACTTGTCCAATTACCATCTCCTTTTACCTCGCACCATCATCCCTTTTGTCAGTCAATCTCTCCCGCCTTCCATCCTATCACAGACCTTCCCTTTGTTCTTTCCTCCCTCCTCCCTGCCCCTGCTTAAAAATCTCTCTTCTCTAACCTTTTCCAGTTCTGATGAAAGGTTCGACCTGAAACATTGACTCTGTTTCTCTCTCCTCGATGCTGCCTGACCTGCTGAGGGTTTCCAGCACGTTCAGTTGTTATTTCCTTTGTACATTCATCGTCATGTCAGGATACAGCTCCCAGCACCAGTCGTGTCAGGATACAGCTCCCAGCACCAGTCGTGTCAGGATACAGCTCCCAGCACCAGTCGTGTCAGGATACAGCTCCCAGCATCATACAGAAGTGTCAACTACATATTAGCTGCCAACACTCTTCTTTTCACATCCCATAATATGTTTCCCCCCATCAGACTGGTTTCCATAGTTTCCACTGGTTTCCAAAAACACATCTCACATCGCTCTTTGCGAGACCTTCAGCTTCTTCAGGTACACAAACTTGCCCATCACTTTCACCTCTTCAATATCATTGACTTGTTTCAACCCTCCTCCATTTTCCTGAGCTCTTTATGCATATTCTTGGTCTTTAGAAGCTGATGTGGAGCTCCAATTTCACCCAGCTCCTTCATCATCATGGTGGTGGCAACCAAGGATCCAGCGAGAACACCATCTGCATCTCCAAGACCGTCACTTGGCCCATCACTTACACCTTTACTTTCACCAGCTTTGGTACCTTTGTAACCAAGAACAGCCGAGACTGCTCCACATCTTGTTCAATATGGTCACAGACCACATCATCAGCAAGGCAATGAAAGTAGAGGGGTAGATTTTGATTTTGTGCCTTAGTGTAAAACGGGCGATAGTGAATCGGCAACTCGTTTTTACATCTCGCCCAGTTTTGATTTTGATTTCTGTTGATGTCAATGGAGAGATGTATAACGGGCTGCCGACTCACCTGTTTTACACCATCGCAAAATCTACTCCAGAGAGACCACACAGATGTACCACATTGAACGGTAGCATAGTGGTAATGTCACTGGGCTAGTAATCCGTTACTGGGCCTGGATTAATGATCCAAAGATGTGAATTCAAATCCCACCACGGAAGCTGGGGAATTTAAATTCAGTTAATTAAATAAATCTGGAATAAAAAGCTAGTATCAGTAATGGTAACCATGAAACTATTAGATTGTAAAAAAACCCATCTGGTTCACTAATGTCCTTTAGGGAAGGAAATCTGCTGTCCTTACCTGGTCTGGCCTATATGTGACTCCAGACCCACAGCAATGTGGTTGACTCTTAATTGCCCTCTGAAATGGCTTAGCAAGTCACTCAATTGTAACAAACTGCTGCAAAACAAAATAATGGCCCGGAAATTCGGGTGAGTACGCGCTGGGTACTTACGCGTAGGCCCAACGAAGGTGCCGGTACTGTGCATGCGTGGGAAGCCCGAACTTCCGTTCCCTTGAAAGAAGGGGTTGACAGGTGGAACACGTGCGCCGGAGAGGCAGCGCGTGCGCATCGAACTTACGTTTTTTTTTTGCAGGGTTCTCCCGGGAGGGTAATTCTCCAGCAGTTACACATACAAAAAGCAGGCGTAAGGCCTGCTTTTAGCAAGGTAAGTGGTGAATTAATTAAAATTAAAACATTTTTCCACAGGTTTATTATTTTTAAATACTTTAAAGAAAGGTAAATTTATTTTTAGCCCCGTTAGAAAATGTAATTAATTTTTTCAAAAATTTAAATTATTGTTTAAAATATTTATTTCATGTAATTTATAGTTATTTTAAAAATGTGATTTAAAAAAAATTATTTGACGTTTTAGTGATGTTTTAGGGCTTATAGTATTTATAGGTTTGACAGGTCTTCCTGTCAAATTTATGAATGAAGCATTCCTTGCTACCATTGGCTCTCCATGGCCCATGTGATCCCAGGGGACGCTTCGAACTAACTGCGCCCCGGGATACGCAAGCACTGCGCGCCGGCAGCTGGAGGAGGCCCAGGATCGGGATACCACGCGGGCCCACAGCTCAACGGCCGGCGCGCTAGGTAAGTGCAGGTCGGGGGCTTGCACCTGCGGGAAGCCCCCGACCCGAATTTCTGGGCCAAAACCTTCACCACACGGACTCACCACCACCTTCTCAAGGGCAATTAGAGATGGTCAATAAATGCTGGTCTTGCCAGCGACGCCCACATCCCATAAAAACAAATTAAAAAAAAAAAAACTGGCCAAACACTATTTCAGTTGCAAAATGCTATTTGACACCACTATCAAGAATGGAGAATGATTCAGAATGATTCGGTGATAAAAATATGACTGAAGCTCAAAGTGTGAAGGCATGATCTTCATACTCAGGTCCATGATCAGTGGGAAACAATAATGTACACAGCTCAGCTTGTGTTAATATTAAAATGACAATAAACAAACGAGACGCCCAAGGAGCAGTTGTGTGCAGTAAATGATGCAGAAAGGAGCCTAGGAATCCGCTGTAAGCACAGCAGCCAGTCAGCATGAGCATAACTTGTGCTGACAACACAAGATTCAAAGCAAAATGTAATTAGAATGCAAGGGAAAAAACAAGCCTTATATAAGGCAGTTAAAAGGAAGATCTGGAGGTAAAGGGCGTAGGGAGCTTGTAAAAATAAAGAACACAGACTTGACAGAAGAGCTAGGAGGCAGAAGTGAAAGGTGTGTTGCAAAAAGATAGTAAATAGGAGTGGAAAAAAGGTGATGACTGCAAAGGTCAGAGGCGTTAGGCAGGATTCTCCTGTGGGGCCCACGGCTGGGTACAGGCGCAGTATACCAGAGATGTGTTGCACTGGTCAGAGTAGAGATGCCCCTCAATCTCCTGTCCTGAGCCCAGGCACGCTCCCAGCACAGGCCTGACCGCTGGCTGGAAAAGGCTGTGGAAGGGCTTGAAGCCTTGTGCTTTGGGCTGCCCCCAGGACGACTGCAGATCCTTCATCCCACAAGGGTTCTAGTGGTAGCCCTACTGCACATACCTTCAGGCACCTCTCCACTAGGGAGCCCAGCAGTTAGCCGAATAAGAAAGTGAGGCCAGAGGCCGAGAACAATTCCTCTGACCTCATTAGCATCATAACAATGGGCTGACACCTGCAGTAGGTGCAGGTCCAGTGACTTAACTTTGGGGAGCCTCAGGAAATTCCAGGGCAGCATAGGGTGGGCAGAGATTGAATGGGATGTGTCTCCATCTTTTTCTTTCTTCTTCACTGCGTATGGGAACTGTACGCTACCCAGACTCGGTACTGAGGAAGGTCTACCCAATTGATAATCGTTATGGAAACAAAGAAGATAGGAGCAGGAGTAGGCCATTCGGCCCCTCGAGCCTGCTCCGCCATTCAATGCGATCATGGCTGATCATCCAAATTCAGTACCCTGTCCCTGCTTTCTCCCCATATCCCTTTAGTCTTAAGACATATATCCAACTCCTTCTTGAATATATTTAATGAATTGGCCTCAACTGCCTTCTGTGGTAGAGAATTACACAGGTTCACCACTCTCTGGGTTGTGGAAATACTCTTATAATTTGGACATACGCACAGAACATGTGGATTGTTTCACTCTCCAAAGGTATATATTAAGCACTAGTATCCAAAAAGCACAGAGCTTGGAGACAGTATGCCGACGATACCAAATTCGAGGAGATGTGAGGAATATGGTGAAGACTATGAGGAAGAAATCAGGAGCTTGCAGGAGGACACAGAGAGATAAGCAAATGAGTAGGGAAGGTGGTCTCGATGCATCTCACCTGCTCACTAATGGTTACTGCATTCACATGAAGGAAAAACTTGGGGAAAGTGTTAGTTGCCCTCAAAGTAAAGAGACTGTTAAAACCTGGAGGTCAGGGCAGCATCTGTGAAGAGAGAAACAGAGTTAACGTTTCAGTTCGATGACCTTTCGTCAGAACTGGGAAAAAGCTGCTTTTTTCCAGTTCTGACGAAAGGTCATCGACCTGAAACGTTAACTCTGTTTCTCTCTTCACAGATGCTGCCTGACCTGCTGAGTGTTATAAATCTTAGCATCATAAAGAAACTACTCATGAAATAACGCTGGACGGCCAGCTGGTGGCGCCGTCCAAGGAGTATAAGTACTCAGACGTGGGCCCAGCTTACCAGGGACATTTTGTAAGACAGGAACTAGTGAAGTACAACTAGACCGCCATGTTCTGAAACAAGTTGATTAAAGCCTTGCTTTATACTCAAACCAAGTGCGGAGTGAGTTTTATTACGTCAGAATATCTCCAGCATTTTCTGTTTTTATTTCAGGTTTCCAACATCTGCAGTATTTTCTTTTTGTGTTAAAACCTGGACAGGGGCTCACAATCACAGATCCTCACAAGAGGAGTTCCTTGTATCAGCTGAGACAGCTCTGCGTTGCCAAGGAGGTTGGACTTTACGTTTGTCTTTAACACGATCACATTGCTCCATCGTAGCTGTGTAACCAAGTCAGGCGCCGCACAATGGTAGGAAAACGTGGAAAAACATAATAAAAACTATTCAGCCTGCATTACAAATAAAACAGCTGCCACTGAGCTTACGACTATAATTCCATCTCTTCTGGTCTTCATAAACAGCTCAAGTTCCACTCACACAGTTAATGGTCTTGCCAGAAGCATTCAATCGCCTTGTAAATCACTGCCAGCTGCTTATGGTGGTTTGTAGTCTATCCTGTGCCTCTTGAGCAACACCTCACAATATCTATCAGATGCTGCTGTTACTCTTCAGTTCAAACATCACTGACTCTTGTTCTGTCCCCCACACTCGGGCCTCTTCCAAGATAATATTACCATGAATATTCCTCAGTTCCATTTACTCGTCTTAAGAACTTTCACTTAGAGGCTTCATTCAGAGAACCCGAGTGATTTATTTTGGCCTGTCTGGAAGCTTCAGTTATTTAACCAGATGATCGAGAATGACTTTTGCAACAGTGCTGAAGAGGTTTACCCAACTGCCCAGCTCTGTATTTACCGATGAAGGTACCAAGACAGTTCCTGTTCTTTGGACCTCGTCCAAAGCTTGCTAATGGGCCTCTTGCCATGTTACTGCTTTTCATGCATTGGTTTCATGTTGAAAAGTACGTAATAATAAAAAAAAACGACTTGCATTTCTGTAGCGCCTTTCATGACCTCAGGACCTCCCAAAGCGCTTTACGGCAAATGAAGCACTTTTGAAGTGTAAGCACTGTTGCAATGTAGGGAGATGCAGCAGCCAATTTGCGCACAGCAAGCTCCCACAAACAGCAATGTAATTCCCCTATTCCCCTATCCCGCCCATAAAAATGCTCTATAGTAAAGCACAGTGCGGAATGGTATGGTGCTAGTCAAGTACCTGGACATACCTAAACATGATAGTAAAATAGACAAAATATGAAAATGAGGGAGAGAGACAACTTGCATTAAGCAACACTAACGCAAACCGACATTGTGCACTGCGCACTAACACGTACTGAGATACAGTGCGAAGGATGCTGGTTTAATCAGCCACTTTGCTTCATTCCTTATCAGAGTTGCACTAATTGGAGGCTCTGTTGCCTCAGGGTGGGGGGGGGGGTATGGTAATTGGACAGGGATGTTCCATCACCAAGCTGTTTGCTTTTAAAAAGTCAGAATTCCAAATGATTCTGCTGGAGTGATCTGACTGAAATAATCAGATAGTCACAAAGCAGGAAGTGACAGATTCCACTTTCATTCACCTGTGTCTCTGCTTGAACACACGGCTAGCTGCTTGTTATATTAAGCCACAGGTCCAGTGTAGTTAATAAATAACGTTTTAAAATGCAACAGAAAAGCTCGTGACTATTTACTGTCGGGCTAAGGGCAGAGAACCAGGTGCTACTGCAGCAGTTTAAAGGGCCGGGCAGCACAAGGTAACATGTTCAATGGCAGCAATGGCTGGTCCTGGGCATTGTGCAGCAAACGACAACAATAGTTGCTCCTGCAGCAGATGAAGGTGAGGAGGGTTGGCTTGTTTGGGGTGCAGGGCAGGAGGCCATTGAAAAGAGAGTGGTCGCGGCCCAGTGGAGAGTGGCGAGATCGGCAAGGAGTCCCCCCCGCCTGCACAGGGGTGTGATACAGGAAGAAGTTTTATATCATCATGAGGGTGGATAAGGTAAAGGAAGTCACCCGTGGCTTCCAGGAATACACCATACCACCCTGTGTATTATTCCCCCACCACTTACCCCAACTGTTTGTCAGGGTTTCCACAGAGGCCACTTTTACACCCGTCTTACACCTGAAAATGGACCTTCTCATGAGCATGCTCTCACTTGGTTTGGGATTTACTACTTTTGGTAACAGCATCTGTCATCACCCCACGTTGTGCGTGATGACAGCTGGGTCTGGATCATATCCAGACAAATATAAGCCTTTTACACTCGATTCTGTTTCAGGAAAAGACAGCCCATATTACTAGGTGGAATACAGGGCACAGAGCGGGGCACCCAACACCAGTCCTCTGACCTTCTATGAGGAAGAAGTTCTCCAGCAGGGGATTCGGAGTTGGAGGAGTGGGATGGCTAACCTAACCAGCTGTAGTTTTCGTTTGACTTTCTGCTGCTCCTCCAGGAGCTCTCCGATTGTCCTGCAAACAGCCTCGTGTTACTGTTTCTTCTGAAAGTGACTGGGAATTCTGTTCTTCCACCACCCATATCTGATCTCTCTGCTTCTTCTCATTCTCTGGATGAAATACAGCACCAAGAAACAGAGGAGGATGAGAAAGATGGCCCAAGGCCCTGTGCATCAGGCCCTGCCAGTACTGTCCCACTCACGCCATCATTCACCTTCTCCCTTCCAATCACAAGCCCAGAAACAAGTACCCGAGGGATTTAGGGAGTGGGCACGATGACATTGCAGAGGGCGATGCACTGGGTACGACTGGGCAGGATGAGTGAAGGGCGGAGACTGATGGGCCTGAGCAGATGGGGAGGAGACACCAGACTCAGCTGAAACAACCTGCTACATGGCTGCGTCTTACCATGACCCCACTCCGTGGCTGCGTCTTACCATGACCCCACTCCGTGGCCATGTCTTACCATGACCCCACTCCGTGGCCGTGTCTTACCATGACCCCACTCCGTGGCTGTCTTACCATGACCCCACTCCGTGGCTGTGTCTAACCATGACCCCACTCCGTGGCTGCATCTTACCATGATCCCACTCCGTGGCTGTGTCTAACCATGACCCCACTCCGTGGCTGTCTTACCATGACCCCACTCCATGGCTGTGTCTAACCATGACCCCACTCCGTGGCTGCGTCTTACCATGACCCCACTCCGTGGCTGCGTCTTACCATGACCCCACTCCGTGGCTGTGTCTAACCATGACCCCACTCCGTGGCTATCTTACCATGACCCCACTCCATGGCTGTGTCTAACCATAACCCCACTCCATGGCTGCGTCTTACCATGACCCCACTCCGTGGCTGTGTCTAACCATGACCCCACTCCGTGGCTGTGTCTAACCATGACCCCACTCCGTGGCTGCGTCTTACCATGACCCCACTCCGTGGCTGTGTCTTACTATGACCCCACTCCGTGGCTGTGTCTAACCATGACCCCACTCCGTGGCTGTGTCTTACTATGACCCCACTCCGTGGCTGTGTCTAACCATGACCCCACTCCGTGGCTGTGTCTTACCATGACCCCACTCCGTGGCTGTGTCTAACCATGACCCCACTCCGTGGCTGTGTCTTACCATGACCCCACTCCGTGGCTGTGTCTAACCATGACCCCACTCCGTGGCTGTGTCTTACTATGACCCCACTCCGTGGCTGTGTCTTACCATGACCCCACTCCGTGGCTGTGTCTTACCATGACCCCACTCCGTGGCTGTGTCTAACCATGACCCCACTCCGTGGCTGTGTCTTACCATGACCCCACTACACAGTGTTAACATTTAACTATTAGTCAATCTCCTTCCTTTTATGATTCACAACGGTACGCTTTGAGTAAGCACAAGACACTCAGTGGTGGAGTATATGGAACAGACTTTATTCATATACAGCACAGATGATCAATCTAACTATACAGAGAGAGCAGCTTTTCAGTTTCTGTATCTTTCAAGCTCTCCAAATAACTGTTGAAAACCATGCTCCTTTATACACCTTATTTTGCCTACATTAAAAGGTACATGTCACAGATAAAACCTCATGACGTATCTGTTCCTGAATCCTTTGAAAACAATCTACTTACATAAACAGTCATGTTGTTTACTTCATTTCTGACTTAACAGCTCGCGACCCCTGTGAGAAGTAGGTTCATTAACCGTTATCTTTCTATACTATAGTCAATGGATCCCTCTACCTATGTTTCTTACACTCGCCACTAAAGTTATACCTGAATCACTCACGGTCGATGTCATTCCTGTCACTTATTTCGTTGCACAAGAACTTCTCAAATATAAGACTCTGACACTAAAAGCAGAAGATGGCAATTCGAAGGCATCCTGTTTATCGTGGAAAGCTGTTGCTCCAAGATACAATTTTTTCACAATTCAAATCGCTTTATTGGCATGATAAGTTACATCTTATGTTGCCAAAGCATCAAAATACATTTATGGTTTAGCACATAAACGCAGTTCTATTCATACAGTGTATAAACAGGTATATCCCTGAGTGTATAAATATACATTCGCATTGTTTATATATATTCTTTTCTTAGTTTACTGGTTGTCCCTCTGTTCATGGCAAGCTGTAACATAGTGTGCCGCCAGTGTTACACAGCTTCTCTCCTCTCCCAGTAGGAATGGGAGTTTTTGGTTGTCATTCAGATTTCTGAAATCAGGGCATATTTGTGTGAATTTTTGGTAGAAATTCTCCCTGATGCCCTGATATTTTCCGCAGGCTGTGAGGAAGTGCATCTCTGTCTCCACTACTCCCTGACTGCAGTGAGAGCATATCCTGTCTTCTCTTGGTAGCCTGGTCTGCCTGTGTCTGCCTTTTTCGATCGCTAGGCTATGTTCGCTAAGTCTGTACCTTGTCAAGGTTCTTCTCAGTTTGTTATCCTTTACCATGGTCAGGTAATCAGCTATGTTGTATTGTCTGTTTAGGGCCAAGTAGCAATTGAGTTTACTTTGGGTTTTTGTTGTTTCTGCCCAATATGTCAGATATTTTTCCTTTTGCTTAGCGACGATTGTGTTGGGTCGAATTCTTTGTGTTACCCTGTCACTGTCCTGGGGCTGGTTATTGTTAGTATTGTTAGTAGTTACTTCACTGAGTCCCAGGACTAGTTGACTGAGGGTATTCTTCTTTATGGTCAGCTCTTGGCATTTCAGGGCGTCGTAGTGATAGCATTGGGGATTGCTCATTTGTAGGTGATTCCAAAATTTGGTGGCTCTTTTTTGGATAGTGATTATTAATGGATATTGGCCTAGTTCCGCCCTGCATGCATTGTTTACTGTTTTCCTTTGAGTCCGGAGGATACTTTTACAGAATTCTGCATGTAGGGTCTCAATTGGGTGTTTGTCCCATTTTGCAAATTCTTGTTGAGTTAGCGGTCCCCATACCTCACTGCCATAGAGTGCAATTGGTTCAATTACTGATTTGAAAATTTTGAGCCAAATGCTAATTGGGATTTCTATTTGGATTGATTTTTTGATGGCATAGAAAGCCCTTCTTGCTTTCTCTTTCAGTTCATTCACAGCCAGTTTGAAGTTTCCCGCAGAACTGATTTTTAAGCCCAAGTATGTGTAGTTAGTGGTTTGTTCAATTTTGGTTGTTCCTACTGTGAAATTTATTTTGGGTCCCTGATGTTTGGATCTTTGCTGGAACACAAGGACTTTGGTTTTTTGGGGATTTATTGTCAGGGCCCAAGTCTGGCAGTACGACTCCAGCAGGTCCAGGTTTTGCTGTAGCCCCTCTTTAGTTGGTGACAGCAGAACCAGGTCGTCTGCATAGAGGAGGAATTTAACCTTGGATTCATATAGGGTGAGGCCGGGTGCTGTAGATTGTTCAAGTAGTTTTGCCAATCCATTTATGTAAATATTAAAGAGTGTCGGTGAGATTGGCGAGCCCTGCGTCACCCCCCGCCCCTGTGGGAAGTATTTTGTTTGTTTGTCTCCAATTTTAACTGCACATTTGTTGTTTGTATACATTGATTTAATTACATCATATGTTTTCCCTCCTACCCCGCTTTCGATAAGTTTCAGGAATAAACCGTCATGCCAGATGGAGTCGAAAGCCTTCTGGAAATCTACAAAGCATGCGATACAAGGGAGCTCAATTAACTCTTAACTCCCCAAGGTGCCCAGCATATAACTCTCCAGGATGTCCAACACACAGCTGTGTCTTACTATTACCCCATACACGGTTGTGTCTTACCATTAGCTCAAGTTACTGATGACAACATGCAGTATTGTTTACTCTGGGTTTTCCAGGAGGTACATTAATTATTAACGGAGGGCGCACAATGACAGCTTGTTGCTCCAATAATTGCGACGTGGAGTCATGGGATGTGGTTGCATTCCTGAACAGTGCCAGAACGCAGCCAGGTCCCAGCCTCACGATGCTGTCCCGGGGGCGGGGGGGGGACAATGAACCGAGGGCAGCGAAAAACCACGCAGCAGCAACTGAGCCGAGACTCCACCTACTGTCCAGCTCAAGAGTGACACCAGCAGTAATGACCAGAGAACGAAACAGTTTAACCCGATCTCACTGGCATCGGAAGCTGGGGGCAGGCTGCACTCTGCCAGTGGAGTAGTCCTCACTCCAGTTACACACTTATCACAGGACCTGCACTCCACACATTTATGCAAATGATCACGCTTCGCAGTAATCACAATTATTTTGAATTATACTCCTACGATACAACAGTGACTACACTTCAAACGTACTACATTGGCTGTAAAGCATTTAGGGACATCCAGAGGTTGTAAATTACGCTGTATAAATAAAAGATTGTTTTTTTTTTTACTTTTCCGATTGAAGGAGACATTCGTTCTCCCATCCCGCTTACTTTCTCCAGCTAGTCCTTAAACATACGCCATTTACTGACAAACAAAGAAATAGAAGAGCAGTGAGAAACATTTAAAGTGATCAATCGAGTCCAGGAGAAATATATCCCACTAAAAAGCAAGAACAAACTAGCCAGCACTGACACACCATGGATGAATAAAGAAATAAGAACAAAATTGAAACTAAATAAAAAAGGCATACACTAAGTACGTAGACAAGAAAGGAGGATGAGAAAAGCGAATATGGAAAGAAGTCAAAATAAATATTAAGACGACAAAGAGAAACTACAAAATTAAATTATCAAGGAATATAAAAAGAAACAGTAAAGTATTCTACAGACACATAAATAACAAAATAAAAATCAGGATAGGGATAGGGCCAGTAAGGGATACACATGATAAACTCACAGGCAATGACAGCAAAATGGCCAAAATATTAAATAATTACCTTGCCTTGGTACTTACCAGGGGGACTAACACAGTGGACATGACATTCAGCGAAGATTCACCAGGCTGATACCTGGGATGGCAGGAATGATGTATGAGGAGAGATTGGGTCGATTGGGCTTGTACTCGCTGGAGTTTAGAAGAATGAGAGGGGCTCTCATCGAAACTTATAAAATTCTAACAGGACTAGACAGACTAGATGCTGGAAGGATGTTCCCGATGGTCAGGGAGTCCAGAACCAGGGGTCACAGTCTAAGGATAAGGGGTAAGCCATTTAGGACAGAAATGAGGAGGAATTTCTTCACCCAGAGAGTGGTGAACCTGTGGAATTCTCTACCACAGAAGGCAATAGAGGCCAATTCATTAAATATATTCAAGAAGGAGTTGGATATATTTCTTAAGGCTAAAGGGATCGAGGGGTATGGGGAGAAAGCAGGGACAGGGTACTGAATTTGGATGATCAGCCATGATCGCATTGAATGGCGGAGCAGGCTCGAGGGGCCGAATGGCCTACTCCTGCTCCTATCTTCTATGTTTATTTCAAGATCTCTTCTTCTAAAGACATTTAAGATAGAAAGGGGGGAGATAATTGATAAACTTAGGGAGGATAAAACCCCTGGTCCAGTTAGATTGCGTCCACAAATATTAAAAGAAAGTTAAGGAAGAGATAGCAGAGACACTATTACATATATATATAAATTCATTAGAAAAGGGAATAAGTGCCAGAGTTCTGGTGGACAGCTAATGTGATTCCTATATATAAAACGGGAGATCGAACAAGTCCAGGGAACAATTACAATTAGCTTAATGTTGGTGGTAGGAAAGATAAAGGAATCCTTACTCAAAGATGTAATAGAAAAATATCTATAAACTGAAAATATAATCAAGAGTGGTCAGCACAGATTCCAAAAGGGAAGGTCATGCTGAACCAACCTTAATGAATGCTTGAAAGAAGTAACAGAATGGGTGGATAAGGGTAATGTAGTAGACGTAATATTTGGATTTCCAAAAAGCCTTCGATAAGGTACTGGATAGTAAGTCAGAACATGTGGAGTCAGGGGATAAGTAGCAGAATGGATAACAAACTGGCTACAAACCAGAAAACAGAGAGTAGGGGTCAAAGGTAGTTACTCAGATTAACAAAGGGTAGGAAGTGATGTTCACTAAAAGAAGTGACGTAGGTTAATAAGGCCGTAAAAAAGCACTGGCATTCATTTCTGGAGGGATAGAATTGAAAAGCAGAGAATTATGTGAAACTTGTATAGAACCTTGGTTAGACCGCACTTGGAGTACTGTGAATAATTCTGGTCTCCATATTATAAAAAGGATAGAGGCACTGGAGAAGGTACAAAAAAGATTTACTAGAACGATACCAGAACTGAGATGTTATACCTATCAGGAAAGATTGAACAGGGTTGGGCTCTTTTCTCTAAAAAAAAGTCTGAGCAGTGACCTGAAAGAGGTCTTTAAGATTATTGGCCCAGAAATTCGGGTCTCCACGGGTGAGTACGCATGGGGTACTCACCCGTAAGCCCAATGGAAGTGCCGGTTTCTTCAATGCACGGGAAACCGACACTTCCGTTCCCCTGAAAGAAGGGGTTCAGGAGAGGCTGCGCGTGCGCATCGAACTTACGTTTTTTTTTTGCAGGTTTTCCTGGGAAGGTAAGTCTCCAGAAGTTAGACATGTAAAAAGCAGTCGCAAGGCCTGCTTTTTACAAGGTAAGTGGTGAATTAATTAAAATTAAAACATTTTTTCCCACAGGTTTATTATTTTTAAATACTTTAAAGAAAGGTAAGTTTATTTTTAGCCCAGTTAGAAAATAAAATTATTTTTTTCAAAAATTCAAATTATTGTTTAAAATAGTTATTTCATGTAATTTATAGTTTATTTAAAAAATGTGATTTAAAAAAAAAAATATTTGAAGATTTAGTGATGTTTTGGGGCTTATAGTATTTATAAGTTTGACAGGTCTTCCTGTCAAACTTATGAATGAAGCATTCCCTGCTACCATTGGCTCCCCATGGCCCACGTGATCCCAGGGGGGCGCATCGAACTAACTGCGCCCCTGGGATACGCAAGCACTGCGCGCCGGCAGTTGGAGGAGGCCCAGGATCGGAATTCCACGGGGGCCCACAGCTCAACGGCCGGCGCGCTAGGTAAGTGCAGGTCGGGGGCTTGCACCCGCGGGAAGCCCCCGACCCGAATTTCTGGGCCATTAAACGGTTTGATAGGGTAGAAGTAGGGAAGATGTTTCCACTTGTGGGTGAGACCAGAACTAGCGGCCTTCAATATAAGATAGTCACTAATAAATCCAATAGGGAATTCAGGAGGAACCTCTTTAACCAGAGAGTGGCTAGAATGTGGAACACAATACCACAAGGAGTAGTTGAGGTGAATAGCACAGATGCATTTAATGGGAAGCTAGATAAGTACATTAGAGAGAAAGGAATAGAAGGATATGTTGATGGGGTTAGATGAAGGAGGATGGGAGGAGGCTCGTGTGGAGCATAAACACCGGCACGGGCCTGTTAGGCCAAATGGCCTGCTCTGTGCTGTAAATACCTTGCAATACTTTTTAATTAAAAGACTGCATGAGTTCCAATGCTCCTATATATTGCCAATCTGAAACTCAGTAGCAGGAAATGTAAACACAATAATCGGCCATGACTTGTAGTTTTTCTCTCCCCGTTTCCCCTGGCTGGAGCGTCTAAAACTAGGGGGCATAGTCTCAAGATAAGGGGTCGGCCATTTAGGACGGAGATGAGGAAACATTTTTCACTCAGTGTTGTGAATCTTTGGAATTCTCTACCCCAGAGGGCTGTGGATGCTCAGTCGATGAGCACATTCAAGGCGAAGATCGATAGATGTATGAACTCTAGGGAGGTGGGGCGGGAAAGTGGAGTTGAGGTCGATGATCCGCCATGAATGGCGGAGCAGGCTCGAGGGGCCGTATGGCCTACTCCTGCTCTTATTTCTTGTGTTCTTATGCGAGAAGGGGCCCAGAATAGTACAGCATAAATTAGGAAGGGTGTATAGGGAACAAAGAGTTTGATCAGTACCTGCCCATTCCACAGTCCTGTGAGTTCAGTGTCTCCCCATTCCACAGTCCTGTGAGTTCAGTGTCTCCCCATTCCACAGTCCTGTGAGTTCAGTCAGTGTCTCCCCATTCCACAGTCCTGTGAGTTCAGTCAGTGTCTCCCCATTCCACAGTCCTGTGAGTTCAGTGTCTCCCCATTCCACAGTCCTGTGAGTTCAGTCAGTGTCTCCCCATTCCACAGTCCTGTGAGTTCAGTGTCTCCCCATTCCACAGTCCTGTGAGTTCAGTCAGTGTCTCCCCATTCCACAGTCCTGTGAGTTCAGTGTCTCCCCATGCCACAGTCCTGTGAGTTCAGTCAGTGTCTCCCCATGCCACAGTCCTGTGAGTTCAGTCAGTGTTTCCCCATTCCACAGTCCTGTGAGTTCAGTCAGTGTCTCACCATTCCACAGTCCTGAGTTCAGTCAGTGTCTCCCCATTCCACAGTCCTGTGAGTTCAGTGTCTCCCCATGCCACAGTCCTGTGAGTTCAGTCAGTGTCTCCCCATTCCACAGTCCTGTGAGTTCAGTGTCTCACCATTCCACAGTCCTGTGAATTCGGTCAGTGTCTCCCCATTCCACAGTCCTGTGAGTTCAGTCAGTGTCTCCCCATTCCACAGTCCTGTGAGTTCAGTCAGTGTCTCCCCATTCCACAGTCCTGTGAGTTCAGTCAGTCAGTGTCTCCCCATTCCACAGTCCCGTGAGTTCAGTGTCTCACCATTCCACAGTCCTGTGAATTCGGTCAGTGTCTCCCCATTCCACAGTCCTGTGAGTTCAGTGTCTCACCATTCCACAGTCCGGTGAGTTCAGTGTCTCCCCATTCCACAGTCCTGTGAGTTCAGTGTCTCCCCATTCCACAGTCCTGTGAGTTCAGTGTCTCACCATTCCACAGTCCTGAGAGTTCAGTCAGTGTCTCCCCATTCCACAGTCCTGTGAGTTCAGTCAGTGTCTCACCATTCCACAGTCCTGAGAGTTCAGTGTCTCCCCATTCCACAGTCCGGTGAGTTCAGTCAGTGTCTCCCCATTCCACAGTCCTGTGAGTTCAGTGTCTCCCCATTCCACAGTCCTGTGAGTTCAGTGTCTCACCATTCCACAGTCCTGTGAGTTCAGTCAGTGTCTCCCCATTCCACAGTCCTGTGAGTTCAGTCAGTGTCTCACCATTCCACAGTCCTGAGTTCAGTCAGTGTCTCCCCATTCCACAGTCCTGTGAGTTCAGTGTCTCCCCATGCCACAGTCCTGTGAGTTCAGTGTCTCCCCATTCCACAATCCTGTGAGTTCAGTCAGTGTCTCCCCATTCCACAGTCTTGTGAATTCGGTCAGTGTCTCCCCATTCCACAGTCCCGCGAGTTCAGTGTCTCACCATTCCACAGTCTTGTGAATTCGGTCAGTGTCTCCCCATTCCACAGTCCTGTGAGTTCAGTGTCTCCCCATTCCACAGTCCTGTGAGTTCAGTGTCTCACCATTCCACAGTCCTGTGAGTTCAGTCAGTGTCTCCCCATTCCACAGTCCCGTGAGTTCAGTGTCTCACCATTCCACAGTCCTGTGAATTCGGTCAGTGTCTCCCCATTCCACAGTCCTGAGAGTTCAGTGTCTCACCATTCCACAGTCCCGTGAGTTCAGCGTCTCACCATTCCACAGTCCTGTGAATTCGGTCAGTGTCTCCCCATTCCACAGTCCTGTGAGTTCAGTCAGTGTCTCCCCATTCCACAGTCCTGTGAGTTCAGTCAGTCAGTGTCTCCCCATTCCACAGTCCGGTGAGTTCAGTGTCTCCCCATTCCACAGTCCTGAGTTCAGTGTCTCCCCATTCCACAGTCCGGTGAGTTCAGTGTCTCCCCATTCCACAGTCCTGAGAGTTCAGTGTCTCCCCATTCCACAGTCCGGTGAGTTCAGTGTCTCCCCATTCCACAATACTGTGTCAACAAACTGCCTGATGATACATGATATTAATGAACAGCATATAGCAATAACTGGAGACAAATTGATTTTAAATGACATAATCAAGCAGATTTAACTTATCTTCACTGAGGCGAGTTTCTAACATCAATGATTAATGAAATGTTCCAATAGATAAAAATGGAAACATGAATTGCTGTTTGCAATACATGAATTAATGAATAGTGTTCCAGTCATATATTTTCAAAATAGAACAGGGAGCTGTACATTTTATTATTGGTGATGGTAATTATTTTAGGTAAAGCAAAGAGTGGCAAATGGAATGTAGCAAATCATTATGAAATAGGTGCCCAACACTGACAATTCAAAGAAGGATACTCACATACAAATTATTTAAATTTAAAATCACAATCATCGAATAGTTACAGCACTGAAGGAGGCCATTCGACCAGTCGAGCCTGTGCCGGCTCTCTGCCAGAGCACTTCAGCTAGTCCCACTCTCCCGCCCGTTCCCCGTAGCCCTGCAAATTTTTTCCTTCAGGTACTTATCCAATTCCTTTTTGAAAGCCACGATTGAATCTGCTTCCACCACCCCCTCAGGCAGTGCATTCCAGATCCTAACCACTCGCTGCGTAGAAAAGCTTTTCCCTCATGTCGCCTTTGGTTCTTCTGCCAATCACCTTGAATCTGTGTCCTCTGGTTCTCGACCCTTCCGCCAATGGGAACAGTTTCTCTCTATCTACTCTGTCTAGACCCCTCATGATTTTGAACGCCTCTATCAAATCTCCTTCTTCATGCAAGATTTTCATCATTGGGAATCTTGTCCTCTGATGTTAAGCTGGGCTATCGGAACTGAGCTTAAACTGTTGTCATCTTTGAGAGATGGTGATTTCAGAAGGGTTCAATTTTCTAAATGCTCAGGAGGAGAATGCATTAAAACTCAGACAAGACGTCTATTGGGTAACAGACTACCTGCACCAGATGCCTGTCTAATGCAGATTCAACCCAGAACCATTAGCAAATTTATTTACATTTTGCTTTTGAAAGTGGAGTGGATTCATTACAGGATCAGTCACCAACACCAGCTCTGACAGCCACATTTACAATGAGCTGCACTGTGTGGAAGAAACCATCCAAAGCCAAACTCTAAATCCTTCCACTTGGAGCTGTAAACCTGTGGTAATAAATTGCCCTTTAGGGGAATAACTGTTGAATCATTAAGACTGGAGGTGGGCCCCTTCCGAAGACAAAGAAAAAAATAACTTGCATTTTTATAGTACCTTTCACGACTTTTCCAAAATTGTTTTACAGCCAATGAAGTACTTGCGAAGTGTAGTATGTAGGAAACGCAGCAAGTAATTTGCGCACAACAAGGTCCCACAGACAGCAACGTGATAATGACCAGATAATCTGTTTTAGCGATGTTGGTTGAGGGATAAATATTGGCCAGGACACCGGGGAGAACTCCCCTGCTCGTCTTCAGAATAGTGCCATGAGATCTTTTACGTTCACTTGAAAAGGACTGATGGGGCCTCGGATTAACATCTCATCGGAAAGATGGCATCACTGACAATGAGCTCATGTCACTGGAGTGGGGCTAGAATCCACCAGGGGACAATTCAGTCACGCCCCCTTTGGGGCGCTACTTTTAGCACCCTGAGAAAGTTACCACCCCTGCACTGTAAATTGAGTGGTAGTGCCCCGAGCAGGAGGCGGGGCTACTGGGAGCACTCCCCCTCCTTCCTGGGGCGCTACGATTCAATATCGCGGCGCTACATGTAACTTGCGCCACACCCGTCAGCACGTAGCGCCGCGGTATTACAGGCCTCCCTCCCCTGATTAAAGGGGAGGGGCCTAGCACAGCTCGCACCGGGGCCCTGCTGGACCACCGGGGAGTGGGGTGCCGGGAAAACAGCCCAGCACTCGAGGAGTGCCAGGCTGAGCAATCGCGGCTGGCACCCCGCATGAGGAAGCGCAAGGGAGCAGGTGCTGGCAGGCGGCCGAAACAAAATGGCCGCCCGGCACCTGCCCTTTAATTTGCACCACCGCGGCCGCAAAAACGTTACCCTAAGCCTGTCGGACATATCGTCTGGCGGTAGATCAGGGGGCACAGCCGAAGTTTGCGGCTGGGGCGCTGCACACAGTGGTCTTCGCTAGTAGTGCCCCAAGGTGGAGCGCTCCACCTCCTGCTTGGGGCACTACTACTGAATCTCCGGTGACGGTTGCACCCCAAAAGGGGGGCCACCCAATTTTTCCCCCTTACTGGGCAAATAATCTCCTGACTGGGTGTACACAACATGCTCTGCAACCAACACCATAGCTTTACATTAGAACATAAGAAATAGGAGCAGGAGTCGGCCATTCGGCCCTTCGCGCCTTATCCGCCATTCAATAAGATTGTGGCTGATCTTCTACCTCAACTCCACCTTCCCGCACTATCCCCATATTGCTTGATTCAATTAGTATCCAAAAATCTATCGATCTCTGTCTTGAATATACTCAACGACTGAGCCTCCACAGCCCTCTAGGGTAGAGAATTCCAAAGATTCACCACACTCTGAGTGAAGAGATTTCTCCTCATCTCAGTCCTAAATGGCCGACCCCTTATTCTGAGACTGTGACCCCTGGTTCTAGACTCCCCAGCCAGGGGAAACATCCTCGCTGCATCTACCCTGTCAAGCCCTGTAAGAATTTTATATGCTTCAATGAGATCATCTGGGCCTAGTCTACTCAATCTCTCCTCATAGGACAATCCCCTCATCCCAGGAATGACTCCAGAGAACCTTCGCTGCACTCCCTCGAGGACAAATATATCCTTCCTATACTTGCCTTTACTCTAATAGGGATCTCTAAAAATCCTGGAGCATCGCCGGTCCAAATCTTTCCTCTATTTTATGCAATCTTTCCTGGATACTCATGTCTGCCACTACAAAAAAGATGGATGAGTCCTTCAACTGTTTTGGTTCATGGATTGTAGAAGCAGGTAGGATATGTGACAGCCATTTTGAGAAGTAAGTGCTCCAAACTTAATTTCACAGGCACTTTACAGTCTTAACACTGAGTGGAACAACTTTGGACCCTAACCACCGCTCCCATCTTCATGGACAGCAGGTGTTGGTAATGGAAGGTGGCTGCATCAGAGCCACTGGAGGTGGAGTGCTTGGGGTGGGGTTCCCCTATCGGTACAAGGTTGGTGGGGTGGTCCGCACTGCTGGGGTCTGCCCACCTTTTTTCTGCCATATTCCCAGGCCATGGGGGCTTTCTTTTTGCCTGATTTCCCATGCTTCCCTCCTCCTCTGCTATCCTGCCATCATCATTTACACCTCCTCTGGACCCATCTTTTGTTTCTATAATTGTTTCATTATCACCTCCTTTTCCCTTTCATCATCGTTACTTTTGCCATTTAATCAATCCTGCCCTCCGCCCTATAACAGACCTTTCATTTTTGTTCTTTCTCTGCCTCCCTTTTCCATGGCTTTGGACCTGCTTAAAAGCTGTTCATCTCGAACACCTTCCAGTTCTGATGAAAGGCCATTGACCTGAAATGTTGACTCGGTTTCTCTCTCCATGGATGCTTCTGACCTGCTGAGTGTTTCCAGCATTTTCTCTTTCTGATTGCCAGCATCTACAGTAATTTGCTTTTCAAATTGCACAGGAATCCTGGCAACTTCTATGCTACTATTCAGAACAGTCTCCGCTCCAACAGTGCGGTGTGACAGGTCAAATCATTTACTGTCTTCTTTTTATTCAGGCTTGGCTGCATTAAATCCATTTTCTTTTCATCATTGATCATTGTGCATACAACATTGCAGGTAGAACAAACTGGTCAGCCGGAACTTGGGCTTGTAAAGTTGAACTTAGTTGGAAAGCCAAACCATTCATTTAAAAGTTCTGACTTTATTTAAGCAGATCTGATTTGTGTTTGTGTCTCTCTTGATAGAACGGATCAGAGAACAGAACGGATCAGAGAACAAAACATTCAGATTTCATTGCAATAGCCATTGGGGTCACAGACACCTCGAATGAGGAAGTACAAGAGATTCCTATAAAGATGAAGCATGCTGTAAAAGGGTGATCTCCTCATCCCACTCAAGGGAACGTTATAAGCGGTTCTGATGCCTGGCCTGACTTGCTGTGGTATGTTAAAAGGAGTGAAGGTTAGTGATGGAGTTCTCAACATTTCTTGAAAAAAAAAACCCACTCAATCAAGGATATAAACAATAGAATCATCAGCATCACTACTATCATCACCATCACCACCATCATCCTCATTGTCACCGTGACCTGGACAACGGTCAGGCTTGGGCTGATGTGTGGCGTGACTGTTACTTGCCACTTAAGTGCCAGACAACGACCATCTCCAACAAGAGAAGGTCTAACCACCTCCCCTTCACATTCAATGGCATTACCATCATCGAATCCCCCACCATCAACATCCCGGGGGTCACCATTGACCAAAACCTTGACTGGGCCAGCTACATAAATAAATAAATCTAAACATTTTAGTTGGAGGAGGGAGGGATGATGTAGAAGGTGGTTGGAATTGATCCAATTTGTTCAACAACCTCAGGTGAAATTCTCTTGGCAATTCCGTGGAGGCTGCAATACATTGGCCCTTAACACTCACTCCAATTAATATAAAACCACAGCAGAGTTAACCATTGTAGCGAGTAAATGAACAATCCGTGATTTGATGATTGTCCAACAGTCCTGGATCTTATTTTCTATTATGTTATTCCAATCCCACCACAAAACTATGGAAAGAGAAAGAACAGAAAATGCTGGAAAAACTCAGGTGGTCAGGCAACATCCATGGACAGAAATTTGAGTTGACGTTTCGGGTCGAACCCGAAATACTTGATTCATTTTTGCTCAAGCATGTACATGGTTATTAATATCTTTTAAAAAAATGTTCCTGTCATTCAGGTAACATTGGCAACGCAGCATTTATTGCCCATCTCTAGTTGTCTGGAGGCCATTAAGAGTCAGCGACATAATGAGGGACATGTAGAGTAGATTGGGTAGGGGTAAATGGTCCCTTCCTCGAGGGGCATTGGTGAACCAGTTGGGGATTTATCGAAATAAAAGCTTCAGACGCTCACTTTCTGGTGCGAGTCCACAAATGACCAGATTTATTGAATTCACTTTCACAACTTGCAGTGGTGGGGATATGTACTCACAGCCTCTTGGTTGCTGGTCCAGGACCATAACCACTAGGCTACCTCGCACACAGAGAGCAGTGGTGAAGAAAGAATCTCCAGCCGATTCCATGGAGGTGTTTAAGCCTGGTTAAAGTGGCGAGCATCAGTCCTGTCCAAGTGCGCTAATCTCCAGTACAATGGCCCCCATGAGGCTGAGGCATTGCTGGAGATCAGAATTCAATCCATTACAAAAGCATTGGAGTGGGCACAGAGTGCTGTAATATTAAAGAGACAATAAATCATGATTGAAACCAGACTAAACACAGGGCACTGCGCAGAACTGTTGCTGTATGGCGCCAGATTGCTTCTGATGAACAATAATCTTGTGAAAGGTACAGTATCTCTTGAACAGAACACTAAAAGAATAGACTATGAGAGAAGATAACATACTAATAGATTTTAAAAGCAATATTCATCCCTCTTCATCTTTACAATGTTCTGCTCGTGACGAGCTTTGTTCTGCCCCAGGTTTTATAGGAAGCTGCCCTGCTGTGTGCGGTAGTGTAACCAGCACAGTAAAGAGTTTTTTAAATCCATCTGGGACTAGGGGAAATTTAAACCAAACCAGCTGTGGGTGCCCAGCATGTGGAGTGGCCGATAAATCAAGTTTAATTATTGTCCGCACCAGATTTAAAACCTAGGCCTGGCTGGAAGCGGGTAGTTTATGCCATGCAAGACAGAGCCCTAATCTTTCCAGAACCAGACCCTTTTCACTCTGTCCATCAATCATTCCCAGCGGTTGGAGTTAAGAGTTCGAAGTAAACCTTAGTGGCAAAATATAGAAAGAGGAATAGTTGCTGTATTCTGGGGCAGGGAGCTTATGAAGTTTACATCGGAAATAATGGATACTTGTGATTGCCACCTCACACCGACTCCCCGGTTTCTTTATTTAATTTTTTTGCCTTACAATAGGTTAGTCAGTTTACACGCTGAATCTCCATATTCTTAATCTATTGGAGACATTCAAAACCCAAGTATTGTGACACATGCATGTTACATGCAGAGTTTCTGGTACTTTTAATGTATTTGAAATTCATCTGTGCGGCAGAAATATAGGTCTGATATTATTGGGGAGCGGGGGGAAGGGTGCGGGGGAGCACATACTTGGGCAAAGAACCCGGCAAGGCCAGGGGCGTGGTGGTCCTGCCGACCTTAACGGCAGGGCATCATTAGCAGATCATTGAGCTGCCTCCCGCCTGCCAGCCAGCCAAGTGGACAACCAGCCCAGTGATTGGGAGGGAATACTCGTGGCAGGAGGCGGTCCCGGAACTGGGAAGGGAGCACCAGCTCAGGGCCGTGATCGGGAGGGCTGAGGAGGAGGTTGCTGATCGGGAGGGCTGGGTGGGGGAGACTGGCGATCGGAGGGGGGGCTGGGTGGGGGAAGACTGGCGATCGGAGGGGGGGGCTGGGTGGGGGAGACTGGCGATCGGAGGGGGTGCTGGGTGGGGGAGACTGGCGATCGGAGGTGGGGGCTGGGTGGGGGAGACTGGCGATCGGAGGGGGTGCTGGGTGGGTGAGGTTGGCGATCGGGGAGACTGGAGGTCGGGGCTGGGGGAACACTCCTGCTCTTCCTGGCGCACAAGGAGTGCTGAAAGATCAGGTGCCAGGAATCCCACAGGATGGGCCTCCCCCTCACTTACTATTAAATTTAAGTTGTGGCGCCGATGCTGTTAATTAGAGCCCCGCCTGCTCTTTGTGGGAGCCTCGGCCATGGCCTGTGACAGGAATCTTGTCATTCATGTAGAAATGACTTATGAAATAATACTGGGCAGCCTGCTGGTGGCGCTGTCCAGGGAGAGTATAAATACTCGGGCATGGGCCCAGCTTGCTCAGGACATTCTTTTACAGGAACTAGTGAAGGACACAACTAGACCTCCATGTTGTAAAACAGTTGATTAAAGCTTTGTTTAACGCTTAGACCGAGTGCCGAGTAGTTTTCTTATGTCAGCCTGATTCCTGCACTTTAAAATTTAAAAGGGCGGGAATGGGGTTGGGTTGCCCGATCCTGATCCAAATTGGTTGTCGCCCCCTGCCTCGCCCCGACAGCGACAGGGAGAGGAAAGGTGAAGCCAGAGGATGCTGGCTCCAGGGGCGCTACTTAAAGGGATCATGAGTAATGAGTCGCAGCTGTCAACAGCACTAACCTGTCAGTTTCACATTGTGGAACAGTTTCATTCAGTCAGTTAACGGTTCTTTAGTCTCCGGAGTGTTGTGGCTACTAAAAATTAGTTACATTTATTCTGACAACATATCAAAGTGCTACACTTGGTTACATTAATGGGGGTTGTACTGGCAGTCGACCTTGCCCTCCAGGATCTACTGCGAAGGGAGCACAGGCAGCGAGAAAGACTGGAACATGTGGCCAGAGGGAGGAGGGCCATGAGGGCTCTCAACAGGAGGCCTTACCCTCCGAGGGTATTCCAAGAGCACTTCTCCTACCTCCAATTAGGCGAAGAGCAGCGTATTAGACGACTCCGCTTCACCAAGGAGGTGTTCACAGAACTCTGCCACCTCCTGCAACCAGACCTCCAGCCTCAGACCAGGGTGACCACGGCTCTCTGTGGCAGTCAGGGTCACAGTTGCCCTCAATTTCTTCGCCAGCGGATCCTTCCAGTCTGCAACAGGAGACATAACTTACATCTCACAGTTCGCCGTCCATCACTGCATCAGGGAGGTCACAGAGGCTCTCTACAGTAGGAGAAGGGGTTACATTTCCTTCCCCATCACCAGAGAGGAGGAGGATGAGCGTGCATGTGGCTTTGCCAGGAGAGTGAGATTCCCCATGCTGCAGGGCGCCATTGACTGCACCCACGTCGCTTTGCGGGCACCACATAACAATCCCAAGATCTTCCGTAACCACAATGGCTTCCACTCACTTAATCTCCAGTTGGTGTGCGACCACAGACAGCAAATTCGCAATGTGAATGCCCGCTATCCTGGCAGCAGCCACGATGCCTTCATCCTGTGCCAGACCAGTGTGCCAGCACTCTTCCAGCCACCACATGAAGCTCGCGGCTGGCTGCTCGGAGACAAGGGCTATCCGCTCGCCACCTGGCTCATGACTCCCCTCCACAACCCCAACACTCCTGCCCAGCACTCCTATAATGAGAGCCATGCTGCCACCAGGAACATCATCGAGCAGACCATCGGGGTGCTCAAGCAACGGTTCCGCTGCCTTGACTGCTCGGGAGGAGCCCTCCAGTACTCGGCGGAGCGGGTATCCCATTTCGTGGTGGTCTGCTGCATGCTCCACAACTTGGCCATCATGAGGGCTCAGCCCTCGCCACCAGGGATTGCAGGACCACCTCAGGTTGAGGAAGAGGGCAAGGTAGGAGGAGGAAGGGGAAGACGAGGAGGGCGACGTGGTACAGGAGCGAGGGAGAAGGCAGCCACTCAATCGGCCTTCCAGAAGGGCGGTCCGTGACCACCTCATCAGACTGTGGTTCCAATAAATTAAACCCCAGATCCCCGCTGCTTGCCACATCCCCATCATTCCATCCCTGTCGCTGGCCATATCACAGCGCAAAGCTGAAATGAGAGACACCACAAAATCATCCAAACTGAATTAATAAATTTATCAATAATCAGTGAACACATATTTAAAACAACAATATTAATTATTCACCCTTGTTCAATCCCTTAGTGCCTCTCATTACTGTGCCTTTGTCTACTCTAGTGCTCCTACGAAGTGTTGGCCCAGTGACTGCAGCAGGGCTGGTGGAAGGCTGCTGAGTGTCCGTGCGGGAGACTTCAGATGGCCTTGCAGGATGCCCTCGACCAGCTCTGGACCTGGAAGGCCCGGCTGTAGACTGCACCACCTCAGCATGGGTGGCAGCAGTCTGGGCTGGTTGGATGACAGGCAGCGACAAGGGCAATGGCGGCAGGTCAGTGGTGGGAGTAGGAATGCGGTCATCCTGAGAGAGGACAGCAGCTTCCTGCTCCATTGACCCACTGCCACTCCATCGGGGCAGCACCTCAGCATCCCTAGCAATCTGTTGGAGCATGCATACAGCATAATTAGCTGGAAAGTGTGAAAGGCTTGTGGGGTGAGGGGGAAGTGGGCTGAGAGAAGAAGGAGTAGGGATGAACATACCGTTGTTGTCCCCAAGGGGGCCAATGTCACCGGTGGCCATGGCGCCCACCACCTGGCGCCCAAATGTCCAACACTTTATTTTCCAGCTCCGACAGTGGTTGGGTGTCGGCTTGTCCCCCGCCTGTGCGCTCCTGCTCCCTCCTGTTGTGAGCCACCTTGGCCTGCAAGAGAAAGGAAAGTGTGTGTGAGAGAGCGTAGAGCAATGTATTTGGGTGATGCACCTGCCATCACTGAATAGCGGTCATTGTGGTCAAGGTGTGGGCTGTGGGTGTGAGTGTTGGTAGGTAGAGATTGTTGGTGGGTGAGTGCTGGGGTTGTGGCGCTTTGGGCGGCGTGTGCAGGCTGAGGTTCAGACGGTGGAATGTAACATTTGTTGAGGCATTGGCTCACCCTGACCACCCGAGTGAGGTTGTTAAACTTCTTCCTGCACTGTGTGTGGGTCCTGGGGAACACAGTGCTGCCCGAGACATGCTGGGCAACCCCTCTCCACATGGTGCGGAAGACTTGTGCCACTGGCTGGGTACAGGACCCCCCTCCATCTCTCCACAGCGGACACCAATTCCTCCAATGCTTAGTCTGAGAATCTGCGGGCTCTCTCCCTGGGGTGTGGATCTGCCATCATGAGAGCTGGGTGAGTCGTCCGACTCCTTGGACTTGGTGTTCTCCTGCTTGCTGACACAGGTTCACAGCCAGCAATGTTGAGAATGAGGGTCTGCAGCATCAATGAACCGCCCCTTTAAGAACTGGAAAGAGCCTGTGGCAGTGACGACCTGCGATGAGACTGCACCTGAAATTGGTTAGCACTTTGAGTGCAACGCCACTGAGCTTGGCCCTTAGCGCTTGATTTAGCACTCCCATCCTTTCTTAGAGCAATGAGACTTAATTTAGCATGTAACATGATTCATTAGAGCCTGCTGCTAAATCTCTAACTTTTCTGAAGTTACCGTCCATTCCTGGGCTATAATGAATTTCTCCCCCCTTGTGTTTGTAGGAACCAACAGACCTACTGATGGAGGACAGCATTCAGGCAAATATTTGGGTCTGTCAGTCGCACGGTGAGATATGCTTCAGAGAAGTCGGCACTGGAGAGCTGCTGATACAGCAGTTGGAACATTGCTCATGTTTGGGACCTCCATTTGAGTTCCAGCCAGTCTGATGAAGTGAAAGTCTCCATTTCCCAGCTGGCTGCCAGGGCCAGCCATGAAGTTACTTTGGCCATTCATGGCTGAGGTCCTACAGGATATAAGCTGACAGCACAAAGATGGTCAGAGTCCAGTACTAATCACCAATAGTCAGTCTCAGACAGACAGATACAAGAACAGCTACTATTAGAAATGGAGAGGTGATATTGGGGCATGCTTCATTACATCGGAATTACAACATGGCAAATGATCGTTCAGCTCAGCCAGTCCATGTTGGTGTGAGCAGGATTCCTAATCCCATATCCCGTTGACCCCCTTTCCTTCAACCGCCTATCTCACCATTTCAGAAGAGCACTTCCCATCTCCTGTTCCGTCTCTTCAAATACTTCCATATTTCCATGCAGGATCCGGTCTCCCTGTCAAATCCTTGATGACAATACAGCTATCATCTTCAACCCTTAGCAAGCGCTGTTTTGGCTGGCCTGGTTTCTGCTTCAATCACCAACTCTGATAGCACATTCCACAGGCTCACAATCCGCGGGGTAAAAAAAGTTTCTCCTGCTCTCTGTCGTAAATCTCTTACATTTAATTGTCTATTTGTACCAGAGTTTGAGGATAAAGCGCATTTTTGTGGAGGAGTTCGGGATGAGTTTCGGAGCCCCTGGGAATGCTTGACTCTAAGACTGGGTAAAAGAAGCAAAATATTATCCCTTTCCCCATTGAACAGATGTCTCACACACAGGATCACACCTCCATAAGCACAAGTTCCAATTAAAAAAAAACTTAAGGATGGCGTTCAGGAAAGGTTGAGGTAGGATTTGCACAGATGGCCGACACTAAAAGGCAAAGTGGAACCTTGTGCCAGATATTAGTGTACAAGGATTGTGATTTCAGTATCGGATTTCCTGAGCTTCCTATTTTCTGATAGAAATCCTGCCGAACAGAATACAAGAGAAGTAACTGAAACCAAATGTGTTTGTAAAAGATAAAAAATCACCTACTTGTACCAAAGTGGAAGAGTTTCAGAAGAAAAATACTGCGGATGCTGGAAATCTGAAATAAAAACAGAAAATGCTGGAGATACTCAGCAGGGGGGAGGGAATGAAAGAACAAAAGGGAAGGTCTGTGACTCCATCTAGAGCCATCTTTTGTTTCATAACTTGTCCCATTACCATCTCCTTTTGCCTCGCACCATCTCTGAATCTCTCTTAATCTCTCCTGCCTTCCATCCTCTCAGACCTTCCCTTTTGTTCTTTCCTCCCTTCCCCCCTCTCCCTGCCCCTGCACTTGCTTAAAACCTGTTCCATTTCCTGCTTTTTTCCAGTTCTGACGAAGGGTCATCGACCTGAAACGTTAACTCTGTTTCTCTCTCCACAGGTGCTGCCTGACCTGCTGAGTGTTTCCAGCATTTTCTGTTGTTATTGTGGAAGAGTTTCAAGCCTAGAAATGACTGCTTGCTGCATTAGTGTTTGGATACTTAATGGATGATTTTTAACATTCACTATTGGATCTGGGCATCACTGGTGAGGCCGACATTTATTACCCACCCCCAGTTGCCCTGAGGTAGGGGGCCTTCTTCTTGAACCAGCAGTTTGATACAACGGTGTGGCTTGCTCGGCCACTTCAGAGGGCAGTTAAGGGTCAACCACATTGGAGTCACATATAGGCCAGACTGAGTAAGGACGGCGAGTTTCCTTCCCTAAAGGACATTAGTGAACCAGTTGGGTTTTTACAACAATCCGACAGCTTCACGGTCACTTTTTATGATACCGGCTTTTTATTTTCATATTTAAATTTTTTTTTAAATATTAAACTGAATTCAAATTTTCAAACTGCCCATGATGGGATTTGTACTCATGTTTGCTGGATTATTAGTCCAGACCTCTGGATTACTGATCCAGCAAAAGTGCCAGAACCTGGACATTTGTCTGACATCCCTTTAATGGAAATGCTAATCCATTTAATTTCATGGATTAACATCCCAGTTAAAATATTGGACTGAGGATTGACGGACGAGCTGTTAAGCATTTGTAATCTGGTATAGTAATCTGGTAGAGTTAGTAACAATAATTCCTAGGTTCAAACCTCAACACGATCGGCCAGGTGGGATCCATTACTCC
Source organism: Somniosus microcephalus (assembly GCF_052327205.1). Classification (NCBI taxonomy): domain Eukaryota; kingdom Metazoa; phylum Chordata; class Chondrichthyes; order Squaliformes; family Somniosidae; genus Somniosus; species Somniosus microcephalus. The sequence goes on along the minus strand of NC_141011.1, from coordinate 10,848,267 downwards.
AGAGGGTCATATTAGCACCAAGGATTGAATAAAGCTACAATATGTGCGCACAGGATGGTGTTTTATTAGAGTAATGAACACAGCACCTTAGGAGTTTACATCTACCCTACATTCCTTGGTCCATTATTTAAACAGGGGCGTTAATCCAGTAAAATAAATGGGTGCGAACTTCCATTAAAACAGCAGACAATGGAATGTCAGACAAATGCATTCTGGGTTGAAGCACTAATACAGCAAGCAGTCATTGAACGCCTTCCAGTTGGGTAGAAACACGAGACTGTTGCCGTTACAGCCTGCTGGTGTGAGTGAAGTGCTGTTGTTTAATGAGCATCGTTCATGCCAGGGCCCTCAGTTAATGAGGGTCTCCATTCCGCAGGGGTTGGTGAACTGTAGTCAGTGAAGTGAGTTCTAAACTAATGGCGTGACATGCTGGCAACTACAAATATGAGGCCCCTTCAGCTCTACACAGCTTCACTTCTGTCATCACTTAGCCTTGTAATTCACAGCAATCAATGAACAAGCCTTTGAGAACCTCACCTTGTGAAAAGTACAGATTCTATTACCATCACTATTTCTGTAGTGCTCTTCCCATTTTTTATTCTACTTCTTCAAATGCCTCCACATTTCCAAACAGGGGTCTTGCCTCCTTTCTCCCAATCAAATCCGTAATGACAATACTTCTATCATCTTAGGTGTCAACCATCGCTCAATGGGTAGCACTCTTGCCTCGGAGTCAGAAGGTCATGGATTCAAGCCCGACTCCAGAGACTTGAGCACATAATCTAGGCTGACACTTCAGTACAGTACTGAGGGAGTGATGCACCGTCAGAGGTGCCGTCTTTCAGATGAGACGTCGAACCGAGGCCCTGTCTGCCCTCTCAGGTAGACGTAAAAGGTTCTATGGCATGAAGAAGAGCAGGGGAGTTATTCCCGGTGTCCTAACCAATATTTATCCCTCAATCAACATCACTAAAACTGATTATCACATTGCTGTTTGTGGGAGCTTGCTGTGCACAAACTGGCTGCATGACGTCTTGATGTCATGAAAGGATGTCAATGTAAATGTTTCTGACATAAGAAAACTCACTAAGCCCTTGGTTGAGTAAAAACAAGGCTTTAATCAACTGTTTCACAACCATGAGATTCCAGTTACATCACTAGTTCCTGGTTACAAAAACGTCCTGGGCAAGCTGGGCCCACGCCTGAGTATTTATACTCCTTGGATGGCGCCACCAGCTGGCCGCCCAGTATTATTTCATGAGTCATTTCTTCATGAATGATAAGATTCATGACATTCTTCTTTCTTTTCTTTAAATCAAACTAATGTAGTCTCAATGTTCCTGGACTGGTCCATGCCTAAAACATTTCTTGTTGATACTGCTCCAGGGGCACCCAGACCACAGAACGGCACAACTACCTTCACCCTCCAGCAGGTGACTGAAGATAAGCAGAGACCCCAGAGTAGACCGTGCATGAATTCATACACATTATTCTCTTTATTTTCCCCACGATAAATCCATTAAATATCTTTTTATTTTATTATTTTAATATCCTTGCAAACCCTAGTTTTCTAAACCGAATCCGGGGACCCACCGGGTGGGAGCACAGGAAAGTAGCCAGGATACGTTTCAGGAAAATCGCCATGATGACTTTGTTGCTTCTGCTAGTGGAATATGCGTAGAAACAACGCCATTTTCACTTTACACCAAATCTCGAATCTTGCATGTGTTCTGGCAATAGTGCTGTACCATCTATACTCGTCCCCAATTGCCCTAACTTTGTTATTTTCTCAATTTAAAATCTGTTCCAAACAGCTTGAGATTTTCCATATAAAGGTGTGAAGCACCCTCTGTCTCAGAAACCTCTTCCCAGTGGGAACAGTTAGAGCTTGCCTTATTTATTAAGAAAAAAAAATGCACCTTCCCTCCAACATAAGATCAGAAATGGGGATGTTCGCTGATGACTGCACAGTGTTCAGCGCCATTCACAACTCCTCAGATAATGAAGCAGTCCATGCCTGCAAGCAACAAGACCTGGACAACGTTCAGGCTTGGGCTGATAAGTAGCAGGTAACATTGACGTCACACAAGTGCCAGGCAATGACTATCTCCAACAAACGAGAGTCTAACCACCTTCCCGTGACATTCAACAGCATTACCATCACCAAATCCCCCACCATCAACATCCTGGGGCTCACCATTGACCAGAAACTTAACTGGACCAGCCACATAAATACTGTGGCAACAAGAGCAGGTCAGAGGCTGGGTATTCTGCGGCGAGTGTCTCACTTCCTGACTCCCCAAAGCCTTTCCACCATCTACAAGTTCAAATCAAACTCCTGCCAACCAGCGGATCAATGAATATAGCTCTACTTGAAGAGACGACGTCATTTGCCCGGGGACACAGTACCTAATCCGGGGACTGTCCCTGGAAAACAGAGATGTATGGCCAGCCTACCCTTGTTTGATTCTGCACAAATTACTGATGTTGCTCCCCCTTCCCTACCCTCCCCGCCCTCCTCCTCCTACACCTGCTCTCTGAGCTGTGGTGTCTATTGTCTCCAGACAGCTTTTCTCAATTGATGGCTTGCAAATAATTCTTCATGAATTAGCATCCGTTTGAGAGATGAGCTGCGGAGACAGTTTAAACTGGTACCAATGGAAACACTGAGCTCCAGGTACATTGAAATCTTTTCCGTAATGCTATTTTTGAAGAGTTTAAAGAAGGTTTAACAAAGACTCACACACAATCTGCAGTATGAGCAAACGGCATTCACGCTCTTCAAAGACAAACAAGTGACTGAAAAATTCCAGCAGACCTAGAGAATGAATCTGATTAAGTGGTTGGACTAAGGACTGGCAGATGAATTTTAGTGTGCACAGAAATGCAAGGTAGTGCATATTGGAACAGGGAACCGAAAGCTCGGGGGTGAAGCTGGCCTACAACAACAACTTGCATTTATATAGCACCTTTCAGCACCGTAAGACATCCCAAGGCACTTCACAGGAGCGTAATCAGAGAAACAAATTGACACCGACCAAAGAGTTAGTGTTTAAGGAGGGTCATGGAGGAGGAGAAAGAGGTAGAGAGGCAGAGAGGTTTAGGCAGGGAATTCTAGAGCTCAGGACCTAGACAGCTGAAGGCACGGCCGCCAATGGTGGGGTGAAGGAAATTGGGGATACACAAGAGACCAGAATTGGGGGAGCGCAGCGTTCTTGGAGTGTTGTAGGACTGGAGGAGGTTTCAGAGTTTGGGAGGGGTGTAGCCGTGGAGTGATTTGAATCGTACGAACGGGCTCAGTGAATCAGCAGCCCGTTTTACACCCAGCCCAATTTTCCTTTCCATTGACTTCAACTCATCATCATAGGGTTAACCTCTCTATCGATATTGTGGTGCATGCTTTCAGGGACTTAAACTGTGGCCAAACTGGTGGGACCTTGATAAGCAAGGGGTCAATCATATAAAGAAACCTCTTTGTATACTCAGTTGGTCATTAACAACAGATGTTTTGGGTTTAAAATCGATTTACAAAAACAGGCTAAGTGCTAAAGTGTGTTTGCATAATTTTAATAGAAAAGTCAATAATGATGAGCAGCGATTACCTGAGGTAACACTTCAATCTTGACAAACTATTAAAATGGGAGGAATTGCCTGAGATTTCAGGAGCTTCAAGAGCAGAGGCTAGAGAAGTTTGAAGGAGAACGAGGTCTGTTAATAGGAATGTTGGATTGCCTTCGAGTACAATTCAGAGAAATGTCTAACTGTTGTTGGGTCAGTTGAAAGAAGTATAGTATAAGAGCATGTGAGATGTTAGAGGAAGGCTGAGAATGGACCAGGAAAGAAGGCTACAGATGACTGGGTGAAAATGTATCTGAGAGGCTGGAACTAATACAGAGAAATATTAACCCATTTCGATATGGCAGCTAAACTTCTACCTGATCAAAAGGATAGAGCCCGGAATTTGTGATGAGTGGCGAAGCGACACTGCTCGCCGCTGATCTCGAAAAAAGCTGCCCACAAACGATCGCGCGATCTCTCTGGCGTGAATTTCACTTCCCCCGGTGTTAGTTTGAATCTGACGCCAAATCAAGCGAATCTCCAGTGTCCAGCAACAGTGATGTCATTAAGCAGGCTAAGCAGCCAATCACATTGAAGAATTCTCACAGACAGCAAACCAGGAAGTAAAATGCACAGATTATAATTTACTTTTTATAAATTTTAAAGAGAGCGAAATAAAGATTGGGACATACACACAAGATTAAGATAGAAGCTGAAATATCAAACAAACTTTAAAAAAAAAATCATGTAATTCTGATCATATTAAAAAGGAAAAATTTGACATTCCACAAATATAAAATTAGTTTTTCAGAACCATAATGGTTGTTCAGCAGTCAATATACTGTTAAAAAGTTACACCTCTTTCAACAAGGCTTAACTTTTTCGGGAGTGGGGGGTTAACAGCAATATTCCAGTGTAATAGGGTAAGTTTTCATCAGGAACTACATTTCAGTGTGATTTGAATCGATTGCCGGCTCCGGGGAGTTCCACAGCGCAACCTGTAGAGAAACGTAGAATCACCGACAGCAACTTCTGGATTATCGCGTTTATCTGCGCACGCGCTGACTCCAGAAGTTGCTGTCACTTTCAGGAGGAGTAATGGCGGCGCACGCTGGCAGTTTCACCATCATTACCGCTGCAAAATCTGGCTTTTTCTTCCACATTTTGCGCAGGTTGCCTGTTAACTGGGGCCATTTAAACTGTAAAGGACAAACACATATTCTAATCCAGAAAATGTAATATTATTGATATGTTAAAATTACTTTGAGCTCAGCCATGACTGTACGATCATAATTCTGAACGGAGTTATGCTGTGTTAAATTGAACACAGTTAATGCGATGCTAATCAATTCCGAAACCACCTTTTTAATTCTGTTTGCGATGGCTCAATTGATAATTCTCTCATGTGTGACCACCTGGAAAGTGTGCAATAAATTAGTTATTGTACATCAACCTGTGTTCTGTTCAGTCCTTGATATATTTGGGGTGAGTCAAGAGTTAAATGTGCACTTTTAATTGAAGTGGTTTATGTCGGACAACAGGAGAACCAAATTGGGTATCAGACATAAAACCCCTAGAAACAAACTTAAATTGCAATCCATTATTCTTACACATGGACATGATTTTGGTTCAGGTCTGTAAACTCTGGGATTAGGCCTAAATCCAGTTCGGATACATTACATAGGAACATGAGCAGGCCATTCAGCTCCGCGAGCCTGTTCCACCATTCAATTAGATCATGGCTGATCTGTATTTTAATTCCATTTACCCGCCTTGTTTCCATAACCCTTAATACCCGTACCTAACAAAAATCGATCAAACTCAGTTTTGACATGTTCAATTGAGCCCCAGCCTCAGCTTTTTGGGGGGGGGGGTGGGAGAGTGTTCCAGATTTCCACTCCCCTTTGTGTGAAGAAGTGCTTCCTGACATCGCCCCTAAACGGCCTGGCTCTATTTTTAAGGTTATGCCTCCTTGTTCTGGACTACCCCCACCATTCTCTCTATCTATCCTATCGAATCCTTTAATCATCTTAAACACTTCAATTAGAGCACCCATTAATCTTCTATACTCGAGAGAATACAAGCCTCGTCTATACAACGTGTCTTCACAATTTAACCCTGTTAGCCCCAGTATCATTCTGGTGAATCTGCATTGCCCCTCCACCAAGGCCAATATATCCTTCTTGCAGTGCAGTGCTCAGAACTGAATGCAATACTCTAGATGGAGTCGAACCATCTCCCTTTACCCAGGGGGCACCAAAATACACAGCTTCCTCTTAACAATTTAACTATGAAACAATGATTTACCATAATCCTCTGCCTTTATTTCACAACTGTCCATAAATCCTGAGGCACAAAATATCCCACTGCAGCTTTTTGATGTGAAGGGTCCCCTGTAATATATCGACACATTGCTAGGGATCTTTCTGCTCTAACGTTTGATAAACACAGTGTTACCTACCCAAAGGAAAGCAATGGTATCGCACAGTAGTTTTAAAATAAAGATCTTTCAACACCCTTTCCCCTTTGTACTGTTTATTTCTAAACTGTCGAGGCTCTAAAGGTCCGAGTTGTTCATAGACTCGCAAACACGATCAATCTGGTCTTGGCAACAGGTGCCTTTTGTACCTGCAGAAATTCAGATGTGAAACACGAACTGTAAAATATTAAGTTATTCCTTCTTATAATGATTAATTGTCACCTTTCCATCTGTCAGGCAGGATGAAACTAGTTATGCACCTGTATTCCATTTGGAAAAGCAGACAGCCCCATTTTGAGATTATGTCACAAAGCTCTCTCACATGTATTGGAACTGCAAGGCAACTTCATCTCTCTGCCCCCCCCCCCCCTCACCAACACATCATTCTCAGCTCCGCTCACCCACACACATGCTCTCCCTTGTGCACCCACCAATCCCAATTCCCTTCCCACCCTCACACCATACTCAGCTGAAGACACAGGCAAGTGATCTGCTCCCAAGTTTCTGCTACATGAACAGCTATCAGGAGGTTTTAAGAACAGCTTGGGTCTACTTGACACCAATTTCCCCAATCGCTGCTTCTCTATACGAAAGGCTTCTTCTGTCAAGCTCCTCTGTTAGAAAATTCAGGTGAGATCAGCTGACTGCTTTTGTTCTGGGTAAAGTGACTAGCAGGCGGTGCAAACTGAACAGGGGAGAAGAAAAGGAACAACAACGTGTTCTACTTCCTTGTCCCACTGCTAAGACTTTGCAGCCTGTTTATTTACCCAGTCATCACCTCCTTGGCGAATTCCACTTACAACAAGGGTTTTCACAGTATGGAAGTGTCTCAATGCACAATCAACAAACCTGTAGCACGTCTTCACTTTCACTCGAATCCGGCACAGAAAAAAATCCGTCTACATTATCATTTCTAAATAGTGTAATAACCTTGAATCGTTATTGTTCATAAGATCCCTTCTGCAGTTTCACTCAGTGTTTTCTGTAGTTCTGCTAGTCCCTCTGGTTCTCCAGTATTCACTCCCCTCAATGCTCTCCCTTGTCCGGTTGCTCTTGATCTGATCCGAGATGGTCCAGCTTCTGCAAACCATCTCTTCACCTGCTTTCCATCTTCGTTTCCCGAATCGCTACTTATTTCTCGTTTGGCAGAGTTTGATGAACATCTCTTGGAGGCAGGGATCCTTGCAAAGATCACTTGTTGCTATTTTTAAAGAGATTCCGAACTGTCCAGATCAGTTACTTTTAATGCAATGCGCTTATATTATTATTATTATTTACAAATATGATCTCACTATTCCCGAACATTATTTTTGGTTGCTGCACATTGCCTCTCCATCTGCTCGCTTGTCATTTTTCGCTCTCCCTCCAGCTCCTCTGAACACAACTCACTGGCAATATTTTCTTTTATGGCCCTGTCTGAATATTGCAGGTTCTAAAGAAAACCCTCCGCACCTTAGCCTTCTTAAAACAAGTAAAGTGTCTTACCGTTCCTCCCAGGTCATGCAAAGCTATGTTCATGGTGGAGAAGCTCCTCTTCTCTTCCAGCCACAGTTGCTGTTGCCTGTCAGTTAGTCGCGGCTCCAGACCACACATGGAAGCTGTAACCCGGGTAAAGTCATGATTTGGAAGGGTTGGCTAACGCCGGCGCCGTTGCTGATGCACTCTGAACGGCCAGTGTTTGGGGAGGCTGATGGAAAGCAGGTTTATTCCACCGTCAGCTGCTATCTGTTGCTAGGCTCCGGATTGCATTTGAGAGATTTGCCCTGTCAGTTTCAGGGGGAGGGAGGGTGGCAGAAATTGATGCAGCCTTCAGTGACACCTTGTGGCACAAGGCAGTACCGCCCAGCACCCTGGGCTGGGGCCCTCTCAAAAGTCCACTCCTTCCTCCTCACCCAACGCATCGGCAAAGCGCTTTGCAATTTCTAACTTAATAAAGTAGTAGAAGCTGGAAGAAGGGCGGAACAGCCCTCACAGCAACTTCAAAGAAACGACGTCAATTGTAGCCTCATGAATCAATCCCTATTCTAATTACATTGTGCACAGCTCTCCTTATAACAAAACCTTTATAGGCTCATCGCGAAGCAGGAGTTAAGCCTCAGTGAGAGAAATTAACCCATTACTAACCACTGAAACGTTTGCTTTGATATAAACAGTTTCCTTGCTGCATTTGTCAATATGGATTGAAGTTTTGAGTTAAACCATCTGTTTAAACAAGTGGCCCAACCAGAACAAGGTGATTGGCCTGGTGGGCAGGATAGATGTTGAGAATCGAATTAAAGGAACTGATTAATTTAATAGGGACCAGAGGTATAATTTACACTTACTATAAATTGGGATTTAGCTGAAGGCGCTCTTTTGGTTGAACCAAACATAAACAAATAGACTGTAACTAATTAAACTTTAAATAAACCTTAACAAATCAAATTAAAATTTGGTTGTCCAAATCAATTATGCACTCCAGTCCCCCCGGCGCCCACCGGTCGCGGAAGTACTCGAGCGAGCTGGCGATTTAGCTGAAGGCATGGGCTTGTATGAAGCACGCGACTATTTTTCACCTGTGCCCAGTTATGCCCTGCTCCTCCCCGTTTGGCCGACAGTCACTTGCCAACTGGACACCCTAGCCCTTCCAGTGCAAGGACACCCTCAAAGACTCCCTGAAAAAGTGCAACATCCCCACCGACACCTGGGAATCCCTGGCCCAAGACCGCATAAAGTGGAGGAGAAGCATCCGGGAAGACGCCGAACACCTCGAGGCTCTTCGCCAGGAGCAAGCGGAAGCCAAGCGCAAACAGCGGAATGAGCGCACGTCAACCCAAGCACCCCACCCACCCGCCCCTTCAACCACAGTCTGCCCCACCTGTGCCAGAGACTGTCGGTCCCGCATTGGACTCATCAGTCACCTGCGAACTCATTTTTAGTGTGGAGCAAGTCATCCTCGGTTCTGAGGGACTGCCTAAGGAGAAGAAGAAATGGAGACCCTAACCCTTCCAGTGCACAGTGGGAGTGGGGGTTGAAAAGACTGCAGACAAGATCACTGTTTCCCATTTACAACCTGGATAAAGAAGCTCAAATCAAAGTGGTCAGACATACAGATGAAGAGCTGGGGCCTCTGAAATGAGCTGGAAAAATGTGCAGGCCGGGAGCAGATGGGATTGAACGTGGTGAGTGTCGGGTGCTCGGGAGGAACTTTGGACCAATGGATCCCAATGCTCTCCACCACTGGGGGTTTCCTCGTGTCATGTCTGGGTCTGTTGTAGACTGATTGATTGACAGAGATTGATTGGCATGATTAGTGAACAACTCCATTATCATCGTATCAAGCGACTACCAGGTGGTAGAAGGCAAACTAGATGGACCTTGGTCGTTTTACGCTTGGAAATCCTACGTTCCGATAAGTGTAAAGCATTGCAGAATGGAAGGAAAAGTGGACAAAATGCATATCCATGAATAGCTAAGGGCAAAGTTGAGAGAATATCTAAAGATTTAAAGTAATTGGCAAAAGAACAAGAGGTGACATGAGGAAATATTTTTTTTGCGCAGCGAGTAATTATGATCTGGAATGCGCTGCCTGAAAGGGCGGTGGAAACAGATTCAATAGTAACTTTCAAAAGGGAATTGGAGAAATACTTGAAGAGGGAACATTTGCAGGGCTACGGGGAAAGAGCGGGGGAGCGGGACTAACTGGGGAGCTCTTTCAAAGAGCCGGCACAGGCACGCTGGGCCGAATGGTCCCTTTCTGTGTTATATCATTGGATGATTCTCGGATTCTATGGGCGGCAATAGACTTGGCACTTAGCACCTTCAATCACTGCAGAGCAGTATTTAACAAAGTAAAAAGAATAATGAACTAAATGGTCAGATGAGTAGTGTATAGATCAGAAGGTGCCATACTGAAACTGTATAGTGCTTTGATCAAACTGCACCTTGAATATTGTGCCCAGTACTGGTCAGCAAAACACAAGAGAGACATTCGGTCTTTGGAGGTAGCGCAGGGAAAAGGGCTGAAACTGATCCCCAGCATCAGAGAACATTGGAACATATGTAACAGGAGTAAGCCATTCAGCCATTCAATTAGATCATGAATATCAGATTAGAACTCAGTTACCAGGAAGGACCAGACAAACCAGGGATTTTCACCCTTAAAATGGGGTGACAAAGAGGAGGTGTAATGGAGGTATTACAGACTGTAAACTATGTTAGAAGAAGTGAGTCTGAAACACTGCTTCAAGCTGAGGTCTGGTGGTATAATAAGGGGATATAAGTTAAAACTGGCCAAGGGTGAATGTAAGACTGATGTTCTTCAGTCAGTGCTCAATATGTGGAGCTTCTGAGCAATGAAGGCAAAAACCTTAGAATTATTTAAAAATAGTGATCTACAGGTACAGCAGACTTTGGGTTGTTCTGGATTAAATAGGCTACGAATGGATTGGATGGCATTCTTGCTCTATATCTATCTTGTGATCAACACTATCTTCTGTGAGAGAAGGGTTAAGGAGTTGACTAAAGTTATAAAAGTTTTTTTCCCCCCATAGAAGAATAGTTTCCAATAAGCTTCTTCTAATTTCATCCCTCCCTTATCAGAATCTGTAGTCAGCGGATTTCCATCCGATCTGTTTTGATCCAAGAAAAGGTCAGGATAACCTCAAAGCCCAAGGACATTGTCTGGGTCAGAGCATTCTCAGAACAGTCAGAGGTTGTGGTTCACATTGGTACCAACGACATAGGTAGAAAGAGGGATGAGGTCCTGCAACAAGAATTTAGGGAGCTAGGTAGCAGATTAAAAAGCAGAACCTCAAAGGTTGTAATCTCTGGATTACTCCCGGTGCCACGTGCTAGTGAATATAGGAATAGGAATGCATGGCTAAAGAGCTGGTGCAGGAGGGAGGGCTTTAGTTTCCTGGATCACTGGGTTCATGTTTCTGGGGAAGGTGGGACCTGTACAAGTCGGACGGGTTGCACCTAAACTGGAACGGGAGCAATATCCTTGTGGTGAGGTTTGCTAGTGCTGTTGGGGGGGGTTTAAACTAACTTGGCAGGGGGATGGGATACGGAGTGGAGCTATAGTAGGGGGTGATGCACAGCCAAATATAGAGGAAAAAACAAGTCAGTCTGGAAGGCAGAGCAAATATGTAACGGCACAAGGGAGTATGGCAAGGCTGGATGGCATTTATTTTAATGCAAGGAGTCTTATGAGTAAGGCAGATGAATTGAAGGTGTTGATGAACACATGGGAGTATGGTATTGTTGCTATCACAGAGACATGGTTGAGGGAGGGGCAGGACTGGCAGTTCAATATTCCGGGGTATAGAATCTTCAGGCGAGACAGAGGGGGGTGTAAAAGAGGAGGGGGTGTTGCAATATTAATCAAGGAGTCAATTACTGCAGTAAGGAGGGATGATATCTTAGCAGGTTCCTCTAATGAGGCCATATGGGTAGAACTTAAAAACAAAAAGGGGGCAAGCACTTTGCTGGGAGTGTACTATAGGCCCCCAAACATCCAGGGGGAGATAGAAGAACAGATATGTAGGCAAATCTCAGAGAAGTGTAGAAATAATAGGGTAATAATAGTAGGGGATTTCTACTTCCCCAATATTAACTGGGATAGTCAGAGTGTGAAAGGCTTAGTGGGTGCGGAATTCTTAAAGTGCATCCAGGAGAGCTTTTTGAGCCAGCATGTAGAAAGTCCTACAAGAGAGGGGGCGGTACTGGACCTAATTCTTGGGAATGTAGCCGGGCAAGTGGTAGAAGTGTCAGTAGGAGAGCATTTTGATGACCGTGACCATAATTCGGTGAGATTTAAGGTAGTCATGGAAAAGGACAAAGATGGACCGGAAGTAAAGGTTCTAAATTGGGGGAAGGCCGATTTTAATATGATAAGGCAGGATCTGGCCAAAGTGGACTGGAATCAGCTACTTGTAGGAAAATCCACATCAGAGCTGTGGGAGTCATTCAGAAAGGAAATAGAGTACAGCGCCGACATGTTCCCATAAAGGTCAAGGGTGGGACCAACAAGTCCAGGGAACCCTGGATGTCAAGGGATATACAAGAATGGATTAGGAAAAAAAGGGAGGCTTTTGGCAGATACAAAGGACTAAAAACAGTGGAAGCCCTAGAGGAGTATAGAAAGTGCAGGGGGGTACTTCAAAAAGAAACTAGGAGAGTGAAGAAGGGGCATGAAAAAACACTGGTGGGCAAAATAAAGGAAAATCCCAAGGTGTTTTATAAGTATATTAAGAGCAAGAGGATAACCAGGGAAAGAGTAGGGCCCATTAGGGACCAAAGTGGCAATCTGTGTGTAGAGCCAGAAGATGTAGGTGAGGTTTTAAATGAATATTTTGCATCTGTGTTCACTATGGAGAAGAACGATGTAGGCATAGAAATCAGGCAGGGGGATTGTGATATACTTGAACAAATTAGCATTGAGAGGGAGGAGGTACTAGTGGTTTTAGCTGGCTTAAAAGTGGATAAATCCCCAGGCCCAGGCGAGATGTATCCCAGGCTGCTGTGTGAGGCAAGGGAGGAGATTGCAGGGGCTCTGACACAAATTTTCAGAAACTCTCTGGCCACAGGGGAGGTGCCAGAGGACTGGAGGACAACTAATGTAGTACAATTATTCAAGAAGGGTAGTAGGGATAAACCAGGGAATTACAGGCCAGTGAGCCTAACATCAGTGGTAGGGAAGTTATTGGAAAAAAATTTGAGGGACAGAATTAGTCTCCACTTGGAGAGGCAAGGATTAATCAAGGATAGTCAGCATGGCTTTGTCAGGGGGAGATCATGTCTAACCAATTTGATAGAATTTTTCGAGGGGGTGACTAGGTGTGTGGATGAGGGTAGTGCAGTTGATGTAGTCTACACGGACTTCAGTAAGGCTTTTGACAAAGTCCCGCATGGCAGACTGGTCAAGAAGGTAAGAGCCCATGGGATCCAGGGCAATTTGGCGCATTGGATCCAAAATTGGCTTAGTGGCAGGAGGCAGAGGTTAATGGTCAAAGGTTGTTTTTGTGACTGGAAGCCTGTGTCCAGTGGTGTACCGCAGGGATCGGTGCTGGGTCCCTTGCTGTTTGTAGTGTACATTAATGATTTAGATATGAATGTAGGAGGTGTGATCAGTAAGTTCGCAGATGACACAAAAATTGGTAGAGTGGTAAATAGCGAGGAGGGAAGCTTCAGGCTACAGGATGATATAGATGGGTTGGTCAGATGAGCAGAACAGTGGCAAATGGAATTTAACCCTGAAAAGTGTGAGGTGATGCATTTTGGGAGGGCTAACAAGGCAAGGGAATACACAATGAATGGTAGGACCCTAGGAAGGACAGAGGATCAGAGGGACCTTGGTGTGCATATACATAGATCCCTGAAGGCAGCATGACAGGTAGATAAGGTGGTTAAGAAGGCATATGGGATACTTGCCTTCATTAGCCGAGGCATAGAATATAAGAGCAGGGAGGTTATGATGGAGCTGTACAAAACACTAGTTAGGCCACAGCTGGAGTACTGTGTGCAGTTCTGGTCACCACACTATAGGAAGGATGTGATTGCATTAGAGAGGGTGCAGAGGAGATTCACCAGGATGTTACCTGGGCTGGAGCATTTCAGCTATGAAGAGAGACTGGATGGGTAGGGGTGGTTTTCCTTAGAGCGGAGAAGGCTGAGGGGGGACCTGATTGAGGTGTACAAAATTATGAGGGGCATAGATAGGGTAGATAGAAAGGAACGTTTCCCCTTAGTAGAGGGGTCAATAACCAGGGGGCATAGTTCCAAGGTAAGGGACAGAAGGTTTAGAGGGGATTTGAGGAAAAACTTTTTCACCCAGAGGGTGGTTGGAATCTGGAACTCACTGCCTGAAAGGGTGGTAGAGGCAGGAACCCTCACAGCATTCAAGAAGCATTTAGATGAGCACTTGAAACGCCATAGCATACAAGGCTACGGACCAAGTGCTGGAAAATGGGATTAGAATAGACAGGGCTTGATGGCCGGCGCGAGCACGATGGGCCGAAGGGCCTCTTTCTGTGCTGTATAACTCTATGACTCTAATTGATCATCAGGACTCTGAGCTTCACCTGATGGAGACACCTAATGTCAAATCCCAGTCTCCGAAGGGAGCTATCCCTATCTAACCCAGGCAATGAGAAGACCACATCATAATATTTTACATTCAAAGGCAGATTCTTCTTTTGAACGTATAAAAGGAAAGGCCTGAGAAGCTTTATATCGATTTAGTAATTTGTAATGAATTATCAAGTCTAGAATGACGATTGCAATCCAGACTGGAACCAGATTGGTGTGGGACTGGAGTCACATATAGGCCAGACTGGGTAAGGACAGCAGGTTTAATTCCCTAATGGGCAGATGTGGAAAAGGAAGGGGCAAAGGGTAGATCACTGAGGGTGTGGTGATGGAACGAGAAACCATTGCTGGAGATGCCATGGCTACAATTGGTGAGAGTGAAACCAAGTGAAAGTTGGAAAGACAGTGTTTGGTAGTAACACATGAATAGCAGCTTGAAGAGTGCCTTTAGCATTCAACTTTGATGTGCTTATAAATACATAAAATTGACAAGGTAATTGGTTGATATATTAACATGTGACCTAGTCCATCAAACAATGGGCTGCGTTTTTGGGATGCTGCAAATATCTTGTTTGAAACACTGATGGTCACTGGATTAACATTTAAATACCCTGTTGCCAGCAAGGAGAACCTGTACCTCAACTAATTTCTGAATAAATGAACCATTCCCTGTATCTGGAGCCTGAGCATCTCCGATCAGCCATTTTGAACTCCGTGAAGGAGCAGCCTCCATTTTAAACTTCATTACTCTTGTTATCTAAGCCTATAAAGACATAAAATTCCTAATTTTGTCAGTGTTATCTAACACTTATTGGCAGTTAGCTGTCAACATAATAAAGCTCATTGGATATTGCTTTAGGAAGATCAGAGAACAAAAACATAACCAACAGTGGTGTCCGCTGTGGCTCAGTTGATCACACTCTTTGTTCTCAGTCAGAAGGTTGTGGGTTCAAGTCCCACTGCAAAGACTTGAGCACAAGATCCAGGCTCACACTGCAGTACTGAGGGAGCACTGCACTGTTGGAGGTGCCGTCTTTCGATGAGATATTATATCCAATCAGGTGGATGTAAAATATCCCATGGTGCTATTTTGAAGAAGAACTGGGGAGTTTTCCCTGATGTCCTGGTGAATATTTATTCCTCAATCAACATTATTAAAAATAGATTTTTTGGTCATTATCAAATTGCTGTTTGTGGGACTTTCTTTCCTTCTTTCCCTCTTCAGCTGAAGCCAATGACATGCAAATGACTCTTGAGAAAGGTCAGATGGGTTTGTTGAGTTCAAAGAGCATTTGGCAGCAACAGATGTTCTCTGGTAGGAGTTGAAGGAACAAGCTATGTCCGAGAGAGTTAAATAAAGGATTAAATATTTCCCCTCCACATTTACGTTATTATTTGTGGGTCGGGCATGTATTGATTGTTAGGGTTTAAGGACCATCCATTAGGGGAATAATTTTGCCAAAGTACAGGGAGTTCTTTCTTTGACCCTCCCAAATCATATGATAAAAAATAATTTGTTACTCAATAGTACGTGTGCAGCATTAAACATAACCCTTGCCCTGTACTCTTTTGGTATTATTGAAAGCCAAGAAAGAAAGAACTTGTATTTAGATAGCTCCTTTCATGTCCTGTGCACACTTCAAAGCCTGAGTTACTATTGAAGTGTAATCACTGTTGTTTTGTCGGCAAATGCAGAGGCCAAATATGGCGCAGAGCAAAGTCCCACAAACAGCAGTGATGCACAGGCGGCTAATCTGTTTTAGGTGGTGCTGGTCAAGGGATAGATGTTGGGTAGGACAGCGGGAGAACACCTCAGCTCTTCTTTGAATAGTGCAGCGTGGGATCCTTCACATCCAATTGCACAAGCAGATGGGGCTGCGGTTTAATGTTACCTTCGAAAGGTGGTACCTCTGACAGTGCAGCACTCCTTCCTGAGCGATAATTAGGGATGGTCCATTAGTAAGCTTTGGCCATCAGTAAATTCCACATGACCATTATGAATAGTTCCTCCAACAAAGTAATAAAACTACAGCTGATAAACAGAGATGTGATTTACTGTGGCTTCCTGACCTGGGAATGCTTAACGCCAGCACTGGATATGGGGAAAAGACGAGTGACCATTTTGGGGAAATTCATCACCAGAATCTAATTGCACCAGAAACCTAAACCTACCTTTTCTCTTTTAGCCTGCTGACCGACCTAATTTTTAGCAGTTTCTGTCTCTGTTTCCTATTTACAGCATATACAGTTTCGTTTTTAGCTGAAATGGTGGCTGCCATCCAATCGAACTATCTCAATGGTCTCAGTTACTTTGGGGTGCCTGAGGCCTGAGATTCCTGGGAGGAGCCGTCACCTTGCTCAGTACTCACTCACTATTTAGTCTCATTATTCCTGGCTCAGTTCAGCCTCATCCCACCCTCCAGACTGGACAGTAGATCAGGGAGGATATCTACTGCCGTTTCCACATGCATCTGCGTCGAAGGCCAATCGGCCCCCCCTTGCATTGTATTGGGGAAGGAGAGGTCCTCTGCTTGATGTGGCAAGTTCTTTGGAAAAGCTCCTCGGATTTTGCAGGAGGGGATTGTCTGCTCACGCAGGTGTCCTCATTGCCTGTTCTGCCTGGAGGGTAGATATCCCTAAGTGTGCCCTGATACTCTGTTACCATCTGTAGATAATTCAACCCAACAGTTATCTTCCTCATTGCATTCTATTTCTTTTTAAGCCATGAATTCAGTGAGCTTGTGCTGTATTCGCTTGGGGTCAGAGGTTAGTGCAGCGGAATGGGAGGATACAAATCAGTGGTGGCCGACGATCTTTTGGACTGGTGAGAAGCACGCCCAAACAAGCCAGCTTGTCCCCATGGCAGCCGGCCCTTTCCTGTATGCACCTATCCCCTGTGCCGCAGCCCAGGGCACCAGCCGATAATCTGGTTGCCATTTTCAGGGCGTTTTCGCGATAAAACGGCACAAAAAACCCCCCAAGAAAGAACAGAGAGCGACCTCACCATCAAAATGGGGAACCGTCAGCCCCTGTTAGTCCCACACACCCCTCGGGCTGCCAACTCTGGTTTGACGTATTTGATGATTGTGACATTTGACCACATGGCATTCGATCACATGACACCGTGCATGTGATGTGTAATCATGTGACATTTGCCCACTGTTTGCACATGTTGTTGCATTTACCTTAGTTGAGCATCTAAATATCATCGAGACCCAAATAAAATATTTAGGGGGAAAAATTGGGTTGGTTTGCGCCTCTCGTTGGCGTCCTCGTCATCGCCGTGTGCAATGCCCCGCTTGCACCCCATCCGCAAACTTCCCATGTGCCCCATACCTATCAGCAGACACTATGTGCGACAACGTCAGGCGGCGGTTTGGCGGCGGCGCTACTTAATGGGCGGGTATCAGGCGGCCATTTTTATTTTGGCTGACTGCCAGCACCTGCCCCCTTTTGCTTTTGTATGCGGGGTGCCGGCCGCGATCGCTCAGCTCGGCACTCCTCTCGCGTGCCGGGCTGTTTTCCCGGCACCCCGCTCCCCGGTGGTCCAGCAGGGCCCCGGTGCGCACAGCGCTAGGCCCCTCCCCTTTAATCAGGGAAGGAGGTCTGCAATGACGTGGCGCTAAGTGCCGCCACGAAATTCAGTAGTAGCGCCCCAAGCAGGAGGTTGAACACTTTCCAGTAGCGCCCCAGCTCCTGCTTGGGGTGCTAGTACGGAATTTATGGTGGGGGGGGGCGCAAACTTTTTCAGGGTGCTAACCGGCGATGTTAGCACCCCAAAATGGGCGCCACCCAATTTTCCCCTCTTGGCATTTTGTCTTATAGTGAGATGAATAACATCATTTATAAATCAAAGAACATAAAAAATAGAACAATTTAAGGATAAGTAATATTTAAGTAAAAATACTTCTGCAATGTTTCTACAGTATTGACCGCAATGAGAAACACCAAGTCAATATCACTGACTCAACAAAAACATCAGCGATATAAATAATGTCTGACCAGAGTTTTGTGCAATTTTATGACTTTTTACAAAACACAGCAAGTTATAAAAATAATAAATAAAACCAAAACCGAACCTAATTCACTTTACTGAATCCCACACCCACCACTGAAGCTCAGCTTCAGGGAGGTGAGGCTCCGTCCTCGGAGAGAAGCACCAAAGCTGCCCGACTCCCGGAACATAACACATTATACAACAGCACACATCACAGGCTGACATCAGCTCTCCCTCCCTCCAGTTTGTCTCTCACTCTCTCACTCTCTCTCTCTCTCCCCAGTTTGTGTTGCTTTCTCGCCCTTTCCCAGATTGTCTTGCACTCTTTGGGCTGGATTTTCCCTGCGGAGGCGGGATGGTGGTGGGAGAGCTGGTTGGCGGTTTCCGGTCCCGCTCCCGTCTGCAACCATTGTCTGAAAAAGATTTTACCTTGATTGGCCTTGTTAAGCCCGCCCTGCGGGGTTCCTGGCCAATTAACAGGAAGCGGGCCTGATGACATCATTTGATGACGCGTCATCAGCCGGTTTCCTTAAAGGGACCACGGCCACATTGATTTTTGACAGTTGTGCTGTCAGTGTTCTACAGCATTGAGGTGCTGCAAACACTGACAAGCACTGCACAAAGGTGCAGGGCTGCACCCAGGCTCTCACATGACTCCCTCCATATGCTTATGGAGGGAGTCACAGCACGCAGGGAGGTTCTCTTCCCTTCCAATGGGCGGAAGAGACCTCCCCAGGACACCAACGCAGCCTGGTTGCACATTGCACAGGAGGGCACGAGCAGGGATGTCATCAGGAGGACCAGGCTGCAGTGGCGCAAACCTTTCAATGATCTCAGTGGATCACGAAACGTTACTGCAAAGCCACACTCAAACTCACCCTGCTGTGCCTCTCATCACATCCCCATCACTCTGCCTTCCCTACCCTACCCCTGCACATCCTTACTCACACCAACTTACCTTGCACCTCCACCCATCCCTCTCTATCTACATTATCACTTCCCCATCTCACTAGCCACCCCTCACATTGACCCTCATCCTACTGCAAGCATACCAACTAACAACACACAAGGGTAGGTGTTGTATCCGTGTGTTAATAGAGACACTGAAGGCAGGAGTTGGTTTCACAGGTGTTTACTGAACAAAGTCTGGAGGTCAACTAACTGATACAACACAATATACAGGCTTATATAGCCCGAGTGGCCATTACCGGCATTACAGTACACAGGGGGCTCTTAAAGGCACATACACTACAATTCCTCCCCTTTTAGCCAACCAGTACATAATATTTTAAGTAATCATTAATTACATGTTACAAGAACTATAATCTACACATTGCTGCAGTTAATCAATTATAAGTCAGTCTCTCTGGAGGCTTCCTGACTCGGTCCGGATAACGCCTCAGTGGTGTAGTAGTTTCTGGTGGTGTAGTAGGTTCTTTTGGCAAGGCTGATTCGGCTTGAATGCCAGTGTCGGGTTCATCTGGTTCCAGTATCACCGGATCGGAGGTAGATACTATGGGTATCTCTACTTCATCATTAGGTGTATAGAGTTGTGGTGTAGGTTGTCCCTTTTCGGATGACTCTATGATCTGGTCAGCATGGCGCCTTATTATGCTTTCTCCAATGTCCACGGTATACATCAGCGGTCCTAGTCGTGTGCAAATAGTTCCAGGCTGCCATTTCTCGGTATGGTAGTCCCGGGCCAAAACTTGTTGACCTATCTGGAAGGTTCTAGTTGGCCTTTCATTCATGCCTTGAAATTGCCGGTTCTCCACGTCCCTTCTGATGTTTGGCTTGATCAAATCCAGCCGGCATCTTAGGCTTCTATTGAAGAACATCATGGCGGGAGTTTGGTTTGTAACCATATGTGTTGCATTCCTGTATGCAAACAAGAAGTTATCTACCTTATGCTGAAGTTTTATGTCTTCATTACCCATGGCCTTTATGGCCTTCTTGAAGGTCTGGACAAACCTTTCAGCCAATCCATTGGTGGCGGGATGGTATGGGGCGGACGTGTAGTGCTTTACCCCATTGTTTTTTAAGAACTTCCTGAATTCTTCGGACACAAATTGCGGTCCATTATCAGAACAGATCTGTTCAGGCAGCCCATTCCTGGCAAATATGGTCCTTAATACTGTGATGGTTTTTTCCGTGGTGGTGGAGGACATCTTGGAGTGTGCATCAACTGCGATTAAGAACATTGAGTCCATAAATGGACCAGCAAAGTCGATGTGTACCCTTTTGCCATGGAGATGAGGGCCACTCCCATGGATGTAGAGGGGCTTGTGGTGGAGCGTTTTGGACCTTCTGGCATCCTAGGCAGCTCTTGGTCATTTCTTCGATGTCTCCATCGATACCTGGCCACCATACAAACGCCCGGGCTAGGTTCTTCATTTTCACTCCACCCAGATGCCCCTCGTGAAGCTCCTTTAGCACTTTATCCTGGAGTTTGGGTGGAATCACCACTCTGGATCCACACATCAAGGTTCCTCGGCACACTGACAGCTGTTCTCTTCTTTGCGAGAATGCTGGCAACAGTGGTTCGCCATGTGCTGGCCATCCCTTCACTGTTAAATCGTAGACTCGTGAGAGAGTCGGGTCATTTCTCGTTTCCTTTTCAATGGCAGAATTTGTTACTGGTAGACATTCCACTATGGTAGAGTGGAACATCTCCACTGGGTCTACTGTAGGTGCCTCTTCTACCGTTGGCAACGGTAGGCGCGATAAACCGTCAGCATTCCCATGCTGTTTTGATCCTTTGTATTCTATGTCATATTGGTGTGCCCCTAGAAAAAAGGACCACCTCTGTAGCCTTTGCGCTGTCATAATGGGAACACCCTTTTTAGGGTTGAATATGGAGACGAGGGGTTGATGGTCAGTCAACAAGGTAAATTTTTGTCCGTGTAGATAATGGTTGAATTTCTTCACTCCCCATACCAGGCTGAGTGCTTCCCTGTCGATCTGGGCATAGTTACGCTCAGCTGAATTCAATGAGCGTGACGCAAAAGCTATCGGCCGCTCAGAGCCATCAGGGAATCTATGCGATAATACCGCGCCTACGCCGTAAGGGGATGCATCGCATGCCAGTCTGATTGGCAGTGATGGGTTGTAATGAGCCAAAACTTCCTTGGACGTGATTAAGTCTTTGCATTTATGGAAGGCACGTTTACAGTCTTCGCTCCATTTCCAAATTACTCCTGTTTGTAGCAGTTCATTAAGAGGGTGCAGAAGAGTTGATAAGTTCGGTAAAAATTTATGATAGTAATTTATCAATCCCAGGAACGACCTTAATTGTGAGACATTTTCAGGTGCTGGGGCTTTTATGACCGCTTCAATTTTTTCAGGTGACTTATGCAACCCTTCCTTGTTAATTATGTGGCCACAATATGATATTTGTTTCTGGAAAAATTCGCACTTGGGGCGATTTGCTCGTAGGCCCCGTTCTCTCAGCCTAGTGAGCACCTGCTCCAAATTGGCAAGGTGCTCGTTGTCGTTTTCTCCTGTTACAAGGATGTCGTCTAGGTAGCATTGAGTCCCCGGAATCCCTTGGAGGACTTGCTCCATAGCTCTTTGCCAGATAGCTGGAGCTGATGCTACTCCGAAAACCAGTCGATTGTACTGGTACAGGCCTTTGTGTGTATTTATCGTGAGATACTTTTTAGAGGCCTCTTCAACCTCCATCTGTAGATATGCCTGTGCCAAGTCAATTTTGGTGAAACGTTTCCCTCCGGATAGTGAGGCAAAAATATCTTCTATCCTCGGGAGAGGATACTGTACTGTGTGAAGGACCGGGTTTACAGTTACCTTGAAGTCTCCACAGATGCGAATTTTTCTCTGTTCTTCAGATTTATCATTATTCAACATTTTCTTCATGACCGGGATGATGGGTGTTGCCCACTCGCTCCAATCTATCTTGGATAATATGCCTGCCTTCTCCAAATTCTCCAGCTCTGCCTCGACTGCTGGACGAATTGCGTATGGCACCAGCCTTGCCTTAAAAAACTTGGGAATTGCCGCATCTTCCACTTTTATTGAGGCGGTGATGCCTTTCAAGGTTCCTAGTTTCTCTTGAAACACTTCCTTGGCGTTGGCCAAGATGTCTTTTAATCGTTCAGGTATGACGTCATCCTCATTTTTTTTCTTACTGGTCACCGTCAGTGCCTGAATGGAGTGCCAGTCTAAATGTATCTTCCTGATCCATTCACGTCCCAACAGCGGTGGACCACCATCTTGTAGAACGTATAAATACAACTGTATTTCCTTGCCGTTGTATAAAACAGGCACCCTTATTTTTCCTTTGGGGTATACTTTCTGCCCCGTATATGTTTTCAAGATAATGGATGTGTCTTTTAAAGGTATATGCGGAAATAGCCGCTTCTAATCCCGTCGATTTATGACGGTCAGAGCTGATCCTGTATCTAGCTCCATTTGAACTGGGGACCCCACTATCGTGAGGGTAACCCAAATGGTCTGGTAATCTTCTTTGGCAATTACATTATATAATTTGAGACAGCTTAGTCTCTTGTTTCCGGAGTCGCTATCGCCCTTCTGGCCTTCGGAGCTACTGTCCATCATCATTTGTACTTTTCTGTACTTATCTTATTGATTTTTTTCCTGTCCGTGGATTTTTTTTGTCCAGATCGGCATACATGAGCAATGTGTCCAATCTTTCCGCATTGCCTGCATGCTTTGTCCTTGAACCAGCAATCCTTCTGGTCATGGGTTGTTCTGCCGCAGCGATAACATCTTTCAAATCCCCATGTCATTTCATGGGTGCCGTATTCCTGTGGCTTTTGCTGTATCTCTGCAGCTCCTCTTGCGGCTGCTTCGTATGATACAGCCATACTGAAAGCCTTGTCCAGTGGCAAATCTTTCTCAGAAAGCAGCCTTTTCTGTGTTCCTTCACTTAGGAGACCGCAGACGAATTTGTCTCGAAGAGAATCTGCCAGTCCTGCCCCGAATTGGCAGTGCTTTGATAGGTTTCTTAATTCGGTGAGGTAATCAGCGTTACTTTCATTCTTGTGCTGATTCCTCTTGAAGAATTTGAATCGTTCCGCTATCAGCAGCGGTGTTGGGTTTAAGTGCTCCTGTAGGGTATCAACAATCTCCTTAAAATTCTTGTCCTTTGGTTTGGCTGGAGTGATTAAGTTTCGTAACAGCCCGTATGTCTTTGCGCCCATTAGATTTAGAAGTACTGACGCCTTTTTATCATTTTCTATTCCATTTGCTGTGCAATATACCTCCACTCTTTCCACATATGTGGTCCAATCCTCTATATCGTTATCGAAAGCATCAATATTGCCAGCCTTAGGCATCCTGGGAAAAAAAATGGCGCTTCCCGCGCTTTCCTTTCTTCCCTGCAGAAAAAAATGGCGCTTCCCGCGCTTTCCTGCCGCTGCTGCTGCTGACAACGCTGTTTTCCGCGGTTTAAACATTTTTTTTATTTACAGGTGGAGACTCGTTCCCGCCGGACTCTCTGGGACTTTTCCCCCCCTCTCTTTGGTCCGAACGCCGACCTGCTTTGCAGCGCCAGCTGTCTCCCGAGTGCTCCCCCCCTCTGTTTCTGTTTGCCTCCGCCTTCGCTGCTCGACCTCGCTGCAGAGCCAGCCGATGGAGCCCCAGCCCGCCGCCCAGGAAGGATTATTGCAGTACCTGCCACCAGCTCGGCTAGCTGGTGAAACCACAGTTTTTTTTTTCTTGCTTTTCTTCGACTTTGGACGTCTGAGGAATCGATGTCCTTGAGGTGCTGCCGAATTGCAGGTAAGTCCGTTTCCAATTCATCGCCACTGTTGTATCCGTGTGTTAATAGAGACACTGAAGGCAGGAGTTGGTTTCACAGGTGTTTACTGAACAAAGTCTGGAGGTCAACTAACTGATACAACACAATATACAGGCTTATATAGCCCGAGTGGCCATTACCGGCATTACAGTACACAGGGGGCTCTTAAAGGCACATACACTACAGTAGGCACTTGAGAGGTTTAGCCAATGTCCATGTGAATTTTATGGTAATGTGTTGTCATACAGGGAAATCTATATTTTCAGCACTTCTCCTTATTGGATAGATCTGTGCACGCCTTGAGAAGTGTCTTACTGAGTTCTAATGAATGTCGAGACATAACTCCGCCCCCCCCCCTGGATATAGTGATGATTGTGCATGGAATGGCTTGGACATTATTGGAATGCTTTATGGTGCTGATGTGGGATGGTGTCAACTTGGCATATCATGTGGCAGCCAGGGTTTACAGTGTCAAGTGAAGTAAACCTGGTCGTGGTGATGCCATTGCTGGCCTCCTGGGCAGCCATGTTGTCAGGGGCCGGTGTCCTATGCAGCTTTAGGTGATGGTAGAGAAGGTTGGTGTTGGTGATGTTGCTGTGCCTGGTGCTGGGGCTGAAAGGTTTCAGAGGACCAAGGTCTGATTTTTTTCAAGGGCACTGATGTTGCTGCAATAGATGTCAGCTGCAGGTGAGATGACAGAAGCGATCTATCAATGGTGAGAGAGGTTGTTCCAATGAGGTGGCACTGGATGTACAGTTGGCTCTAAACACTTGTAAGCTAAAGAAATCTCTCTGTCTTACAAATGCAGTAACCAACAGTTTCTGCGTTCTGAAACTGACCATCTGCAACATGGCACCCTTTACTTCTGCAGCTGTCAGCTTATCAGAAACATCAGAGCAGACTCAACTCATGACAGGGTGTGCTGGCCTGTTCCCCGAGCAGCGGGTAATCATAGAATCATAGAAAGTTACAGCACAGAAGGAGGCCATTTCGGCCCATCGTGTTCGTACCGGCCAACAAAGAGCTATCCAGCCTAATCCCACTTCCCAGCTCTTGGTGCGTAGCCCTGCAGGTTACAGCATCCCAAGTGCACATCCACATACTTTTTAAATGTGCTTAGGGTTCCTGTGTGAAGGAATAAGCCATATTCAGAAAAATACAACATTCTATGAAAGAATTCTGGCCTTTGTAACATGACAAACTGGGCTTGAAAATCTAAAAACCTAACAATGGAAAAGCTGTGAATAGCATTCAGGCTATTGAGATAAGATAAGTTGTTGACACTGAATCAATAGCCTTGTTGAAACAGAAGGTTAAAGGTTCCTGAAGTCTGCAGCTTTGGATAGAACACAATAGTACACCCTGTTAAAGTGTCTTAAACCAACACTTCGGAAAGAAACACAGAAAATTAAGAAACATATGCCTTCGTAAAAATGCCATCAAATGAAACACAGGAGACATGAGTCTGTGTTACAACCAGCTGAGGTAACTAAGAAGACAATGGTGCACCCGGTTGAGGTGTTTTTAATTTACACGTCGTAAAAAGACACAAACAGAAGACTTTGGTAAGAATGACATCAAATAGATACACCTGCTCCACACCGGTTTTTATGATAAGGTTCGAACACCTAAAGGTAGAGACACGATTCTTAATGCTACCAGCTGAACTGACTGTAAGAATAGCAGGGGTCAGCAGAAAAATGACTAGAGATAATTAGCTTACATCAGCAGAAAACTTCAAAGGAAATACCACGGCAAAAGGGTATAAAATTGAACTTTCAAATGGGATGATAGACTCGCTTTAAAGGGGCAAAGCGATTCTCAGCTTCAGAGGTGGCTCTGTAAGTCTACATCTCTTTGTACCTCGGGTATCAAAGGTATTTGATTTTGGTGGATATCCTGGAATAAAGAATAAGAACTGTAAAACTAGCAAAGTTAAGATTTGAGAATAAGGATCTCTGATAATAGAATTGTAAGCTTTTTGTATTTGGAACTGTTAATGTTGCGATTGAATCACCAACTGTAAACTGCATGTTGGTTCTTTAATAAATCTATATATTTTTTAGAATTGTCTCACATAATACTTCTGTATCAAACTCACAAACTCAATCTCTGTACACTCTTTGGTGAGGAGTTGCAGAATTCTGGGGGAGTTTTCCGGACCCTCATAATATCCGGAATGTTATAGTCTAGCTAAACTTATTAAAAGTGCTATCTGGAGGATAGTAACATCTTCAGGTTGTTCCTTTCCTTTAGGGAGAGATAGTCTGGACCTTTAGACCCAATTAAGCGTCTTTAGGATTCGGCTACCTCAAACTTCAGTTGAAAGTGAACGTCTGAGGAATACACCTGATCCGGGGTAGCCCTAAAGGGGCTAGGACTTGTAATGATCCCTTCACCTGCATCTACCACCCTTTCAGGCAGTGAGTTCCAGACCCCCACAACCCTCTGGGTAAAGAAATTTCCCCTCAAATCCCCTCTAAACCTTCCACCAATTACTTTAAATTTGTGCCCCTGATTTTTGACCCCGCCGCTAAGGGAAATAGGTCCTTTCTATCCAATTTATCTAGGCCCCTCATAATTTTATATACCTCAATAAGGTCTCCCCTCGGCCTTCTCTGTTCCAAGGAAAACAGATCCAGCCCATCCAGTCTTTCCTCATAGCTAAGACTCTCTACTCCCAGCAACATCCTTGTAAATCTCCTCTGTACCCTCTCTAGTGCAATCACATCTTTCCTGTAATGTGGTGACCAGGACTGCACACAGTACTCTAGCTGAGGCCTAACTAGTGTTTTATACAGTTTGAAGCATAACCCCCCCTGCTCTTGTATTCTATTTCACGGCTAATAAAGGCAAGCATTCCGTATGCCTTCTTAACCACCTTATCTACCTGGCCTGCTACCTTCAGGGATCTGTGGACATGCGCTCCAAGGTCCCTTTGTTCTTCTACACTCCTCAGTGTCCCACCATTTAATGTGTATTCCCTTTCCTTGTTAGCCCTTTCCAAATGCATTATCTCACACTTCTCTGGATTGAATTCCATTTGCCACTGTTCTGCCCACCTGACCAATTTATTGATATCTTCCTGCAGTCTACAGCTTCCTTCTTCAGTATCAACCACACAGCCAATTTTAGTTTCATCTGCAAACTTCTTAATCATACCCCCTATATTCAAGTCAAGATCATTGATATATACCACAAAAAGCAAGGGACCTAGTACTGAGCCCTGCGGAACCCCACTAGAAACAGCCTTCCAGTCACAAAAACACACATCAAGCATTACCCTCTGCTTCCTGTCTCCGAGCCAGTTTTGAATCCAACTTGACACTTTGCCCTGGATCCCATGGGCTTTTAACTTCGTGACCAGTCTGCCATGTGGTACCTTATTAAAAGCCTTGCTACATTACATCCCCGTGGGGGAGCATGTAAAATTGCAAGTAGGCTCAAAATAGCATTAAATTGGCTGTTAACAAACCATTTAATGATCTTAATTGTCTCCCCCGCCGCTTGGTGTTGGTTCAGTTCTCCGCTGACAGACGCAACACCTGGGAGACTCACGTGAAGGCGGGTTGCCTACCCGCTGTCAATCATTGCTGTTTTTGTTGTGTATTTTGAATGTTGTATTTGAATTGTCCCACATAGCTTACCGTAGTTGTGATGTGCAATGCACTATGGGAAATAGAGTGCATTTAGTTGAGAAGATTCTTTGGAAAGATGGCTGTTAACTGAACTCTGTCTCCTGCGTACTCTTTTAATTGTTATACAAGTAAGGTTATTAAACTCTTGAGATTTAACAATTTTGACAGCAGATCTGCCTCCAAACCTGCCCTCTGAGCGCCGGCAAAATCCAGCCCTTTCTCTCTCTCCCTCCCCAGATTGTCTCTCTCTCCCTCCCCAGATTGTCTCTCTCTCTCTCTCTCCCCAGATTGTCTCTCTCTCCCTCCCCAGATTGTCTCTCTCTCTCTCCCCAGATTGTCTCTCTCTCCCTCCCCAGATTGTCTCTCTCTCTCTCTCTCCCCAGATTGTCTCTCTCTCCCTCCCCAGATTGTCTCTCTCCCTCTCTCCCCCAGATTGTCTCTCTCTCCCTCCCCCAGTTTGTCTCTCTCTCCCTCCCCAGATTGTCTCTCTCTCTCTCTCTCCCCAGATTGTCTCTCTCCCACCCTCCCCAGATTGTCTCTCTCTCTCCCTCCCCCAGATTGTCTCTCTCTCTCTCCCCAGATTGTCTCTCTCTCTCTCCCTCCCCCAGATTGTCTCTCTCTCCCTCCCCCAGATTGTCTCTCTCTCTCTCCCTCCCCAGATTGTCTCTCTCTCTCTCTCTCCCCAGATTGTCTCTCTCTCTCTCCCTCCCCAGATTGTCTCTCTCTCTCTCTCTCCCCAGATTGTCTCTCTCTCCCTCCCCAGATTGTCTCTCTCTCCCTCCCCAGATTGTCTCTCTCCCTCTCTCCCCCAGATTGTCTCTCTCTCCCTCCCCCAGATTGTGTCTCTCTCCCTCCCCCAGATTGTCTCTCTCTCTCTCCCCAGATTGTCTCTCTCTCTCCCTCCCCAGATTGTCTCTCTCTCTCCCTCCCCCAGATAGTCTCTCTCTCTCCCTCCCCCAGATTGTCTCTCTCTCCCTCCCCAGATTGTCTCTCTCTCTCTCTCCCCAGATTGTCTCTCTCTCTCCCTCCCCCAGATTGTCTCTCTCTCCCTCCCCAGATTGTCTCTCTCTCCCTCCCCCAGATTGTCTCTCTCTCCCTCCCCCAGATTGTCTCTCTCTCTCTCTCCCCAGATTGTCTCTCTCTCCCTCCCCCAGATTGTCTCTCTCTCTCTCTCCCCAGATTGTCTCTCTCTCCCTCCCCCAGATTGTCTCTCTCTCTCTCCCCAGATTGTCTCTCTCTCTCCCTCCCCAGATTGTGTCTCTCTCCCTCCCCCAGATTGTCTCTCTCTCTCCCTCCCCAGATTGTCTCTCTCTCTCTCCCCAGATTGTCTCTCTCTCTCCCTCCCCAGATTGTGTCTCTCTCCCTCCCCCAGATTGTCTCTCTCTCTCTCTCCCCAGATTGTCTCTCTCTCCCTCCCCCAGATTGTCTCTCTCTCTCTCCCCAGATTGTCTCTCTCTCTCCCTCCCCCAGATTGTCTCTCTCTCCCTCCCCCAGATTGTCTCTCTCTCTCCCTCCCCAGATTGTCTCTCTCTCCCTCCCCAGATTGTCTCTCTCTCCCTCCCCAGATTGTCTCTCTCTCTCTCTCCCCAGATTGTCTCTCTCTCTCCCTCCCCCAGATTGTCTCTCTCTCCCTCCCCCAGATTGTCTCTCTCTCTCCCTCCCCAGATTGTCTCTCTCTCCCTCCCCAGATTGTCTCTCTCTCCCTCCCCAGATTGTCTCTCTCTCCCTCCCCAGATTGTCTCTCTCTCCCTCCCCCAGATTGTCTCTCTCTCCCTCCCCCAGATTGTCTCTCTCTCTCCCTCCCCAGATTGTCTCTCTCTCCCTCCCCCAGATTGTCTCTCTCTCCCTCCCCCAGTTTGTCTTGCTCTCTCTCTCCCTCCCCCAGATTGTCTCTCTCTCTCCCTCCCCAGATTGTCTCTCTCTCCCTCCCCAGATTGTCTCTCTCTCTCCCTCCCCCAGATTGTCTCTCTCTCTCCCTCCCCAGATTGTCTCTCTCTCCCTCCCCCAGATTGTCTCTCTCTCCCTCCCCCAGATTGTCTCTCTCTCCCTCCCCCAGATTGTCTCTCTCTCTCCCTCCCCAGATTGTCTCTCTCTCCCTCCCCCAGATTGTCTCTCTCTCCCTCCCCCAGTTTGTCTTGCTCTCTCTCTCCCTCCCCCAGATTGTCTCTCTCTCTCCCTCCCCAGATTGTCTCTCTCTCCCTCCCCCAGATTGTCTCTCTCTCTCCCTCCCCAGATTGTCTCTCTCTCCCTCCCCCAGATTGTCTCTCTCTCTCCCTCCCCCAGATTGTCTCTCTCTCCCTCCCCCAGATTGTCTCTCTCTCTCCCTCCCCAGATTGTCTCTCTCTCCCTCCCCCAGATTGTCTCTCTCTCCCTCCCCCAGTTTGTCTTGCTCTCTCTCTCCCTCCCCCAGATTGTCTCTCTCTCTCCCTCCCCAGATTGTCTCTCTCTCCCTCCCCCAGATTGTCTCTCTCTCTCCCTCCCCAGATTGTCTCTCTCTCCCTCCCCCAGATTGTCTCTCTCTCTCCCTCCCCAGATTGTCTCTCTCTCCCTCCCCCAGACTGTCTTGCTCTCTCTCCCCCAGATTGTCTCTCTCTCTCTCCCCCAGATTGTCTCTCTCTCCCTCCCCCAGACTGTCTTGCTCTCTCTCCCCCAGATTGTCTCTCTCTCTCTCCCCCAGATTGTCTCTCTCTCTCCCTCCCCCAGATTGTCTCGCTCTCCCTCCCCCAGATTGTCTCTCTCTCTCCCTCCCCAGATTGTCTCTCTCTCCCTCCCCCAGATTGTCTCTCTCTCCCTCCCCCAGATTGTCTCTCTCTCCCTCCCCCAGATTGTCTCTCTCTCCCTCCCCCAGATTGTCTCTCTCTCTCCCTCCCCCAGATTGTCTCTCTCTCTCCCTCCCCCAGACTGTCTCTCTCTCTCTCCCTCCCCCAGTTGCTCTCTCGGGGCTGAGTTCCCAGGTGATTTCCGTTGGCCCCAATGCCGTCACCCTCACAAGCAGCAATGAAACGGTGTGTTTCCGAATAGCCGGGGGACTAGCCGGGCCCCCACATCCGTGGAGAGAGAAACAGAGTTCACATCTTGGTCAAGATGCTGCCTGACCTGCTGAGTATTTCCAGCATTTTCTGCTTTTATTTCAGATTTCCAGCATCCACTCGCAGAGGGAAGAGGAGGAAGCGGCGGAGGCGGAAGAGGCAGAAGCGGAAGAGCCCCTTTCAAGCCGGGGTATCTGAGATAGAATCATCTGCCTCCGGTCCCAGTGAACACAACCCCAAATCCCCTTTCAACATTTCTCCCACACCTTACCTTCCCTCTGTTACTGACCATCACAGTGTCCTCTTGGCCACAATGCTGAAATAAAAGCCACCGCAAAGCAAACTTTCCAATCCAACTTTATACATCTATCCATCCAATATTACATCAAGAAATCAACTCATCATCCTTGTGCATTCCCTTAGTGAGTGTCTTGTGTGTGCCTTTGTCTATCCCACTGATATCACGTAGTGCTACCCCAGTGGCTGCAGCATGCCTGGTGGAAGGCTGCTGACTGTCGAGGAAGATGGCCTTGCTGGTCGACCTTGAGGTGCTGGTGGCTGGAAGTGTGAAATCGAGTGATGGTGTTTCTTCTTCTTCTTCAATCTCCTCTCCTTTTTGGTCACTCACTGGCTGGGCAGGCTGCATTCCTTGGGTGTGTGAAATCAGGAAGGCACAAGTGTGGGGCTGTGGTGAGGGGAGGGTGGGAAAGCAAGAGGTGCATGCCAGAAGGAGGATAACGTATGAGGATACCAGCGTCTTGTATACTTTCAGCCCCGCTGCTGGCCAAGGGCTCAGCCATGCACCTGCCAAGAATGGCCAGCACCGTCTCCTCCAAGGGGGTGAGGTGAGGCTAGGAATGGGAAATGTGCCTCGTGATTGGTACAGATTGTTGGTAGGTGAATGATTGATTGGGGCGGGGAGTCATGCATTGAGCAGTGTGTGAGGGTAGTGGTGCAGTTGGTAGGAGACGGCTTTTGAAGATGCATTCACTGACCTTGACCATTGGCCTGAGGTCATGGAGCTTCTTTGGGCAGTGGAGCCAGGTAGTGGGAGCAACACTGCTGGCAGAGATAGCCTCGGTGATGTGGCCTTCTGGCCCCTGTGGGTAGAGGACCGGTCTTGCGGTGTTGACCCCCTGCTCAAAGCTGGAGTGCTGCGTGTGAGACCCTGGGTGCCCCTTCCCTGACTTGTTGAGCCATTTGTGTTAGTGCTGAAGCACTTTTCCCATTTTTTGAGATTCGGAAGGGAATTCAGCTTTAAGAGCTGAAGACTCCCATTTGGGACTTCATTTTAATGCTAATTTTTTTTGAAAGCCGGTAAGGGCAGAAAACTGCATTTTTTCACTTCATTTTTATTTTTATTAGTTCACAATGCCTCGCTTCCAGAGGCTGTTGGAAGCTGGAATGTCGCTTCCGGATGGGAATGTTGTCTCCCATGCCTGCACGTCTCCCATGCCTGCACTAACACTACCAGGAGGGCGTTACACTGTAAGTTAGTGCTGGGCTAAAAATTTTTAGCGCCCAGCGCGCATTTTCCCCTTGTAGCGCTTCGTCCATTTTCAGCGGCTGTGAACCCGAGGCCGCGGCAATTCTCGTGGCGGACACGAATTTTTAGGCCTTGATGTCTTAATCCAGTGCTGAGGGAGTGCTGTATGGTCTGAGGTGCCGTCTTTCAGGTGAGATGTTAATCTGAGGCCCAGCCTGCCCTCTCAGGTGGGCATGAACGATCTCATGGCCCTATTTCGAAGAAGAGCAGGGGGGAGTTCTCCCTGATGTTTATCCCTCAACCAACATCTCTAAAACAGATTATCCGGTCATTATCACGTTGCTGTTTGTGGGGGCTTGCTGTGTGCAAATTGGCTGCTGTGTTTTTCACATCACAACAGTGACAGCATTTCATTGGCTGTGAAGCATTTTGGGATGTCCGGAGGTAGTGAAGGCCTGGCATTTTATAAGCACCGTTCCTGACCACAGCCAATTTACAGCCAATGCTGAACTTTTGAAGTAGTGAAGTCTCTGGAGTGGGACGTGAATTCACAACCTCCTGACTCAGAGGTGAGAGTGCTCCACTGAGCCATGGCTGACACTGAATAAAATGTGAAATGCGCTATATAAATACCAAGGGGGGAAAAATTCAGTGGCGCCTCCTTTGGGGCGGGAACTTCGCCGGGGTTAGCACCCCAGCGCCGTAAACTGAGTGGTAGCGCCCCCAAGCAGGAGGCGGGGCGCCACTGGTGGCTTTCCCCTCCTTCCTGGGGTGCTACCACTGAATATTGCGGCGCTACGTGCAACAGCGACACGCGCGTCAACACGTAGCGCCGCGGTATTACAGGCCTCCCTCCCCTGATTAAAGGGGAGGGGCCTAGCGCTGCACACACCGGGGCCCTGCTGGACCACCGGGGAGCGGGGTGCCGTGAAAACAGCCCGGCACTCGAGAGGAGCGCCGGGCTGAGCGATTGCGGCCGGCACCCCGATTGAAAGAGGGAGGGCAAGCGGCCAGAAAAAAAAATGGCCGCCCGACACCTGCCCCTTTAAATACAGCCGCCGCGGCTGCAAAAAACCCTGACCCTGTCGGACATATCATCCGGCAATAGGTCAGGGGGCGCAGCCAAAGTTTGCGGCCGAGGTGTTGCACACAGCAATGACGTCATCGCCGGAGGCGCAACGGCGTGGGGCGCTACCGCCGCTGCTAACCTCCTGCTGAATTTCACGGGAGGCGTTAGCGGCACTGCGCCCGGGTGCTAGGGGCTTTCTGCCTCCAGGGGGCCCTAACAGGAGGCGCAAAGCAACCCACTTTCCACCCACCCCTCCCAAATCTAGATGAAGCAGATACCTCGCCCACCACTGATACAAATGTCACATCCATTCAGACCATGATCAGCAGGAGCACCTCATCCAACCAGGCTTCAGAAAGTGAAGGTAGTGGTGCTGATTGCTGCAATATAGCTGAACATAGGAAGGAGAAAAACAAAAGTGGCAGTCAGAGAAATCAACGGTTTAAATCAAACATGGCCACAGTAAATAATAATTCTAATAGGTCTAAGAGCGTTAAAAAAACAAGCCTGAAGGCTTTGTGTCTTAATGCGAGGAGCATTTGTAATAAGGTGGATGAATTGGCTGCGCAAATAGAGGTAAACGAATACAATTTGGTTGGGATTACGGAAACGTGGCTCAAGGATGGCCAAGACTGGGAACTCAACATCCAGGGGTATTCGATAATCAGGAAAGATAGGCAAAAAGGAAAGGGAGGTGGGGCAGCATTACTGGTTAAAGAAGGGATTAACACAATTGTAATGAAGGATATTAGCTCTGATGATGTGGAATCTGTATGGGTAGAATTGAGAAATTCAAAGGGGAAAAAAACGTTAGTGGGAGTGGTATATAGACCTCCAAACAGTAAGGCGGAGGTTGGGGATGGCATTAAAAGGGAAATTAAAGAAGTGTGCAATAAGGGCACAGCAGTCGTCATGGGTGACTTTAATCTACATATAGATTGGGCCAACCAAATTAGTAACAATACTGTGGAGGAGGAATTCCTGGAGTGTGTACGGGATGGTTTCCTGGACTAATATGTCGAGGAACCAACCAGAGATCAGGCCATCTTAGACTGGGTATTATGTAACGAGAAAGGATTAATTAGCAATCTTGTTGTACGAGGCCCCTTGGGTCGGAACGATCATAATATGATCGAATTCTTCATTAAGATGGAGAATGAAGTAGTTGACTCAGAGACTAGGGTCCTCAATTTAAATAAAGGAAACTACGATGGTCTGAGGAGTGAGTTGGGTAGGATTGATTGGGGAATGGCACTCAAAGGGTTGACGGTGGATAGGCAATGGCAAACATTCAAAGACCGAATGGATGAGCTACAGAATTTGTTCATCCCAGTTTGGCATAAAAATAAAACAAAAAAGGTGACTCAACCGTGGCTAACAAGGGAAATTAGGGATAGCATAAGATCCAAGGAGAGGACGTATAAATTGGCCAGAAAAAGCAATAATCCTGAGGATTGGGAACAGTTTAGGATTCAACAAAGGAGGACAAAGGGATTAATTAAGAAAGGGAAAATAGAATATGAGAGTAAGCTTGCTGGGAACATAAAAGCTGACTGTAAAAGCTTTTATAGATATGTGAAGAGAAAAAGATTGGTGAAGTCAAGCGTAGGTCCCTTGCAGTCAGAATCAGGGGAATTTATAATGGGAAACAAAGAAATGGCAGACCAACTAAATACATATTTTGGTTCTGTCTTCACAAAGGAGGACACAAATAACCTCCCAGAGATGCCGGGGAACATAGGGTCTAATGAGAGGGTGGAACTGAAAGAAATCAGTATTTGTAGGGAAATGGTGTTAGGAAAATTGATGGGACTGAAGGCCGATAAATCTCCAGGGCCTGATAATCTACATCCCAGGATACTTAAAGAAGTGGCCCTAGAAATAGTAGATGCATTGCTGGTCATCTTTCAGAACTCGATAGACTCTGGAACAGTACCCATGGATTGGAGGGTAGCTAATGTTACCCCACTGTTCAAAAAAGGTGATAGAGAAAAAGCGGGGAATTATAGACCGGTAAGCCTGACATCGGTAGTGGGGAAAATGCTAGAGTCCATTATAAAAGATGTAATAGCAGAGCACTTGGAAAGCAGTGACAGTTTTGGACAAAGTCAACATGGATTTACAGAAGGTAAATCATGCTTGACTAATCTACTGGAATTTTTTGAGGATGTAACTGGTAAAATAGATAAGGGAGAACCAGTGAATGTAGTGTATTTGGACTTTCAGAAGGCTTTCGATAAGGTCCCACATAAGAGATTAGCGTGCAAAATTAAGGCACATGGGATTGGGGGCAAGGTATTGACTTGGATAGAGAACTGGTTGGCGGACAGAAAGCAAAGAGTTGGAATAAACGGGTCGTTTTCCGAGTGGCAAGCAGTGACTAGTGGGGTACCGCAAGGATCGGTCCTAGGTCCCCAGCTGTTCACAATATATATTAATGATCTGGACGAGGGAATTGGATGTAATATCTCCAAATTTGCAGACGACACAAAGCTGGGTGGGAGGGTATGCTGTGAGGAGGATGTCGTGAAACTCCAGTACGATTTGGACAGGTTGGGTGATTGGGCAGAAACATGGCAAATGCACTATAATGTGGATAAATGTGAGGTTATCCACTTTGGTGGCAAAAACAGGAAGGCAGATTATTATTTGAATGGCAATAGATTGGGAGAAGGGGAAGTGCAAAGAGACCTGGGTGTTCTTGTGCACCAGTCGCTGAAGGTAAGCATGCAGGTGCAGCAGGCGGTTAAGAAGGCAAATGGTATGTTGGCCTTCGTAGCAAGAGGGTTCGAGTACAGGAACAAGGATGTCTTGCTACAGTTGTACAGGGCCTTGGTGAGACCACACCTTGAGTATTGTGTGCAGTTTTGGTCGCCTTACTTGAGGAAGGATGTTCTTGCCATGGAAGGACTGCAGCGAAGATTCACCAGGCTGATACCTGGGATGGCAGGAATGACGTATGAGGAGAGATTCCTGGCGTGTTTACGGGATGGTTTCCTGGACCAATATGTCGAGGAACCAACTAGAGATCAGGCCATCTTAGACTGGGTATTATGTAACGAGAAAGGATTAATTAGCAATCTTGTTGTACGAGGCCCCTTGGGTCGGAACGATCATAATATGATCGAATTCTTCATTAAGGTGGAGAATGAAGTAGTTGAATCAGAGGCTAGGGTCCTCAATTTAAATAAAGGAAACTACGATGGTCTGAGGAGTGAGTTGGGTAGGATTGATTGGGGAATGGCACTCAAAGGGTTGACGGTGGATAGGCAATGGCAAACATTCAAAGACCGAATGGATGAGCTACAGAATTTATCATCCCAGTTTGGCATAAAAATAAAACAAAAAAGGTGACTCAACCATGGCTAACAAGGGAAATTAGGGATAGCATAAGATCCAAGGAGAGGACATATAAATTGGCCAGAAAAAGCAATAATCCTGAGGATTAGGGAGTAGTTTAGGATTCAACAAAGGAGGACAAAGGGATTAATTAAGAAAGGGAAAATAGAATATGAGAGTAACCTTTCAGGGAACATAAAAACTGACTGTAAAAGCTTTTATAGATATGTGAAGAGAAAAAGATTGGTGAAGTCAAGCGTAGGTCCCTTGCAGTCAGAATCAGGGGAATTTATAATGGGGAACAAAGAAATGGCAGACCAACTAAATACATATTTTGGTTCTGTCTTCACAAGGGAGGACACAAATAACCTCCCAGAGATGCCGGGGAACATAGGGTCTGATGAAAGGGTGGAACTGAAAGAAATCAGTATTTGTAGGGAAATGGTGTTAGGAAAATTGATGGGACTGAAGGCCGATAAATCCCCAGGACCTGATAATCAACATCCCAGGGTACTTAAGGAAGTGGCCCTAGAAATAGTAGATGCATTGCTGGTCATCTTCCAGAACTCGATAGACTTTGGAACAGTACCCATGGATTGGAGGGTAGCTAATGTTACCCCACTATTCAAAAAGGTGGTAGAGAAAAAGCGGGGAATTATAGACCGGTAAGCCTGACATCGATAGTGGGGAAAATGCTAGAGTCCATTATAAAAGATGTAATAGCAGAGCACTTGGAAAGCAGTCACTGGATCGGACAAAGTCAACATGGATTTACAAAAGGTAAATCATGCTTGACTAATCTACTGGAATTTTTTGAGGATGTAACTTGTAAAATAGATAAGGGAGAACCAGTGGCTGTGGTGTATTTGGACTTTCAGAAGGCTTTCGATAATGTCCCGCATAAGAGATTAGCGTGCAAAATTAAGGCACATGGGATTGGGGGCAAGGTATTGACTTGGATAGAGAACTGGTTGGCGGACAGAAAGCAAAGAGTTGGAATAAATGGGTCGTTTTCCGAGTGGCAGGCAGTGACTAGTGGGGTACCGCAAGGATCGGTCCTAGGACCCCAGCTGTTCACAATATATATTAATGATCTGGACGAGGGAATTGGATGTAATATCTCCAAATTTGCAGATGACACAAAGCTGGGTGGGAGGGTATGCTGTGAGGAGGATGTCGTGAATCTCCAGTACGATTTGGACAGGTTGGGTGACTGGGCAGAAACATGGCAAATGCACTATAATGTGGATAAATGTGAGGTTATCCACTTTGGTGGCAAAAACAGGAGGGCAGATTATTATTTGAATGGCAATAGATTGGGAGAAGGGGAAGTGCAAAGAGACCTGGGTGTTCTTGTGCACCAGTCGCTGAAGGTAAGCATGCAGGTGCAGCAGGCGGTTAAGAAGGCAAATGGTATGTTGGCCTTCGTAGCAAGAGGGTTTGAGTACAGGAACAAGGATGTCTTGCTACAGTTGTACAGGGCCTTGGTGAGACTGCACCTTGAGTACTGTGTGCAGTTTTGGTCGCCTTGCCTGAGGAAGGATGTTCTTGCAATGGAAGGAGTGAAGCGAAGATTCACCAGGGTGATACCTGAGATGGCAGGAATGACGTATGAGGAGAGATTGTGTCGATTGGGCTTATACTCACTGGAGTTTAGAAGATTGAGAGGGGATCTCATCGAAACCTATAAAATTCTGTCAGGCCTGGACAGACTAGATGCAGGAAGGACGTTTCTGATGGCCGGGGAGTCCAGAACCAGGGGTCATAGTCTAAGGATAAGGGGTAGGCCATTTAGGACTGAAATGAGGAGGAATTTCTTCACCCAGAGAGTGGTGAACCTGTGGAATTCTCTGCCACAGAGGGCAGTGGAGGCCAGTTCATTAAATATATTCAAGAAAGAGTTGGATATATTTCTTAAGGCTAAAGGGATCAAGGGATATGGGGAGAAGGCAGGGACAGGGCACTGAATTTGGATGATCAGTCATGATCTCATTGAATGGCGGAGCAGGCTCGAAGGGCCGAATGGCCGACTCCTGCTCCTATCTTCTATGTTTCTATGTTTCTATGTCCGGCTACCACTGAGCTTTCATTACACAGAACACCTGCTGAGGGGGATGTGTGCGAGTGGGGGCCTCATTCCATGTTTCACTGCCCTGCCCACTGGTGTGGAACTATTGGAACCAGAGCGAATTGAGGAAGATTGCAGATGTTGAGATTGACTTGGACCACACACAATGCTCAGTCTCCCCACAGAGGTGCTGCTAGAGTCTTCAACAAATAGGTTAGTCAGCTTCCTGTTCACAGCCAGGCAGCGAACTGCAGTCTCCACTGGTGAAGTGTAGACGACCACATTGTGCAAGCTGCCTGTGAAGAAGATGCTCTTCCTTGCTCCCACCTGTCTCGACCAACATGTGCCAGTAAGTATGGTCTCTGTTCCTGCCTTGTACATAGCGCCTGGTGAGGTAAGTGTCCGCCTCAGCTCAACTGTATGTTGGCCTTCGTAGCGAGAGAGTTCGAGTACAGGAACAAGGATGTCTTGCTGCAGTTGTACAGGGCCTTGGTGAGACCACACCTTGAGTATTGTGTGCAGTTTTGGTCGCCTTATCTGAGGAAGGATGTTCTTGCCATGGAGGGAGTGCAGCGAAGATTCACCAGGCTGATACCTGGGATGGCAGGAATGACGTATGAGGAGAGATTAGGTTGATTGGGCTTATACTCGCTGGAGTTTAGAAGAATGTGAGGGGATCTCATTGAAACTTATAAAATTCTAACAGGACTAGATGCTGGAAGGATGTTCCCGATGGTCGGGGAGTCCAGAAGCAGGGGTCACAGTCTAAGAATAAGGGGTAAGGCATTTAGGACAGAGATGAGGAGGAATTTCTTCACCCAGAGAGTGGTGAACCTGTGGAATTCTCTACCACAGAAGGCAGTTGAGGCCAATTCATTAAATATATTCAAGAAGGAGTTAGATATATTTCTTAAGGCTAAAGGGATCAAGGGATATGGGGAGAAAGCAGGGACAGGTTACTGAATTTGGATGATCAGCCATGATCTCATTGAATGGCGGAACAGGCTCGAGGGGCCGAATGGCCTACTCCTGCTCCTATCTTCTATGTTTCTATGTTTCTAACTGCTCGCACTCTCGCCTCGGAGTCAGAGGGTGTAAAATTGGGATTGGTAGCGCCTGATTTTTCAGCGCTAGGAGTGCCGTTTTGGTTCCAAAATGACGTCTGTGGCCTGTGCGCACACTTGTGGGGCGAATCGCGCTGGACGCCATATTGGTGAGGGCGTTAGCGTGCGGCCAGTGAACGTTCACCGGAAGTATACAGAGCAGGCAGGTCATGACGTCACGCTGATTTGACGCTAGCGGTGCCATTTTGGAGCTCAACGCTCCGCTAATGCCTTCCCTTAACCTCACACACCTGAACACATGTTCTGCAGCAGGAAGGGGCCCCCCACCAGCGCTACGTAAAGGGATCATCACCAACTTACAGGTTAGTTGCTGGTTGATTTCTACTGGCTGCTGCTACGATTCTACAAGTGTTTGGTGCTTTCTATAGTTGTTTCAAGTTGCCAAAGTCTACAGGGAGTGGTGTGGCAG
The DNA here is from genome assembly GCF_052327205.1 of Somniosus microcephalus. NCBI lineage: Eukaryota > Metazoa > Chordata > Chondrichthyes > Squaliformes > Somniosidae > Somniosus > Somniosus microcephalus. The sequence goes on along the minus strand of NC_141011.1, from coordinate 10,808,222 downwards.
GTGCTGAAGGACTTTTTGCTGACTTCAAGGCTTCTGCACAAACCACTTGCTGCCAGACATGGTGCACTCTTAGGAATTCCCCTTGGAATACAGCAAGACTGGGAAAATGAAGAGAGGGCACATAGAGCAGGACAAGCTGCTGGAAGAGGGAGGAGGAGGAGGAGAAGGAGAAGGGCACACTGCAGGAGGCTGTATCCACCCAGGGTGTTCAGGGAGCAATTCTCCTAGCTGAACCTCAGTGAGGAACAATGTGTGAGATGTCTGCGCTTCACTAAGGACGTTCTCAGTGAAATCTGCCACCTGCTGCAGCCACAACTGCAACCTCAGAGCAGGGCAAGGACAGCATTGCCAGTGGCCGTGAAGCGACCGTGGCGATGAGCTTTTATGCGTCAGGCTACTTCCAGGCTGGAGCTGGAGATATTTGCAACATCTCGCAATTTGCCGTCCACTGCTGCTTAAGGGAGGTCACTGAGGTTCTCTATTCCAAGATTCCAGCATGTGGCTTTGCTAGGATTGCAGGCTTCCCCGTGGTGCAGGGTACCATTGACTGCATGCACATCGCTTTGCAGGCACCACATGTCAACTCTGCCATACAACAGAACCGAAAGGAATTCCAGTCCCTCAACGTCCTGCTTGTGTGAGACCATAGGCAGTGCATCATGCAGGCCAATGACCAGTATCCTGGCAGCAGTCATGATGCCTTCATTCTTCGGCAGTCTGCTGTGCCATCTGCATTTGAACCAACACGGCAAACCAAAGGGTGGCTACTGGTCGACAAGGGTGATACGTTGACGACCTGGCTCATGATTCCGGTGCGCAACCCACGCACATATGTGCAGCATTCATACAATGAAAGCCATGCTGCCACACGAAATGTGATAGAACAGACCATTGGAATCCAATGCTTCCACTGTCTGGGCAGCTCAGGAGGAGCCCGGCAGTACTCGGCAGAACAGGTGTCAAGGTGCGTGGTGGTCTGTTGCATGCTGCATAACCTCGCCACCATGAGGGCACAGCCCTTGTCACCAGTTATACGGCAACCAGCTAAGGTGGAGGAGAAGGAGGAAGGGAGGAGACAACCTAGACAGCCCCTTTCAGCCCAGGCTGTCCGTGATGAACTCATCCAAGTACGATACGAGTCACCGCAACCCAATTCCCCAGTCACCAACAATCCCACACCTTACCTTCCCTCTGTCACTCACCATCACAGCGTCGCTTGGCCACAATGCAAAAATAAAAGCAACCACAAAATAAACATTCCAAATCAAATTTATGAATCATGTCAGGCCATACTGCATACAAATGACAAATAATCACCCTTGTGCATTCCCTTAGTGCCTGTCTTCAGTGTGCCTCTGCCTGTGCTAGTGCTCCGATGCAGCGCTACCCCAGTGGCTACAGCATGGCTGGTGGAATGCTGCTGAGTTTCAGTGGAGGAGACTGCAGATGGCCTTGGAGGATGACCTCAAGTAGCTCTGGGTCTTGAAGGCCCGGCTACCGACTGCACCATCTTGGCATGTGTGGCAGCAGTCCGGGCTGGCCGACAGGCAACAGCAAGGGCACTGGCGGAGCGGCAGTGGTGGGAGGATGAATGCTGTCACCCTGAGAGAGGACAGCAGGGTCGGACTCCACGGAGCCGCTGCCACTCCCGTTTGCAACCATCTTCAGCCAGAAGCGCCGAGTGAATGATTCATATCAGCCTCCTCCTGAGGTCCCCGCCATCACAGAAGCCAGTCTTCAGCCAATTCGATTCACTCCACATGATATCAAGAAATGGCTGAGCGCACTGGATACAGCAAAGGCTATGGGCCCTGACAACATCCTGGCTATCGTGCTGAAGACTTGTGCTCCAGAACTAGCCGCGCCTGAAGCCAAGCTGTTCCAGTACAGCTACAACAATGGCATCTATCCGACAATGTGGAAAACTGCCCAGGTATGTCCTGTCCACAAAAAGCAGGACAAATCCAATCCGGTCAATTACCGCCCCATCAGTCCACTCTCAATCATCAGCAAAGTGATGGAACGTGTCATCGACAGTGCTATCAAGCCACACTTACTCACCAATAACCTGCTCACTGGTGCCCAGTTTGGGTTCCGCCAAGACCACTCGGCTCCCAACCTCATTACAGCTTTGGTCCAAATATGGACAAAGGAGCTGAATTCCAGAGGTGAGGTGAGAGTGACTGCCCTTGACACCAAGGCAGCATTTGACCGAGTGTGGCATCAAGCAGCTCTAGTAAAACTGAAGTCAATGGGAATCGGGGGGGAAAACTCTCCACTGGCTGGAGTCATACCTAGCACAAAGGAAGATGGTTGTGGTGGTTGGAGGTCAATCATCACAGCCCCAGGACATCGCTGCAGGAATTCCTCAGGGCAGTGTCCCAGGCCCAACCATCTTCAGCTGCTTCATCAATGAACTTCCCTCCAACACAAGGTCAGAAATGGGGGTATTCGCTGATGACTGCATGAAGGGATAATGACTAGTCCTAGCCCCTTTAGGGCTACCCCAGATCAGGCGTATTCCCCAGACGTTCACTTTCAACTAAAGTTAGAGGTAGCCGAATCCTAAAGATGCTTAATTGGGTCTAAAGGTCCAGACTATCTCTCCCTAAAGGAAAGGAACAACCTGAAGAAGTTACCGTCCTCCAGATAGCACTTTTAATAAGTTTAGCTAGACTGTAACGTTCCGGATATTATGGGAGTCCGGAAAACTCCTCCAGAATTTTGCAACTCCTCACCAAAGAGTGTACAGAGATTGAGTTCAAGAGTTTGATACAGAAGTACTATGTGAGACAATTCTAAAAATATATAGATTTATTAAAGAACCGACATGCAGTTTACAGTTGATGATTCAACCGCAACATTAACAGTTCCAAATACAAAAAGCTTACAATTCTATTATCAGAGATCCTTATTCTCAAATCTTAACTTCGCTAGTTTTACAGTTCTTAGTCTTTATTCCAGGATATCCACCAAAATCAAATACAATACCTTAATCCCCGAGATACAAAGAGTTGAAGACTTACAGAGCTTGCCTCTGAGGCCTGAGAATCGCTTTTTCCCTTTATAGCAAATCAATCATTCCATTTGAAAGTTCAATTTTTATACACTTTTGCCGTGGTATTTCCTTTGAAGTTTTCTGCTGATGTAAGCTAATTATCTCTAGTCATTTTTCTGCTGACCCCTGCTATTTTGACAGTTAGATCAGCTGGTAGCATTAAGAATCGTGTCTCTACCTTTAGGTGTTCGAAGCTTATCATAAAAACGGTATGGAGCAGGTGCATCTATTTGATGTAATTTTTACCAAGGTCTTCTATTTGTGTCTTTTTACGATGTGTAAATTAAAAACACCTCAACCGGGTGCACCATTGTGTTCTTTCCAAGGCTTCAGACTATCGGGAACCTCCAACCTCCTGTTTCAATAAGGTTATTGATTCAGTGTCAACAACTTGTCTTATCTCAATAGCCTGTATGCTGTTTACAGCTTCTCCATTGCTCGCCAAGGCTTCTTTGGCAGCACCTCCCAAACCCGTGACCTCTTCCACCTAGAAGGACAAGGGCAGCAGACACATGGGAACACCACCACCTCCAAGTTCCCCTCCAAGTCACACAACATCCTGACTTAGAAGTATATCACCGATCCTTCATCGTCGCTGGGTCAAAATCCTGGAACTCCCTCCCTAACAGCACTGTGGGAGTACCTTCACCACACGGACTGCAGTGGTTCAAGAAGGCGGCTCACCAACACCTTCTTGAGGGCAATTAGGGATGGGCAATAAATGCCGGCCTTGCCAGCGACGCCCACATCCCATAAAAACAAATTTAAAAAAAGTTGGCCACCACTTCCATACTGGAAAGGATGGGCTCCAAGTGCTGTGCAAAGCCTTTGCCAAGTTGGGGCTGGACTCCTCCATGCTCCTTGACATTGAACGCAGGCTTTCTGGCAGGCCCCCTGATGCGCCAAGCATTTTATTGTGCCTTCTTCTGTAGCCCACCCCATCAAAGTGCTCATCTGAGTCCTCTGCAACAGAACTCATGTGCGACCTCGCCCTCTGGCAAGCTGGCACCTGTGCTATCCTTAAACCCCAGGCCCTGTCATCATCACAGTCTTCTTGCTCTTCCTCCACTGCCTGGCCAGGTTGCGCTTCTTGGGTTTCTGAAAGGAGAATGGCACAAGGGTAAGGTTGTGATGGGCGGGAGCATGGAAACTAAGAGGTGCATGCTTACATCATCTGCGGCTTGTAAATCAGAAGAGATTGTGGGGTGAGGAGGAAGTGGGATGTGACAAGGAGGATTAGATTTGAGGATACTGTCATCTTCAATTGATCCAGCCCCACCGCTGGCCATGGACTCAGCACTGTTCATCCCAAAAATGGCCAGCACTGTCTCCTGCATAGGGGTTAGGCCATGCAGCAGTCTCTGCTGCCTCCGGCTATTCGCCACCAAGTCCTGCAAGAGAGAGGGAAATGTATCAGTGAGTGTCGTGCAATCTGTTTGGGTGATGTGACTGTTATGGTTGAATAGCTGGCAGTGTGTGCAAGCTGTGAGATGTGGGTGTGAAGCTTGCAGCAGTGCGAAAAGTCTGAGGGTGAGGTGAAGCGATGATTGTTGGGTATAAGTCGTGTTTGGTAGAGCTTGTTGGTAGGTGAGTGATGGGAGGGTTGTGCATTGAGCAGTGGCTGAGGCTAGTGGTGCAGTTGGTGGGATATGGCATATGAAGAAGAATTCACTGATCTTGACCACTCGTGTGAGGCCATTGAGCTTCTTGTGGCACTGAATCCATGTCCTCGGGGCATGATGCCTGGCATTGATCTCCATGGCTATCTGCTCCCACTGCCCTCTGGAGGTCCTCCTTCCATGCCCCCCCCGCGGATACAGGACATCTCTCCTCCCCTTTCCACCTCCTCAACCAAGACCTCTAGTGCGGTGTCCGAGAACCTTGGAGCCCCCTCTCTCCCCTGTTGTGCCATTCCTCACACTTTCCAAATCAGAATCTTATCAACATTGACTCCCAGCACCTGCTGCAGCCACAATGCACCTCCCCTTTAAGAGGTGCAGGCTAGCTTTAAGCAATGAAGGCGAGCTTTAACTGGTGCTAGTCTCTCACGATATTGGCCCCCTGCTGATGCATCCAGCCAATGAGCACCGTGGTTAGCACTGGCTGAGCGCTAAAATCATTTAAATGAGCGGGTAACACGAAGATCCCCGCGTCTGTTTTCAAGGGTTATCGAATTTAGCAACCAGAATGTCTTTGGTTTAAGCCTCACTCCAGAGACTTGAGTCCATAAATGTAGGCTGAAACATCAGTGCAGTACTGAGGGAACGGTGCATTGTTGGATGAGATGTTAAACCCCTGTCTATCTATTCAACTAGATGTAAAAGATCTCGTGGCACTATTTTGAAGAAATTCAAGGAGTTATCACTGGTGTCCTGGCCAACATTCATCCCGCAACCAAAATCACGGAAAGAAACAGATTTGAGGCTATTGTGACTTTGTGCGATAATGTAACACGTGTGATAGCAAATCAGCAGCCTATTTGGCATCTCTCCTGATTTAAATTCGGCCCACCGTGCCTGTGCCAGCTCGTTGAAAGAACTATCAACTCGTCCTAGCCCCTGCTCTTTCTGCATTGCCCTGCAAATTTTTCCCTTTTCAAATATTTATCCAATTCCCTTTTGAAAGTTACTATTTGAATCTGGTTCTGCTGCCCTTTCAGGCAGATCACAGCAACTCGGCGTGTAAAATAAATTCTCCTCATTCCCTCCTGGTTCTTTTGCCAATTACTTAATAAAAGATCCCATGGCATTATTTCAAAGAGCAGGGGCGTTCTCTCCGGTGTCCTGGGGCCAATATTTGTCGCTCAACCAACATAACAAAAACAGATTATCTGGTCGTTATCACATTGCTGTTTGTGGGAGCTTGCTGTGCACAAATTGGCTGCTATGTTTCCCGCATTACAACAGTGACTCCACTTCAAAAAAGTACTTCATTGACTGTAAAGCGCTTTGAGACGTCCGGTGGCCGTGAAAGGCGCTATATAAATGCAAGTCTTTCTTTTACTCTGTGTCCTCTGATAACTGACCCACCCGCCAGTGTATACAGTTTCTCCATATTTATTTTATCAAAACCCTTCATGATTTTGAACACCTCTATCAAATGTTCCCTTAACCTTCTCTGCTCCAAGGAGAACAATCCCAGCTTCTCCAGTCTCTCCACATCACTGAAGTCCCTCATCCCGGGTATTATTCTGGTAAATCTCCTCTGCACCCTCTCCAAGACGATCCTGGCAAAAGAACTGCAAACACGACTGCACGCAGACAATCTCAGACCTCCATGTGTAAGTGGGTTACAGTCTAACCCATTTCAAACTTCATTTTGATAGTGAACTCACTCAATTCCTACACACGATGCAACACTGACTCAACAAGGCGATTATAAAATGATGTATAAAATTATGAGCGGCCTAGATAGAGTGGACAGAAAGGACCTATTTCCCCTAGCAGAGAGGTCAATAACCAGGGGGCAGAGATTTAAAGTAATTGGTAGAAGGATTAGAGGGGAGTTGAGGAGAAATCTTTTCACCCAGAGGGTAGTGGGGGTCTGGAACTCACTGCCTGAAAGGGTGGTAGAGGCGGAAACCCTCATCACATTAAAAAAGTACACGGATATGCGCTTGAAGTGCTGTAACCTACAGGGCTACGGACCAAGAGCTGGAAAGTGGGATTAGGCTGGAAAGCTCTTTATCGGCCGGCACAGACATGATGGGCCGAATGGCCTCCTCCTGTGCTGTAACTGCCTATGATTCTATGGCTTGAGAATCAAGGCTCCTGCATTCACCTTTAGAGGTGTAGTACTGGCTAAAACTTTTATTTATTTTTATTCTGAAACACTTAAGGGCAATGTTTAACGTTCTTGACCCCGTGTGTGACCCTGTGACAGCGTGGCCCCGTACATCTCTTGTTCTAACAGAGGATCTAACTTCGGAGCTTTGTGCATCCAGATGTTATACAAAAGGCCACTAGATGGCAGTATTAGAGCTGGTAACAATACGGACCTGCTCGAGGTTAGTGTTCGAAGAGGCAGGATAACGAGGGAAAAAAACCTTTACAGCATCAGCTGCTGATTTAACCTTATTCCAAGCATTCTGCCCTGTGCAAAAGTGTAGTAACTGTAATGTTATTTTAATGCTCACTGCGTACATAGAAACATATAGGAACATAGGCCATTCAGCCCCTCGAACCTGTTCTGCTAATCAATTAGATCATGGCTGATCTGTACCTCAATTCCAATTACCCGCCTTTGCTCCATATCCCTTGATACCCTTAGGAAGTGTTTAGTTATGAGAGTGGGGCAGGTTTGATGGGCCAGCTGGCCTGTTATAAGAACATAAGAAATAGGAGCAGGTGTCGGCCATTTGGCCCCTCAAGCCTGCTCCGCCATTTAATGAGATCATGGTTGATCTGATCTTGGGCTCAGCTCCATTTCCCTGCCCGCTCCCCATAACCCTTCACTCCTTTATTGTTCAAAAATCTGTCTATCTCCACCTTAAAAATGACCCAGCCTCCACAGCTCTCGGGGCAGAGAATTCCACAGATTTACGACCCTCTGAGAGAAGAAATTCCTCCTCATCTCAGTTTTAAATGGACGACCCCTTATTCTGAAACTATGCCCCCTAGTTCTAGATTCCCCCACGAGGGGAAACATCCTCTCTGCATCTACCCTGTCAAGCCCCCTCAGTATCTTATATGTTTCAATAAGATCACCTCTCATTCTTCTAAACTCCAATGAGTATAGGCCCAGCCTGCTCAACCTGTCTTCATAAGTCAACCCCTTCATCTCAGGAATTAACCTCTTAAACCTTCTTTGAACTGCCTCCAATGCAAGTATATCCCTCCTTAAATAAGGAGACCAAAACTGTACGCAGCACTCCAGGTGTGGTCTCACCAATACCCTGTACAGTTGTAGCAGGACTTCCCTGCTTTTATACTCCAACCCCCTTGCAATAAAGTTCCTACCCGCCATTTTCCTACGGTCCGACAGTGACCCAAGAGCCTGACCTTGTTGGAGTTACCAAGTTCGGGCAATCTGCACAATGATGGTGGGCATCCATGCTAGCATTGCCGCACCTTGGCCGCTCTCTAGGTGGGTGTGGGGGGGGGGAAGAGGTGGAGAGACGTAAGGGGTTGTCTCGCCGCTTGTCTGCAAAGCCGGCGAGCCTGACTGGGGAATTATTCTGGGAAGTACTCTGAGATCTCCACCGTATATGGGGAGTGCTGTATAAATGCATCTTGTCCTTGCTGCTGTTGTAGTCTTAAACTGGGCCAAACAAAACAAAACAGAACAGGGATTTTGCAACCTGATTTGCTGCAAGGCCACGGAAAGCCAGACAGTCTGGCTGCAAACCATGTGGGTGACGAGCCACCATCGTCCCATGTCTACTCCCATCTTTCTAAAAACAAGTGCAACTTCATCCCATTGGAATGACTGGAGACTTTGTAATCACAGAGCTATGGGGCATTTTTGACCTCATTCTCTAAAGACGGTCTTGGTAAAGGGTGGCACAATATTTCTTTTGTCTGCAAAGCTCACGAGTAATGGGTTACTCAGAATCCCTTAAAAAAATCACATTTTAAGGCCCAAATTTTCCTCTGCCATTGCGACAATTTCCTCGGGCTCACCTTTTGCATTTGGCTGGAATCCAAACTCAGTTTTCGCTTCTTAATTACGTGCTTACGTGAGGAGCCCATTAGGCTTCATGAGATCTGGTCTATTCGGATTGTTTCAGTGGCTCCCCATGTACAAGCCCCAGATACTCCGCTGATTCACAATCAGGTCACATCAGAAGGGCCCGTTCATACCTCGGGTTCACTGCTCCCATGACTAATTTTGTTGTGAAATTTGTATTTCTCCAGGTGAGGGAAGTTTGAGTTAGGGAGCTAAACATTAGGGTACCCTAACCCTAACCTATTCTAGGCACTCAGTGCCGGCATGGTTAGAGGTAGATTGGGGGTAGATTTTTCATTGTTGTGGAATTTGGGCAGATCTTTGAGATTGCGCGACCTCTAACCCCATAAAGAAGATGCGGTCCTGACCCAGTCCACCTTTGGTGTTGTTTAGGTCAATTTGGCCTCCTTGATCTCACCAGCTGGGGCCGGCGGTCGAGATAGTCTGCGGCAGGCCTGCCCTGGCATGGTGCTGCCAGCAGCCCCTGGTGTTGCCTCTGAGCCAACAGGCACCCCAGCCCCAGCCCCAGAAGTGAAGCCATTGCTGCCACCATCAGCCATCCCATGGTCTCTCCGCGGGCGATCGCCAAATCTCAGTGCTTTGTGCCATTGGTTACTAGGAACCGGAATGGGACTTAGGGTTGCCTATCCACCAGGATTGCCCTGGAGTCTCCAGGAATTGAAGGCTATAATCTCCAGCACACTGCTGCCAGCAACGCAGGACCAAAATCACAGGGGCAATAAAAAAAATTGTGTTTAAAAAAAAAGAATTCTTTGAGCACTTTAAGAAACATAGAAACATAGAAGATAGGAGCAGGAGTAGGCCATTCTGCCCCTCGAGCCTGCTCCGTCACTCAATGAGATCATGGCTGATCATCCAAACTCAGTACCCGGTCCCTGCTTTCTCCCCATGCCCCTTGATCCCCTTAGCCTTAAGTAATATATCCAACTCCTTCTTGAATATATTTAATGAACTGGCCTCCACTGCCATCTGTGGCAGAGAATTCCACAGGTTCACCACTCTCTGGGTGAAGAAATTCCTCCTCATCTCTGTCCTAACTGGCCTACCCCTTATCCTTAGACTATGACCCCTAGTTCTGGATTCCCCGGCCATTGGGAACATCCTTCCTGCATCTAGTCTGTCCAGGCCTGACAGAATTTTATAGGTTTCGATGAGATCACCTTTCAATCTTCTAAACTCCAGTGAGTACAAGCCCAATCGACACAATCTCTCCTCATACGTCATTCCTGCCATCCCAGGTATCAGCCTGGTGAATCTTCGCTGCACTCCTTCCATGGCAAGAACATCCTTCCTCAGATAAGGCGACCAAAACTGCACACAATACTCAAGGTGCGGTCTCACTAAGGCCCTGTACAACTGCAGCAAGACATCCTTGTTCCTGTACTCGAACCCTCTTGATACGAAGGCCAACATACCATTTGCCTTCTTAACCGCCTGCTGCACCTGCATGCTTACCTTCAGCGACTTGTGCACAAGAACACCCAGGTCTCTTTGCACTTCCCCTTCTCCCAATCTATTGCCATTCAAATAATAATCTGCCTTCCTGTTTTTGCCACCAAAGTGGATAACCTCACATTTATCCACATTATAGTGCATTTGCCATGTTTCTGCCCAATCACCCAACCTGTCCAAATCTTATTGGAGTTTCACGACATCCTCCTCACAGCACACACGCCCACCCAGCTTTGTGTCATCTGCAAATTTGGAGATACTACATCCAATTCCCTCGTCCAGATCATTAATATACATATATAACTTTTGTTCCTTAGTTATAAAAATATCAGTCATGGGAATAAAGGCTGTATGACTGACAGTCCAGAGTCATCCAGTTGGGCAACAAAGAGTTCATTTGCTTTCCAATTGGCTGGGAAGGTGGTGTATCATGAGGATGGACTTGTTGGCCGACCAATAGCGGGAGGGTAGGGGCGGGGCGGTTGGAGGCAGACGGTCATGTGATGAAGCCTCCAGGTATATATCCAACCAGAGTTGGCAACCCTATTGGGACCGCCCAGATTCCGCTCACCAGGACCATTCCAACCATGAGATGGAGGAGACTTTCATCTCTTCAGCTGGCACTGGTCCGATACCCAGCTCTCCTGGGGTGAAAGGTCAGTGTCCAACCCTTTGCGCCACACATTCCCCCTTTTTGTTTAATTTACTGATGCCAGCAACGAAATTAGCTTATATCATAAAGACATCTACACAGAATAAATGTTTCAGTCAGGCATCAACACAACAACTTGCAGTTATATAGCACGTTTCCCAAAGTACTTCACAGAAGTGTTACCAGGCAAAAATTGACACCAAGCCAAAGAAGTAGGCATGAGGACAGGCTGTCACAGTGGTAGGCTTTAAGGAGAGTCTTAAAGGAGGGGGGGGGGGGGCGGCGACATGACTGTCAGTCAGCCAGCAGCTTAACGGTTAACTCCGTGACATGATTTGACGCCATTATACAACCTACTTATTTCAATTCAAACAGCCAGTATCAAAATTGGTTTAATGATGGAATTTCCCAGGGATTGCCTGTGGTATTTTGAACATGCACCAATCACACATAGCATGCCTGAGTCTCAAGGGTTCCACGCAGTTTGTCTGTAGCGGCTGAGGAGTCTCGGCGAGGCGGTGCTCCCAGACATTCTATTTTCTCTTGTGGTCAGCGATGATGAGATGCCTTGCCTCCCGCGGCCTCTCCTGTTCCGTCACAGCCACCAGACCCAGAGGCAGACACAACAGAATTATCAACAGCAATCTTGGTTCGAAGAGGCATGGGCTTTCACCCACCCCCTCCCCACTCCCAATCTCAGGCTGTAGATTCTGGGGTCGGCCTGATAGAAAGAAAGACTTGCATTTATACAGTGTCTTTCAGAATCTCAGGAGGTCACACCTCATGTTACAACCAATGAAGTACTTTTGAAGTGCAGTTACTGTTGTAATTTGGAAACGCAGCAGCCAATTTGTGCACAGCAAGCTCCTAGAATCAGATCATCTGTTTTTTTAGGTGTAGGTTGAGGGATGATTGTTGACCAGGACAACTCCACTGCTCTTCTTCGAATAGTGCCACGAAACCTTTTACATCCACCTGAGAAGGAAGATGGGGCCTCGTTTTACTGCCTCACCTGAGAGGCGGCACCTCTGACAGTGCAGCACTCCCTCAGTATGACACTGGTGGGTCAGCCTAGATTACGTGCTCAAATCTCTGGAGCGGGGCTTGAACCCATGACCTTCTAACTCAGAGGCAAGAGTGCTACCCACAGAGCTCAACTAACGTCTAGCCTGATGGCCTGCACACACTGCTTACATGTGATGTGAGTCTCAGAATTACAGAACCACCTGGGTTCAAGCCACACCACACATGCTTCAGTTGCAGAGACTGTCGGCGCACAATATTTACACAGAGAAACTCCACTGTATAAACCTACAATAAATGTCCTTAATGGTGAGTAATTATTAAAGTGTTGCAGCTCTTGTCCAACTGCTCACTGATCTGAAGGGTTTTTATTTATTTTTCCCATTCAACTGCAGAGCCAGTCACTATCGTAAACTACCTTGTAGTCCTCTCGTCTCCAGACTCTCTCCGTTACAAGAGTCACAATGAGTCACCCTTGGCTCAGTGGGTAGCACTCTCTCGCCTCTGAGTCAGAAGGTTGTGGGTCAAGTTCCACTCCAGTGTAAAGTTCCCCTACGGAGACCAAAAAACAGCGTTCAGCAAGAAGGAGTCTGGGGGAACCGGTACGTACAGGCTGCTGTGTTTAAATGACCACAGAAGGCTGATGTGCCTCCTTGAAGAAAGAGTCTGACATGAACCACTTGGTAAAAGTTGAATACTTTTACTTGGAGCAAAACAGGGTCAGGCACAACACACTGAACAGCAATCAAATACTAAGAGACAAAGCTCACCCGGGTTGTGTTCGGGGTGGAGCAGTATTCTGGCATCAGAGAGAGAGAGAGAGAGAAAGGGAGCGAGAGAGAGAGACAGAAAGGAAGCGAGAGAGAGAGAGAGAAAGGGAGCGAGAGAGAGAGACAGAAAGGAAGCGAGAGAGAAAGGGAGCGAGAGAGAGAGAGAGAGAAAGGGAGCGAGAGAGAGAGAGAACGGGAGCGAGAGAGAGAGAAAGGCAGCGAGAGAGAGCGAGAGAGATGGCCTGCACACACTCTGTCTCTCTCTGTCTCTGGCATCTGTGTAGTTATTACTGGCTGTGGTGCCTTCATTACGCTAATTCTCTACCCTGAGCATAAGGTGCGGGCTCATTTTTACAATAGAAAGTGATGCCAGGTGATCGACAAGCATTAACCCATACAAGTTGGTTCCCCATATCTCCTAACTAGAAGGGGGCCAATAGAAGGCTACCAACAGTAGGACCTAGGGCAGGTGACGTTCATATGCCCAAAGGTTACTTCAATCCAAGTTGTGGGTCTTTGTTGGGCTTCTTTGCCAACCTCCCTCCCCCCTATTCTTTCCGACAACTGCGAATCATGTATCCATGTCTGTTCTCAGACATGAGTTTCTGTTAAAGCACTGTCTTCGCCAAGGCCTCTCGTGCTTATCGCTTCCTGGGAAGAAGCAGTTCGTCTTGTTTTCTCAAGTATCAGAAAAGGTTAAAAAAAAAATCTTATGCTACCAAAAGCATAATTAATTGATTATAGGTTTCTAGGTTTAATCGCATGTTACTGACTACACAATTTCCTGGTTAATATGATTGCCCAGAAATTCGGGTCTCCACGGGTGAGTCCGCACGGGATACTCACCCGTAGGCCCAATGGAAGTTTCAGTTTCCTGCATGCACTGCGCATGCGCGGGAAACCGGCACTTCCGTTCCCCTGAAAGAAGGGGTTCAGAGGTCAAACGCGTGCGCAGGAGAGGCAGCGCGTGCGCATCGAACTTATGATTCTTTTACAGGTTTTCCTGGGAGGGTAAGTCTCCAGGAGATACACTTTTAAAAAGCAGGCGTAAGGCCTGCTTTTTACAAGGTTAGTGGTGAATTAATTAAAATTAAAACATTTTTTCCACAGGTTTATTATTTTTAAATACTTTAAAGAAAGGTAAGTTTATTTTTAGCCCCGTTAGAAAATGTAATTAATTTTTTCAAAAATTTAAATTATTGTTTAAAATAGTTATTTCATGTAATTTATCGTTTATTTTAAAAATGTGATGGTTTTTTAAAAATGTATTTGAAGATTTAGTGATGTTTTGGGGCTTATAGTATTTATAAGTTTGACAGGTCTTCCTGTCAATTTTATGAATGAAGCATTCCCTGCTCCGATTGGCTCTCCATGACCCACGTGATCCCAGGGGACGCATCGAACTAACTGCGCCCCTGGGATACACAAGCACTGCGCGCCAGCAGTTGGAGGAGGCCCAGGATCGGAATCCCACGCGGGCCCACAGCTCAACGGCCGGCGCGCTAGGTAAGTGCAGGTCGAGGGCTTGCACCCGCGGGAAGCCCCCGACCCGAATTTCTGGGCCATTGAGTAACTCATTTGATTATTAATATAAAGTAGACATTTCGAGATAGTCTTTCCAGGGTGGAGGGGTTAATTTGAAATGGCTGCCGTAAGCCTCAGACCCCTTTCACCAGAGACCTGAGCACGTAATCTAGGCTGACACTTCAGTGCCTTACTGAAGGAATGCTGCACTGTTGGGAGGGATAATGAACCAAAGGCAGGTAAACAGAATTGAGGTGGCCATGATCTAATACAATGGCTCAAGGGGCTGCATGGCCTACTCCTGTTCCTAATGGTCCTATCTGCTTAGCATGAATGGGTTTACGATTCTGTTAAACCCTGGGTACAGAGCGAAGCTGCCCCATAGAGTCATGAAACAAAGCAAGAGAGAGTCAGGGAGAGGGATGGGCTAGTGAAAGAGAGAAGTACCACAGGGAACAGGAGGCCAATGAGTAAGCAACAGGATTGGCAATAAGAGATGTTGGAAAGTAAAATAAAAGAGGGTATCAATAAAGAGTAATCAAGAGAGCAAGAGACAGACTGAGCAACAAAGAACAAGGTGAGATTAGGAATGGGTACACCAGCCAGCTCCACTACCCCAGCCGTGTCTCCATTCTTTATATCTTGTGAGCCAAATCCATTCAACCATGAGAAGCAATACAATCAAACATATTTCTGTCAGCATTTGATGCCCAAACACATGGATTATGCAGTGAGGGAGGGTGGGGAGGGGCGGTGGCGCGTGTCACCGGATATAAACAGATCACTTGTATTTACATATAGCATCTTATCACATCCTCAGGACAGCCCAAGGTAGAGTACCGCTGAAGTGAAGTCACCTCAAGGTTCCACAAACAGCAAGTGAATGAATGACTGGATAACCTGCTTTTAGTTTTGCAACGACTGTTAGTCAGGACAACTCGCCAGCTCTTCTTCAAATAGCACCATGGGATCTAGTGCGTCCACTTGAGTGGGCAGGGCCTTTGTTTAACATTTCATCCAAAGGCCAGAGGAAGAGAGCTACAATGGGAGCCATGTGGATTGCAGAGCGAGAAGGAGCTGGGAACATGATTGATTCCCCCCCCTCCTCCTGAGGTAAGAACATAAGAAATAGGAGCAGGAGTAGGCCCTTCGGCCCTTCGAGCCTACTCCGCCATTCAATAAGGTCATAGCTGATCTTCGACCTCAACTCCACTTTCCTGCACTATCTCCATATCCCTTGATTCCCTTAGAGTCCAAAAATCTATCGATCTCAGCCTTGAATACACTCAACAACTCAGCATCCACAGCCCGCTGGGGTAGAGAATTCCAAAGATTCACAACTTTTTGAGTGAAGAAATTTCTCCTTATCTCAGTCCTAAATGGCCGACCCCTTATTCTGAAACTGTGACCCCGTGTTCTAGATTCCCCAGCCAGGGGAATCATCCTCCCTGCATCTACCCTGTTAAGCCCCTTAAGAATGTTATATGCTTCAATGAGATCACCTCTCATTCTTCTAAACTCCAGGAAATATATCACACAGAATCACAGAAACCCCACAGTGCAGATAGAGGCCATTTCGGCCCATCGAGCCTGCACCGACACATATTCCACCCGATCCCCGTAATCCCTACACCAACACATATCCCACCCTATCCCCGTAACCCCACGTATTTAATCCCCCTAACACTAAGGGTCAATTTATCATAGCCAATCAACCTAACCCGCACATCTTTGGACTGTGGGAGGAAACCAGAGCACCCGGAGAAAACCCACGCAAACACGGGGAGAATGTGCAAACTCCACACAGACAGTCGCCCGAGGCCAGATTCGAACCCGGGTCCCTGGCGCTGTGAGGCAACAGTGCTAACCACTATGCCACTGTGCTGCCCAGGCCTGGTCTACACAATCTCTCCTTATAGGACAATCCCGTCATCCCAGGAATCAGTCTGGTGAACCATCATTGCACTCCCTTATACCCTTTCTTAGGTAAGAAGACCAACATTTTATACAGTGCCCCAGGTGTGGTCTCACCAAGGCCCTATATAAATGCAGTAAGACTTCTTTACTCGTATACTCCAATACCCTTGTAATAAAGGCTAACATAACATTTGATTTCCTAATTGTTTGCTGTACCTGCATGTTAACTTTCATTGGTTCATGTACAAGAACACCCAGTGTGAAGGAATAAGCCATATTCAGAAAAGTACACCACTCTATGAAATATTCTGGCCTTTGAAACATGACAAACTGGGCTTGAAAATCTAAAAACCTAACAATGGAAAAGCTGTAAAAGCTGTAAACAGCATACAAGCTATTGAGATAAGATAAGTTGTTGACACTGAATCAATAGCCTCATTGAAACAGAAAGTTAAAGGTTCCTGAAAGTCTGAAGCCTTGGAAAGAACACAATACCATACCCTGTTAAGGTGTCTTAAACCAACACTTCAGAAATAATCACATAAAAATTAAGAAACAAATGCCTTCGTAAAAGTAACATCAAATGAAACACGGAGACACGAGTCTATGTTGCAACCAGTTGAGGTAACTAAGAAGACAATGGTGCACCCGGTTGAGGTGTTTTTAATTTACACTTTGGAAAGAGACACAAACAGAAGACTTTGGTAAGAATGACATCAAATAGAAACATCTGCTCCACACCGTTTTTTATGATAAGTTTTGAACAACTAAAGGTAGAGACATGATTCTTAATGCTACAAGCTGATCTGACTGTAAAGGTTGTAGGAGTCAACAGAAAAATGACTAGAGATAATTAGCTTACATCAGCAGAAAACTTCAAAGGAAATACCAATGCAAAAGGTATAAAAATTGAACTTTCAAATGGGAAGACAGATTCGCTTGAAGGGGCAAAGTGATTCTCGGCTTCAGAGGCAAGCTCTGTAAGTCTACAACTCTTTGAGTCTCGGGGATCAAAAAGGTACTGTATTTGATTTTGGTGGATATCCTGGAATAAAGACTAAGAACTGTAAAAACTAGCGAAGTTAAGATTTGAGAATAAGGATCTCTGATAATAAGTATTGTAAGCTTTTTGTATTTGGAACTGTTAATGTTGCACTTGAAACAGCAACTGTAAATTACATATCGGTTCTTTAATAAATCTATATATTTTTAAAATTGTCTCACATAGTATCAAACTTGCAAACTCAATCTCTGTACACTCTTTGGTGAGGAGTTGCAGAATTCTGGGGGAGTTTTCAGGACCCTCATAATATCCGGAACATTACAATTTAGCTAAACTTATTAAAAGTGCTATCTGGAGGACGGTAACATCTTCAGGTTGTTCCTTTCCTTTAGGGAGAGATAGTCTGGACCTTTAGACCCAATTATGCGTCTTTAGGATTCGGCTACCTCTAACTTTAGTTGAAAGTGAACGTCTGGGGAATACGCCTGATCCGGGGTAGCCCAAAGGGGCTAGGACTAGTAATTATCCCTTCACCCGGTCCCTCTGAACACCAACATTCACTGGTCTCTCACCATTTAAAAAATATTCTGCTTTTCTATTTTTCCTACCAAAGTGGATAACTTCACATTTCTCCACATTACATTCCATCTGCCAGGTTCTTGTCCGCTTACCTAACCTCACTATCTCCCTTTGCAGCCTCTTTGCGTCTTCCTCACAGCTTACTTTCCCACCTAGCTTTGTATCATCAGCAAACTTGGACACATTACACTCGGTCCCCTCATCTAAGTCATTGATATAGATTGTGAATAGCTGAGGACCAAGCACTGATCCTTGCGGTACCCCACTAGTTACAGCCTGCCAACCTGAAAATGACCCATTTATCCCTACTCTCTGTTTTCTGTCTGTTAACCAATCCTCAATTCATGCTAGCATATTACCTCTAACAGATTTGTCAAACATGATTTCCCTTTCATAAATCCATGTTGACTCTGTCCAATCATATTATGATTTTCTAAGTGCCCTGTTACCACGCCCCTAATAATAGATTCTAGCAATGTCCCTACTACTGATGTCAGACTAGCTGGCCTATAGCTCCCTAACTTCCCTGTTTTCTCTTTCCTTTCTTTATTCACTAGCGGGGTTACATTTGTTACCTTTCAATCCACGGAAACCGTTCTAAAATCTAGGAAATTCTGGAAGACCAAAGCAATGCATCCATTATCTCTGTAACTAAATCACTCTCAAACTCAATACAAAATTCTATCATATTATGATCACTCTTCCCCAGAGGCACCGTTAGTACAAAATTATTAATTAACCCTGTCTCATTGCACAATACTAGATCTAAAATAGCCTGTTCCCTAGTTGGTTCCTCCACATACTGATCTAGAAAACTATCTTGAATGCATTCCATAAATTCATCCTCCGCACTATTACTGCAAATTTGGTTTGCCCAGTCTATATGAAGATTAAAGTCCCCCCTGATTACTGTATTACCCTTGCTACATGCACCTCAAATTTCCTCATTTATGCTCTGCCCTACATTACAACTACTGTTTGGGAGCCTATAAACTACTCCCACCAGTGTTTTCTGCCCCTTGTTGTTTTTTAGCTCCACCCAAACTGATTCTACATCTTGGTTTCCTGAGCTAAGATCCTTTTGCTCTACTGTCTTTATCCCATCCTTTATTATCAGGGCTACCCCTCCTCCTTTTTCGTTTTGCCTATCTCTTCTAAAAGTCAAGTATCCTGGAATATTTAGTTCCCAACCTTGGTCACTCTGTAACTACATCTCCACATCTCCACGTGCAGTTGTAGCATCCCTACTACTGGTCTCGCTAACATTTTCTGTTATTTGTTCTAGGGATGTGGGAATCACCGGTAAGCCAGTATTTACTGATCCCAAGTTACGTTAAGATTCAACCACATAAGTGTGGAGTGAGATTGAAGGAGATTAGCAAACCCAGTCTGGTTTTTAACCATGGTCATTTTCTGGTAGTATTTAACCTCACAACCTGTGGGCTTCGAGTCCGATACCATCACCACTAGGCTACTGGGGAATAACAATTGGGAACTGAGTCTGTAAAACTGCTGAAAAACTGGATATAAATCCCTGGAAAAACCTGTAACAACTGTAAAGAAAAATCCATCAAACTCGGGGGGGGGTGGGGGGGGGGGCAGGAAACTGCTGTGTGTTTACCCCAACTCAGTCATCCTATGGCCACTGAGTGAAGCTGCCAATTTGCTGTTGAATTATGGATAGTTTCCTACTGTGGACTCATGCCCACGGTGTCCAGACTGTCTCGACCTCATTTCAATCAGGACCCTTAAAGCTGGGTAAGAGAGGAGACTTTTCATTCCGTCCCGCTGAGACAGTTTCAATCGCAAGTGCCAGAGGGGTGAAAGGTCAATTTTCCAGACCGCCTCACCACCCAGTCTACCCTTACTCTTTATTTAATTTGAAAAAAAACATTTTTTTATTCTTTGCACACGAACGAAGATGTGCGACTGGGGATGGTGTCAGTGAGATGGACAAACACAGGCGAAGGCCTCCGACAATGCGAGCAATGTACAAATCACAGCCACCTCTGTGAAAGTGCTGTTTATTTAAACATTCTGATTCTGGGACGCTGAATATTATTTGGTATTTGACTAACTATAAACACAAACAAATATTCTAAATCAGTCGCTTCATCGAAGTGTCCAGTCAGGGCATGGACTGATGTATTTGTATTTCATAATATTTAATCTGGAGATTTAAATTTACTGTCGCCTTCTGGGAATGTTGATCATTGCCACAGTTCAGGATCTAAAGTTCTTTTTGCATTAAAAACCATCCTAGCTGCTCGTGTTTATATTCACTTTGATCGGAGAGTAAAAGGATAAGACTGTTGGCTCTTTTGCGATTTAGTATATAAAATATCTTGCCATAATAACCATTAATAAAGGCTCCCTCATTGATACCATTAAGGAGCTGCTATTATCTCTATATAAATTTCCAAACAGAACATTGCAGTGGTTTCGAGCTGACTCCACGGCAGGGGCCAGAGTATTTTGAAAACAAACAGTTGGAATGAAACGTCCTGTCTCAGCACCGACACAATCGACAGATTTTGGCAAAACTGCAACTCAAACCAGGCCCTCTTCGTATCTGTGAATGTTACAAGGCTCCAGGCAACTTGTCTGATCTTAAATATTTCTCTTCCTGCGGCCGTCAGCTTCACACAATACGCCCTTTGGAGACCACGCTGAACATTTGACTTGCTTACTTGTTGTGTCGGTCGTGGCTCAGTGGGTGAGCACTCCCTCTCGCCCCTGAGTCAGGACAGTTGTGGGTTCAAGCCCCACTCCAGAGACTTGAGGACAAAAACCCAGGCTGAGACTCCTGTGTAATACTGAGGGAGCGCTGAGCAGTCAGAGGTGCCGTCTTTCTGATGAGACTGTTCAACTGAGGCCCCGTCTGCCCTGTCAGGTAAGTGTAAAAGATCCCGCGGTACTATTTCGAAGAAGTGTGTGGGAGTTCTCAGTTGTCCTGGCCAAGATTTATTCCTCAACCCGCCTGAATTTGTAGTTTCAGAACATCAGCCCAAGCCCGACACACCCCAAGTGCTAGGCCCATTCCTTGGTGGAGCCTTGGGCCTGGAAATGGGAGCAGAAATCCTCTCAACCCTCGACAATGGTCAAGGCCCAGTGGATTTGGGGCCTTTTGGCTGCTGTTAGAAGGCCTCCACCTCTGCTGCATGTCCCATTGGCCCACTTCGAATCTCCAGTCTGAGCGGGGCTGGGCACCAGGCCTAAGGCCCACTCCTCCCGGGCATCCCTTCAACTGGGCAATCACAAACAAGAAGATGAGCCTGAGGCCTTGTTCCGTTCCTCCTGCCTCTTTAGCATGGTGGTGGATATAATGCTCCACACCCCCCGCCTCAGGAGATCCCCAGGGCATTCCTGGGCCAAGCAAAGGGGACTGAGCATTCACCGGGCACAAAATAGAGGAAGAATCGCCCCTCCCCAGCGTGACTCAATCCGTACGGTACCGGTGAAGTGAGCTGTGGGCCGAGATGTTCCTCCCATCGGCAGCCCGGCCTCCAACACCACTGGAAATCCTGACATCTGGTCAGCATGGCAGGCTCCCGGTGGGATTCCCGCGACCAAGCAAGAGCTCGCCGTCACCCTGCTGCCAAATCCCGGTGTTGGTGTAGCAGGATCACCGTAAATGGGCACAAGTGCCCGGAGACGGGAAGGTGGGCATCCGGGCGGGCCTCGGCAGCCATCTGCATGTGGTGGGCAGGGCAGGGCAGGGGAGGTCAGAGGCGGTCTTGGGGGGGGGGGGGGGGAAGTGAGTGGGAAATCCCGAGTAGGATGATGAGGTGGGGTAGGCCTCACAGCCTGGATTTTCCGTCATTCTCCACCACAATCGCTGCCGAATTCAGGTGGGATCACAAAGGAGAATCCCAGCCGTGAAATCCCAGCCAATAATGCCAAATCTCTGACACCAGCAATTGTACCCACTAGAAACAGCAGGTGGCAGTGTTTGCAAATGTACAGGGAAAGAAATCACCTGGTTTCAATAAAAAGCCTTTTACAATGTTCTCCTGCCTCCCAAATAGCAAAATCCACGCACATTTTTAAAGGCTTTATTTCTAACTAGTGCACCAGGCTCCTGTGGCTGCGTCTAACGCTGCGAGGCCGGGGGAAGGATTACTGCAGCAGAGATACCTACAGGATGGCTTTGGTCTCACAGCTTCAACATTCTGCTGCACTGAGCTCCTTATCTCGGTCGTGCCGTTGTGGGGAAACCACAAAAGGAAGCTGCAAGCGGAGGTGGGGGGTGGGGGGGGGTGGGGGGTGGGGTGACGGGGGAAGTGAGTGGGCGATTCATCCCCACGCGTCTCTCGTGGAACGGCTCAGTCGGAGGCCTGGCAACAAGATCGCATATCGAGTGTGGGCAGGAAAATGACAACGGGTATAGGAGCTGTACACAAAAAACTCACTGAATATTTCGTTTTGTGTATTCCACCCTCCTCAGCCCTGACAGATAGGACACAGCAATCTGTTACACACCTCGCTCAATGGCACTGCACATTTAACTGTGGGAATCGCAAGGTAATGTGGTGGGCAGGGCAGGGCAGAGGCGATCTTGAGGGGGGGGGGAAGTGAGTGGGAAATCCCGGGCAGGACGATGAGGTGGGGTAGGCCTCACAGCCTGGATTTTCCGTCATTCTCCACCACAATCACTGCCGAATTCAGGTGGGTTAGGGTTAGGGTTAGGGTTAGGGTGAGGATGAGGGTGGCCATTCGGCCCATCTTAATTCATCCACTGCAGCATCCAATTGTTTCTTAAATGATTCCAGGGTTTTTATCTCCATTATTTTATCTGGAAGTTTTGATCACTCTGTGTGAAGAAACATTTCAGTTCTGAAATCACCATTTACTGCTTTGAACCTGCGTCGGGTGGTTCTACTCCCACAGTTTAATTTAAAGTGATATCTGAGCTAACTTTTTCTAGACCTGCAACAAATAAGATCAACTCTCAGACTCCTCGTTATCAAGCCGAGGAGCCCAGGTTTCTCCAGCCCCCTGGCTCTCCTCTGCACTGCCTCCAGTCTTGAATGTTTCCCTTGTACCGCAGAACTTGCTGCTGTCTGACCACAGCACTGTACAGTTCGCTCATTCTCAGGATGTGAGCATTGCTGGGCAAGGCCGGCATTTATTGCCCGTCCCTAGTTGCCCTGAGAAGGTGGTGGTGGGCCTTCTTCTTGAACCACTGGGTAGTGGTTTGCTACTATTGGGGTGCTTGCGAGGCACTTCAGAGAGCAATTAATAGTCAACCACATTAGTGTGGGACTGGAGTCACAGATAGACCGGACCGGGTGTGAGGATGGCAGGTTTCCTTCCCTAAAGGACATTAGGGAACCAGTAGGGTTTTTATGAGAATCTGAGAGCTTTATAGTCACTGATACCAACTTTTTATTTCCATATTTTGAACTGAATTCAAATTCCCATGGTGGGATTTGAATTCACCTTGTCTGGATTATTAGTCCAGGTCTCTGGATTACTAGAACAATAACACGACCACTACACTGCTGCACCCTTTGACTTATATTCTATTGTTTTGGTTCACCATCCTATTGGCTTTAGTGATTGCTGCTCCACACTGGTTGGACATGTTCAGCTTTGAGTCTCTTTCCAGCTTCACCTAAGGTTCCTTCCCACGTCCAGTAGCTTGCACATGTCTGCATTAAATTCCATCTGCCTTTGTTCTACCACTTACACATTGGCCCAGAAATTCAGGTCGGGGGCTTCCCGCGGGTGCAAGCCCCCGACGTGCACTTACCTAGCGCGCCGGCCGTTGAGCTGTGGGTCCCTGTGGGATTCCGATCCTGGGCCTCCTCCAACTGCCGGCGCGCAGTGCTTGTGTATCCCAGGGGCACAGTTAGTTCAAAGCGTCCCCTGGGATCACGTGGGCCGTGGAGAGCCAATGGTAGCAGGGAATCTCCATTCATAGGTTTGACAGGAAGAGCTGTCAAAACTATAAATACTATAAGCCCCAAAACATCACTAAAACTTCAAATACATTTTTAAAAAAGTCACATTTTAAAAATAACTATAAATTACATGAAATAACTATTTTAAACAATAATTTAAATTTTTGAAAAAATTAATTACATTTTCTAACGGGGCTAAAAATAAACTTACCTTTCTTTAAAGTATTTAAAAATAATAAACCTGTGGAAAAAATGTTTTAATTTTAATTAATTCACCACTTACCTTGTTAAAAGCAGGCCTTGTGCCTGCTTTTTAAAAGTGTAACTGCTGGAGACTTACCCTCCCGGAGAAACCTGCAAAAAAAACGTAAGTTCGATGCGCACGCGCAGCCTCTCCGGCGCACGCGTTCGACCACTGAATCCCTTCTTTTATGGGAACGGAAGTTCCGGTTTCCCGCGCATGCGCAGTGCATGCACGAAACCGGCACTTTCGTTGGGCCTACGCGTGAGTACCCCGTGCGTACTCACCCGTGGAGACCCGAATTTCTGGGCCATTTTGTCTATCGCCTCCTCTCATTTCTGAGCTGCCTCCTGTGATTCTTACTGCCCCTGCCAGTTGGGGGTCACCTGCAAAGTTGAGCACTTGCCACCGAGTTTCTGAATCCAGGTCATTTATGTAAACTGCAAACAGAAATGGCCTCTGCACTGAGCCCTTAGACTCCGCAGTGCAGACTAACTCCTCTGTCAGCGTGCTGTGAATTGACTTCCTCTCTCATTTCCACTCTTTGGAGATCCGCCTTCCATCTGTCTTTCAATAATGGCACGGAACCAAATATTTTAGTTTGTAAAAAGGAATAAATGAACCTCGTCACTTAAGAAAGGATGTGATAGGAAATCGGCACAAGAGGTAAATCACCACAAGTTTCCTGGAATGTGTGTTTAAGGCCCACAAATTTACAGATAATTTCTTTACAGGTTCCCTGCCAGAGCTGTGTCAAAGACACTGACGCATTAATTTATGAACAGTTACATGCTGTTTTGATTCCTTCTGCCGTTCAAGGGAAAAGAATGGAATAGCACTGTGAATATCTTCACACTCCGAATTTAGATATTAGTGATGTATACGAGCCATTTCCCACACCAACGCATCAGCGTGTAGTATAATCATAGGTTTACCCAAAACTTACATGTACACACATAAACAATCGAACAAGAGCTCATGGTAGGACAAGGGAAATGAGTTAAAGAATAACATTGCTGGTTGCACCACACACATTATGTGCCAATGTGTCAGTGGTAGCACTCTGGCCTCGAAGTCAGAAGGTTGTGGGTTCAAGTCCCACTCCAAAGACTTGAGCACATAATCCAGGCTGACACTTCAGTGCAGTACTGAGGGAGAGTACTGCTGGATGAGACGTTAAACCGAGGCTCCATCTGCCCTCTCAGGTGGGCGTAAAAGATACTATGGGACTATTCAAAGAGCGGGGGAGTTCTCCCCGGTGTCCTGGCCAATATTTATCCCTCAACCAACATCACCAAAACAGATTATCTGGTCATTATCTCATTGCTGTTTGTGGGAGCTTGCTGTGCGCAAATTGGCTGTTGTGTTTCCTACATAACAACAGTGACTACACTTCAAAAGTACTCAGTTGGCTGTAAAGCACTTTTTGATGTCCTGAAGTCATGAAAGGTGCTACATTAATGCAAGTCTTTCTTTCAATGTGATTTTTGCATATTTCATTGGGTTATTACATTATATTCAAAGTCAAAATAGTTTTTCTTCTTTGATAATTTAATTGAAAACAACTCTACTTTCTCTCCAACTATCTCCTTACGGCTGCGATTGATGCTGGAGTACAGTTCCATGGGTGTTCCTCTTCCTTTATTACCGTGGTCAGGTAAGCACCTTCCTGTATCCAAGGTAGTGAGTGCCAGCAGGTCATTAACCAAGGTCAAGCATCCTGTCCAAGCCTCACATCCACTCATAAGCACGTTCAGCAGAGGTCACTGAAAAGCACTGTGAAGCTGAGACTAATTGAAGCGCCCATTCTCTGCCCTAACCCTAACCCTAACCCTAACGCTGGTTGAAATCAGCTGCCTCGACTCACACTATGAATTGAATTAAAGACCTTCAATACCCAGAATCATTCATTGCTTTACCTCCTCTTCTTAAGTCAGCGACATGTTCAGGTGCCGTTCCGCTAGTGTTGGCCGGGGCTCCTGCAAGTGACCATCCTTCAGCCAGCCTAGGAAATGAGTTTAAGTAGACTGCTCAACCAGGAGGGCATCAAACCCCAAGCTCAATCCTACATCCACGTTCCAGGATGTTTTGACTCACTGCTTTGAGTCGTCCTGTCAGCTGGATTTTATAGAAGAAATAAATCTTCATACCACTCAAATGTTGCCAAGTTCAGAGCGTTATCTCACCTTATTGTTAATATTTAAGTACTAGCTGGGGCCTGATGTTCCCAGGGCCCCCATTGCTAACTGAAGTGATGTGGCTCACCGAGAGAAGTTGCTCCTATTGGCTGGTCGATGTGGTGTTGAATTGTTGCTTTGTGACTGGGTTTGAATTTTCTCTGTGCCACACTCTTTTGCTCTGGAATCATTTTGAAGGGAGTTTCTCTTTGAAATGTTGTCCATGTGCTCTGGCGCCGACGATTGCTGTTTCTTTATCTTTCTGACTTGTAATCTTCACTTTAAAAGGAAAACACACAATATATGGAAATGTTTTCAGTAAGAAATAAGAAAGCCCATGTGAAATGACTAATAACATGACCTGGCTGTGTAGGAAACAGATCCATCCTGTTGCAAATTATAGAATGTCTATATCATAGGGTAAAATTTGCCTCAAAAAATATACCCTCTCTATATAATATTAAAAATCTGTCCAACTCCTTGTTGTCACGATTTTTGGTCAGTTTTTTTTTGTCAAACTTTAACTTTCAAACCACCCGTGTAAGTACTTAGACTGGGAATCCTGTATGTAAACAGTTGCCTGTAATGATGTTGTTCTAGACTCTCGCCAGTAGGTGGTGCTGTGGGGAGAGATTCTGACGTCTCCCAGCTCCATCGCCAACCCAACGCAGGCAATGCCAAGGACAATTTACTGGCAATCTAGAAATTTTAGAATTTGCCTGCGATTTTTTGATAGGGGCTGGCTGCATGTGAGACTTTCCAAATTTGACCTTATTATCCTTCCATTTAAATGTGGTTAGGCACCACATTTTTTTTTTAGTGAACTCGCAGGAACATGCAACTTCCACTCATTGCACTTGCTGTGAGATAGGATGTGGGGCAACTAATGCGCAGCTGGGGAGCTGTTCAAAATGCGCGTGCAATAATGCTGCTAATAAGTAAAACGTCCCAAGGCTCTGCCCATGAGCATAATCGGACAAAATCTGACACCGAGCCAAAGAAGGAGATAGTAGGACAGGTGACCAATAGCTTCGGAACATTGGAGCGTAGGATCAGGAGTCGGCCATTGAGCCCCTTGAGGCTGTTCTGCCATTTAATGAGATCATGGCTGATTTATGATCTAACTCCATATACAGGAAACTCTCGCTTAAACGGCACCTAAATATCCGGAATTCTCTATTAACCGGCAAAATTCATACTCCGAAAACAACACCTGAACAACCGGAAATGTTGCCGAGTCCGAGTCTGAGTCTCCCGCGGTGGCCGAGTTAGTCAGTGGGGGTAGTTCTCCAAACTGCCACTACTCGGCTTCTTGGCGCTGTCGGAAGTCTCTTTCGATCTGAACACCTCAATAACCAGAAATGTTGTCGAGTCCGAGTCCATTTAACACAACGTTCTGTAGGTGAGTACCCAATTATACTGCACATTTCTTTATTTTTTTATTTTTGTTTGTTAAAAATAGCCTCGGTAGATAACCCTCTCCGTTATCCGGAATTTTTAATCAACCGGCACCATCCCGGTCCCGTCGGTGCCGGATACCAAAGAGTTTCCTGTACCTGCCTTTGCCTCATATCCCTTAATGACTTTGGTTAACAAAAAATCTATCAATCTCAGATTTAAAATTAACTATTGACCCAGCATCGACTGTCATTTGCAGAAGAGAGTTCCAAACTTCTACCATCCTTTGTGTGTAGAAGTGTTTCCTAACTTCACTCCAGAAAGATCTGGCTCTAATTTTTAGAATATGCCCCCTAGTCCTAGACTCCCCAACCAGCGGAAATAGTTTCTCTCTATCTACCCAATCAGCTCCCCATAATATCTTGAAAACTTTGATCAAATCACCCCTTAATCTTCTAAATTCTCGGGAATACAGCCCTCGTTTGTGTAATGGTCAAAGGGGTAGGTTTTAAGCAACGTGTTAAAGGAGGAGAGAGAGGTGGAGAGCCCGGAGATGTTTAAGGAGGGAATTCGGATCACTTTATCATTTTAAACCCTTCGATCAGATCTCCCCTCATCCCCCACACAGAATGTCAGTGCCGTGGTCTTTTTCTAAAAAAAAAATGCACATAATCGTCAAATGGTTGAAGGTCTCGAGTTTGTTTGAATCTCCCTGTCCCGAAGTGGACTTTACTCCAGTGGAAATTCTCTGTTTCACATAGCGACACCACAAGGCTTGATGCAGCGGCGTTGAAAAAGTATTGGGAAACTGCACGGCTGAAATGAAAACCACCAACCAGACTGCTGGCATGGAGCGAGAGGTTGAGTAAACAGAAAGGGGCAGTGGGTGCTGCCTCAACCAGCAGATGTAAACGTGTAGCACGACCACTACTTTCCAACACCAACAGGGTTCAAAATAAACGTTGACTCCATCAGACCAAGAACGACCCATTTAGAAATGAACCAGAGACAGTGGGTCTGAAGGACCACCTAAGACATCCCACTGGAAACACACAGCGACTTCATTATGTCTCCATGTGCAGGAAGTTTCTTGTGTAAGCCTTTTTATAAATGACCTCCAACAAACACATTTACGCCTAAGGTACAGTAAGTACGATTTTTTGTTTAGCTTACGTTGGCAGACTCTGACAAATTCAGCGTAAGGGCTGCAATAACAATGAATGCTCAGCTTAGAGTTTAGCACATTTAGGGGCATAAATTCCCCTAGGGGGCCGTCTGGGGTGCTAAGTGAAATATGTTTGGAAAGTTCTAACCTTTTCAAACATTTGTTAAATTCCCTCTTTTTGCTCCAAGAGGGAAGTGGAACGCTAAATCCAGCGCGCCGCTCGCCTCCTGGAGCGCAAGAGGCGGGGAATGTCCCAATCTGGGGCGATGTGTTCAGCAGCGCCACGAGTGGCCAAGCGTGGTGCTGCCGCATTGTAGGGGCTCTTCCCTGAATTAAAGGGAAGGGCCCCACGCTGCAAACTCTGCAGGTTTCATTGTAGGTTACTGGGCCACCAGGGAGCGGGTGATCGCGACACGGACACGGACACGGACGCCGCGACCAGTGGCCGAAAATACATTTCTTTTTGACCGGCCGCCCACCGTGCCTTTAAGTGGCGCCCCGCGAGCGGCCGGCCTCACCGTAGGCGACCCCTGCAGCAGTCAGTAACATCGCCCGGCGCTGCTACGGGGCGCCAGGGCGAATTTTTCTCCTGAGGCGCTACCGGGGCGCTGCGCCCGGGGATGATGTCATGATCTCCGGGCGCAGAAGTTCAGGGTGATATCCGGTAGCGCCGCCGCTAACCTCCCGCGGAATTTCGCGGGAGGTGCGATTATCGCCTCGGGTGGGTGGGTGGGGGGGTGCTAAATGCCATTTGCGCCCCGTTAACGCCTCCCACCGGCAGAGCAAACGAAGGGAATTGCGCCCCCTTAGGTTTTAATTCATCGGCGGCAGCACAGAAGGAAAGGACTGTTGGAAGTCTGAAATAAAACAAAACAGTGAAAAACAACAAAAAAATACACAACAGGTCTGTCGGCATTTGAAAGAGAAAGTCAGGTTTAGCCATTTGTCTGGCAGTAATAATAAAAGTGTACCAGGGAAGCTTATTGCAAGTTCTGGTTCGGACTTAGATTCCCATTACCAAGGAGAAAGAAAGACTTGCATTTATATATCGCCTTTCACGTCCTCAGGACGTCCCAGTGTGCTTCACAGCCAGTCACAGCCAGTCACAGCCAGTGACTACACTTCAACTTCACTGTTGAAATGTAGTAAAGTGCAACAGCCAATTTGTGCACAGCAAGCTCCCACAAACAGCGATGAGATGGTGACCAGATCACCTGCTTTAGGTGTTGGTTGAGGGATAAATATTAGCCAGCACACCGGGAAGAACTCCTCTGCTCTTCCTCGTGTTTTTATATCCACTGGGAAGGGCAGACCGGGCCGCGGTTTAATGTCCCATTAGACATTTGTTAGAAGCACACTCCCGTTAGCTAACGGGTCTCTTTAATCCTCCCAGATGCTTGTGTGTTGTGGGGATTTAACCCTTTGTGGGCTGAACTTAACTTAGTAGCAACATCTTAGTATAAATTAACACAAAGGTGGAGCGATCCCTTGGTTCAGTGGTAGCATTGCCAGATGTGGGTGTTGATTTTACTCTATATCTGTCACTTTCCCGGATGTGACTGTGAGAGTTACTGTGTATCTCGTAGGCTCTAGTATGTGAGTGTGGGTTTTACACTACAGCTGTCTGTCTCTGGGACGTATAGGATCATAGAAAATTACGGCACAGAAGGAGGCCATTCAGCCCATCGTGTCTGTGTTGGCCAAAAAATATCTAGCCAGCCAAATCCCACTTTCCAGCTCTTGGTCCGTAGACTTGCAGTTTACGGCACTTCAAGTGCGTATCCAAGTATATTTTTAAATGCGATGAGGGTTTCTGCCTCTACCACCCTTTCAGGCAAAACCTTCCAGACCCCCACCAACCTCTGTGACGTAATAAAGCTCACTACACACTTGGTTTGAGTATAAAGCAAGGCTTTAATCAACTTGTTTCAGAACATGGAGCTCTAGTTGTACTTCACTAGTTCCTTGTCTTACAAAATGTCCCTGGCAAGCTGGGGCCCACACCCGAGTATTTATACTCCTTGGACGGCGCCACCAGCTGGCCGTCCAGCGTTATTTCATGAGTAGTTTCTTGATGAATGATGAGATTTATAACACTCTGCGTGTAACAAGTTCTCTTCAGCTCTCCTCTAACCCGTCTACCAATTACTTTAAATTGATGACCCCTGTTTATTGACCTCTCTGCTAAGGGAAATAGGTCCTTCTTTGGAATTCTCTGCCCCAGAGGGCTGTGGATGCTGAGTCTTGGAGTGTATTCAAGGCTGAGATCGATAGATTTTTGGACTCATGGGGAATCAAGGGATATGGAGATCGGGCGGGAAAGTGGAGTTGAGGTCGATGATCAGCTATGATCTTATTGAATGGCGGAGCAGGCTCAAGGGGCCGTATGGCCTACTCCTGCTCCTATTTCTTATGTTCTTATGTTCTTAGAAGGTGCAGGGTTCGAACCCCGCTCCAAACAATCCCGGCTCTGAATTCTGGGTTGACATCTGGTGGGATGCTCATGTCCGGTGGATGTGGGTGCCTTCCCGCCCCCCTCATTGCATGGGTTGTGGGAACCTGTAAAACACTCCTACCGTCGTGAATAAGCCCCTCTATTGGCTAGTGTAAGGATGGTTACAGGCATGGATGGAGTGTTCACATCAGGCCTGTCAGATTGCAAATCCTTCCACTAACTCGCACTATTCTCCAAAGGAAGAATGCGAAGAGATGAAAACAACAACAACGCCCCCCTACCTAATTAGCCTGTGAATACTTCCATTACCTTACACCAGTCTCCAAGGGAAGAGCATGGAGATATAACAACGCAAAGGTTGGCAAATAGGCAAGAATATTGCAAGGCGAAATGTGCATTTGACGGAGGTGCAGGATAATGACCAGTTCCTATGGGACTGTATCCCAGCAGAAGTCGGGGTTTGTCAGGAGCTGGGGAGAAGTTTGTCCTTAAATGATTTGATAATGCGAATTTCTGCGTGTACGGAATGGGATCATACCAACGACCTTTAATGAAAGGCCGATGTTATACCCCAGAAACCTTGTCCTTTACCAACTGTGAGTAAAAATTGCTTTCTGTGCACATCAGCAATGTTTGAGTGGGAGCTACAGGGTGCATTGCCCGATATCGCGCTTCCAATGGGGATCCACGCTAGGAAGGGGTGTTGGTTGAAGAATCAGTGCTTCAGTGTTGTAGCTCCACATCGGACTACTCCCCTCCCTGCCTTGCACACTGGTGGCATTGGTGAGTTCACCCATAACATGCGTGTCTGTTAGCAGATTTATATTTTTGCCAAAACCACTTCACTTTCAAAATAAATTCATGACAGCTCTCAGCAAAACACACCAGATATCAATGTATAATTATACAGCTGTGTATATGTTTAAGAAGATAATTTGTTTTGACTTTATTTTTACATGAATTAGTAAGAAACACTGCTCATTATAACACACGGCTCGCAAACCCCCTCAGAAGTACCTTTTTGGGCACATGCCTTGCGAAGGTCCACAATCACACCCTTTGCTCGGTTTCCCCGGCTCTAAATCTGTTACTTTATGTTCTCACATACACATTTATGTCTCTGTTTTTCTGTGAGCCACATCCTTCCTCACGTTTCATAGAAGTCAGTGGCTTCCACCAATAGCATCCCAGTGCAATTCTATCAGACTCTGGTCCGGTCTGTTTCTCCGGCACATTGATATTTAAATGGGAACATTCCCTCCTGACCTCGCAGGAAGATTAGCAACAGGAGGAGGCCATTCAGCCCCTCGAACCTGCTCCCAGATCATGGCTGATCTGCACCGCAACTCCATTTACCCACCTCAGCTTCACATCCCTCCATACCTCCACCCAGCAAAAATCTATCGATCTCAGTCTTGAAAACTCCAATTGATCAGCATCCATCGACTTTTGGGGGAGAGAGATCCAGATTTCAACTGCCATTTGTGTTTCCTGCTTTCACCCCTGAATGGACTAGCTCTAATTTTAAGATTATGGGCTTTATTTTGGTGAAAGGGTGAAACCAGGTGTAAAATGGGTGCTGTGTTAATAAGACACGCCTGTCTGAAAGCCTGGAGGTGCTAAACCAGAGACCTGCAGGTATAGCACTCAAGCGCAGATTAGATACAATTTTCGTGGAGCAGTGTATGTGGGCTCCTCGCACCCACTTCCACTGAAGGTGTGGCGTGCTTTGGCTGACACACAGTAGCAGGTTTCAGGATGGCTCAAGGACCGAGTGAGAGGGCGCACAGGTTCTCGGACACGGCACTGGAGGTCCTGGTGGAGGAGGTCCAGAGGAGGAGGGATGTCCTGTACCCGCAGGGGGGAAGGACTCCACCTCGCCCACCTCGTCCCTCCTGTCCCTCTCTCCTGCAGCAGCTGGTGCTGCTCTGCCTGGCCTCATGTCCTCCTCCCATTCCTTGTCCGGACCAAGGTGTTCCCTAACAAGATGCCCGTGACCAAGCACTCCCCTTCTCCTGGTGACTCCTAGAAGGTGTCCAATAGGGTGGAGTAGCTCAGCACTCACTCTTTTTAGGTGAAGTCCTCAGAGAATTTTTGGAATAGATGTTGCTCAAGTGTTGGTGAAATCTTGACAAAGTGTCCCAGAAAGTCTCCCGATGTGTTTCCGAGGTCCTCTTCACAGCTCCAGCAGCAAGTGAACAGTAAAAGGTGAGTGTACTTTTACGAAGCGCTCAAAATCCTCTGCAACGCTGTGTTTACTCCCAATCAGCTGTTCGCCGTTAGGAGAGAGCGTTAGGTCAAGCACTCACCACCAAACTGCCGTGCAGCCTCTTTAATGAGTGCCAGAAGGCATTTTAAGCGGCAATCAGCTGCTTAACGATCCTCTGGGCAGCCATTCCGAGCGCAAGCTTCAGATCCTTTACCAAAATGACAACTTGCGCTAAACGTGGACTAAATCAGCGTTTCAGCTTAAGACCCAATCTTGGCCATGCCGCAGGCTCTTTAACGCCTAAAGTATCTGGTGAAAGTCGCCCCCGAAGTCCCTTGTTCTTGATTCCCCCATCAGAGGAAATAGTTTCTCCGTATCTACCCTATCAAATCCTTTTAACATTGTAAACACCTCCATCAGATCGCTGATCAATCTTCTATACTCAAGGGAATACAAGCCAAGGGATGGGCAATGAATGCTGGCCTTGCCAGCGATGCCCACATCCCATAAACGAATAAAATAAAAAAGTTTCTGCAGGCGGGCCTCGTGATTTAACCCTCTAAGCCCCGGTATCATTCTGGTGAATCTGCGCTGCACCTCCTCCGAGGCCAATATATCGTTCCTGAGGTGCGGGGCCCAAAGCTGAGCGCAGTGCTCCAAAAGGGGTCAGACCAGGGCTCTGTACAACTGAAGCACAACCTCCACCCCTTAAGATAAAGGCCAACATTCCATCAGCCTTTTTGATTGTTTTTGTACCTGCCCACCAGCTTTTAGTGATTTGTGTATTTGGATTCCCAAATCTCTCGGCTCCTCCACAGTTTCTAGTTTCTCATCATTTAGAAAATACTCTGCTCTATCGTTCTTGGGTCAAAAGTGAATGACCTCACGCTTACCCACATTGAACTCCATTTGCCATAATTAAGCCCATCCACAGAATCTGTTTACTTTCCTTTGTAACTTTCTGCTCCCATTGGCTGATTTAAAATAAGAGCCGGCCCAGCAGGTTATGTATGGGAAGAGGAAATTTAAAATCAGCAGCAGGTGCCAGGATTGAAGTGGGTGAGAGCATGTTGCCAGCTACATGTCACAGCGACCTGAATGAGCAGGTTGAAGTGAGAAAGAACAAGAGATAAAGGGCTGGATTTTACCAGCCCTGAGGAGGCGGGTTTGGAGGTGGGACTGCTGGGAAAGTCAAAAGGAATGAGAGCGGGTCCCGAACCCACTCCCAACCCGCCTCCAACCAATCTTCCCGGGAGTCGGGTCCCCGATTTGAGCAGGGACCCGACTCCTAGCAGCGGGAAGAGGATATAGCCACTTAACTGCTGTTAAGAGGTAGTTAACAGGCAGTTATGAGGCTTTTTCTAATTTTTAGACTTCTGCTGTGGGCTTCCTGATGTCAGGGAACCCCGCCAGGGTAAATGAGGCATGCTGTGGGTCTGTTGTACTGTTGGTGTACAGAAGACAGCTGCGGAAGTGGTGTGAAGGATGCAATGGGACACTGGTAAGTATCAGAGGTAAGGAAATGTTGGGAAAGTCATTTTTAATGTGTTTAGATTTTTCTGTAGGTGACAAGCTTTGAAGTGTTTGTGTGGCCTCACCTCAATGGGAGAAGTGACAGATCGTTTCTGTACCCTCACCTGCAGCTGCCATCTGTTTCATCCTAAGGAGGGCATCATTGGAGAGCCTGGGTGCAAGGGCTCACCTTTGTACAGTGATTGTCAGTGTTTGACAGCACCTCAATACTGTCAAACACTGTCAAATCATCTGTCAAAAATTTATGGTTCATGTCCCTTTAAGAAAACCGGCAGATGAAGCATCATCAACTGACGTCATCTGACACCGGCTTGCCCTTAATTGGCCGGCAAGCCCGCTGGGCAGGGCTAACAAGGCCAATCAGGGGAAAATAGCATCTGTGAGTCAGACGTCACTGGGGGGCGTGACTAGAACACGGAAGGTAGCATTCCCACCCCCAACTCGTCTCGGTGAGTAAAATCCAGCCCAAAATGTATTTTTGACTGTTAGTCAATATAAAGGTGAGAATTGTGTTGGCTAGAAGCTTCATAATGTTGCTTGGTGGATTTTATGAGTGGACGTTTGGAGGAGTTGCCTTATATATGGGTCACCTTATGCAGAAGTATACACGGCACCTTTAACGCCTTGTGTTAGCTGTTGACACTGTGCCTGCAACTACGGTCAAGGTCAAGATAAATGAAATGGAACACTGCGGATAATCTTCACTTTGGGCGATAGTGTAAAACGGGCGATATTTAATCAGCCGCCCATTATACATCGCTCCCGATTTTCTTTTTAAAATGCAATCAATTTTGGGCACCGCACCTCAGGAAGGATATATCGGCCTTGGAAATGTAAATCGGGACAGATGTATAATGGACAGCTGATCTGACATCACCTGGTTTACACTCTCGCCCAAAGTCAAAATTACCCCTCAGTGAGATTGGTGAGAGAGGAGAACAGTGACGTAGATTGACACGCACGTTAAATGTTGTTTTTTGCATTGGTGACGGGCACTAGATGAATGGAAGTTCTTTCATTCTCTACTGAATACTTCCAGAAGACTGAGCCGATAATCTATAGTGAGACTCCAGTGCAGAAGGTCCATCAGATCAGCTGTAAAGCTGAGGCCCCGTTTACCCGTTCTGGTGACTCGGATGGTTTGTTAAAGATCCCATGACATTACTTGAGGAAGAGCAGGGAGTTCTTGTATTTTAGCCAAAGCCCCTCCCTCAACAATATCACCAAATACAGATTAACTGTATTGCTGTTTGTGGGAACTTGCTGTGTACAAAATGGCTGCTTTACTCGTGTAAATGAGAAATGAGCGCTGCACTTGACAGTAATTCATTGCACGCAAAGCTTTTTGAGATGTCTCTGAGAGACCTCATCAATAGGAATGAAAGTCTTTCTTTCTTCTCTTCAAGATTTAAATCCCCAAGTGACATTGCAGAGGTTCATACGCAGCATATTGGGAAGTACAACAATGGAAGCACGTTGCCAAACCTCTCCTCAAGAGGTTCGGTGGTTTGGAACGAGTCCCGAATGGCTCACAGTATGCCTGGTCTGTGGAAGGCGTGGGATAGACAGACTGAACCATTATTCCTCATTCAAAACTCTCTTTGGTTTTGATAGTTATCACGGTGACCTTTGAATTCCGTTTGTAGGCCTCTCTGAGGAGCTGAAATTTCCTTAAAATAAGTTACCCCATTGAAAGTGCTGAGGGAGATTGGTGAATTCTTTATTGAAGCTCTTTACAGGTGGCTGGTGTAGAAATCCCAAGCTTAACTGTGCTGAAAGACGCAAAAATAATAAATGTGGACATGTTTTAAGGCTGCAGCGTTTGATAGCAATACAGTCGCTATGGAAACAGTTCACTTCTCAAATAAAGAATCCTCATCCACATTTATTTTTAATAGTTTGTGTGATGAAATATTCCATTCATCACTCATCAGTATTTCTCTGCCTGTGACTGTGGTTGGTTTCAGTTTCATTTCCATTGTATTGTACTGTGTGTAGGGCTCCGCCCATACCTGGCTCCTATGTAAGCTGGCCCAGCCTGCAGCACATCCAGTGCGGCAGACCTCTGGATGGAAGATACATTCTCCTCTGTGTGTTACCTTCTAAGTCAATAAAAGCCTTGTTTTGTTTCGCTAACATCGAGTCTCGGATTTATTGAGGCACATCAGTTTGGCCATCACTCAGCTATCTGAAAGCTTTTTCAACTGAGCTCTCCGTTTCTTTCACCCCTCACCCCCTGCCACCCCCCACCCCCCACTCTCTTCACCCCCACCAGTGGCAGCCGTGCCTTCAGCCACCTCGGCCCCATGCTCTGGAATTCCAACTCCTTCAGCACCTGCTCCTTAAGAACTTGCAGAATTGGCGCAATGAGTGCAGGTGAGTTGGAAATTACAACCCTGTGGTTCAGAGACAGGCACTGTACCAGTAAGGCCCACCAGCTCAATCGTTCAGGTTTACTTTTAAGGTTTACGCAACATTATTGTGGAGAAGCAGCTCTTGTGTATTTACACACTTGACTTGAAGGTATCTGAGGGATACTGCGGCTCTGAGCTGGAAACACCACATGGAACATCTCACCATGCCTCAAATCTTCTAGCAATAACAAGACTTAAATCTGGAATTCCTGGTGTCGTGGCCATGAGGGTTTACCATGTGGTCATGAATTACAGGGTGTTGCTCTGAGAATAGTCCAGCTGCTGTGGTCACTGGGATACTGTTGGATGCTTCTGTGGCATGTGACTCATTGAAGTAATAAAATCAAATGTTAAATCCTAGGAGAACTGAATTAAAGACACGGCTTCCTCCATCCATCGTTATAATACTGGATTTAACCTTTGAAGAGGGGTCTGAGTGCTATTTGTAAAGAAAAGTAAAGCTAAATTGTCATTTCTAGTCTTTTTTTTAAGGAAATGACTCCCCCTCCTTCCAGTTTTCTTTGAAGTTCACACTTGGCATCAAGCATCCTGCTCCAACCAAGAAGTTGGGATGTCCTCGTCACGGATTTCTCTGCATTTCCAGGCTTGACAGTTCAAGTGGGGAGGGCTAGGGGATTTCAGTTTCCCCATACCCTCCCCTCTCTCCCACCACCCCCCACCTCCCCACACACACACACACAGTGGAGCACCTCATATCTCCGAGGCACTCTACCCAAATGCCACACTGCGAACCAAACTGCACTGAGGCCATCAAGTTTCAGTAGCCATGACAAGTAATTGAAGTTGTGACCTTTGGCTACGGGGCCCATCTTCCTTGTTTTATCTTTATGTTATGCCAATAAGAGTTAAAGGAACTACTGCACCTCTAGGCTCACCTCTGTTGCCAGTGGTGCCCACATCCTAGTAACAAATCAAAAAAGCTTTGTGTCATGTGTTTTAGCACTGCCATTTTTTGGTATGTTCATAATAATCGGAACAATGGGCTTCCCAATGGGAATATACATTAAAAATGTTAGATGTCTTTATCATTTCTACCAACATTTCTAACCCCACTTGGCTTTTAATCACCCCTTGTAAGCAGATTTTTAAGAGCTACTGCCATGTGATTTCCCATCCGTCTCTGGTAAGCTCCCAACATCAGGCCCACATCTCAAGAACAAATAAAAAAGGCATTGGGGGGTAAGTTTAACAGGTGGGTTTGGGCTTTTTGAGAAGGTAACATTTTAAACCCAAACCTCATTGAATTCTTTGAAGAGGTAACAGAGAGAGAGAGTAGACAAGGATAATGTTGTAGATGTAATTTATCTAGATTTCCAAAAGGCCTTCAATAAGGTACAACATAATAGACTAACGAATGAGGTCAGAGAATGCGGAGTCAGGGGACAAGTAGTAGGATGGATAGTTGGCTGGCTTCAAGACAGAAAGCAGAGAAGGGGTAAAGGGCAGCTATTCATAGTGGCAGAAGGTGGAAAGTGGGGTCCCACAAGGATCAGCGCTGGGACCAATGTTGTTCACAATTTATATTAATGACTTAGACTTTGGAATCAAAAACACAATTTTTAAATATGCGGATGACACCAAGTTGGGGGGATAGTTAATACTGAGGAGGACTGCAGCAA
Organism: Somniosus microcephalus; assembly: GCF_052327205.1. NCBI lineage: Eukaryota > Metazoa > Chordata > Chondrichthyes > Squaliformes > Somniosidae > Somniosus > Somniosus microcephalus. The sequence goes on along the minus strand of NC_141011.1, from coordinate 10,769,418 downwards.
ATTACAAGAAGACAATCATAAACTTGCAGAATGGGCATATAATTGGCAAATGAATTTCAACACAGATAAATGTGAGATATGACATTTTGGTAAGAAAAATAAGGAGGTCACATATTACTTGGAAAATAAGAATCTAAATGGGATAGAAGAGCAAAGGGATCTGGGAATACAAATACACAAATCACAGAGTAGCGACGCAGGTTAATAAGGCCATAAAAAAAGCAAACCAAGCACTAGGGTTTATTTCTAGAGGGATAGAATTGAAAAGTAGGGAAGTTAAACTTGTGTCGAACCTTGGTTAGACCACACTTGGAGTATTGTGTACAGTTCTGGTCGCCATATTATAAAAAGGATATAGAGGCACTGGAGAGGGTGCAAAAAAGATTTACAAGGATGATACCAGATGGGTTATACCCATCAGGAAAGGATGAACAGCCTGGGTCTCTTTTCTGTTGAAAAGAGAAGGCTAAGTGGTTACCTAATAGAGGTCTTTAAAATTATGAAAGGTTTTGACAGAGTGGATACAGAGAGAATGTTTCCACTTGTGGGGAAGAGCAAAACTAGAGGCCATCAATATAAGATAGTCACCAAGAAATCAAACAGGGAATTCAGAAGAAACTTCTTTCCCCAGAGAGTGGTGAGAATGTGGAACTCGCTACCACAGGGAGTGGTTGAAGTGAATAGTATCGATGCATTTAAGGGGAGGCGAGACAAGCATATGAGGGAGAAGGGAATAGAGGGTTATGCTGATAGAGTTAAATGAGGAAAGACGGGAGGAGGCTCGAGTGGAGCATGGACTGGCTGGGCTGAATGGCCTGTTTTTGTGCTGTATATCCTATGTAATCCTATGAACCCAACCCAACCCCAACCCCAGCTCCATGATCACCAGCTCCCCCGCCGATCTCCCCCTACAAGATCTCACCCCTGACCACGAGACCCCCCGACCACGAGACCCCCCACCCCCCGACCACGAGACGCCCCCACCCCCCGACCACGACCTCTCACTGCCTCCCCCCGCTCTCTGCTGCCCGGCTGCGGGCCTTGTGGTGCAGGCTTTACCACCCGTTAGGCTGTCAATCAGCCTGGCTGTCGGGCGGGAAACCTGGTGAAATAGTATAAAAGGTGTCCTGCTGTTAATATCTGGCCCATTGTGTCAAGTGTTCTGGTACTGTCAGTTGTTGGTACATTCACAATATTGGAACAATGGCCTTGCCATGGGAATGACCCCTTCGCTTAGGATTTTTGGAGGAAGAGGAGGAGCAATATGTAAATGAAGCTGACATAATGGCAGACTAACACACAACTCAACTAATGCATCATCTGACTCATGCCCATTCAGTAAATCTACCCTCAGGAGCTATGAAGTGCACTGACATGAAGAGATCATTCCTGTCCTGTAGAACAGAGTAAATCATGAGTTGTTATTCAGGATGGTATTCGTTGTCTAATTTTTGCCTCTTTCTTTCATGTAATTGTGTATCCTCCTTTGACCCACAACAGGCAGCAGCACCTATCAGGGATGCCCGTGTAGCTGATGACGACAGTGCAGACCTAGACTGCATCCTCCTCCCCCTCCCCTCCCTCCCCCAAGTGATACGGTGAGGTTAGTGGCAGAACTCTTTGACGTTGTAATTACATGACTGAACGACGCCTTTCATTGCCTGCAGCTGATTGGGGACTGACAGCTGTGAGGCACATGAGGCCTGGGCAGAGAGACATACTGAGCAGGAAGCAAGGCATGCTGTGAGGGACAGGAAGAGTAGCAGATGGAGGCTGAAGGTCTAATGCTGTAGGTTGATTGCATAAGACAAACGTACAGCCTTGCTGTGCTGTCCTGCTCTTTATTATGGGCCAATACCCCCAATCTTCAACCCACCAATCGACTTACTGCCAAAACCATCAAGCTCTGCATAATCCAGGACACATTTCAGCACAGCAGCAATTATTATTCGGCGAGAGGCCTCCACAAGAGAACAACATTTAGTAATATGTCATTGTTTTATTCATTTTTGTTTAGCTACTTAAAAATAGCACCCCCTACCTCTTTATGTATATCTGTTAATGTCATCAATATTGTGTGTATCACACTTTAGATGAGCCTTTTCCAGAAAAACAATCTGTTACATCTTTCTCACTGCCTTAAATTTCTCAGGAACTTACTTCATTGTTGCTGAGCGTATCATTCACAAAAGTCTCTCCAAAATCCCGAGGCTCTTTGCCACCTCTCCTGGTTTATAGTGAGGACCACAAACTGAACTGGCACCAAATCCTGTCTCTCGACATTGAGCCAGACTACAGGAGATTTACCAGTCACTATATAAAAGAAAAAGAAGCTTTATCTGTATTTCAACAGGTTAGTAGTCTCTTACTGAATGTTCCAGGAAGAGCTCGCTCAATTCAATCAACAACGTGCCTTCACGTAACGCCTTCAATATAGAGAAACGTCCCAGAGGTGCTTCACAGAGGTGCAATCTGAAAAACATCGATGCCAGACCAGAGAAGGAGACGCGGGTTTTAAGGAGGGTCTCAAAAAAAAAGAAAGACTTGCATTTCTATAGCGCCTTTCATGACCACCGGACGTCCCAAAGCACTTTACAGCCAATGAAGTACTTTTGGAGTGTAGTCACTGTTGTAATGTGGGAAACGCGGCAACCAATTGCGCACAGCAAGCTCCCACAAACAGCATTATGAAAATGACCAGATAATCTGTTTTAGTGATGTTGGTTGAGGGAGAAATATTGGTCAGGACACCGGGGGTAATTCCCCTGCCTCTTAAAGGCGTAGAGGGAGGTGGAGAGGCGTAGAGGCTTAGGATAGGAATTTCATGAGCATGGGGCCTAGGTGGCTGAGGGCATGGCCGCTAATCTCACTCGCTCCATTTAGATTAGGAAAAGGGCAATTGCATTTTTAGACTTCCATTCATTTTACTCTGGTACCGTTAGTAGAGCAGATGAGGCAGATTTCATTTGAGCTCCTGTTCTGAGGAAGACGAACAGCTGGCAGGATGTTGGTGTGTACTCAAGTAGTAGAGACACACCTCAGATCGGGTGAGCCCCAGGCTGCTCTGAAAATGTAACCGTCATTGGCTACTTGCCCCTAGTTTGTACAAAGTTCTTTTTTTAAGTAGCAATTTATTTCACAGCAAGATCAAAAAATAAAGCTCTTCAGATGGTTGTTGATGAATCATATTTTCATATTTGAACAGAGTTTAGAAGACTGTGAAGTGATCTCATTGAAACATACAAAATTCTTACAAGGCTCGACAGGGTAGATGCAGGGAGGATGTTTCCCCTGGCTGGGGAGTCTAGAACCAGGGGTCACAGTCTCAGAATAAGGGGTCGGTCATTTAGGACTGAGATGAGGAGAAATTTCTTCACTCAGAGGGTGGTGAATCTTTGGAATTCTCTACCCCAGAGGGCTGTGGAGGCTCAGTTGTTGAGTATATTCAAGACAGAGATCGATAGATGTTTGGATATTAAGGGAATCAAGGGATATGGGGATAGTGCAGGAAAGTGGAGTTGAGGTAGAAGATCAGCCATGGTCTTACTGAATGGCGGAGCAGGCTTGAGGGGCTGAATGGCCGACTCCTGCTCCTATTTCTTATGTTCTTATTCAATGACATTTCTCTCCATGACAGATTCGACTGAATAAGAAGACACTGGGCTAGAAATTCATTGTAGCCCAGGAATGGGCGGTATCTTTAGAAAAGTTTGAGAACTAGTGCCAGGCGCTAATGCTTTAGACTGCACGCAAAATTCATTCTCACTGCTCAAAGAAACAATTGGGGCATTAAATCATGTCTTAAAGGCCTAGCTCAGTGGCGTTACACTCAAAGGGGGGAATTTTTCGGGGGATCAGCGGACGCGTTCGGTGGTGGGTCGGGTGGGAATTTTTTTTGATAGCGGGTCCGGACCCTGCTGTCAACCCGCCGCCACACTGAACAGACCCGACCAACAGCAGCAGGGGAGGCTGTTCAGGTCATTGTGGCCTTGTTAACAGCCCATTAAAAAGTATTTTGAGCTCACCTTAACATTTTACGAGGTCGCCCACGGGGTCCACGCTGCTCGGGGATCATGTCAGGTAAGCAAGTCGGGAGTTGTATGACCATGACATCATCTCATTACTCGACAGCTGCAAATGTGCTATAAAAGCTCCCATCTCACACCTGTTCACTTTCCAAGCTCAGAAGCTGTTGCTTACTGCATTTGGAAGACAGATTGAGCTTTATGCAGGTTGCAAGTGTTTGAAGTAAACTCTCTATCCAGTGTCACCTCATTAGAACAATCTCTCTCACCATTGACACATCGCTTCTGTCATCTCAAGTTCACCTGCCATCTATTGCATCGGCATCGGTGCCCTTGAAACTATCTCACCTTGGTCCTCAGAATCCCACCACGATCAGCCCCAACACCAGCATCCCCAGGCACACCAGTAGCGCCAACAACCACATCAACCTTCTTGCAATCAATTGATGCTGCACAGGACAGAGGGCATCAGCACCCGACCACATTGCTCCTGGGAGGCCAGGGATGGCCTTACCATGGCCAGATTTACTTCACTTGGTGCTGTACACCCTGGTTGCCACATGATGCGTCAGGTTGGCACCACCCCACAGCAACACCATAAAGCATCCCTACACTGCCCAAGCCATTCCTTTCACACTCATCACCATTGCGGGGTGTACCATTATGTCTCACCATTCACTGCAACTCACTAAGCCACTTCCAAAGGTGCACACAGTTCTTTCCAAGAATGCAAAGTGTTGAAAATAAAGGTTTCAATGTTTGACAACACATTAACAGAAACTTTACATGAACATTGGCTAAAACACCCAAGTGCCTATCCTTGTGTGTTGTTAGTTGGTATGATTGCACATAGGTTGAGGGTGAGTGTGAGGGTGGCTAGTGAGATGGGGAACTGATAATGTAGATAGAGAGGGATGGATGGAGGTGCATGGTAAGTTGGTGTGACTAAGGATGTGCAGGAGTAGGGTAGGGAAGGCAGTGATGGGGATGTGATGAGTGGCACAGCAGGACGAGGTTGAGTGTGGCTTTGCAGTAACCTTTCGTGATCTACTGAGATCATTGAAAGGTTTGTGCCACTGCAGCCTGGTCCTCCTGATGACATCCCTGCTTGTGCCCTCCTGTGCAATGTGCAACCAGGCTGCATTGATCTCCTGGAGAGATCTCTTCCGCCCATTGGAAGGGGAGAGAACCTCCCTGCCTGCTGTGACTCCTTCCGTAAGTATATGGAGGGAGTCATGGGAGAGCCTGAGTGCAGCTGTGCACCTTTGTGCAGTGTTTGTCAGTGTTTGCAGCACCTCAATGCTGTAGAACACTGACAGCACAAATGTCAAAATAAATTTGCGCATGGTCCCTTTAAGGAAACCGGCTGATGATGCGTCATCAAATGACATCATCAGACCCGCTTCCTTCAATTGGCCGGTAAACGTGCTGGGCGGGCTTAACAAGCCAAATCAATGTAAATCATTCTGCACAGCGTGTTGGAGCCAGCAGCGAGGCCGGGACCCGCCACCGACGTCGCCCGCCACGGATCCGCCAAGTTTGGTGAAATCGCGGCCAAAGGGTGGACCAATATTGGGTGCAGTCTAATCTCAACTCATCATTGCCACAGGCTTTTCCCAATATTTAAAGGGGAGGTTCATTGATGCTGCAGCACCTCATTCTCGGCATTGCTGGCTGTGCAGCTGCCTCAACAAGGAGAAGCACAACAAGGAGAAGGAGCCGGAGGGCTGAAGCAGATGTGTTCATGGCAGGTCCATCTCCGCTGGGTGATCAGGGCGACGGCTGCTGGCGCTAACGGTAGGTGCGAACCAACTGAATTTTTCCCTCATTGACTTTTCTGAAGAAGGTGAGGATGATGAAGAAGATGTGGAGAGAGAGGAGGATGTAGAGTTTCCTGTAATGGACATGCAGTAATGGAGGGGCAAAAAAACAGCTGGGAACAGGGAAAGTCAGGAGATCATCGCATTAGTTATAGATCCTCCATGGAGCTACTTATTACAACTTGAAAATATGATGGGTCATTTCAGGGATTCTCTGACACCAGGGAATTCCTTGATGACACAGAGTATTGGTGCGCAAAGGTGCAGTCTATAAGAAAATCCAGAAAGTGGCATTTGGGAATTCAAATAGGAAGTGCCTGATTTGGAGACACACTTCAATTGAAAGAAAGCTTAAAGAAATGATCAGAACAGCAATTTAAAAGTAGTAGAAGAAATAGTTTTAAAATAAGGAAGGTAGGGGATTTTTTTTCACAGATGAGTTATATGTGATGGTTGAAAAGCTCCTGTTTTGTAGGTTTCGCAATATTATTTTACTGCAGTGTGCAGAAAGTAAAATCAAACAGGAACACCTTCCGTGGCAGATGGCCATGGTGTTCCCGCACGAACGACGAGTCGGCAAGGTTCCCACCAGAAAAGCATTTCTGAGAATGATCGCAAATACATTCCGGAGATTCCCTTTGCCAGTTGTTTCAATGAAATCATAAATGCATCAAAACTGAATCACAAACTTGGCCAGAAAGACAAGTTTGGGAGACAGAGGCCCCGATATTTCCAGGGAGGCAGGGAGGGTGCGGGGGAGCGCAGTTGTGTGGGAGAATCCTGCCAAGGCCGGGGAAGTGGAGGTTCCTGCCCAATATAATGAATTTCTGATGATGCTGGCTCTTGCTGCTCCAAGGAAGCTGATAGCCTTCTGTCGCGTCACTCAAGTGGGGACTCTACATCCCGGAGCCTTGAGAGTGAGTGTCACGGGTTATGTGAATGCGGAGAACATCCATGTGATTTACCACCTCCCTCAGCCTGAGGCACCAAAGCTATCGGGAGCAAACCAACTGTTGCCTCAACAGAGACCAGGCTCTTCCATGTATGGTTCAGTATCACAATGGGTAGTCCATCTGGCTATAAAGCCATTGGATTTTCTGATTCACCTTGTGTGTGCCCATCAGTTTCTGGCGGAAATAAGCATCAACATCTAACATGGAGATCCACCCACCTAGACAAGCAATTTACAACACATTGAATTCAAAGCAAGAAGGAGTAACCCTAAGTATAACTACTATATTCTGGTGGCCTATTGGGTAAAGGCACTCCTTGCTGTTCTGCTATACAGACTAGAGGATAGAAATTCATTTAGACTAAAAATGGATAAGCAGTGTCAACTGAAAATTGTCTAGGCTGCACGCAAAATTCGTGCTCACTACTCATTAAAATGATTGCAGTCATGATTCTTGTCTAAAAACTCAAGCTCATTGGCGTTACACTGAAAAGCTGGACCAATATTGGGGGCAGTCTAATTGCAATGATTGCCATAGGCATTTTTCACTACTTAAAGGGGAGGTTCATTGATGCTGCAGCACCTAATTCTCAGCATTGTTGGGTGTGCAGCTGCCCCAACAAGCATAAGAAGGACAAGGAGAAGGAGCACTTATTCACAAATCCTGATGGCAGATCGCCACCCCAGGGAGGGAGCCCGGGGGTTCACGGATGAAGCTTTGGAGGCATTGGTTTTCGCGGTGGAGAGAAGGGGGGCGGTCCTGTACCTGGCAACTGGCAGGAGGCCCTCACCACAAGTCTCCAGAGCTATGTGGAGGGAGGTGGTGCACCACATCTCGGGCAGCACTGTGGTCCCCAGGTCCCACACCTAGTGCAGGAAGAAGTTTAACGACCTCACATGGGTGGTCAGGGTGAGTGAAGGCTTCAACAAATGTTACATACCACCATCTGTACCACAAGCTTCACACACTGCTCAATGCACCCCCCCCCTAACAGCACTCACCCATCAATAATCTCTATCTATTAACACTCACACCCACATCTCACACCTTGCACACAATGACAGCTACTCAACTATGGCAGGCACATCACCCAAAGACATTTCACCACACTCACTCACACACTTTCCTATCTCTTGCCGGCCAAGGTGGTTCACAGCTGGTGTGAGCAGGAGCAGACAGGCGGGGGCCAAGTCCAGATTGAAGAGCTGAGCCAGCTGGAGACGAGTGTGCTGGAGATCATTGGGTGTCAGGTCGTTGGCACCGTGGCCACCGGCGACGTTGACCCCCTTGGGGGCAACAACGGTATGTTCATTCCTACTCCTTCTCACATCCCACTTCCCCCTCAGCCCACAATCGGCAGGGACAGGGTACTGAATTTGGATGATCAGCCATGATCTCATTGAATGGCGGAGCAGGCTCGAAGGGCTGAATGGCCTACTCCTGCTCCTATCTTCTATGTTTCTATGTTTCTATGTTTCCCCACTTTCCAGCTACTCATGCTGTATGCATGCATTTCTGGCTTCCTGCCCCCCTCCCCTCACCATAACCCAACTCTTGTGCTTTCTGCTTTCAGATAATCAGCAAGCACCGGGCACCCTGTCCCCGAGGTCACTGATGAGCTCGGGGTGGGGGGGGGGGGCGGCGGTGGAGAAGAGGAGGAAGAAGAAGACACTGCGTCACTCCATCTGTCACCTGCGGGCACCGGCTCAGATACTGGCACTACGCGTTCTTTAGAGGTTAGTATAGTAGCGGGATCTGCACAGGGTGAGGCACCAGGGACGAATGGGCTGCAGCAAGGTCAGGGGGAAAGGGTCGCTCAGGGCCAGCTTCCCGGAAAGTGAGTTTGCGCGAGTTCTGCTGCACAGGACTCAGACGAGGACCTCGATGGGGAAACCTTCAGAAGAAGGGTGATGGGCAGGCACACGGAAATGATAGGTGCCATGGCAAGGCTGCCAGAGAGCCTCTCGGCAATGTCAAGGAGTATGGAGGCGTCCACCTCCAACATTGCATGGGGCTCTGCGCAGAGCATGGAGCCCATAATTTCCAGTCTGCAAACGATGGTACACTCCCAGAGAGACCATGGCCACCCAGACGTGATGGCGCACATGATGAGCGATGTCGCAGCTTCTATTGCAGCACAAGTGGAAGCGACCCAATGTCTTAGAGCTGCAGCGGAAGCTCAGACTGCTCTCATGCAGTCTCGGCGTGATGCTACTCAAGCTCTAACTGCTGCCATCATGGCTGGGTCTACTGCTGTCGACCGGGGCTTTCATGGTGTCGTAGCAGGCCAGCAATCTGTGCTCCAGCAGGTTGCTAGGGATGCTGAGGTGCTGCCCCGGGGGAGTGGCAGTGGGTCAGTGGAGCAGGAACCTGCTGTCCTCTCTCAGGGTGACAGCATTCCTGCTTCCACCACTGCCACTCTGCCATTGCCCTTACTGCCCAGGCTGCTGCCGCCCATGCTGAGGTGGTGCAGTCTACAGCCGGGCCTTCCAGGTCCACAGCTGGTTGAGGGCGTCCTGCAAGGCTGTAAGATTTGCAAAATTTCTACATTTCCCCGAAGGTTATTATTAATAAAAAGGGACCCGGCGTGGACATTTTAAATCAAAAAGGGTACCCAAGATGGCGTCCGTGCCTCGTGGCAGAAAGCCTGTGAGATTTTTAAAACTTGGACTCTGCGGCACAGGCAGCTTGTGGAGAAATCGAAACCAAAGCTGCAGTTTCTGTGACGAGAGACTTTGCATTTTGAAAATCAGACAGGACTTTGAATTATGTATTAGATCAAATTGGAGACAAATCTAAAGCCAGTTAGGCCTATAGTTAAGGCCTTCAAGCAGTTTGCATAAATAATCGGCAACAGATTAAGGAAGCCATCGAGGCTGGACAGGCCCATCAAGGTGCATTCATAACAAAACAAGTCAATTATCGAGCCAGTAGATGCAATTACCAGCCATCTAAAAACAGTTAGTATAGATTGCTACCATTATTTAAAATAGCCCGCCAAGATTAAGACAAAGAACTAACCTGATTTGGCGCGCAGATAAGGGTTTTCGAAAGGAGTATAATTGAAGGCCCCGGGTAGCAATCGCTCTCTGCTCTTCTCTTCTCTCTGGCCTCTCCTTGCTCCTCGCCCTCATGGCTGTTGCTCTTTTCCCTGTCCCGTGCTTACCCCCTGGCCTTTGCCCGTGCCTTTCTCCACGCCATCTGGAATCGCCCAGGCACTGCATCGGGCGGACACGGACTATTCAGGCCAGGCGAGGCAAGACGCAACGAGGCGAGGAGGCAAGACGAACTGAGGAAGACAACTGAGGAGGCGAACTGAGGAGATGAACTGAGGAAGACGACTGAAGACAGGCTTCGAATGATCAGGCCTTCAGTCTCAGCTGACCTGCGACTATCTTTATGCAAACTCAAACTGTTGGCCGAGGAAGAGGAACCATCATCCCTGCAAAGTAAAGTACCCAAGCAGAGACTTTAACTTTGGGGTACTCGAACCAGGACAACGCCGTTGCAGCACCCGGAGACCACGTGACGACGGCAGGCTCCAGAGAGCACCAAGAGCGAACCCCGAACCCCACCGCTGTTTTGAGTTCAGCAGACTCTTTTGATTGGTGAGCATGAATTCTGACCCCTCATAGCTTAATCTAGTTAGGTATAGGGGGTGGGATAAGGATAAGGGGATTGTTAAGATAGCTGTTTTCCCTCAATGTGCCGTGTGTTCCCCATTCCCTGTATAAGTATATAGTTATTTGTATTTGCCTGTAATTTTACACTAGTAACTTCTCATAAGACTATGTTATTTTTCTGTTTAATAAAATCTTGAGTTTTGCTTACATCCAAACCACCTGTCTACTCGAGTCTTTTCTGTATCGTCGCCTGTACCTAAGTCCGGTGTCTAGAACCCAGGGACGTGGGAGCGATTCGAACCGTTCATAAACAGTCAGAGGCATAACTGACTGGGCGTACGCGCCAAACACCACCACACGCCACCCCCTACAAGGCCATCTGAAGTCTCCCGCACGGACACATAGCAGCCTTCCACCAGCCCTGCTGCAGCCACTGGGGGAACACTGCATAGGAGCACCAGAGTAGGAAAAGGCACACGAACGACAGGCACTAAGGGATTGCACTAGGGTAGCTTTTAGTATTCATGTAAAATGTGTGATATGTTTATAGATAAATGTATTAATTGTGTTTGGAATCTTTTGTGGTGTCTCTCATTTCAGCTTTGCACCCAGGAGGACGCTGTGATACAGCGTGAGACAGGGATGGTGTGATGGGGATGTGGTGAGCTACGGGGATCTGGGGTTTCATTCATGTGAATCGGAGTCTGGTGAGCCGGTCACGGACAGCCTGTCCAGAAGGCGGATTGTTTCGCTGCCTCCGCCCTCCGTCCTCTTCCTCCTCGTCCTCTTCCTCCTCATCCTCGTTGTCCTCCTGAGGTGGTCCTGCAATCCCTGGTGGCAAGGGCTGTGCCTTCATGATGGCCAAGTTGTGGAGCATGCAACAGACCACCACGAAATGGGACATCCGCTCAGCCGAGTACTGGAGGGCTCCTTCCGAGCGGTCAAGGCAGTGGAACCGTTGCTTCAGGAGGCCGATGGTCTGCTCGATGATATTCCTGGTGGCAGCATGGCTCTCATTATATGAGTGCAGAGCATGAGTGTTGGGGTTGCAGAGGGGAGTCATGAGCCAGGTGGAGAGCGGATAGCCCTCGTCTCCGAGCAGCCAGCCGCGAGCTTCATGTGGTGGCCGGAAGAGTGTTGGCACACCGGTCTGGCGCAGGATGAAGGCATCGTGTCTGCTGCCAGGATAGCTGGCATTGACATTGAGGATTCACTATGTGTGGTCGCACCTCAACTGCACATTAAGTGAGTGGTAGCCTTTGCGATTACCGAAGATCTCAGGATTGTTATGCAGTGCCCGCAAAGCCACGTGGATGCAGTCGATGGTGTCCTGCACCATGGGGAAGCCCGCTAACCTGGCAAAGACATGTGTGCACTCCTCCTGTTTCTATCTGTTCAGAGAGAAGACAACGAAATCCCTTCTCCTGGAGTAGAGGAGCGCCTCAGTGACCTCCCGGATGCAGCAATGGATGACAAACTGTGAGATGTTAGCTATGTCTCTTGCTGCAGACAGGAAGGATCCGCTGGTGAAGAAATTGAGGGCCACAGTGACCTTGACGGCCACTGGGAGGGCCGTGGTCACCCTGGTCTGAGGCTGGAGGTCTGGTTGCAGGAGGTGGCAGAGTTCTGTGACCATCTCCCTGGTGAAGTGAAGCCTCCTAATACACTGCCCCTCGCTTAATTGAAGTTAGGAGAAGTGATGTCGGAAGACCCTTGACATTGGACATGAGGTGTGGGGAGCCTAGAAATTTGGATGTGTCCATTTTGGGTACAATCCCTGTGCCTGAATGGTGAGGTCCAAGGGGCCCCCCAATATTGGGCCTCGGACCAGTGTGGCAGGAGGAGTCCATCACCGAAGAGTGGGCCGCCGCCAGCATTGCCAGAGGGGCTTGGGGCTTAGGGAGGGAAGAGATTGGGCTCCTGACACCAGCGCAACCACCTTGTCCAATATGGCGGGTGCCGCACTCCCAGCCAGAAATGTGCATGAGCTTCCTGACGGCATATTGGAGGCTTAGAGGCCGTTTAGTGCCCCCCAAAAAACTGGTGCTGCGTGGACTAATTTCTAGGCCCAGGTGTCTTCTGCCCCTCCAATTCCTTTCTAAGAAATCTCACATCAGAAAGAAATCAGTTCCCCGTTGTAGTTAATGGGCTGTAAGAGTTAACATTTGCAATAAGGAACAATGCACAAGTATATAAATTCTTCCCAATGTCACAATGTCCTGCTGATGTCGTATAAAGATTCATTTAAATAGAAGTAGGTGAACCCTGACTTGCACTGTGTAACTGTACAGGTAATGGAACTTGATTCATTAATAATTATGTTCTTGATGTACTATAGATAATATTTCTTGTAAAAGAACATCTTTTGAAATGTAATTAATCCACTTGCTCTCTGTTGGAGCCTGGTACAAAACTGTTTGCATTTATTTTATTTCATCTTTCAAGCCAAGTCTTAACAAGGAGACAATTTTCACAAGGTATGGATGGGCCCAACTTTCATCCAAATAACCGGCAATAGAATTTCAGATGACCTTTGACCTGCTGTCCACTGCCAGCATTTTCTGTCGTTATTCTAGGATTGGGCTGCTCGAGCCCTCCTATTTGTGGGTTCCAGGAGGTGGAGGTCACTGAAACTGCGGTGAGACTGGATCATTGTGTATTTTAAGACTCTTCACTTGTGTGGGAGAAGTTTGGTCCAGTTTACGCTGCTAGTTCATTTAATGCACTTTTACGCGATATGAAGGAGGGAGCCCATTGGCTGCTCTCCATAGTGGAAACAAGCCCAGCTCCCTTAACCTGAATGCATCGTAGACCCATTAAAAGGTGAGTCTGACGGGCTAAGGGTGCTGGCTTTAGTGATGTATACGCTTTGTATAAAAGCAGAGCCCAGCACAGCGGTGGAGACGGTCTCACCAGCCCAGAAGTGAGAGAGAGAGAGAGCAGATATGGGCGTGACTGGATGAAGTGCCAATGTGAAAGTAGAAAGGTGCCTTTCAATCACTCGCAATGCCAGCAGGATTCATCATCAGCCCTCATTTACATTGCAGAGTGAGTCAACTTGCAGAGTAATCCATTTCAGAATTCTATTCCAGCAGCTCCAAGAAGCTTTGAAGAAAAACAGTTATACGAATCGTGCTTAGCGCCCAAATAAAATGTGTTGCAAAGATTCTGTTCCTATTAATAAGAAATGCTGTGTAAAATTTACCAACCCTGCTGGATAATAAAGGAAAACAACAACTGAATGACTAAGCAGAATGAACGTATGTATCAGCTAGGTGATGCTTGAACTCCATTGCCTCTCACGGGTTTAGCCAGCTCAGGTTCTGGTTGTGGCTCAGTGGGCAGCACTCTTGTCCTTCTGAGTCAGAAGATTGTGGGGTTCAAGTCCCACCCCAGAGACTTGAGCACAAAAATCTAGGCTGATTCTCCATTGCAGTACTGAAGCAGCACTGTGCTGTCGGAGGTGCCGTCCTTTGAGGCCCAGTCTGACCCTCTCAGGTGGACGGAAAAGATCCCATGGCACTCTTTTAAAGAAGAGCAGGAGAGTTCTCCCCGGTGTCCTGGGATTGGGCTAATAATTCGGCTCCGTAGCGTCCTATTTTTCGGCGTTTTCGGTGCCGTTTTGTGCCGAAAATGGCGTTCACGCCGCGCAGGATGACATTTTGGTGCGGGCGGTAAGGCGGGTGGTTGGAGCGTACGGCGGAAGTATGTAGGCAGATCGTGACTTCAATCAGGTGCAACGCTGATTTGTTGCTGCCATTTTCATCCTCAACACTTGAGCTAAGGCCCTGTCTTAACTTCGCACAGCTGAACATGTGTCGAGCAGCAGCAAGGACTCCCCCACCAGCGATATTTAAATGCCTCAAGGCCCTCTCCGGTTAATTGCTGATTAATTTTCACTTGCTCTGTGTAAGTTTGTAGAGTTGGTGAGGTGACCGGGAGTGGTGCTGCAAGTGGAGAAGGCCTTGGTTCTGACTTCAAGGGTTCTGGTCTGACCACTTGCTCCCAGTCATGGGGGCTCTAGTTTATATCCCCCTTGGTCTGCAGCATGACAGGGAGATGGAGCAGAGGCAGCGAAGAGGACAAGCTGCTCACAGAGGGAGGAGGAGGAGGAGCAGGAAGAAGGGAGGAGGAAGAGCAAGAGGAGGAGGAGCAGGAGGAAGGGAGGAGGCAACCAGCACATACCATCTCCGGCCAGGCTGTCCGTGATCACCTTATTCGACTACAATTCCACTGAACACAACCCCAAAACCACTTTGTACAACAGTCCCACACCTTACCGTCCCTCTGTTCTGGACCATCACAGCATTCCTCTTGGCCACAATGCTACAATAAAAGCCACCACAAAAGAAACATTCCAAACCAAATTTATACGTTTATCAATTCAATATTACAAAACAAAGTCAACTACTCATCCTTGTGCATTCCCTTATGTTGAATCCGTAAATCTTAAGGTATGGTGTTCTTCAATAACTAGACGGAGGCTGTAGATTAACAATCAACAGGTGTTTACTGGAGGAGGGTAGTCTAAAGACTAACAGTACAGATGCCTGCTCAAGGCTTATATACAGGTGTGGTCACTGCCGGTACTACAGTATACAGGAGCTGTAAAAGTAGTTCTCTCTTAAAGGTACATACACTACAATACCTCCCCTTTTAGATTAACAGTACCCATAATATTCAAATCACTTTAACATGCACATTTAACTGAAATAGTCCATTTATAGATTCAGTCTTTGGGGCGGCTTCCTGATCCTTTCTGGATAGCGCCTTTCCTGAGTGTCTTGTTTTTGGTGCGGAGGCGAATCTGGCCCCCTTTCGTCGGTTAGTTCATCAGTTTCCGCTGCTACTGTTTCTGGGGTAGATGCTACCGGTATGTCGGGTTCATCCCCAGGTACGTGAGACATGGGGTTGACTCGTTCCTGTGACGCTAGGATCTGGTCGACGTGGTGTCTCACAATGTTCTCCCCGACATCCACTGTGTACATTAGTGGCCCCTGCCGTGTGCATATCGTTCCGGGTTGCCATTTCTCTGTTCGGTAGTCGCGGGCCAAGACTGGTTGTCCTACATTGAAGCTCCTTGTCGGCTTCTCATTGATGTGCTGGAATTGCTTATCCTCAACATTTCTTTGCACATTTGGTCTGAGCAAATCTAGACGAGATCTCAACCTTCGGTTAAAGAACATCATGGCCGGGGTCTGGATGGTAACTGCATGTGTCGCATTTCTGTAGGCTAACAGGAAATTGTCCACCTTATGCTGTAGTGGAATGTCATCATTGCACATGGCCCTTATTGCCTTTTTAAAGGTTTGTACGAACCTCTCAGCCAATCCATTTGTGGCTGGATGATACGGGGCGGATGTGTAATGCCTTACCCCATTCCTTCTCATAAATTTCCGAAACTCTTCGGACACAAACTGTTGTCCGTTATCAGAGCAAATCTGCTCTGGCAAGCCGTTCCTGGCAAATATGGTCCGTAGGACTGCAAGCGTTTTCTCTGTAGTGGTGGAGGACATTTTGATCACCTCAGGCCATTTCGAGTGCGCATCCACTGCTATTAAGAACATTGAGTCCATGAATGGACCAGCAAAATCAATATGTACCCGTTGCCATGGAGAGGAGGGCCACTCCCATGGGTGTAGAGTGGCATGTGGTGGTGCATTTTGGACCTTCTGGCATCCTGAGCAGCTCTTTGTTAGGTCCTCGATTTGTTGATCGATCCCCAGCCACCACACATAAGCCCTAACAAGGCTTTTCATTTTCACCCCTCCCAGATGGCCTTCGTGAAGCTCTCTCTCCCTTAACTTGGGTGGAATTACCACTCGGGATCCACACATCACTGTCCCCTGGCATACTGACAGCTGTTCTCTTCTGGATGAGAATGCTGGCAACAGTGAGTCGCCATGTGTTGGCCATCCCTTCAACGTCAAATCATATACCCGAGACAGTGTCGGATCATTTCAGGTCTCCTTCTCTATATCCGCGTTAGTTACTGGCAAGCGTTCAATTATCGACGAATAAAATATTTCGATAGGGTCCACTGCTGGTGCTTCCTCCACAGTAGGCAGTGGCAGGCGTGATAGCCCATCAGTGTTTCCATGCTGTTTCGTGCCCTTACACTCTATTTCATATTGGTTCACCCCTAGAAAAAGGGACCATCTTTGTAGCCGTTGTGCAGTCATCACCGGAACGCCCTTCTTTGGATTAAAGATGGAGACAAGTGGTTGGTGGTCAGTCAGCAAGGTGAACTTCTGCCCATACAGATAGTGGTTGAATTTTTTTACTCCCCATACTAGGCTGAGGGCCTCCCTGTCAATCTGGGCGTAGTTGCGCTCGGCTGAGGTTAGTGACTGAGACGCAAAGGCTACTGGCCTCTCCAACCCGTCTGGGAATTTGTGCGACAGCACCGCTCCAATACCATAGGGTGATGCATCACACGCCAACCGAATTGGTAGTGCTGGGTTGAAATGGGCCAACACCTCTTTTAATGTGATCAATTCTTTGCACTTCTGGAAAGCTCGCTTACATTCGTCATTCCACTTCCATGGTACCCCATGTTGCAGTAGGGTGTTCAGTGGGTGTAATACTGTAGACAAATTTGGTAAGAACTTATGGTAGTAGTTCACCAGCCCGAGGAACGACCTCAGTTGTGACACATTTTCCGGTGCTGGAGCCTTGACTACTGCCTCAATCTTTTCAGGGGCTTATGTAACCCCTCTTCATCAATAACGTGGCCACAATACGAGATCTGCTTCTGGAAAAACTCGCAGTTGTGGCGATTAGCTTGTAGCCCATATTCCTTTAATCTAGTGAGCACCTTCTCCAGGTTGGCGAGGTGATCACTGTCATTTTCGCCCATGACCAGGATGTCGTCCAAATAACACTGGGTCCCTGAAATCCCTTGCAGGACTTGATCCATTGCCCTTTGCCAAATAGCCGGAGCCGATGCTACCCCGAACACCAGCCGATTGTATTGGTAGAGACCTTTATGAGTGTTGATCGTGAGGTATTGTTTTGAGGCTTCTTCTACCTCCATTTGCAGGTACGCCTGGGCCAGATCAATCTTAGTGAAGCGTTTACCTCCAGATAGCGAGGCGAAAATATCTTCAATCTGTGGGAGCGGATATTGTACCATGTGAAGGACTGGGTTCACTGTCACCTTAAAATCCCCACAGATGCGGACCTTCTTTGGTTCCCCAGGCGTATTACTCAACGACCTCTTCATTACAGGAACGATGGGTGTAGCCCACTCGCTCCAGTCCACTTTGGACAGTACTCCTGAACGTTCCAAACCTTCCAGCTCTGCTTCGACGGCTGGTCGGATCGCATAAGGCACCGGTCTGGCCTTAAAAAACTTTGGGCTTGCATTTTCCTCTATTTTAATCGTCGCTGTTATGCCTTTTAGTGTTCCGAGTCCCTCCTGGAACACTTCTTTTGCGTCAGTTAGCATTTTTGACAGTCGTCCAGGTGTGACGTCGTCATCCTTTTTGGCCTCAACCTTCAGTGCCTGTATGGAATGCCAATCTAATTGTATCTTCCTGATCCATTCACATCCTAGTAGTGGTGGTCCTCCATCTGGCAATACATATATGTCCATTTTTGGTATTTCCTGGCCTTTGTATATCACGTTCACCCTTATTTTTCCTTTAGGGTAGACTTTTTGCCCCGTGTACGTCTTCAAGACAATCTCTGTAGCTTTCAAGGGTATATGTGAGAATAGCCGCTTGTAGTCCCTTCGGTTTATGACTGTTAGGGCTGATCCTGTGTCCAATTCCATTTTCACTTGGACTCCATCTATCTTGAGCGTGACCCAGATAGTCTGGTGATCCTCCATTTTGATTACATTATGCAGTTTCAGACAACCCAGCTCCTTGCTTCTGGAGTCTATATCACTTTTCTGTTCGTCTGAACTACTGTCCATCACCTTATGTACCTTTTTGTACTTCTCCTGTGGAGATTTCTTGCTGCTGGTTTTCTTCCCTGACCTGCAGACTCTTGCTATGTGTCCTGCTTTTCCACACTTTCTGCACACTTGGTCTTTGAACCAACAATCCTTCTGGTCGTGTGTTGTTCTGCCGCAGCGATAACACTTCACTGCTCCATATGACATTTCATTGGTGCCATATTCTTGCGGTCTCCGTTGTATCTCTGCAGTGCCCCGTGCGGCTGCTTCGTGTGATACTGCCATGCTGAAAGCCTTGTCCAGCGTAAGATCCTTTTCTGATAGAAGCCGTTTCTGGGTTCCTTCACTTTGAAGCCCACACACAAACTTGTCCCTTAACGTATCTGCTAGTCCCATTCCAAACTGGCAGTGTTTCGATAGCTTGCGCAGTTCCGTTAAATACTCAGCATTACTTTCATCTTTCTGCTGGTTCCTTTTGTGGAACTTAAATCTTTCTGCTATCAGCAGCGGTGTGGGGTTTAAGTGGTCCTGTAGGATTTCCACTATGCTTTTGAAATCCTTATCCACTGGCTTCTCTGGGGTTATTAGGTTTCGCAGTAAGCCATACGTTTTTGCACCCATGGAATTCAGCAAAACCAGTGCTTTCTTGGCATCTGGCACTTCATTCGCCTTGCAGTACACCTCAATGCGTTCCACATATGTTGCCCAATCTTCGACTTCATTGTCGAACGCAGTGACACTGCCACTCTTCAGCATCCCTGGGTGTGGTTAGACTTTCTAAAATGGCGTCTCCCGCGCTCTCCCTTCTTCTCCGCTCTCGCCCTTCTTCTCCGCTGCGGCTTCAAAAATGGCGTCTCCCGCACTCTCCCTTCTTCTCTGCGGCTCAAATGGCGCGCTCTCCCTTCTTCTCTGCGGCTCAAATGGCGTCTCCCACGCTCCCTTTCTTTCCCCGCGGACGCTGCTCCGCCCTTGAGCCCTGGCTGCGCTCTGCGCGTTCTCCTGTGCGCCTCTCTCGTTGCCGCCGCTCGGTCCTGAACCCCGGCTGTGCTTTACCCTCTCTCTCTTTTTGTTTTCCGTCGACGCCGCTCGGTCTTCAACCCCCGGCTGCGCCCTGTGCACTCTACCCTCTCTCTTACCCCGTCGACGCTGCTCGGCCTTTTCTGTGCTGTCGGTCGGCTCCAGCCGCTGCTGTCCGGGAAGGGTCTGCACTGTACCTGTTGCCAATCTGTTGCTGGATCGTCGTGGTTGGAGAACCAAGCCCAGCTCTCAACAGCCTCCCCTGCGATGTTCACTCTCTCTGCCGGATGCCTGGGTGGTTGCTCATGGTCGACGCCCGTGCTTCTGGCCTCGACTTTCTTCCACCCGGAGCGAATCCTTGGAAAGAAATGCAGAGTTGCAGGTAGATTCGAATCGACCTCGTTGCCACTGTTGAATCAGTAAATCTTAAGGTATGGTGTTCTTCAATAACTAGACGGAGGCTGTAGATTAACAATCAACAGGTGTTTACTGGAGGAGGGTAGTCTAAAGACTAACAGTACAGATGCCTGCTCAAGGCTTATATACAAGTGTGGTCACTGCCGGTACTACAGTATACAGGAGCTGTAAAAGTAGTTCTCTCTTAAAGATACATACACTACACCTTAGTGTCTGTCTTCAGAGTGCCTTTGCCTGTCCTAGTGCTCCTACACAGTGCTACCCTAGTGGTTGCAGCATGGCTGGTGGAAGACTGCCGACTTTCAGTGGGGGAGACTGCAGATGGCCTTGGAGGACGACCTTGAGCAGCTATGGGCCCAGAAAGCCCGGCTGTCGACTGCACCACCTTGGCTTGGGTGGCAGTCTGGGCTGGCTGGCTAACAGACAACAGCAAGGGCACTGGCGGAGTGGCCGTGGTGGGAGGACGAATGCTGTCATCCTTAGAGAGGACAGCAGGTTCGTGCTCCATGGAACCACTGGCACGCCCCTGGGGCGGCGCCTCAGCAATCCTAGTAATCTGTTGGAGGACAGATTGCTGGAATGCTGTGACACTCTGCAAGCCCCTTTCCACACTGGTAAACACAGCCACAATGGCAGCAGTCTGAACTTGCATGGCAGAAAGCTGAGCTTGCATGGTAGCTGAGACATCGGCCATCAGACGCTGCATGATGGTTGGGTCCACAGTGTTCTAATAGAGTTGCCCATCACTTCCATGCTGGAAATCATGGTTTCCAAGCTCTGTGCAAAGCCCTGTGCAAGATTGGTGCTGGACTCCTCCATGCTCCTTGAAATTGCACTCAGGCTGTTTGGCAGGCCTGTCAATGCACCAAGCATTTCTTTGTGCATGCCCTTCAGTCTTCTTCTGTAGGCCACCCCATCGATGTCCTCCTTTGAGTCCTCTACAGCAGAACTCGTGTGTGACCTCGCCCTACGGGGAGCTGGCACCTGCGCTACCTTTTCCCCTTGCCCTGGCTGCAGGCCACTCATGCCCAGTGACACACCACGTGCAGATCTCACCTCTAACCTATCCTCTAAAGTATGCGGAGCGTCAGTATCTGAGCTGGTGCCTGCGAGTGTGTAATCGAGTGACGGTACTGTGTCTTCAGCATCAGTGTCTTGGTGCTCTTCAATCTCTGCTCCTCCACCAGTGCCTGGCCAGGTGTCAGTTCTTGGCTATCTGAAAGGAGAAAAGGCACAAGGGTAAAGTGCTGGTGAGGGGAGGGGAGGAAAGCAAGAGGTGCATGCTTAGACCATATGCAGTTTGTAAATCAGAAGAGATTGTGGGATGAGGGAGAAGTGGGATGAGAGGGAGGATAACGTATGAGGATAGCGGCATCTTGTATTCTTTCAGCCCTGCTGCTGGCCACGGGCTCAGCGATGCCCCTCCCAATAATGGCCAGCAGTGCCTGCTCAATCGGGGTCAGGTTATGCAGGCACCCCTGTCCCCCACCAGTTAGGTCCTGCTGCCTCCAGTTGTGAGCCACATTGTCCTGCAAGAGAAAGTGAAGTGTGTCAGTGAGCGTGGTGCAATGTGTTTGGGTGATATGCCTGTCATGGTTGAATAGCTGACAGTGTGTGCAAG
Source organism: Somniosus microcephalus (assembly GCF_052327205.1). Taxonomy (NCBI): domain Eukaryota; kingdom Metazoa; phylum Chordata; class Chondrichthyes; order Squaliformes; family Somniosidae; genus Somniosus; species Somniosus microcephalus. Next base: position 10,748,039 of record NC_141011.1, on the reverse strand, counting down.
CATTGAGATGTCGCTGTGAGACTTGCAATAGTGGTAAGTGTGTAAGGCTGAGGTGAAGCTATGAATGAGGTATGAGTCAGGTTTGGTAGAGATTATTGTTAGGTGTGTGATGGGGGTGCAGTGCATTGAGCAGTGTGTGAGGCTAGGGGTGCAGATGGTGGGATATGGCATTTAAAGGTGAATTAACTGACCTTGACCACTCGTGTGAGGTCATTAAACTTCTTCTTGCACTGCGCCCAGGTCCTCGGGGCTCCACTGCTGGCATTGACCATGAAAGCTATCTTCTCCCATTGCCTGCTCCGCATTTGCCTGGAGGGCCTCCTTGCCCCCTGTGGAAATAGGACCTCCCTCCTCCTGTCCAGCTGCTGCACCAAAGCCTCCAGTGCTGTATCTAAGGACCTTGGAGCATGCTCTCTTCCCGGTTGTGGCATCAGTAGTACTTTTTCCTGCTCAGTCTCTATTCCCCTACCAGTTTAATCACTTGCTGCAGCCAGAATGCAGCTCCCCTTTAAGAGGTGCAGACCACCTTTAAGAAGTGCAGGCTAGCTTTAATTGCTGCTAGCCTCACACGAACTTGGGCCCCCTGCTGAGCCTGCAAGAAACAATCATGTTAATCAGCAGGCAGCACGAAGTTAGCGTGGGTTGATCCCGCATTGGATCCCCCCGCTCGTTTTCAGGGGCAAACGAATTTCTAGCTGACTATCTGGTCATTATCACATTGCTGTTTGTGGGAGGATTTAACAGAATTGCACAGCTGATATACATCAGTTAGAATTTTAAATGAAACACAAGCTGATTATTCCAGTGGGAAGGGAGTGAAGCTGGCAGTAAATCTGAGGACTTAACACTAGATATTTTCTAGCGTCAGCAGTATACTCAGTTTCTAAGTATTTAAGTCTCTCACTGTCACCCAGCCTGTTCCACCAGCTCTAGTGGAACATCTAACGTATAATTTTAAATGTTTTTGAAACTCGCAGTTTTGATGCCAGGGACAAGGTTGGCGGAGAATTGCGGGCAGGACCTGCAGGCTGGTGACTAAATGCCAGCTGAGTGTTTACAGAATAGATAGAGCTAAAGTCCCTCTACACCTGAATGTCCTGCATCCATACAACTAGAGTGCTGGGTTACTAAGGAGAGACTCCAGTCTGTGCACCGTTGGAGAGAGACAAATATTCTCAAAGATGTGCAGTTTCCCTTTCAACAATGCTGTGCCTCAATAAATGGGAATCTCGGTGGAGGTTGGCAATGGTGGCGTCTTGCCCCCAATTACACACACATTAGTGTTGGCTGCCAGAGAGGGTACAGAGGTATAGGGCTGGATATTACCAGCCCTGAGGAGGCGGGTTTGGAGGCGGGACTGCTGGGAAAATGGGAAACATTGGGAGCGGGTCCCAACCGTCTTCTAGCAGCGGGAAGGGGATTAGAGCCAATTAACTGCCCGTTAACAGGCAGTTAAGAGGCTTTTCCCCATTTTCCGCCTACTGATGCGGGCTTCCCAATGACGGGAAACCCCACCAGGGTCAGCGAGGCGAACTGTGGGTCTGCTGCAGTGTAAGTGTGCAAATGACAGCTGCAGAGGTAGTGTGATGGTTGCAATGGTGCACCGGTAAGTATGACAGGTGAGAGAATGCAGTGAGAAATATTTTTATTCTGTTTATATGTAGCCGCAGGTGACAAGATTTGATGTTTCTGTGAATCCTTGTCTGATTGGGAGAATTGACAGATGGCTTCTGCAATCTCACATGCAGCTGCCATCTGTTTTCTCCTAAGGAGAGAGTCATTGGTGAGCCTGGGTGCAAGGGCTCACCTTTGGACAGTGATTGTCAGTGTTTGACAGCACCTCAATTGGCAGGATAGGTGCACCAACGTCAGTGTTCTTGCTCAGGCCAACATCCCCAGCATCGAAGCTCTGACCACGCTCGATCAGCTCCGATGGACGGGTCACAGTGTCTTTGATGTAATAAAACTCACTACACACTTGGTTTGAGCATAAAGCAAGGCTTTAATCAACTTGTTTCAGAACATGGAGGTCTCGTTGTATCCACTAGCTCCTTGTCTTTACAAAATGTCCCTGGCAAGCTGGGCCAATGCCCAAGTATTTATACTCCTTGGATGGCGCCACCAGCTGGCTGTCCAGTGTTGTTTCATAGGTAGTTTCTCGATGATGAGATTTATGACAGTCTGCATGCCCGATACGAGACTCCTACGCGGAGCTCCGGCACGGCAAGAGAGCCACAGATGGCCAGAGGAAACACTTCAAGGACACCCTCAAAGACTCCTTGAAAAAGTGTAACATCCCCGCTGACACCTGGGAATCCCTGGCCCAAGACCGCATAAAGTGGAGGAGAAGCATCGGTGGCATAGTGGTTAGCACTGTTGCCTCACAGCGCCAGGGACCCGGGTTCGAATCCGGCCTCGGGCGACTGTCTGTGTGGAGTTTGCACATTCTCCCCGTGTTTGCGTGGGTTTCCTCCGGGTGCTCCGGTTTCCTCCCACAGTCCAAAGATGTGCAGGTTAGGTTGATTGGCTATGATAAATTGACCCTTAGTGTTAGGGGGATTAAATACGTGGGGTTATGGGGATAGGGTGGGATATGTGTTGGTGTAGGGGTTACGGGGATAGGGTGGGATATGTGTCAGTGCAGGCTCGATGGGCCAAAATGGCCTCTATCTGCACTGTGGGGTTTCTGTGATTTCTGTGAAGCATCCGGGAAGGCGCCGAACACCTTGAGTCTTTTCGCCGGGAGCAGGCGGAAGCCAAGTGCAGGCAGCGCAAGGAGCACACATCAACCCAAGCATCCCACCCACCCGCCCCTTCAACCACCGTCTGCCCCACCTGTGACAGAGACTGTCGGTCCCCCATTGGACTAATCAGTCACCTGCGAACTCATTTTTAATGTGGAAGCAAGTCATCCTCGGTTCCGAGGGACTGCCTAAGAAGGAAGAAGGAGAAGAAGCTGTCAAACACTGACAAATCATCTGTCAAAAAATTATGGGGCCTGTCACTTTAACAAAACCGGCAGATGAAGCGTCATGCACTGAGGTCATCTGACTCCGGCTTTCCCGTAATTGGCCGGCCAACCTGCAGGGTGGGCTTAACAAGACCAATCAGGGGAAAATAGCCTCAGTTCATCAGATGTCGTTGGGGGCGGGACTAGAATCCAGAAGGCAGCAGTCCTGTCCCCAACGCGTCTCGGTGAGTAAAATCCAGCCCAAAGTCTTTCCGCCCCCCTCCCCGGGTAGATAATGCCGTTACCAAGTGGAACGTGTAGAAGGATTCAGCCCCAAAGTAAGCAAGGTGGGAATCTTCTCATTCCCTCCAAATAATATTATTCCCAGTTCATTCATTTTCAGTCAACATATTTAACGTTTACTGAATGTGGTTGTCCTGGCAGCCAGGGAGGTCCACTTACCATGGGTTCTGGTGCCAACTGCTGCTACCTGTGCCTAGTAATAGCACCATCAGTGGCAGCTGGCACCGGGACCCAAGGCAAGACCAGCGGCAGCGCAATCAGGCACATCCATCTTCGACAAGGCCATGGCATCTCGCAGAAGGTCGCCCCTACGTTCGCTCGTGATGTCACCGGCTGATGACATCATGGCACAGTTACGTTGCACGCGGGCATTGGCCAAGTTTCCATGCTGCGCTCGCCGTCGCTGCTGGTTCACGGTGACACTATGGCATGAAGTAATCGTCAGGGCAGGAGAGCGCACTGGCCGTTCCCCTGTTAGATTCAGCTTTGAGCTCAGTCCAGACTGAAGGAGATTTCCTGTGGCTGCTAGCTGTAAAATCTCAAACCCCTTCTTAAAAGGAATAGTGGCCCAAAGCAGAAATGGTCTCAACTCAGTCTAAACTGGAAAGTACATTAAAGACCTGATATTCAGGTATCAATTTACAATGACTAGTGTGAAAAATGGCAACATTCACACTGGTGCTGTCAGAGATTGGGGTTGAGGTATAAAGTTGTGGGGTGGAAATATAGTTGGGACAAAGAAAAAGCAATTTTGTATTTGGCTGTGCTTAACCTAACCTAGGAGTGCTTGACACTAGCACTAGGTGCCCAGAGTAAATAAGTTCTCCATTCATCAATACTAACGTTTTTATCTTGCTGAGCAGAAAAACCTGCAGAATTTGTAAAATTTTGCTCGACTCAGGAGGTTGTGCGTTCAAGCTTCATTCCTGACTTTGTTAACCAGAGCCAATTAGTCAGAAAGAATTAATTATATCGTACCTTTCAGCACGTCCCAAAGTGCTTCACAGTCAATTAAGTACTTTTGAAGATTTGGAGGAGGGGACCGAGTGTAACATATCAAAGTTTGCAGATGATACTAAGATGGGGGGGAAAGTAGTGAGTGAGGAGGACATAAAAAACCTTCAAGGGGACATAGACAGGCTAAGTAAGTGGGCAGAGATTTGGCAGATGGAATACAATACTGGAAAGTGTGAGGTTATGCACTTTGGCAGGAAAAATCGTAGAGCAAGTTATTATCTTAATGGCAAGAAACTGGAAAGTACTGAAGTACAAAGGGATCTGGGGGTCCTGGTGCACGAAACTCAAAAGGTTAGTATGCAGGTGCAGCAAGTGATTAAGAAGGCCAATGGAATGTTGGCTTTCATTGCTAGGGGGATAGAATATAAAAATAGGGAGGTATTGCTTCAGTTGTACAAGGTATTGGTGAGACCGCACCTGGAATACTGCGTACAGTTTTGGTGTCCATACTTAAGAAAGGACATACTTGCTCTCGAGTCAGTACAAAGAAGGTTCACTCGGTTAATCCCGGGGATGAGGGGATGGACATATGAGGAGAGGTTGAGTAGATTGGGACTCTACTCATTGGAGTTCAGAAGAATGAGAGGCGATCTTATTGAAACATATAAGATTGTGAAGGGGTTGGATCGGGTGGATGCAGGGAAGATGTTCCCGGTGATGGGTGAAACTAGAACTAGGGGGCATAGTCTTAGAATAAGGGGCTGCTCTTTCAAAACTGAGATGAGGAGGAACTACTTCACTCAGAGGGTGGTAGGTCCATGGAATATGCTGCCCCAAAAAGCTGTAGAAGCTACATCATTACATAAATTTAAAACAGAAATAGACAGTTTCCTAGAAGTAAAGGGAATTAAGGGTTACGGGGAGCGGGCAGGAATTTGGACATGAGTCTAGGTTCGGATCGGTCATGGCTCTGTGGGTAGCGGAGCGGGCCCAGGGGCCGTGTAGCCTGATCCTGCTCCTATTTCGTGTGTCTAATTCTGTTAGATTCAGGAGATGGTTCTGTGAAAGTGGATTGGCGGTTAGGATCAGATCAGCCATGATCTTATTGAACGGCGGAGCAGGCTCGAGGGGCCGATTGGCCTACTCCTGCTCCTATTTCTTATGTTCTTATGTTCTTATGTCACTGTTGTAATGTAGGCAGCCAATTTGTGCACAGCAAGGTCCCACAAACAACAAATGACAAGATCATCTGTTTTAGTGATGTTGGTTGAGGGACAAATGTTGGCCACGACACCAGGAATAACTCCTCTGCTCTCCAAATAATGCTATGGTGTATTTTACGTCCACCTGAGAGGGCATATGGGGCCTTGGTTTAATGTCTCATCTGAAAGGCGACACCTCCGGCAGTGCAGCACTCCCTCAGTACTGCACTTTTGTGCTCAAGGCCGCAATTTCCCCTTCCTCGGTGGGTCTGTGATGGGTGGCGCCGGTAGCGGGTCCCGGCCTCGCTGCTGGGTCCAGCCTGCTGTCCAAAATGATTTTCCCCTGATTGGGCTTGTTAAGCCCGCCCAGCGCGTTTGCCGGCCAATTGAAGGAAGCGGGTCTGATTATGTCATTTGCTGAAGCGTCATCAGCTGGTTTCCTTAAAGGGACCACACGCAAATTGATTTTGACATTTGTGCTGTCAGTGTTCTACAGCATTGAGGTGCTGAAAACACTGACAAGCACTGCACAAAGGTGCACGGCTGCACCCAGGCTCTCCCATGACTCCCTCCATATGCTTAAAGAAGAAGTCACAGCATGCAGGGAGGTTCTCTTCCCTTCCCATGGGCAGAAGACACCTCCCCAGGAGACCAACACAGCCAGGTTGCACATTGCACAGGAGGACACAAGCAGAGATGTCGTCAGGAGGACCAGGCTGCAGTGGTGCAAACCTTTTAGTGATCTCAGTAGATCACGAAACGTTACTGCCAAACCACACTCAGCCTCATCCTGCTGTACCTCTCATCACATCCCCATCACTCTGCCTTCCCTAACCTACTCTGGCACATCCTTACTCACACCAACTTACCTTGCACCTCCACCCATCCCTCTCTATCTACATTATCACTTCCCCATCTCACTAGCCACCCCTCACACTCACCCTCATCCTAGTCCAATCATATCAACTAACAACACACAAGGGTAGGCACTTGGGTGTTTTATGCAATGTTCATGTAAAGTTTCTGTTAATGTGGTGTCAAACATTGAAACCTTTATTGTCAACACTTTGCGTTCTTGGACTGATCTGTGTGCACCTTTGGAAATGGCTTAGTGAGTGAACGATGAGACATAACAGTACCCCCGCAATGCTGATGAGTGTGAAACAAATGGCTTGGGCATTGTAGGGATGCTTTATGGTGTTGGTGTGGGGTGGTGCCAACCTGACGCATCATGTGGCAGCCAGGCATCAAGTGAAGTAAATCTGGCCATGGTGAAGCCATCCCTGGTGTCCCAGGCAGCAATGTGGTCGGGTGCTGATGCCCTCTGTGCTGTGCAGCATCAGTTGATTGCAGAGAAGGTTATTGTTGTTGTTGGTGCTGGTGGTGTGCCTGGTGATGCTGGTGTTGGGGCTGATCATGGTGGGATTCTGAAGACCAAGGTGAGATCATTTCAAGGGCACCAATGCTGATGTAATAGATGGGAAGTGAACTTGAGATGACAGAAGCGATCTTTCAATGGTGAGAGAGGTTGTTCCAAATGAGGTGATACTGGATAGAGAGTTTACTCCAAACACTTACAACTTGGATAAAGCTCAATCTGTCTTCCAAATGCAGTAAGCAACAGCTTCTGAGCTTGTAAAGTGAACAGGTGTGAGATGGGAGCTTGTATAGCACATTTGCAGCTGTCAAGTAATGAGATGATTCCATGGTCATACAACTCCCGACCTGCTTAACTGACATGATCCCCGAGCAACGTTGACCCTGTGGACGACCTCATAAATTGTAATGGTGAGCTCAAAATAATTTTTAATGGGCTGTTAACAAGGGCATAATGACCTGAATTGCCTCCCCTGCTGCTGCATGGTGGGTCTGTTCAGCGCTGACAGACCCGACATCTGGGAAAGGCATGTGGTGGCAGGTTGACAGCAAGGTCCCGACCCGCTGTCGCAAAATAAATTTCCCACCCGACCCGCCACCGAACATGCCCACTGACCTTCCCGAAAAATTCCCCCCCATATCTCTGAACTGGGGCTTGAACTCATAACCTGCTGGCTCAGAGGTGAGATTGCTACCAATGAGCCATCGCTGACACCTTAATATATACAGCATGCATATTTGATTGCAGAGGCACTGCTCTCACACTTCTGTCAATGCACTGCCCACTAAACCACAGAGCAAGAAGTTTGTAGGTTTGAATCCCAGTGTGTGCTGAGTTAGCTGGTCTTAGCTGGTGCGGCAGAGACAGAATTAGCCCCTGCTCCTCTGAGGTAGGGAGGGGAAACATCAGCCAGAGTTCCCACTCATGATCGCTGTCTGCTGGAAAACGAGCGTGTGGAATTTGGTTGAAGGCTGGATTGGTCCTGAGCCAGCGCACACTGTTGGGCTCACTCATGAAGAGCGGCTACTGGTTGGGTTACTGGCTCGTGACCAGTGCCCATGCAAAATACAGTATCATGCGCCATCATTTTCAAGGAGGGGAAGAGAGACTCTTCCAGAGTATTGTACATCAACATCTTCAAGAGGCTTTGGCCTAAGATGCTGCAGCCACTGATACTCGGCAATATTGAGGGAACTCATGGCAGTCCAAGACAGAAGATCAAAATGTCCTGAAGAAATCAACTGTCAACAACAGCGAAGACAAGAACTTTGAAATCATAGAGGATACTCAATGTACAAAGAGACTCCCTCACACTATATTATATAAATATATTTCAAGGCAAAAGTACATAAAAGCAGGTCCAAAGGAAAAATGCTCCTCTGGTTACTCATCCATTGGATTCCGAGCAGGTTAAATATTGCTGCAATGGAGGGGAGCATAATGGAGCTGTGGAGCCAATCTTGATTCAACTTGATGTTTTCATGAGCTTCCAGAGCCAACAGAAGATTGTTGACTTGGTCCAAAGTCAATAAAGCTCAGTCCCTAAAGCCAAGCTTCTCTTTAGCTTGGAGCCCAAGCTACTCATCGGCCTCATAGTAATATATACTCCAATAATTATTTCCTTTTCCTTGCAAGTTGAGTAAGCAGTAACAGGAACATTCTTATCGATAGAGTAAATAAACAGCAACATTTAGTGTTCACATCTCATTCAAGCTCTTCACTCTAGTGCTGTGGATGGCCAGATCGTGCATAGGAAATAATTTATAGCCAGACAGTGTTCGGTCCAAATTAGCTACACAGTTAATTCTGGAACTCAAGTTGGTACAGACCACCTCAGTGCCTGTCTTGGTTCTTTAGTCCATCTAACCACCACCCACCCACCAAGCAGTACGTTGTGTAATTTTCAGTATGTGCCAAAAAGAACCTTTTGAAACATTTATTTTATTATCTCCCCTTAAATCTTTGCAGGTCGCTTACTTTCCTTGATGATGAGAGACCTACTCCCAGGTCTCTGCCAGTGGCATCCCATAATTGGCCATAAGGCGGACATTGTCTGTGCCTGGTGTTGTCCACACCTCAGAATTCGCTGTGTGAAGACTCAAGGATATGAAAGAACGTTCTACCTGTGGCACAGTCCATTTGAGTTTCGATTCACCACACCACTCTTGAGACTACGACGTACGGCTCAGTTGGTACAATACGGTGTAGTACTTAGCCGCATATGAATTTCAGGGATCTGGCTCAGCATGGTTGAACGGCCTGCTGGCACTCGCCGTCACTTTGGCAAGGCATTGGAGGGCTACTGGTGCATGTCGAACAGTCCTCCAGAATCAGTCACTTTGCCAGGAGTGGGGAGAATTAAAAAAAATACAATCTGTTATCAGATCAGTGTGGAATCAATCTCAAACAACATTGGGAATCTCCAGCATACTCACTAAAGATTTTAATTTTTAGAATTTTAATTATGTTTAATTATGTGTGATTGGAAGACATGCAAAGTAGTCATATTCTCGGAGTTTGCAACGTTGTATTTGAGACAAGTGTTTCTGCTATATTTAATCGTGTATATGTATGGGGTATTGTTGAAGTTGGCTTGGAACCTTTACATGGAAAGAGTGAACACAAATGTTGGTTTAAGGGCCTAAAAGCAGGACAAGAGGGTCCTCTGAGCTCTGATGCTTATTCAGAAGAAAAGACTCAAATTTACTTCTGGCTTGAGGGAAACACGAGGAGCAGCATCATCATGAAGATCTGTGAGAAGGTGGAAGATGCTGAAATTCCCTGCTCAAAACGGAATTTTGGTCAATGATTGTTAGCGATTCAATTCAAAGTCATTTTTATAAAGGAAAGTTGACCTGTTACAGAATTTCTCAATGTACGTATATGGTTCATATATATTGTATATACGTGGTTTATATATCACAGAATCAACAGTACAGATAGAGGCCATTTCGGCCCATCGAGCCTGCACCGACACATATCCCACCCTATCCCCGTAACCCCATGTATTTAATCCCCTAACACTAAGGGTCAATTTATCATAGCCAAATCAACCTAACCTGCACATCTTTGGACTGTGGGAGGAAACCGGAGCACCCGGAGGAAACCCACGCAGACACGGGGAGAATGTGCAAACTCCACACAGACAGTTGCCCGAGGCCAGATTTGAACCCGGGTCCCTGGCGCTGTGAGGCAACAGTGCTAACCACTATGCCACCGTGCCGTGTATGCAGTGTATTTGATGTATTTGTTGATTAATGTGCATCATATTTAATTGTAAATAAGATATCAATTGCTCTGTTCTGTGTAGTGTTATCACCATCTTGTTACTGTGGCACAGTGAGAGTCTACATTAAATCCAATAAGCAGATTATTGTAATATTGCTAATTGTCAGCCCCTCGGGTGTGTGTTTTTGTAAGAACAGATATAGAACAGGTACAGTTCTCAGATCATAGGGCACAAGGGAATCACTGTTAAGACTCAAGATAGAAGGCAGCTCTACAATGTGTAGCAATTGGCGCCAGCATGTGCAAGATATTATTCACAGAAAAGATAGAGTACAAAAAGATTAAAATTAAAATTGAAGAAAATTACAATTCTATGAGCATAATGATATAAAGCGAGCCAACAACGGCTTAGCAGTTATCCAAAAGACTTATGCGCAACGGGAGAAGGTGAGATAACATCGACTGAGCAAAGGCTCGTTCCTTTCCACTTGGTTGGTATGAAATAACAATCACAGATAAATAATTGAGACATAAATCACTGCCAGTTTACTGAATAATAATCAACAGTTGGTTTCTAGGACAACACCATCAACATACAACATTTACCTAGTTTACTCTTCCTATGTACAACACATTCCCCCCCTCTCCGCCCCCCACCCCACCAGCAGTAACGTTGAGGTATTGCTTCAGGTGCACACCTTGGATCAAAATGGCAGCTTAATTGTTTTCCATGGCGAATTCTTATTTGTGCAGAAAGGTGCACAGAAAAACAATTCGGAAACTGCGGCACAATTGCGATCACTTCTGCGGCACCACAATTCCGCGGCGGTGACATCACAACATCACATGTTTTAAATAAGCTGCTTCAAGTTTTATTCAAGCTAAAATGCATGAGGGGAGGTGGAATTCCAAACATGCCCCCACTAATTTCACTGCGGGTAGTACAACACTATCCATTGCAACTCCCATCCAATGCTGTGGGCAACCGAAACATGGCTACAGTAGGGTTCTCGGGCAATTGCCATGTTAGTGCTGGATGCCTACCTTTAGGCAGCAGTCAGACTTGATGCTGACAACACTCTTGTGAGACACTCCAACATGTGATGGGAGTCACCAATCCGGGCCTTTAAATAGGCACCGTGCAATGTTGCCGAGTTGGCATATTTTGCGGTACATTCTGCAGGCACTACCCTAGAAGTTTCCAGAAGGATGGTTACTGCCAGGTTTCAGGACTCCACAAGATTTTATTTAAGCTCAAACGTCTTTGTCACTTTGGCAATACTCATAACTGTCGTTAGCCTGTTTTTTTCCTGAGTCCACATTAGAAAGTAATAGCAAGTAGAAAGCTGTAATCTTAAGGTTCTGATGACATCCCCAAACCACTTTGGTTGTGCTCTTGTGGTTGGTGATGCAGTCTAAGTCTCCACACTTCAATTACAGCCTTATTCCTTGCTCACAACCATCAATAATGTATCAGAGATTAAATACTCTGGTAAGGCATTCAAAAGAGTATTTCTTACTCACCTGCTCTTTCTGTTGAGTGGGTCTGAATGGAAAACCATGGTGGTAGAGCTGGAGGTCATGCTTCTTAGTAATAGGTGCAGGTTTTTAAAATCATTTAAATACACATTGGTGTACCACAGCTCCTCAAACCAGTGTGTTGCAGGGTTGACTGCTAGGGTTGTAGTTGGCACTTGCCGCCTCCTATAAGGTGAGCTCCCAATCTCAGCCGTGCTGCCATTAGGTGTCAGTCGGGGTTCAGTTGGTAGCACTCCTGCCCCTGAGTCAGATGGTTGTGTATTCAAGATCCCACGCCAGAGACTTGAGCACGTAACCTAGGCTGACACTTCAGGACAGTGCTGAGGGAGTGCTGCACTGTCGGAGGTGCCGTCTTTCGGATGAGACATTAAACCGAGGCCCCGTCTGCTCTCTCAGGTAAAAGATCCCGTGGCACTATTTCGAAGAAGAGCAGGGGCGTTCTCCCCGGTGTCCTGGCCAATATTTATCCCTCAATCAACATCACTAAAACAGATTATCTGGTCATTATCACATTGCTGTTTGTGGGAGCTTGCTATGCGCAAATTGGCCATTGCATTTCCTACATTACAACAGTGACTACACTTCAAAAGTATGTAACATGCTTTGGGGCATCCTGAGGCTGTGAAAGGTGCTATATTCTTTCTTTATTTTCCCCCCAGATATTTCCCCCACTCAGAACGCAGGAAAATGACAAGGACACTGGCTGACAGCTAGGTGCACTACTGGAAGTACTCAGCAGGCAGGCAGCATCCGTGGAGAGAGAAACAGAGTTAATGTTTCAGGTCTGGGACCCTTCATCAGTTTCTGTAGTTATTTCAGACTTCCAGCATCCGCAGTATTTTGCTATTGCACTACTGGAAGCGCTGAAGCAAACTCCCAGCCTCTCTTATTGGGGGGATGATACATGGCAATACGGAGACTTAAGAAAGTGGAAGTTATTGATATCTGGTTCCTGCTCCTCTCCAAGGAGAGAGAAAGAAATGAAAAGGAAGGAGTGGGAGGGAAGGCTGAGTGGAATAGAAAAAGGAAAAGTGCAGGAGAGACAGTTCCTGTAGAGTTTGAGAGCGGTGCTCAGGACCCCTGCCCTCCTATGAGATGAACTCCTCCTCCATTGCTGGGGGGAAGTTGGGGAGGGGGGAATCAAGATTCTGTCACGGTGGGAAGCTGGCCCTGAAAGAATGTGGATAAAGCAGCTATCCCTGTAAGGAGTTGGGAAGGATTGAGAACATGCAGATGGATGAGGGAACTGCTCTGTTCCTGCACAAGGTAGATCTGCAGGACAGTGCGTCTGTTCCATCAGTAACTCAGACATACCACACTTCTGTATTTGAGGGGGGAGAGACACTTAAATCTCAGCAACGAGGGGTCTCATTCTTCTTCTGCACAGGGAAAGCTGAGCGACTGAACGAGGATCTCAGCCCCGCTGCAGTTCACGTTTCTCTGCGGGTTCGGCTCCCAACTGTTGGTTAAAAAAAAATAAAACAGCCAACAATCAGGCAGTAGGTGGAGCTCCGTCTTTAAGCAAATCCTCTTCACACATCAACTAATCGGCGAAAGGCAGCCAGACAGTGCCCCAGTGTGGGACCTCCTTCTCCCCAAGGGCAGGGAGACTCTCAGCGCTGAGTGAGTGAAGAGCCCCTTGATATAAAGGAGTCCCATCAGTTACCGAGCTGCTCAGCACCGGCTGCACCCTCACACCGGCTTCAACTTTGCAACTTTCCATTGAGGGGACAAAAAGGAGACAAAAAATACCTCTCATTTCATCAGCTTCAACGGGTTTAAAGGGGAAGTCCCAGTCAGGTGAGCTGGTCACGGTTTCTGCTGCTGGTTTTTATGAATATTTTAATGCACTTTATCAGTCATTTCTTTTCTGGAATTGTCTGCTATTTGACATTAATCTGACCTGTTTAATTCTTTTCATGTTTTTGCTTTATTTAAGTTGCATTTATGTAGTTTTTGTGCATAATTTTGCTTTCAGATGCTTAGCGTTAGAATATATATTTTTTAAATAAAATGTTACCATGAGAATCTGTGACAGGTGGCATTATTTGTTATTTCATATTTAATGAGAATTGGTCTTTCGAACCTTATATTTGCAGAAACAGCTCTTCAGTTCCAAGAACCAGAGATAGAAACGGAAATAAATATATTTTGAACCAAGTTCAAAGCATTCAGGAAATGAGATGATTCGAATCGCAGAATCAGACCGCATAGAATATTTTTTTCTTTAGGCGCAATAATTTTCACAATTTTAATCTCAAAGATCTGTGATTTAATCCATTCCATTTCGCAGATACATTTATATATAAACATTAAAAACATTCTAACAGCTCTTTCCCAATCTTCAAAAAGTCTCTCCAGCTTGGAATATTTCTGAAACTGGGTGTTGGTAAACCTTAACTTGACGTGGTACGCACGTCTGTCCCTGATGTTTCTTGACATTTTATTGTCCGCAGGGACCCTACCTTAATAAGCCAAGATAAAAAAAAGGGAAAAAATTGCAAAAATGGTAGAAATTGGTCGGGATCTTGCTGGAGTGGGATATCTCGCGCCGTTAGTTAGACTTTTTCCTGCAACCTTCAACTCCAAAAACAAAGTTAGCCACAACTTGCTGGAAGTGCGAGCTGATAACAGGGCAGCGGGCAACAGGTCACCTGGGACCTCAGTGAACGGGTAACAGGGCAACGGGCAACAGGTCACCTGGGACCCCAGTGAACGGGTAACAGGGCAGCGGGCAACAGGTCACCTGGGACCTCAGTGAACGGGTAACAGGGCAACGGGCAACAGGTCATCTGGGACCTCAGTGAACGGGTAACAGGGCAGCGGGCAACAGGTCACCTGGGACCCCAGTGAACGGGTAACAGGGCAGCGGGCAACAGGTCACCTGGGACCCCAGTGAACGGGTAACAGGGCAGCGGGCAACAGGTCATCTGGGACCCCAGTGAACGGGTAACAGGGCAGCGGGCAACAGGTCACCTGGGACCCCAGTGAACGGGTAACAGGGCAGCGGGCAACAGGTCATCTGGGACCTCAGTGAACGGGTAACAGGGCAACGGGCAACAGGTCATCTGGGACCTCAGTGAACGGGTAACAGGGCAGCGGGCAACAGGTCATCTGGGACCCCAGTGAACGGGTAACAGGGCAGCGGGCAACAGGTCACCTGGGACCTCAGTGAACGGGTAACAGGGCAGCGGGCAACAGGTCATCTGGGACCCCAGTGAACGGGTAACAGGGCAGCGGGCAACAGGTCACCTGGGACCCCAGTGAACGGCGGGACCAACAGTCTACCTCCTGAGCCAATGAGATTTAAGGATTGAGGAAGAAACAGAGGAATTAATGGAGAAGGAATCGGGTGAATTAGAGACAAATCAGGTACAGAAAGAGAAATAAAGAGCGGGAAAGAAAGATTGGATTAAGTGAAAGAGGAAAAAAAGAAAAAATGTAAAATTATTATTCTTTTTAAAAAATCTCTAAGAATTGACTGTGCAGCAATGAGACGGCACCCTGTTCCCTTTCTGGGCCAGAGAGGCTGATTAGCATTGTATTAGCAATGATCATAATTACCGGCCCTAACTTTCTGTGGGCGATTAATATGCAAATCCAGCAAGTTCTCAAAAACAACGGGGAGGCTGAGGGCGAAGCCAACAGCAGAAATGGACCAGCAAGTTCTGGAGATTCGCAATTTATCGCGTATCTCTTAATCCTCTGAACTTGCTGGCCGATTTGCGCATTAATAATGGAGTGCGCCGGTAACACACTCTTATATTTCCAGCCAGATTTGGTCCAAAACAGGGAAGTGCATAAAAGCACAGCAGGTCTGTGAACATCTGGAAGTCAGAGTTTCTGCTTTGACCCTCAGTCGGAACTGTGCTTTCTCCACTGACTGAGCCTGTGGCAGCTGTGGGATTGTTCGGATATCTGTGGAAACCCATGGCCAGAGATAAATGCAGAGAAGAGGTGGCGAGAATCAGAGATGGTCCGCATGAAGCGGAGAGGGACGGAACGGTTCGGGTAGAGGGTCACAACAGAAATGTTAAATTATTCTTTAACCCTTTTGCACATTGTGCATTTCCAGAGTTTTCTGTTTCTGTTGCTGCTGTCAATAGTCTGAGATTGAGTGACAGAGGTGTGTGTTCCTAACTCGATGTTTATTGCTGATCTCAAACAATGGGATTTGGTGGGAGTGTGGACCCAGTTTACAGTAAACAGTCACATTTGACCTGCTTGCTTTCTGCTAATTTTATTTCAGGTTTCTATTACCTCCCAACGTTCTGCCTCAGCCGGTACATCATGTGGAATCTCGGAAGTGTACCGCTGGTCTTTCCTGCCCTTTGCCACAGCTTTCTACGAGGACGTTCTCCCTCAACCCCGGTCCAAACTCCCTGGCTGGTGTCCAAATTCCCTTCCTGGCCCCCGGTGGTAGCTGAGATTGCAAGTGGGTCCCTCTCCTCAGCCACTGAGCTGCTTCCATTCAAAACTCCTCCTCAAAAAGCCACCCTCTTCTCCTCTGTCCTTGCTAACTACCTCCCTGCCTCAGCCCATCTGCTACTGAGACCCTCAACCAGGCCTTTGTCACCTGCAGACTTGATTAATCCATTGCTCTCCTGGATGACCTCCCATCCTTCACCCTCAATAATCTGAGCTCATCGAAAACTGCTGCCCACATCTTATCCCACATCAAGTTCTCTTTGCCCATCACCCCTGACCTACATTGACTGCCAGTCCCCCATGCCTAATATTGTTTTAAATTCCTTCATGGCCTCGCCCCTCCCAATCTTTTTACCCTCCTCCAGCTCTACAATCCCATCCCTCCTTGAAATCTCTGTTCTTCGGAGTCTGGCCTCTTGTGCATCCCTTCTCCCTTTGCCCCACCATTGCCTCTCCAGCCATCTAAGCCTCACGCTCAGGAATTCCATCCCTAAATCCCTCTGCCGCTCCACTTCCTTCACCTCTCTCCTTAAAACCCACATCTTTGATCACGCTTCCCAATATCTCCTCCTTTGGCTCAGCAGTCAGTTGTTTCCCTTGCACCTCCGTGGAGTGTTTTGAGCCATCGTTCTACGTTAAGGATGCTATATAGAAACAGAAAATGCTGGAAATACTCAGCAGGTCAGGCAGCACCTGTGGAGAGAGAAACAGAGTTAACGTTTCAGGTCAGTGACAAGGAAAAGTCATCGACCTGAAACGTTAACTCTGTTTCTCTTTCCACAGATGCTGCCTGACCTGCTGAGCATTTTAAGCATTTTCGGTTTTTATTTCTGATTTGCAGCATCCGCAGTATTTTGTTTTTGTTCTATATAAGGGCATGTTGTTGTTGCTTTACAATTTCGGGTTCTTGTGTATTGTTTTCTTGTTCAATCTGCTGATGACAATTTCTCTAAGTGGAGTGTGTCTGAAATCTGCACCGTTGCCCTTTCTGACCCTGTAGAGTTTGTGGATCTGGGGATTAATAATTATTACAGCTGTGGTACTGCTACTAGATTAACTGTTAATCCCAGGGCCCCACAATCTGCAGTGTCAAAAAATGAACCCAAAACCAACATAATTGTTGGCAGTCAAAGTGGGATAAGTCACATTCACACACCCAAATTAAACTGTCAAATGCAAAAGGTGAGTAGCATCTTGGAGAAAGAATCAGAGTTAAAGGGAAGGTTAGAATGCAGAATTCTCCCCCACAAACACTTCCTGTAGCAAAGCCCATCAATTTTTTTTAGAAAGGAAATAGATGGTTGCTTGAAAAGGAGGAATATTAAAGGATCAGAGGAGTGAGCAGGAGGGTTGGATTAGACTAGTTGGCTCATGAGGAGCAACAGACCAGCACAGACTTGAGGGGCTGAATGGCCTCTTTCCTGTGCTGATACCCTCCATGGTTCTATGAAGTGGCTAGGCTGGTAACAGAGGATAGTCACTGCCAGCTCGAGAGGTAAAAGGTCCAACACAAGATGGGACGTGCAAACTGACACTGGAAGTGGAAGAGAAAGGAGCCCAGAATGGTAGCAGAGGCAGGAGACAATAAGACACTGAGCTCAGAATGGAAGAGAAGCAGCCTGCTTATGGGAACTATCGTTAGGCTGTTGAATGAGAAAACGTTACAAAAATATCCCAAACCGTAGCACCGTGGGCCAGATAAAGCACTTCGGGCATCATGTCATTGGCTCTGGCACTGACGAGTGTTGTGTTCACCCCTACACAAATGGGTTGACCGCACTGGATAAAGGGAGATTAGCCCACTGGTATAATTTGTTGGCACATCCAATATGTCTCTCGTGATGCATGGGGAATGCTAAGGCCGCCATGTGGTTGCCAGTGTGTGAGTGGATGGGCAGGGGTTCAGTAGACGTAGGTATGGTTAGCGCGGGGTGGGGTGGGGGGGGGGGAATGCTCCATGCAAGGTGGCAGAAGTCTAAACAAGAAAGACTTGCATTTCTACAGCACCTTTCACAACCTCAGGATGTCCCAGAGTGCCTTATAGCCGATGAAGTACCTTTGAAGCGTAGTCACTGTTGTAGCGTAGGAACAATGGCAGCTAATTTGCACACACCAAGGCTCCAAAAACAGCAATGAGATAACGACCAGATAATTATTTTTTTTTTTTAGTGATGTTGGTTGAAGGATAAATGGTGGCCAGGATACCGGGAAGAACTTCCCTGCTTGTCTTCGACATAGGGCCATGGGATCTTTTATGTCCACCTGAGAGAGCAGATGGGGCCTTGGTTTAATGTCTCATCTGAAAGACGGCACCTCCAACAGTGCAGCACTCCCTCAGCACTGCACTGGGAGTAACGGCCTAGATTTTGTGCTCAAAACCTCTGGAGTGTGACATGAATCCACAAACCTTCTGAATCCGAGGTGAGAGAGCCGCCAACTGAGTCACGGCCGACACCAGGTGGAGGTACAAGGTGGAAGGAGGGTGAAAGGCAGAGATAACAGTATCCCCTACTGGGTCCTTTCCAAATAGGCACTGTGCAGCTGGAGCTCTGTTCAGACACGTCAGCCAAATTATGGGGTGGCTGCCTTGGGTTTAATAAGTTGTGCAGAGGTTTCTTGGCATGTCAGGCTTGGCTCAGTGGGTAGCACTTTCACCTCAGTGTCAGAAGGTCTTTGATTCAAGTCCCATTCCAAAGATTTGAGCACATAATCAAGGCTGGCACTTCAGTCGCAGGGGCTGTCTTTTGGATGCGATGTTAAATCGAAGACTCGACTGCACTCAAGTGGATGTTAAATTTTTCACGGTAGCATTCAGAGACGAGCAGGGGAGTTCTCTCAGTGTCGTGGCCAATATTTATCCCTCAACCAACATCACTAAAAAATCTGGTCAGTGCTTTTTGTGGGACCTCGCTGTCCGCAAATTGGCTGCACTATTTCCCTATATTACAACAATAACCACACTTCATTGTCTGTGGCGCACTTTGGTATGTCCTGAGGATGTGAGAGGCGCTATATAAAGGAACACTCTTTCTTTTGTGTCACTGCCCATATTGGGGAGTGTTGAAAGCCCCAGGCACATTGTAGGCCTCAGGCCTCCATATCCGTATGATAATAGGCGTTCGACCGGCCACCTAGTGCGACAAATTCTGAAATTTGCTCCGTTTTAGGAACACAGGAATTGCTCGACGAAAACAGACCAAGGTCCATCTAGTTCGCCTTGTACCACTCTGGTAGTCGCATAATACAGTGATACTGGAGTTGTTGATTAATCATTGCAATCAATCTCTATCACTTAATCTACAACAGACCCAGACACGAGATGCGGAAAACTCCCAGTGATGGAGAGCTTTGGGAACCAGAGATCCAAAGTCGCCTGTTCCATCCAGGCGTGCCACACTTCTTTGGGAATTGTGTACATATTAACCTCTAGCAGCAGTAATGTTCAAGAAGGGTTTAAAGAGGGGATGGTTCTTTATCTAAAGAGAGGGCTGCGTCATGTTTCAGTTACATTTTTCCCTCCTGTGAAATTATATCAGTTGACTAATTATAAAGTGCGACACACATTGTTCATTTTGAGACATTACATTCTGTGCCACTGTCTGGCAGCACGGAGTTTGTTATGGTTCGATGCCAGACAGGATTGTGGTTTCCAATGTTATTTGTTAAGATGACTCTTATGCAGGAAGTAGGTTCTGATGCCACAGAAACTGGTCTCCCCACTGATGGGTCAGATTATAGGATACCTGGGTTTCTACATCAAAAACAAAATGGCCTTCTTTCAGAAACAAAGAAAGAGGAAATCAAAGTGAGGAGCTCTCTCTGAGTTCCAGTTCTTTCTGCCTCTTTTTTACCTGAGTGATAGAGAGAGAGAATTTTTTAAATTCTATTTGATTCTGAGTGACGGTCGGGCAATTTTATGAATTTACAACCCCATTGCAGGGCTGTGTGTTTGCACATGGAAAATTCGGGTGCACATGCCCTGCAATTTTCCAAATGGATGGAAAAATCATGGCGGACACACACCCAACTTCCTGATGTGTGCTTTGGGCAGGTCATGTTTGACATTCAAGGTGGTGAATTTGCAAAATTACCCCTTAGGAATGACGGAGAGACTAACTGCCTCTTTAAGTGGGTATTTTAGTGGTATGTATTCAAAGATATGGCCTTGAATTTTACAGTACATCCTTAATACAGAGGAGGAGGGGGGGGAAGGAATGAGAAGGAGGGGCAATGAGAAAGAAGGGTAAGAGAGAATGAGAGGGAAGAATGAAAGGCAGGGGCACGAAAGGAAACAGGGCAACGAGAGAAAAGGAATGAAAGGGTAAAATAGGAAATGAGAGAGAAGAAGATGAGAGAGCCAGCGAGGTCAAGGAAAGAGAGGGAATAGAGTGAGAGACAACAGAGCAGGAATTTGAGACAGAAGTCATTAGAGGCCAGGAGAATGAGACAGGGAAGGACGGAGGTGGAATGAGACTGGGAGAGACAATGAGGGAAGGCAGGGAAGTGAAAGGTGAGCGCACAATCCAGATTTCAAGAAATTATTACAAAACAAAACATGCCTTATGCTGTGCTAAGCTTTGTATCTTGCATGGTATACCCTGTCCTAGCTGCAGTTACAGTGAGTGCGCGTGGAGTCCATTTAAAACCTGTGGTTCTTTGTCAGTGCACAAACTTTTTTCTGGTTTTTGAAGTTTGAAAGGTTGGCCACCCGTGGTTTAACTTGCGGTGCGAAGCTGTGAAACTGTGGATTTTAAAACCGCATGCCCTCGTAATCTCAGTAAAAGCTTTGTGAGACTTTCTTTTTACTTCATGTGTCTGATCTTTTATTTTCCAGTGTTTCCTTTGGCCCGCCATAAAGGCACCTCAATTACCACCCTGACCAGTCGACAGATCGGTGGCAATACATTGAACCCACACGATTACAATCAGGAGTTAAATTTGCTGCATTCTCAACGTGTAAAGGAAGATTCTAATTGAAAATAGCCAAACCCTCTAGACAGGAATCATTTAGATCAGATCTGAAACCTTTTGCCTCTTCAATGAAAGGCTAAGAAAAGTTCTTTGTGTTTGCCGGTGAGAAGGAATAGTGATTCTGAAAAAGAATGAGAGAATAAACACCTTCACAGCAACTCAGGGTCCAACAATGAGCTGAAATCTGCTTCTGTTCTGCTTTCAGGCTGAACACCCTTATCTGTTCCTGTACGAGTCTGGAACCATTCTCCAGTTGATGCACAGAACAGCGACCCACTACCTGTAACGTGGGAAAATTACAATCTGAAGGCCAGAGAAGTAAGTTGATTTTTTTCCCTTTTAATTAAATTCATTTTAGTCAGGTTCCATAGGCTGGTATCTTCTGCGTGGAAAGGTTTTCTTGTTCAGGGTAAGGAACATTATTTCCTCCACTGTCGCTCGACTGCCACCCCTTCCCTCCGGGACCATCTGCTATCAACCCTCTGTCAAGGCCAGGCTGAGCCATCTGCTAGGGGTTGACTATCCCGAGAATTTCCACCTGGCTTGCATTTGGCATTTCCCCGGAGCAAAGGGACCAAAGCACCCTACTGTCCAACTTATCTTGAAAGCAAACATTCTTGCCTTGCTCAGATCACTTTGGTTTACTGGATGCTGCAGTCTGCTCCTTCCCAATTAACATCTTCAGAATGGGCAAGCGAAGGACTGAAAAAGGCTTTGGATGCTGCAAAGTCTTGGGGAGATTTGACAGACGGAGAAGGGAGAGGATTAGGAAGCTCTCACTCCATGCAACTACTGTTAAATAGTGACTTGTCCCTTAGCCTAAAGTGAGAATAAAAGCAGAGATGAATGAAAGGGAAAATCATACATTAACATAGCATCATCATGTCTGACAACTGACAAAATGCTTCAACAGAATAATATAACAATTTAAGGTGGGCAAACAAGGCAGCCATTTTGTACACCTCACATTGCAACTAGTAACGGGGAGAAGAATGACCAGTTAATCTTGAATGGTGCTATGGGGTCCTTAATGTCCACCTGAACCAGCGGAGTAGGCAGATGGGGCCTTGGTTTAACGCCTCATCTAAAGAGTGCCACCTTTGATAATACAGCGCTCCTTCATGCACTTACCTGGAGTTTCAGCCCAGACTATGTGCTTATACGGCATTGGGACTTGAACCAATCATCCTGTGATTCAGAGGCAAGAGTGATCCCAACTGAACCAAGTTGACAACTTGGGGCAAGAGCCTTCTTCCTCTGAACCGATCTTATGATCATGGTAAGGTGGCATGTCCCAACTTTAATTCACTGGAATAGACAGAGGGGGTCTTGGTTGAACCTCTCGTCCAAAGGACAACACAGCATTCCTTCAGTGGTACACTGCAGAATCAGCATAGATTATAGACTTGACTTTTGGAGTGATAGCCCTTAACTCCGAGTGTTACTGATGAGCCAAACTGCCACCTTGGCTCAAAGAATTTAATATGGATTAAATATGGCTCTACTATTATATTAATGCTCCAGGAAATAGCATAGAATTTTTGAGTGTATTTACCCTCCTGTAATAGCATGCATTCTCTGGCCCTCTCCCTCCATCCAGGTTAGCGCCCCTTCCTGGTACTCCCCTGGCCATACACCCTCTATATACAATCCAAAGGATAGGGTGCGAGGCCTTCTCGCAGGTCACCAGCAATACATCTCAGCTGGTTAGCAGGAGACATGCAGTGTAATACAACAGAGACTCACCTGCTTAGCGTCACTTTACAACAGGGCTTCTGAGATTGGGGACTCAGCAGAGTGGGGAGCTGAGAATCAGAGCCTCGCCACCCAGTGCCACCATTGGTACCAACTTACTAGATCAACAACACCACACACATTACACCCTTTCAACAGTCAGGAAGCTTCAGTTGCCCATTAGCTGTTATTACTCCGAAGGGATTATCATCTTTCTTTCCTCTTGACCCTTTCAGTGGCAATTATTTACCAGGCACACGGGGATCCTGTGCAGTTGTATTGAAGATTGCATAACCCTCGTCAGGATATTTGCGCAAAGCTGCAAAAGCAATGTCAGTTTCTGAGCTTTGTTTCCATTACTTCAGTTTAATGCAAACTCCCTCAAAAGAATTAGCACGGATACATTAAACCCTACGGTAACGGCCTCATTTTCGGTGTTTTCAAAGTGTAGCATGACTGTTACCGTAGGCGTAGTTGTGGTGGAACCGCCACCAGAGCAGATTGGTGTCCAGTGGCAGTGCTGCACCTCTCTGTCATTGGCAGCTCTTTTGGAAGGAAGCCTCAGGAGGCAGCTTTGTAACAAGAACAGGCTTCAAGGCCGAGAAACTCGTCTGTGCTGTGCCTGTTTTTCTGGTGAGAAACGTGGGCTGAAGGTACCAATATGGCATGCAGATTGTGTGCGCTCGATCTGTGCTGGAAGCGCGTTGCACGCCATATTGGTTCGGGTGTTCAGGTTGCATGCCTGAAAGGAGCGTTATGCCTATTAATATATTTAAATCAGTGTCCTTTGTGGTGTTTTAGGACTCATTCGCGATACTGGTTTGTGGCAGCTCCTGTTTCGCCCATTCCTAAACTCGCCCAGAAAATCATAAGGAAACCGGCTGCAGGAGCACCAGGGGTCCTCACCCCCATCCGGGTCAGTCATTGGACTGTTGTTTTAGGCTGCTAGTGGACTTGTGGGCCTTGATTTGGCCACAACAGTAGTGAGTTTTGAGTTTTCAGCAGATCTGGAGGCTCTTGAATCAGAGGCTCATCCAGTTATGTTGTGCCTTTAAAACCACTTTCTGCTCAATGAAGCCAAGACTCCCTTTAAGAGGTGCAGCATGGTGCCTTTAAATGGCATCAGGGACGGCTGATTACTCAGCCCGTCATCAGGCGAGCAGCCAATTAGCAGCGCCGGTCGTGCTGGGGCCTCGCCCCTTTTAATGTAATGAGGGAGGGGGACCAATATGGTGCGGTCCTTGCACCCAAGTGGACGGGCATGTGCTGCGTGCGTTCCATTCATTGTTGCACACATATTCGCGGCGGGAACCAATTTCTCAGCTATGTCTCTACAATATTTTAGACATTTTTATACTATTGATAACGAAGTGTAGCAGTGCCACCACTGGCATATCATACTATGAAGGAGCACTGAAGGCTGTCGCTTCAGCTGCCCAGGCCCTAAACTCTGGAATTCCCTTCCTAAACCTCTCCGCCTCTTCACCTCTCTTTCCTCCTTTAAGATGCTCCTTAAAACCTACCTCTTTGACCAAGCTTTTGGTCACCTGTCCTAGTATCTCCTTATATGTGGCTCGGTGTCAAATTTTGTTTCATCATCGTTCCTGTGAAGTGCCGTGGGACGTTTTACTATGTTAAAGATGCTACATAAATGCAAGTTGTTGTTGCTGTTGGAGATGAACCGAGAGGTGCCTTGGAACCAATCTTCCAGGGATCAGAGGTCGGACGTGTGAAAACGAGCAAGTCTCTGTTGGAACCTCCAGTAGATTCTTGAGACATACAGGTTCATTAAAGAGGGGAGGTAGGAGGCCACTGCTGTCTCAGGAACATAGGAACAGGATTAGGCCATTCAGCCCCTTGACCCTGCTCCACCATTCAATAAGATCATGGCTGATCTGTGACCTAACTCCATCCACCTGCCTTGGCTCCATATCCCTTAATACCCTTGTCTAGCAAAAATCTATCGATCTCAGAATTAAAATTATTAATTGAGCGAGCACCTACTGCTTGTTGTGGGAGAGGGTTCCACACTTTGTGTGAAGAAGTGTTCCCTACTTCTCTTCTGAATGGCCTGGCTCTGATCTTAAGGTTATGTCCCCTTGTCCTAGGCTCCCGCACCAGCGGAAAAGTTTCTCCCTATCAATTCCTTTCAAAATCCTAAAAACCTCAATCAAATCACCCCTTAACCTTCTATATTTCAGGGAATACAAGCCTAGTTTGTGTAATCTCTGCTCATAATCTAACGCTCGGAGTCCTGGTAACATTCTGGTGAATCTGCGCTGCACTCCTTCCAAGACCAATAAATGCTTCCGAAGGTGCGGTGCCCAGAACTGTACACAGTACTCCAGATGTGGTCTAACCAGGGCTTTGTACAGCTGCAGTAAAACTTCCTCCCCTTTATACTCTAGCCCTCTAGTTATAAAGGCTAACATTCCATTAGCCCTTTTGATTATTTTTTGTACCTGACTACTGCATTTTAGTGGTCTGTGTACATGGACCCCATAATCTCTTTGGACCTCCACTGTTCCAAGCTTTTCACCATTTAAGTAATACTTGGTTCGATTCTTTATTGGTCCAAAATGGATGGCCTCACACTTACCTGCGCCGAAATCCATCTGCCGCAGTTTCGCCCACTCACTTACTCTGTCAATGTCTCTTTGTAATTTTATGTTCCCGTCTGCACTACTTACAATGCCACCAATCTTTATGTCATCAGCAAACTTGGAAATATGGCTCTCTATTGTGTTATCTAAGCCATTAATAAATACAGTGAGTGGTTGAGTCCCCAGCACAGATCCTTGTGGGACACCACTAGTCACTTCCTTCCAATTCCAGAGTCCGGACATCAGTGTAAAAGTATCCATGGTTACGAATGAGGCTGGCAGACTTTATCAGCTAATATGTGAATCAGTGTCGCTCAGCCTTTTCACGTTGCATCATCTTGAGTGAGTCTCATCAAACAGCTGTCACAATGCATTTGCAAGCAGATGTGTTTTGCTCCTTTTTAAATCCACACTATTATAATTGATGCCTCTTATCATGAGTTAAATGTCATACACATTTCTAAGAGACAGCAATTGATGGAATGATGTAAATATTTAAAAGAACACCTACACTTTTTCTCCTGCGAAATTTCCATTGAAGTTTGACAGCCTGTCAAGCACCTCTCGTGTATGATATCTGGGGGAAATATAGTCAGCAGACGGCAAGGGTTTGGTCTGCAGGAACAATGGGAATCCTTAAACCTGGTAAACCATGCAAAGCAACTCTGCCCTTTGCTCCTCTTTGGGAAAGATATTAATGCAATAGTACCCATGTTATTGATGCAATGCGATACTGATTACAAAAAGGTGTGGGTGCAGGAAGGACTGGGACAAGAGAGGCCCAAGGGATTATTTTAGGGGCCTGGAGGTGCACTCCTGCTTCTACCCAACGCCCGAGGAGTCTTCACAGAAATCACAGAATCACAGAAACCCCACAGTGCAGATAGAGGCCATTTCAGCCCATCGAGCCTGCACCGACACATATCCCACCTGATCCCCGTAACCCCTACACCAACACACATCCCACCCCCGTAACCCCACGTATTTAATCCCCCTAACACTAAGGGTCAATTTATCGTAGCCAATCAACCTAACCCGCACATCTTTGGACTGTGGGAGGAAACCGGAGCACCCGGAGAAAACCCACGCAAACACGGGGAGAATGTGCAAACTCCACACAGACAGTCGCCCGAGGCCAGATTCGAACCCGGGTCCCTGGCGCTGTGAGGCAACAGTGCTAACCACTATGCCACCGTGCTGCCCTGAAGAGCCTCTTCTGGCCACTCTCCTGCATCTCGCCAGGTTTCTCTCGCCCCAGCACTCCCTCAGTATTGCACTGGAGAGTCAGCTTAGATGATGTGTTCAAGTCTCTGGAGTAGAACTTGAACTGGCAACCTTCTGACCTGGAGGTGAGAGCGCTACCAGCTGAGCCATAGCTGACACTAGCACCCCAAGTCCACTGACAGTTCCCATCCGCTGGGAAGATAAAACCTCAGCGTGCAACCTCTCCAAAGAACAATGTTGAACCTGCCACTGCTGACTCACAGGTCCACAGTCCTGTTTCCTATTTCCCCACCTGGAGTCTTACTCACCCACCCACCAGGCCTCTTGAAGTGGAGATGCGCATCACTGCAGTGGCCACTACTCACTTGCCTGCCTAGAGTCCCACTCTCCCACCTACCTGAACTCTTGCTTCCCACCAACTCAGTTGGAATCCTGGCCTGCTTTGTGGCAGCTGGCACTTTCTCCTCCGCCCATGGTCCGGCATTCCTGCTTCATCACCTGGATTCACGCTCACCTATTCTCAAAGCAGTGCCATCCATTACTACGACAGATGCTGCTTGCTTGCCCACATGGAATCCCACTTTCCCGCTACCCCACTCAGAATCCCATTCCCAGTGGCCCACTTGGAGGCTCAATCTGCTCTGGGATAGCCGTCACTCGCCCCTCTCCAGGTGATGAGTTCACAACCTAGGAATCCGGTTTCTTCGCCAAGATACTCAGCCACATTTCCCCCCCAGCTTGACCGGTCCGTAACATGCATTACTAGAGGAAGTAATATTACTGTCACCGAGATAAATTCACAAAAGCAGCAGTGCAAAGACGTCATGTAAACAGACAAAATTGTGCCTTGCCAGCCAGAGAAAGATTAAAACAGCAACAAAATTGAATTTAGGACAATCATTACTACTGAATAAGTTGACGAACACAATAGCAATTCAACCAGTCACATATATCGGCCAACTACATTCCATGTTTGCCACAAAACAAAGGAAATCTTGCACAGACATCCCAAAGTCACAGCTGGCTGATGCCATTTTATATTCTGCATCTACTACAACTATCTTAAATGATACAAAATAAAGACAGAAGTTCATAATAATATCACAGGAAGTACAGAGAGCTTTGAGGAGTTTTACACAGAAATACCTGTCCTACCTGCCCAAATTAATATTGACTGCCATGTCTATTAGTTTTAAGCATTTGTTCCCCTTGATTGAACTGTGACAAGGTATCCAATGCTGTAGTTCCAACCAGCATCTTGAACAGCATGACCACTTGCCATTAACAGAGGGGAAAAAAACAAGCTAAATAGGAGTGAAACCCGAATGTCACGGAGTGTGTCTTTCCTCGAGCTGGCATTGTAACGGGAGGCTGCATTTGAAGCCTGAGATTTAGAATAATAGACAATGGGGTTCGGTCATTATTTGGACAATGTCAGGCAAGCATTCGGGCAGGTGAAAGTTTGAAAAATGCAGAGCTGGATGTAAACAACAGCCAGCAGGAAATAAAAGTGCTTTTGTTGACCAGGAGAGTTAAATTGAGAGAAACTGGGAAGGGAGATGTAGAGGAAGATAGTATAATCCTGACATACAGTTCATCCAGTATCTTTCTCAATTTTCCTCCCTCCACCTAAATCGATGCTGTTCTTCCTGAGTATACTGTTCTGGGTCATGGCTGTTTGGGTGAATACTGGTTGGGTTGAGATCTTTTGAAGGTCCACTTCAGCTGCTTCGGGAGCTGATTGCTCTCCCTTTGTCAGATGAGCAGGTACCTAGACTGAGAGCTCGATAGAAAGCTCACGATTGCAGCTAAGACAGTGATTCAGACTCTGATCCTCAATCATGGGTCAGTGGTTTAGCATTGTTCCATCAGATGCTACACGGGTTCCCTTGATAGCTCAATGGCTAAGTGCGCAATAAAATATGATACTGTAGACCAAGAAAGTCCCATGTTCAAACCCTGATCCGTTTTGAGCTAACTGATTTCAATCAAGCTCTTGGTGAGGACATAAGAACGGGGGAAATAGAAGCAGGAGGAGGCCATATGGCCCCTCGAGCTTGCTCTGCTGGTGAGGCCACCACAGGTAGCCTGAGCAGTCTTGAGCTTTGGAAGGAGAGAACTGGCCTGAACACTATATTCATTGGCTCTTCCTGAGCGTATGTGCGCGGAGATTGGGTACATATAGGATTTCACTCATTGGTACTGAGCCCCAATGAAAGAACAGCCTGGCAATAATAATAATAATTCAACTTTATTGTCATTGCACAAGTACATGAACAATGAAATGTGATCTTGCAAGCTCCCATGACTGGGAGAAGCAAAGCCGCTGCGTCGGTGCGCACCGCCATTCCATTTCCACAATCTTCAGCCTCAACGCCCGGGCCTGCTCACCAGCCGCTCCTTCCGTGACCTTCTCACCAACCGCCCCTCCTCGGGGCTCCTTCCGTGACCTTCTGCACCTGGTCTTCCCTGATGGTCACCCCTACCAGGTACTAACCAGGCCTGGCTCTAGCTTAGCTTCACAAGCCTTAGCCAGTGACCCTGTCCCTAGTCCCAGGAACACTCACCATCCAGGCTTGTATCTGAAGAACTTGGGGAACACAAGCTGCAAACTATATCCCAGCCTGAGTCATCACTGGCAGGGGCAATGGGGTAAGGTGATGAGTGGTGGGGGAAGCGAATATTTGCCACTTAGAAGCAAAACCATCTGAGGTTACAGTCCTAATTTAACGTTATAATTTATTAAATTTGTAGAAAATGGTAATTCATTGCAATTAACTTATGTCAAGTTGACCCAGATATTTTGCTGGAGGCCTTTCTTCCCCTACCCTGTACATTATGGATAGAGATGTGCAAAAAAGATTAAAGTGGAAACGAAACTGCTCATTAAACTGATGTGATCATGGTGGAAGCTAACAGCTTTAAAACTGCACGACCCCAAAATCATATTTATAAATTCTCACAGGCAATGAGCTCCAGCTAAAATAATCACTTGCTTTTGGAATATTAAATCTATGGTCCTTCACCGCTGGTTCTTATTTCACCTATAGTACTGTAAAAGCTAATCTATAGGCTGCAGTGGTGTGTCGGTCACATCTATTTTATTCAGCCGACCTGTGTAAGTTGACCTATTTTGTGAATTGTGCCCCCTATGTTAATAGAGCATAAAATGTGAGTTTTGTAACTGAAGAAAAATCAGGAGCTTCTGAATAAAATTAGATTTTCACACGAACACCAAGGCCCAATGTTATTCTTTTGAAGAGGGATAGTAGAGTTCCATCTATAATTAACCCGAGACATTGCACACTTCAAAGTCACGTGCTACCGTGAATTTCTTGCAGGGTTGCTAGTTGTGGAGAGCAAAATCCATTGTTCATCAAAAGATGCTCCATGTTTTTCCTAAGATTTAAAATTCCACAATAAAAACAAAATCCTAGGTCCAGTGATTCGTTCCTTTCTTTCCTGAATGCAAGGAAGCAGAATTTTTTAAATTAAGTATACAGATGAGTTAATGAAGGAAATAAAATGCTTATTTAGTGATTGGCCTTCCCCTTTAACAAACAGACACTGAGAATGATCCATTTTTCAAGGATCGTGGCAGCACAGTAGAGGAAATTGTGCCAGTTTGGGACTAGTTTTCAAGTTGAACATCAAGATAAATTTATGTACCTCCAACTTTAACCTTAGTCTAATGAGAGTGACAGTCTAAATCTATTCTGTCCAGTGCTGTACTGGGATAACTCTCTGTGGCATCTGACTCCCCTGTAGTCTAGGGAGTTGCCACTGGTTTGGACACTGGCACTTTCTTTTATATTGGGTTAATTTTCTAAAGGAGGAAGGGGCATATCTGAATTGAAAGCCTAAATTTGTTTGTCCCTTGATCCTTAATGTATAGCCAAGAGACTGATTTAGAGCAGTTTGCAAGGATGAGGTAAATGGTTGGGTACAAATGAATGTGCGGTACTGAACAGTGAATTTGGGGATTTTAAGTCGCAAAAGTACAAGTGATTGTCTTATCATTGGTGCCCTTTCAAAAAAACATAAATCAGTAAGTTAAAAGCGTTGTAATTACGGTTAACATCCTTTCTGTTCCAGTTCGCTTTGGTCAGCTTGTCTAAGCGGTGGAAAGCACTGTCTCAAAGGACCCATCTGTGAAAGAGATGAATTAGGGAGCCAGTTATAAAGCCTGGGATTATTCAACACAGGCTATGCATGTTAATTCAACTGCCTTGTATGCTTGGCTCAGTAACCCTTTCAAGTCAGTATCTCAATGACGTCATTGATACTCACTATTGTAAAAGAGGGGGCAAAAATCAATTGCTTATGGACAAATGAAATAAAAAGGACAATCTAAATCCTTTGTAACTGAGACCCTCTAGCAATTTGTATTGGTCCAGTAAACAACACTTCAAGCTTTGTGCCATGTTCTGAGCCTTTCACAAAGGCTGCGGGCCAGTTTCAGCTGGGAGCTAGTCAAGATAAGTCAACCTTGTGATAATTCCTCACTGAGACTCTCAAAGAGCCTGTGCTGTTCACAACAGCGCTGAACTCGACGAGCATTGAGATTCCAACTTCTGCAGCAATCGGCAGCATCACCGAGCAAGCAGATGGCTCATTGTGTTAGCAGATCTGACCTTTCAACTTTGAAGAGCCAGGTTCAAAACCAACCTGGAGACAGGCAGCTGGAGGGTGTGTTGGCAGCAAAGGGCACAGAATAAGTCGCAGTCGCTGGTCTTGTGGAGCGACAATGTAAGACTGGTCTCGAGAAGGAATTTAATTTAAATTGGGCCATCTTGACATCGAGGCTAATCTTTAATTAGCTTAAGCTTTGCTACACAATCATTTAAAAAAAATTCCACAAAGTGATGGAAATACACAGCAAGAGAAGATCGGTGAATGTTTCTGGTGTAGACCCTTTGTTATAACTGATAAATGGGTCCAAACTTAGCCAATTTCTTCATGGATGTGGATGGATCTGTTGACTAGTTCCATCACTTCTTTCTTTTTTCCCCCAGATTCCCAGAATTTGTAGAGGGTTTTTAAAAAAAAAACCTGGCCTGACACTATCTGGTGAGCAAAACCCAAACCTTCAAGAGTGGCATCAGATAAAGTCCCCGTGCCACAATTTTTGCAATGTTTCTTGGCCACTTGAAAAAAGTACTACAGTTAACATTTCACCCTTGGTCAGAGGTCAGCCAAGGAAGTTGTTGCAAATGGCTGCAGTGCCCGACTGCATTCCATGGGGGGCGCTAACGGGGGGCGCAAAGCAACCAAATTTTGCCTCCTTGCGCTTTTATTATTTTCGTTAATGACTGCTATAATTGCTTGGGTTTGAGTCTTGAACCAGTCTCTAGACTCACTAAAGTTCCTCTGTAACTGATGGATGGAAGAGCTTTTGCTTAAGAGGAAAATCCTAGCAAAAGATCAGCAGATTTAGCAGTGATGGCCAGAAGGTAGACACTTCAAGACCTTTAATTAATTTCTGCAGCAGCGATAGGTTTCTCTAACATTTTAATTAACTCCAGAGCTAACGTGAGTGTTTACAACCTCTTTTTGGTTTAAAACGTAATTGATGGCTGGTGCCATCGCCAATTAGGAGGTAGCATGCGCCTCCTTTCTAAAAGGGGCACAACCAATAAAACAGTAACTTAAACAAAATTTAAAAGGAAACTTAACAAACAAAATCATAACCTCGGCCCCCATTACATTTTTGCTTATATTTTATCCACATCTCTGTTTTGGCCCTTTTCGTCGCCCCCTTTTTATTCTCTTCTTTTTTTTCTCTCTCCTACATGGCAGCTGTCTCCCATTCTGCCAGCGCATTTCACACCTAATCTAGAGCCGTCTTTTGTCTCCACTAGTCCTATCACCACCTCGTCTGGTTTTGAATACCTCTTAATGTCTCTTCACTTCTCTTTTGTTCTCTCCCAGCCCTGCCTTTCGATCTATTTCATTTCCTTTCCAGTTTTGAAAAAGGGTTTCGACCCGAAACGTTGACTCTAATTTCACTCCACGGATGTTGCCTGGCCTGCTGAGTTTTTCCCGCATTTTCTGTTGTTATTTCGGATTTCCAGCATCTGCAGTATTTTGCTATCAAACAAAATCAAAGTTCTATTTGGGGGGGTGGAGGGGTGATGAAGCACTCCAGTCCCTACGGTGCCCACCAGTTGCGGAAGCCCTCCAGCGTGCCGGTGGACACCGTGTGAGTTTTTGCGATTGCTTGCAACATCCTCAGTTCACCTGCTGCCTGAGCTTGGTATCTTCACACAGAATTCCTCAAAAATGAACAGGATTTGACCTTCCGTCAGCTACTGCCCATCTGAAAAGTCCCAGCATTTAACCTGATTACCACAAACGTCTTTTCTGCCCACAATTGAGGGAAATTGATTTTGATGTTTCCATCTGTGTTAAAGTTCCCAATTAAGGCCCCCCCCCACATTTGGCTGCAGTAGTGCTGATTGATATTAAACTAACCCAAGCCCTTGTACTCTTCAGAAAGCACAACGACCATTTGAGAACCCCTAATAAATTCATTAGTTACATTGGAGGCCATTGATGTTACATAGGGGGCGGAGGCCATTTCTGTCTTCCTTCCGTCACATGTAACAAGTTCATGAGAGTTCAATAGTCAGATGGCATCACCAAGAATCAACCATTTCCCTCCAGATCCCCTGAATTTTAGGGCAGCTCCAGGGTAGGTATAGGTTGGTCATGTTGTGCCGGTGTCACGCACTAATATCTCCAGCACCCCTCTCTATCTGTCTGGGGGGGGTTGGGTTCGGGCCAGATGTTGAAATTCTGAAACCTGACCCCAACTCGCCCACTTCCGGGTTTTAAGGAGTCGGGACAAGGGGCGGGCAGGGAGCGGGTTGCTAATTTAAATATTTCAATGAGGCTGGCAGCCTGTGCTTTAACCTGCTTTGCAGGTTTTACATGTGGCCGGCCTGGTGTCCCAGGCCTTGGGGGGAAACCGGGTAGCTGAAGGGAGGCGAGGACAGCTTCGGGGAGAAGGAAAGTGCCTTCATAGCACTGCTTGTGTGCCAGGAGGAGCAGGAGTGGTTTCCCTGGTCCACCAAGCTCCACAACCCCAAGCAGACCCACCCCTATACAAAGGCCCCCGCGATTGGCAATCGGAGACCCCAGGGTCGGGGATCAGAGCCCCCAGGGTCGAGGATCAGAGCCCCCAGGGTCGGGGATCAGATGCCCCAGGGTCGGAGATCATAGCCCCCAGGGTCGGGGATCAGAGCCCCAGGGTCGAGGATCAGAGACCCCAAGGTCGGGGATCAGAGCCCCCAGGGTCGAGGATCAGAGCCCCCAGGGTCGAGGATCAGAGCCCCAGGGTCGAGGATCAGAGCCCCCAGGGTCGGGGACCAGAGCCCCCAGGGTCGGGGATCAGAGCCCCCAGGGTCGGGGATCAGAGCCCCCAGGGTCGAGGATCAGAGCCCCCAGGGTCGAGGATCAGAGCCCCAGGGTCGAGGATCAGAGCCCCCAGGGTCGGGGACCAGAGCCCCCAGGGTCGGGGATCAGAGCCCCCAGGGTCGGGGATCAGATCCCCCAGGGTCGGGGATCAGAGCCCCCAGGGTCGGGGATCAGAGCCCCCAGGGTCGAGGATCAGAGCCCCAGGGTCGAGGATCAGAGCCCCCAAGGTCGGGGATCAGAGCCCCCAGGGTCGGGGATCAGAGCCCCCAGGGTCGGGGATCAGATCCCCCAGGGTTGGGGATCAGAGCCCCCAGGGTTGAGGGTCGGGGGTCGGACCTACCTGCTCCCTGCCTGACTGGAAGCTAAGCCTCCCAAACAGGTTGACTTCCAGCTGAGGAACCTGTCAGGGCCAAAAGACGCATGCTGTGGGGTTAAAACTCCACAGCGAGTGGAGAATTCCATTTGAAACTCTGCTCCACCCCCGTGCCTACACAACCCACCCCTGTTGATCTCCAGGTCTCTGCCTCTAATTCACTCACCCTCTCTGTGCCTTGTCTGTTCTACAGGACGGTGATCAGTGCACTCCACATTTCCTGGTCTTCAAACAGGTGCATTGTATTAGCTCCTGATATTGAACCTTCAGCTTGGCTCAATCAATAGGACTCTTGTCTCTGGTTCGGAGGTTGTGGGTTGGAGCGCCTCCACTGATGCAGGCTGACACGTCTATGCCACACTGAGGGAGCACTGCATCACTGGAGCTGGTGCTCTTTATGTGAGATGAGAGAGTGTTAAAAATCACCTGGCCTATTTAAAAAAGAGCAAGCAGTTTTCCTGGTACCTTGGGTAACATTCCTCTCAACCGGTACCAATTGATGATAGGTTAACAAGTCTTTTCCATCTCTTTGCTGTTTGTAGCACTTTGATGGTGCAGATTGATTGCATATTTGCCTGCATAATAACAGTTGGTACAATTCTAAAAGGTAATTCATCGTGTGAAATGTTTTGAAATGTTTCAGTATGATGAGGTGTTTTATAAATGTTAGCATTTATTATTCCATCACATCACAGAATCATAGATTGAAACAGCCCATTGGGCCTGTGCCGGCTCTTTGAAAGAGCTCTCCAATTAGACGCGCTCCCCTGTCCTTGCCCCACAGCCCTGCAAATTTTTCTTTTTCAAATATTTATCCAATTCCTTTTTGAAAGTTATTATTGAATCTGCTTTCAGGCAGTGCATTCCAGATCATAACAATTCGCTGCGTAAAATAATTTCTCCTCTGGTTCTTTTGCCAATTATTTGTGTCCTCTGGTTACCGACCCTTCTGTCACCGGAGACAGTTTCTCCTTATTTACTCTATCAAAACCCCTCATAATTTTGAACACCTCTATTAAACCTCCCCTTAACCGTTTCTGCTCTAAGGAGAACAACCCCAGCTTCTCTAGTCTCTCCACGTAGGCATGTTTCTCTCTGTCCTGTCTCTTCATTTGTCCTATTCAGCTTTCCACTGAAAACTTTCCTTGTGGTTCTCGAGCAATGTGCCTACAGTCTGCCATTTTTCTCATCATGGTCAGTCCCAACACTTCCCTCGTTTCTTGAGCTAGTTAACCACTCTCCCACTCTGCTTGTCCAACTAATTTTCAACATGGGTCTATAGCATCACTCGTACATCTCCAGCCTTCTCCTTACTTCAGCAATCAAGGTCCAATTTCTACATCTGCACATTCTTGACCACTGCTAGAACTTTCAGGTCTGCCCCAGGTCTGTTCTTAGGTACAGCGGCGCTAGTCATTACTGTAAGCGGTCTGAGCGTCGTATCTTTAGGCGTGTGCCGTACTGCCTAGCATCTAACTATATGATAGCGTAATCCAGGAGTGTAACAGTAGGGACCCCCTTGTGATCAGAACTGGATATTCTGGGGTAGAAATTGATCCTCATTGCACCCAATTTCCAGGCAGAAAATGGGGCAATACGGAACAATTTCGGATCAATTTCAGACGCACAATGTCCTGCGCCAAATCTGCATCTGTGTTAGAGACGCCGCCATATTGGTAAGGCCTCATAAGAACATAAGAAATAGGAGCAGGAGTATGCCATTCAGCCCCTCGAACCTGCTCCGCCATTCAATAAGATCATGGCTGATCTTTGACCTCAACTCCACTTTCCTGCCCGATCTCCATATCCCTTGATTCCCCCAGAGTCCTAAAGTCTGTCGATCTCAGCCTTGAATATACTCAACGACTCAGCATCCACAGCCCTCTGGGGTAGAGAATTCCAGAGAGTTAACTACTCCTCTTTCCAGGAGTCCCTGGCGTCCACCTGAAACAGGTGCGAGGCCCTTTACTTCTCCTGAGTCACTCACACCGGATTCAGTGGGGTCGATTGCCAGCTTGCCGCCCGAGCATTGAAATGAATGGAAATGAAAATGGTGCAGTTTCTATAACACATGGCTAATCCGCAAAAAAAACAAAACGCAAAATGCGGCGGATGCTGGAAATCTGAATCAAAAAGAAAAGAATATACTGGAGACACTCAGCAGGTCAGGCAGCGAATGTGGAGAGAGGAAGGCAGCGTTAATGTTTCAGGTTGATGACCTCTTGTCATAGCCGCAGCGCCAGATTCATGACCAGTAGCAAATTGTAAATCGACTCCAATGAATTGGGTTAAGAAAGACTTGCATTTATGTAGCACCTTTCACGACCACCGGATGTCTCAAAGAGCTTTACAGCTAATGAAGTACTTTTGGAGTGTAGTCACTGTTGTAATGTGGGAAACGCAGCCGCCAATTTGCGCACAGCAAGCTCCCACAAACAGCAATGTGATAATGATCAGATAATCTATTTTTGTTATGTTGGTTGAGGGATAAATATTGGCCAGGACACCAGGGAGAACTCCCCTGCTCTTCTTCGAATAGTGCCATGGGATCTTTTACATCCACCTGAGGGGGCAGATGGGGCCTCAGTTTAACGTTTCAACAGAAAGATGGCACCTCCAACAGTGCAGCACTCCCTCAGCACTGCAGTGGAGTGTCAGCTTAGATTTATGTGTTCAAGCCTCTAGGAGTGGGACTATGAACACACAACCTTCTGACTCAGAGCACAAGTCTGCTGCCCACTGAGCCACAGCCGACAACATGAAAGACTGAGCGTGTGAGAGGTGGGGCTTTCAAATGGAGAGCAGCAAACTCAACTGAACCAGCCCAAAATTTGGGTTCATTTTCCTAATATTTGCATGTATTTAAAAAATGTCCCTGAGCCGGAGTTCTAAAGTGAGTCCCATCACTCACGGTGTTTTTAACCTGATCCCTTCCGACGTGCAAACCTGTCGACCGATATTTTATATTATTCATTTAGATGGGTTTATTTTCCCTCTTTCCGAGTTAAGGTTTCGATGGGCTGTATATCCTCGTCCTTCCTGCTCACTACATATTTGTCACAATAACTTCCAGGTAAGGTCTTGTTAATGCTTGATATTTTACTTGACTACATTTGTCAGGAAAATTTCAGTTACGTGGTCCTGCAGCTGTGGAAATTATTTAATTCCAGGGCAGCACGGTGGCATAGTGGTTAGCACTGTTGCCTCACAGCGCCAGGGACCCGGGTTCGAATCTGGCCTCGGGTGACTGTCTGTGTGGAGTTTGCACATTCTCCCCGTGTTTGCGTGGGTTTCCTCCGGGTGCTCCGGTTTCCTCCCACAGTCCAAAGATGTGCGGGTTAGGTTGATTGGCCATGATAAATTGACCATTAGTGTTAGGGAGATTAAAATATGTGGGGTTACGGGGATCGGGTGGGATATGTGTCGGTGCAGGCTCGATGGGCCAAAATGGCCTCTATCTGCACTGTGGGGTTTCTGTGATTCTGTGATATCAGCTGCTCTGCCAAGTAACAACTTCCCGGAGACATCTTGTGCTTTTTACGATCTTCCTTCCTGGAGGCCAATCAAACCATTGCTTCCCAAGGTCACCTGTGCTTCCCCTGTGAGGCTGCCAAAGCTGCTGTTTATCTCCAGGGAGGCTGTCCTGACCTTTCTAAAGTCTCCCCGCAGCAGATCTTTCATTGCATGGGACACCTACAAACTGCAGTGCCTTGCCGTGATCCCCTGCAGCGTAACCTCCAGCACGCCACCCAGCTTTCACATTGTCTTCACGAGTCTGGTGCAAATTGCAGAAGTTGTCAAGTAGGCTAATGATATAACATTTCTTGGTAATTAAAAAACAAAAACAAATCGTTTTGCCTCAGCGTTAATCGGCAGGAGAAGTTTCAAGACCGGGCCAGACAAGTTCATTCTTAAAAGATTTACTCCCGCTTAGTAACTAAATGAAGTTAAAAAAAAAGAGCTTGTCAATATGTAGACTACCTGCTGCCCCAATGGGCGAAGAATCCTCCTCCAGGATGGAAGCCGTAGTTAAGTCTTGAATGAATTTTGGTTTTCTAGAGAGTTAAGAGTTGTGAGAAAAAGGAAGCTTCTTTAATAATGGGGGTGGGGGGAGGGGGAAGGAAAGGATAAAATGAGACCAAGAAAGTGGGACCTATTGGTTACACTTGCAAGAGATTTGGGAGAAATGGTGCCTTTGAGCAATTGAAAGAAACAAGATTTTCTTTGTCCTAATTAAGGGAATGGAGGAGATGAAAATGTATTAATTTGGCCATTACACTGAGAGCCCTGGACATTGAGTACTAAGGTTGTGTGATGTAAAGGAAGTTGATGATTGTAGAGTGAAATCATCAGCAAAAGGGTTGATGGGGTTGGGTGATGAGTGGAGGAGACCACTGCTATTCTTTCCATTTTAGAATAACATGAGACTAGGCCTATTGGAACAATGTGTTTCAAAACTCAACTATTTGGAATCAAGCAGAACCTCAAAGGTGATAATCTCTGGATTGTTACCTGAGCCACACACAAATTGGCACGGGGACAGATTAGAGGTTTAAGTGTGTGCCTCAGAGTGGTGTGGGTGGAAGGAGTTTCGGTTCATGGGGCACTGACACCGGTACTGGGGAAAGAGGGAGTGTTCCGCTGGGACGGGCTCCACTTAAACCGGAATTAAATTAAATTGAATTCTAAAATCCTCTCAATCCTCAGGCCTACTATTCCTTTTGGCAACATTATAAGCCTCTTCCTTTGATCTAATACTATCTTAAACATCCCTTGTTAGCCACGGTTGGACCACTTTTCCTGTGGGGTTTTTGTACCTTAAAGGAATGTATATTTGTTGTAAATTATGTATTAATTCCTTAAATGTTTCTCTACCGTCATACCTT
This sequence comes from Somniosus microcephalus, assembly GCF_052327205.1. Taxonomy (NCBI): domain Eukaryota; kingdom Metazoa; phylum Chordata; class Chondrichthyes; order Squaliformes; family Somniosidae; genus Somniosus; species Somniosus microcephalus. The sequence goes on along the minus strand of NC_141011.1, from coordinate 10,708,844 downwards.
TTAATGTAGTTTCCCAATCTACCTTAGCCAACTCGCCCCTCATACCTACGTAGTTTGCTTTGTTTTGATTTAAGACCCTAGTTTCGGATTTAACTGAATCACTTTCAAACTTAATATAACATTCTATCATATTATGGTCATTCTTCCCTAATGGCCCTTTTACTACAAGGTTATTAATGAACCCTTTCTCATTGCACAATACTAGATCTAAAATAGCCTGTTCCCTAGTTGGTTCCTCAATATACTGATCTAGAAAACTATCTTGTATACATTCCATGAATTCATCCTCCACACTATTACTGCAAATTTGGTTTGCCCAGTCTATATGTAGATTAAAGTCACCTGGGGTTTTGAAAGAGGTGGTTATCGAAATAGTGGATGCATTGGTTGTCATTTTCCAAAATTCTATTGATTCTAGAACATTCCCGTGGATTGGAAGGTAGCAAATATAACCCCGCTATTTAAGAAAGGAGGGAGAGAGAAAATGGGGAACTACAGACCAGTTAGCCTGACACCAGTAGTAGGGAAAATGCTAGAATCTATTATTAAGGACGTGGTAACAGAGCATTAAGAAAATAATAATAGGATTGGGCAGAGCCAACACGGATTTATGAAAGGGAAATCGTGTTTGACGAATCTGTTAGAGTTTTTTGAGGTTGTAACTAACAGAATAGATAAGGGGGAACCAGTAGATGTGGTGTATTTGGATTTTCAGAAGGCATTCGATAAGGTGCCACACAAGAGGTTATTAAACAAAGTTAGGTCTCATGGGATTGGGGGTAATATACTAGCATGGGTTGAGGATTGGTTAACGGACAGAAAACAGAGAGTAGGAATAAACGGGTCATTTTCAGGTTGGCAGGCTGTAACTAGTGGGGTACCGCAAGGATCAGTGTTTGAACCTCGGCTATTCACAATCAATGATTTGGATGAGGGGACCAAATGTAATATATCCACATTTGCTGATGATACAAAGCTGGGTGGGAATGTAAGTTGTGAGGAGGCTGCAAAGAGGCTTCAAGGGGATATAGGCAGGCTAAGTGAGTGGACAAGAACATGGCAAATGGAATATAATGTGGAGAAATGTGAAGTTATCCACTTTGGTAGGAAAAATAGAAAAACAGAGTATTTTTTAAATGGTGCGAGATTGGGAAATGTTGGTGTTCAGAGGGACCTGGGTGTCCTTGTACACGAATCACTGAAAGTTAACATGCAGGTACAGCAAGCAATTAGGAAAGCAAATGGTATGTTGGCATTTATTACAAGAGGATTTGAGTATGAGTAAAGACGTCTTACTGCAATTATATAGGGCCCTGGTGAGACCACACCTGGAGTATTGTGGACAGTTTTGGTCTCCTTATCTAAGGAAGGATATACTTGCCATAGAGGGAGTGCAATGTAGGTTCACCAGATAGTTCCTGGGATGGAGGGATTGTCCTATGAGGACAGATTGAGTAGACTAGGCCTATATTCTCTAGAGTTTAGAAGAATGGGAGGTGATCTCATTGAAACATACAAAATTCTTACAGGGCTTGACAGGGTAGATGCAGGGAGGATGTTTCCCCTGGCTGGGGAGTCTAGAACCAGGGGTCACAGTCTCAGAATAAGGGGTCGGCCATTTAGGACTGAGATGAGGAGAAATTTCTTCACTCAGAGGATGGTGAATCTTTGGAATTCTCTACCCCAGAGGGCTGTGGAGGCTCAGTCATTGAGTATATTCAAGACAGAGATTGGTAGATTTTTGGATATTAAGGGAATCAAGGGATATGAGGATAGTGCAGGAAAGTGGAGTTGAGGTAGAAGATCAGCCATGGTCTTATTGAATGGCGGAGCAGGCTCGAGGGGCCGAATGGCCTACTCCTGCTCCTATTTCTTATATTCTTTTAAACTTCCAACAAACATGGGCAAATTTGAGGTTAGGTCTACAATGGAGGGAGTATAATAGACTTTGCAACACTTACCCTTGTCCCCATCACATGGCCCTGTGCTACAAACATAGGTATATAACAATATATAAGGAGGAATTTTCCCACTTGGCATCCCTGGTGTGGAGCTTTGTCCATTTGGAGCACAAATCAGAAATATTCCAATAATTGACACAAAATAAATTACATTTGAGAAACTGCATCTGTGAGAGCCACCAGCATAAACCCTGCACAATGCATTGACCCTGATTCAAGTATTGATCGTGGATTCATGCGGTAGATCTCTTCACATACAGCAGATGTATGGATTCTACCTGTTGCCTTCAGCCGCCTTGGTGGCACACTCTCGAACTAACTCCCTCAAATCCCTCTTTAAAACCGATGTCAGTGACCGTAACCTCAGAGTACCTCCTTCTTTGGCTTGGGGTCCATTTATTTTGGTTACACCTCTGTGAAGCACCTTGGGATGTTTTGCTACATTAAAGGCGCTATATAAATGCAAGTTGCCGTTGTTGTCATTGAACAGAGTAACACCCTTCCCTTTCTTGTTCTTTAAGTTTCTATTTAGTGGCTGTTCTCCTAACGGTTCCATTTTTCCAATCACATCGAGTGTACAGCATAGAAAAAGGCCATTCGGCCCAACTGGTCTATGCTGGTGTTTATGCTCCACACGAGCCTCCTCCCAACCTACTTGATCTAGCCCTATCAACATATCCTTCTATTCCTTTCTCCCTCATGTTTATCCTGAAATGAATCTGTGTTATTCGCATTGACTACTTTTTTGTGGTTGCGCGTTTCACATTCTTACCACTCTTTGGGTAAAGAATTTTCTCTGAATTCCTTATTGGATTTATTAGTGATTATCTTATATTTATGACCTCAATTTTGGACTTCCCACAAGTAGGAACATTTTCTCCGTGTCTACCCCATCAAACCCCTTCATTATCAGGTCACCCCTCAGCCTTCTCTTCTGTACCCTATAAAAATGAGCCCGAGCCTGCTCAGCCTTTCCTGATAATAATTAATACAAAATTAGATTCTTACACAGCTACCATGTCAGACTGGAGATGTTCAGATGTAATGATATTGCTTCGAGTATGGTTTTTTTAAATCATAATTTACGGGAACACAGTTCAAACTGGGACAACATCCTTCTTATTAAAAGTAAAAAGTGAATCCATGCTGTACAGTGAATGAAGTGGAAACAACTGTCAAAGGAGGTACTTAGTTGTCTCTCGTTCTGCCAGCGCATTTCACACCTAATCTAGAGCCGTCTTTTGTCTCCACTGGTCCTATCACCATCTCGTCTGGTTTTGAATACCTCTTAATGTCTCTTCACTTCTCTTTTGTTCTCTCCCAGCCTGGCCTTTCAATCTATTTCATTTCCTGTGCTTTTCCAGTCTTGACAAAGGGTTTGACCCAAAACGCTGACTATATTTTCTCTCCACGGATGTTGCCTGGCCTGCTGAGTTTTTCCAGCATTTTCTGTTGTTATTTCAGATTTCCAACACTGCAGTATTTTGCTATCGTACTTAGTTGTATTCAAAACCTTGTCAAACTAAATGTTAATATTTGGTGCATTACACAAGAATTGTCATTTAAACTGATCTTGACCTGCATTCAGGAGAATAGCTCTGTGAATTTTCAATTTACTCAATGGTAAATTGCTCTCCTTAAGAAGGACTAGATTGAGATTGTGTGAACTACTTTTGTATGGAATGTCTGCTCATCAGCAGCAATAGATTTGACCCATTAGTACGGACCGAATTTGAATCCAGGTCCCAGAAGTGAAAGGGCAGCGTTCTCACTGAGCTACTCAAACCCCTATCACACGTTCTGGCTCAAGAACAGACAAGGAATTAGCCATCTCAGTCCTTATAAATGTAAGTCTTTCTTTTCTTTGCATAACAAGGCGTTGCAACAATTGACAGATCGATCAGATAGCAGCTCTCCTGTCACTTTCACAATCTGATCAAATGTTTACAGGAAACTTTGTGCTATCCGGCACCGACGGGACCGAGCTGTTGCCGTTCCCTCAAAACTGCCGGACATACCAGCGCTAATGTTGAAACATACGGAGATTTTCAGCTCCGTGTGAATCAACAAACCCTGTTGCTTAGCAACAGCTTCGAAACAGTCGGCAAGCGTCTCTGTAGCGTCTCTAGCTGAAGCTGTTGCTTAGCTACAGACCTTGCAGAGCTTGACTGTTGAGAAAAAAGCAATGAAAAGAAACAAAACGGCTCCTGATTTTTGCCAGTGGCTCGAGCTTGCCGGACATTTAGCCTCCGGATAACACAAAGTTTCCTGTATATCGTTAATTTCAAAAATTACACGGGGCCTTGTACATGCAGTAGACTGAGATGAAAGAAGGTGTATGCTCTGTTTTTCACTAGGTTCAATGCTGAGTGAGGGTGGACAAAGGGAGCAGAGCAAACAGCTAATGACATTCTGCAGTCAAAGTGCTTCGTGTGAACGGCATTTATTTGGCACCAGATTGTTTCCAGTCAGCCAAAGGTTGATCCCCAGGCAAATTGCTTGTTGCATTCAAGTTCAAATTCCAAGTAACAGGAGTTTAAAAACTAGGCAGTGAGTAATAAGGGAGGGTAGGTGAATTTATTATATACAGGGTGATTGAGTTGTGGAATAAGTAACCAGTAAAGGAGTCGACAACTTCAAGAATCAATTCAGTTTGTTTCTGGAAAGTCAAGGGATTTGGTGAGAAGGTGGAATTTAGATCGAGCAAAAAGTGACAAACTTGTTCAGCCAAACTCTCGCCTCCGAGTCAGAAGGTCGTGGATTCGCGTCCTACCCCAGAGACTTGGAATAGTACAGCACAGAAGGAGGCCATTCGGCCCATTGAGTCTGCGCCGAGCACAACAGCCAGGCTGACACCCCAGTGCAGTGCTGAGGGAGCGCTGCACTGTCGGAGGTGCTGCCTTTCAGATGAAACATTAAACCGAGGCCCCGTCTGCCCTCTCGGGTGGACGTAAAGATCCCATGGCGCTATTTTGAAGAAGAGCAGGGGAATTCTCTCCGTTATCCTGGCCAATATTTATCCCTCAACCAGCAACGCTAAAATAAATGAACTGGTCATTATCACATTGCTGTTTGTGGGAGCTTGCTGTGTGTAAATTGGTGTCCCGTTTCCTACATTACAACAGTGACTCCACTTCAAAATTAGTCACTATTGTAATGTAGGAACCTAACCTCAAATTGGCTGCACTGGAATGTGCTGAGGTCGTGAAAGGCGCTGTGTAAATGCAAGTCTTTTTTTTGCTAAACACTTATTATTGTGTAAATAGAAGTTAAGTGGCTTTAGCTAATCCCACTGTATCATGTCTCAGTGAGACAGTCATGCTAAAATGATATGTTTTCATAACTTAGTGCTTGGCTGAGCTCGAGTTAAACTTTGACCTGGTTTAATGAAACCTGTTCAGATGTCTGCCGGAACAAAATTTAAAGCCAACAGTCCAAAAGAAATGACAGGTGTCACTAGCCGCAATCCTTCTGAGACTGTTCGGAAAATGGAAACGCTCAGCCCCCGGACCGTGCTGCTTCTCTCACTGCTGAAGTTACCTTGTTGCTGTCAGCTGCCTGGGTTAGACTGGAGGTGTGCAGTGACCTGTTTCAAAATAGCCACCCCGAAGGAATTGGTGCTCTGCCTGCTCTTAAAGATTGGTTCAACTTGGCAGGTCATTAAAGGAAATGGTAGATTGATCGCTTGGGAGCTGTAATAATAATTGTCCAGTAGGCCAAGTGATATGAAGCATAACTGCACCTTTAATCATCACCATGGGAACAGTTCAACATCACTCTGACCCCTTCCATGACCACCTGAATGTGCGCTTCGTTCCTCTGAAGGAAAATGTAACCAAAACATCTATTTCATTATCAAATAGCGATTGGTATTTTAAAAACAGATTGTAGTTATAGGATATGCAGGGTTGATGTTATCAGGATCCGACTGCAGTTTTAACTCTGGCTGAAAAAGGTATGTTATTTTTCTTCTTTTGTGGGGCCAGGAGGAGTGGTGGTGCTCCTCTGGGCACCGTGGGGAAAGCTGAGGCGCCCCCATCCCCTGGATCCTGCGCTAGCCTGCTCCATACAGACAGTGAAACAGGTTCACTCCCACTGTCTCCTCCACTCATTCCCCAGGCACTGAGGGGAGGTGGTCATGAGCAGCAGCTTTAACATGAATGCATATGATAAATGCAGGTCTGAAGTGGAACTGGCTACTGTAGAAACTATCCACATTATAAACAGGGCAAGAGAAAGAAAGGCTTTCAGGACCTTGGGACATCCCAAAGTGCTTTATGTATTGATTTGTATGTGGGTTCATTGACGACACATTCATGAAAGAGAATGACTTTTTATCTAAAGTATGTTCAACTCTGTTAACAGCATTACAGGAGACACCATCTTAGAGATCCTTCTAAAACGAAACTGAAACTAAACTCTGCCTCTGTCACATGCCCTCTGCTGGTCAGGCATAAATAATCACACAGGCAAATATGCTGGTAAGGCATCATAATCAAACAGGCAAATACCATCACTATTTGCTGATATCATTACATCTCCCTTTCTTAAAACAAAAGTATTTTACTTTTATCTGTAAAAGTGATATGAAGCATAACTGCACCTTTAATCATCACCATGGGAACAGTTCAACATCACTCTGACCCCTTCCATGACTACCTGAATGTGCGCTTCGTTCCTCTGAAGGAAAATGTAACCAAAACATCTATTTCATTATCAAATAGCGATAATCTTTGTATTACTCTGCATTTTAACTGTAACACTTAATGAACTTACATTCTCATTATCATTATCAAGGTTTTTTAACCTTGTTTTGTGTGTTCACATGAAATATGTAAATACCTAGAACTTGAAGAAAGAATAAGATAACATTACTTCCTTCTATAACAAGAGTCCTTAAATTTGCTCAATGAGTCTCTCAGGAGGCTTCACGTGTCTTGAGGATTTTCTGATTGATTGTCCTTGAATCTGAGTTGTTGCCTCAGATGATGATTTCTCAGCTGTGTGATCAGGTTGTTCAACAGTATCAGTCTTTTGACCTGCTGTGTGATCAGGTTGTTCAACAGTATCAGTCTTTTGACTTGCTGTGGCTGGTCCCATGAGAAGATCTCGATGATTTCTTCTCAGAACAGCACCCTCATCTGTCTGAATGGTGTATGATCTTGGTTGAACTTCACTCAGGACAGTTCCCTTCTGAGTCCATATGTTTGTTTTGTCTTTGAACCTTACTTGGTCACCAGTGTGGAGTTCAGGTAGGTTTTGTGTTCCTCTGTCATAGTAGTACTTTTGCTTTTCTTTCTGTTGTTCTTTGAACGTCCTCACTTTCTCCCCCTCTTTAGTTTTCAGGAGGTTCTCCGGGATGGGTAGGTTTGACCTTAGCAGACGTCCCATAAGGAGTTGGGCTGGTGACATACCACACTCGAGCGGCGTTGTGCGGTATACAAGCATGCTCTGGTAGAAGTCAGTTCCACTGTCTTTTGCCTTGTACATCAGTCTTTTCACTGTCTGGACCGATTTTTCCACTAGTCCATTGGACTGTGGAAAGTGAGGACTTGACGTTGTGTGGACAAAGTCCCACTCTTTGGCAAAGTGTCGGAAACTTGCATTGTAAAACTGGGGTCCGTTGTCTGTGAAGACCTCGCTTGCCACGCCATGTCTGGAGAATATGGCTTTCATACATCTTATCACAGCATCTGCAGTGGTGGTGTACAGTCTACAAACCTCTGGATACAGGGAGTAATAGTCTGTGACTACAAGATAGTCCTTCCCTTGACATACGAATAGGTCAGCGCCTACCTTCTGGTAAGGTCTGTCTGGCGCTGGGTGTGGTTTTAGTGGTTCTACCGGATTGCTTGCTCGATATTTCAGGCATATTGTGCAGTTTGACACCTCATTTGTCACATCTTGGTTGATTCGTGGCCAGTACATCACCTCTCGTGCTCTTTTCTTACACTTTTCGATTCCCAGATGTCCTCCATGGATCCTTTTTAGCATCTCTTTTCTCAGACTCTTAGGGATAACTATTTTACTTCCTTTGTAGATGATGTCTTCGACCACTGATAGTTCCGCCCTGCAGTTCCAGTACTCTGCCATGTCAGGTGAGCAGTCTTGCTTCATGTTGGGCCATCCATTCAAGATGCTTTTCTTCAGTCGTCTCATTGTTTCATCTTTGTTTGTCTCAGTCTTTATGAGCTCCATTTTTGCATCTGCTATGGGCAGTGCACTTGTGATCATGTCCACGTAGGCGTTCACTTTTTCATCCATTTTGGTGTTTGCGGGCTCACTTGGGTCTACAGCTCTGGACAACGTGTCTGCTGTATACATCAGCTTACCCGGTGTGTACGCAACATTCAGTGTATAGCGTTGCAGCCTGATCATCATTCTTTGTATTCTAAGCGGACAGTTATTTAGTGGCTTTTGGAACAATGCAATCAAGGGCTTATGGTCAGTCTCTACACTGATTGCTTGTCCTGACACAAACTGGTGAAATCTTTCACAGGCGTATGTGATGCTGAGCAGCTCCTTTTCTATTTGAGCATATCGCGTCTCCGCGTCTGTCATTGAGCGCGATGCATATGCAATAGGTTGCCAGTAGTCATATTTTTGCAGAAGAACAGCACCGAGCCCACTCTGTGATGCATCTGATGATATCTTGATGGGCCTCGCTGGGTCATAAAACCTCAGAACTGGTTCCTCTGTGAGCAGTTTCTTTAGATCGCTCCATGACTTCTCATGCTCATGATTCCATTCCCATTCTATGTTCTTTTCAGTTAGTCTTCTCAGTGGCACCATCTTTTCTGAGAGGTTGGATATGAATTTACCCATGTAGTTGATCATTCCATTAAACCTCTGCACGTCCTTTTTGCATTGTGGCTTTGGCATATTCTCAATGGCGGACACCTTTCTGGGATCTGGTCTGATGCCCTCACTGCTAAGGATATCTCCGACGAATGTCAGTTCTGTCACCCCGAGCTGGCATTTCTCTCTATTCAGCTTCAGGTTTGTTTTCCTTGTTGCTTCCAGCACTTTTTTCAGTCTCTCGTCATGCTCAGTTCTCGTGGTTCCCCATACTATGATGTCATCCATTGATGTATCAACTCCCTCCAGGTGCTCATAGATCATATGGATAGTTTTGTGATACACTTCAGGAGCTGAGGCAATGCCAAATGGTAACCTTAGAAATCTGTACCTGCCAAATGGACTGTTGAATGTGCACAGTCTTGAACTTGCTTCATCCAGTTTCATCTGCCAAAATCCTGATGATGCATCTAACTTGCTGAAATACTTTGCATTTGCAAACTGTGCCATGATTTCCTCACGTGTAGGAAGCTTGAAGTGCTCTCTCTTTATTGCTCTGTTTAGATCTCTTGGATCCAGGCAAATTCTGAGCTTTCCATTCTTTTTGTCCACAACGATGAGGGAACTCACCCACTCAGTTGGCTCATCTATCTTCTGAATCACGTTCAGGCTTTCCACCCTGTCCAACTCTGCCTTCAGTTGCTTTTGGAGAGCAAACTGAACTTTTCTGCATGGATGTATGACCGTTGGCATACTTTTATTTACTCTGATCGTGTGTTCTCCTGGAAGGCAGCCTAGACCCTGAAATAGGTCGTTGTACTCTTTCATGAGTTCATCATAGACTGTCTCTCCTTCGCTTTCCACAACGAGGACTCTCTTTACCAGGTTCAGTCTCTCATAGGCTATTAAACCTAGTATGGCTTGCACATCCTTTGGCACCACGATTGATGCTAGCGTGTACTCTCTGTCCTTGTGTGTCACTTTGACAATGCATCTTCCTTTCACTGGTATATTAGTACCTGAGTATCCTGTCACTTTCACTTTTATTCCATGTATCTTTGGTCTGGGTCTAATTTTCTTAAAATCAGTCTCTGATATCACATTAACTTGTGCTCCAGTATCCAATTTAAATGGAATGTGTATGTCATTCACTTTTAGTGTCAACATCCAGTCTCTTTTTTCTTTTTTGTTTTCAGACACAACATCTACATAGAACTCCTCTATCTCGCTTTCATCTACTGCATGGACCTTGCTGTGTTGCGCTTGGTTCTTACAGCAACGGGCATAATGGTTGTTTTTGTTGCAACTATTGCATGTTTTACCATATGCTGGACACTTTTTTGGTGGATGCTGTGTACCGCATCGACTACATGACTTTCGATTGTCCCTTTCATTTTTGTTCGCTGGCCACGCCTCTTTTTTCACATTGGCGCTCTTTTTGTTAAACGGTTTGTGTCCGTTCATACTCACTGCATCCACGTTGCAGCTACTGTCACTGAACAGCTCCTTTGCCTGCAACCTCACAGTCTCTGTAGCCCTACACAGTGCTATGGCTTTTCCCAGGTCTAGATTTTGCTCTCTTAGCAGTCTTTCCCTTAGACCATTATCTGGAATACCACACACCAGTCTGTCTTTTATCAGCGAGTCTGTCAGTCCCCTAAATTCACATGTTTTGCTTCTGTTTCTCAGTTCAGTCACATACTGATCAATATTCTCTCCCGTTTTCTGTACACATGTGAAAAATCTATGCCTCTCAAACGTCACGTTACGTTTAGGTATGCAGTAGGCCTCAAACTGTTCCATTATTTTATCCAGCTTCATATTGTCTCCATCAGCAGCGAATGTGAAGTTATTATACACCTCCAGCGCTTCATCACCCACGACATGTAAGAACACTGACGCTTTCATTTTATCACTTTTCTTGTCAGCTCCGATTGCCGCTAAATACAACTCCAAACGTTGTTTGAATCTCCTCCAATTTTCAGCCACATTACCTGTCAACTGAAGCTTCGCCGGTGGGTGTAATCCTACCATTTTTTCACTTCGTTAGCTATTCTCCAATGGTAAGTAATGATGTTCTTTTTTGGCTTGCTAATATGTGGAGAGCTGATTTCGCTGGGTAGCTTACTTGCCACTATCTCGTCGAGTTGTTAACTTCAGATTTTTCCTCTTCATCTCTTTCAATCAATTCTGACACCATGTATTGATTTGTATGTGGGTTCATTGACGACACATTCATGAAAGAGAATGACTTTTTATCTAACGCATGTTCAACTCTGTTAACAGCATTACAGGAGACACCATCTTAGAGATCCTTCTAAAACGAAACTGAAACTAAACTCTGCCTCTGTCACATGCCCTCTGCTGGTCAGGCATAAATAATCACACAGGCAAATATGCTGGTAAGGCATCATAATCAAACAGGCAAATACCATCACTATTTGCTGATATCATTACACTTTACAGCCGATGAAGTACTTTTGAAGTGTGGTCAATGTTGAAATGTTGGGAAACGCGGCAACTACTTTGCACACAGCAAGCTCCCACTAACAGCAGTGTGATAATAGTGATGTTGGTGGAGGGATAAATATAGGCCAGAGCACCAGGGAGAACGCCCCTGCTCGTCTTCAAAATAGTGCCATGGGATCATTTACATCCACCCGAGAGGGCAGATAGGGCCTCCGTTTAACGTCTCATCCGGAAAACGGCATCTCCGACAGTGTGGCACTGCCCCAGTGCTGCACTGGAGTGCCAGCTTAGATTATGCGCTTAAGTCTCTTGAACCTACAGCCTTCTTTCTTAGAGGCGAGGGTGCTACCAACTGAGCCATGGCGGATACCTATAGCTGTTCCTACAGCACCAGGAGCTGGTATCGGAAGAGCTTCTGAGAATAATAGTCTGTTGTGGAACTCTTTCCAATGTGGGCCAGTTCCACTGGTTAATTTGTGAAGCAAATTCGGAAATGATGAACCAACTGCTCATGCATGGGATTTGTAAATGTAACATCCCAGTAACTGCAGTCGTGTATTTGTAGCTTCCTGATTCGCCCACACACCTTCCCACCATGCAGCTCTCCAGCTACCTTGGTCAGCATTTATCCCTCAGCCTAACTTGCTAGAACAGTTTATCTGGTTATTTGTCTCACTGATGTTTTGGGAACTTGCTGTGTGCAAATTGCTTGCTGATTCCCTCCATCACAACTGACTTAATTTCAAAAGTAGTTCAATGGCGGTAAAGCGCTTTGGGATGTTCTGAGGCGTTATATAAATGCAAGTCTTGCTCTCTTTCTTTGTCGAGAACTGTGTGCTTGCTGTTAGAGGTAAGTGTGTGAGGCAGAAAATGGATTTTTGTTGTTGATAAAAGCAGCTCTTCCAATGCAGGCCTGATATTGTAGGCCTCCCCAAACCCTGGCTGCAAAGTGGGGCTGGTATTTTGCACCCAGGCAGACTTGCTGTGACAGGTTGGCAATACTCACTGATGTGCCTCAATGAATCCGAGACTCAATGTTAACGGAGCAAAGCAAGGCTTTTATTAACTCAGAAAGTAATACACAGTGGAGAAGTGTCTCTCATCCAGAGATCTGCTGTACTGCCTGTGAGACATGCTGGGGCCTGCTTAAGTAGGGGCCAGGTATGGGTGGAGCCCTACACACAATACAATACAGGTAAGGAAATGAAACTGAAACTAAACTCCCCTGCTTGTCACAGTCACAGGCACAATCAAACACAGAGAATACAGAGTGCCTGATGAATGGCATATTTCATCACACTCACATGCCTGGGACACTCACTGATCAAGAGTGAATGTAAATTTTGATGTATTTTGTGTCCAAGTATGTCTTGAAATACAAAAGGTACATGGTTGTCTGTGAAGGTGACTTCTCTGAAATATGAGTCAGTCAAAACAGATCGGCACTTTAACTTTACACGTTTAAGACAATAAAATTTAGGAGCAGGTGGAACTGAACTTCAAACTCTGGATGATAGTTCTCACATAGCACAAATTCAAATATTCCTTTGTTTAGAATTGGTTTTAATCCTTGGAAGATAAACCGGGGGTCGAGTTCTTTTATCCTTTGCTGAGGCTGGTTCAACAGTGGAATTGAGGGATTTCATGACAAACGCACCAATTAAACCTCTCAACACTGGAATTTGAACAATTCCAAAACAAAGAGAGTTGAGCAGAGGCCATTGGTGCCACGAGTAGGAGGGACATTATTCGGGCCAAGAGTTTAGGATATTTTTTAATCCAGAGATGCGTCTCTATTTGGTTTTCTATCGCTAGTATCTCTGAAGGCTGGGGCATAGTGTGAATAGAAATGAAGTAGCACTCACAGTGCAGCAGGGGTGGGTTTGATGGTCCAAATGTTTAGATGGTGTTGAAGGTTGAGTGAAGAGGTGCCGCCCTTTTTCAGGTTCCCGTATTCAGATATTGGCACACCGATTTGAGGCATGTGACATTGTGGTCAAGCCAATGATTTGCCATTTTCATGGATAAAGAGACAAATAACGGAATATGATCTCCCAAAACACTTGCGTTGTAACCTCAGTTTTACTAGACTGCCTATCTGTGACCAATGTAAAGCCTGTGGGTTGTTTAGTTAATTAATACACAGACTCCAAGAGTAACTTAAAACAAGACTTTACTATTCGAAGGTCAGGGCGAACCTGCCCAATACTTCCTGACACAGCACTTATATACCGGTGTGGTCACCGTTGGTATTACAGTATACAGAAGCCAACAAAGTAGTGCAACACCTAAAGTAGTTCTCTTAAAGGTGGACGGTTACATACAATAGTTCTCTTAAAGGTAAACGGGTACATACACTACAATCCTCCCTTTTTAGCTTACAACATACTGATTCCCCATTAAACATACATTATAACATATATACAACTTTATGCAAGACAGTTCACAGATTCAGTCTCTCTGGAGGTTTCCGGACTCTGTCCGGATAACGCCTCGGTGGTGTCGTAACTTCCGGCGGGGTAGTAGGTGCTTCTGGCAAGGTCGATTCGGCTTGAAGGACAGTGTCAGGTTCATCTGATTCCAGTATTACCAGATCGGAGGTAGGTGTTCTGGGTATCTCTGTCTCAACATTAACCGTGTAAGGTGGTGGAGTAGGTTGGCCATTTGTGGCTGACCCTATGATCTGGTCAACATGGCGCCTTATTATACTGTCCCCAATGTCCACCGTATACATCAATGGCCCTAGCCTTTTTCCGATAGTTCCAGGCTGCCATTTCTCGGTACGGTAGTCCCGGGCCAAAACTTGTTGACCTATCTGAAAAGATCTAGTTGGCCTTTCATTCATGCCCTGGAATTGCCGGTTCTCTACGTCCCTTCTGATGTTTGGCTTAAGCAAATCCAGCCGACATCTTAGTCGTCTATTAAAAAACATCATGGTGGGAATTTGATTTGTGACCGCATGTGTTGCATTCCTGTATGCCAACAAGAAGCTATCCACCTTATGTTGTAAGTTAATGGCTTCATTACCCATGGCCTTTATGGCCTTCTTGAAGGTCTGGACAAACCTTTCAGCCAATCCATTGGAGGCGGGATGGTATGGGGCTGACGTGTAGTGCTTAACCCCATTGCTCTTTAAGAATTTCTTGAATTCTTCGGACACAAATTGCGGTCCATTATCAGAACAGATCTGTTCCGGCAGCCCATTCCTAGCAAACATGGTCCTTAACACTGTGATGGTTTTTTCCGTGGTGGTGGTGGACATCTTTATTACCTCCGGCCACTTGGAGTGTGCATCCACCGCTATTAGAAACATTGAGTCCATAAATGGACCAGCAAAGTCGATGTGTACCCTTTGCCAAGGAGATGAGGGCCACTCCCATGGATGCAGAGGAGCCTGTGGTGGTGTGTTTTGGACCTTCTGGCATCCTAGACAGCTCTTAGTGATTTCTTCGATGTCCCCATCAATGCCTGGCCACCACACGAACGCTCTTGCTAGGTTCTTCATTTTCACTCCACCCAGATGTCCCTCGTGCAGCTCCTTTAACACCTTCTGTTGAAGTTTGGGTGGAATCACCACTCTAGATCCACACATCAGGGTTCCTCGACACACTGACAGCTGTTCTTTTCTCTGCGAAAATGCTGGCAGCGTTGGTTCGCCCTGTGCTGGCCATCCCTCCACCGTTAAATCATAGACTCGTGAGAGAGTCGGGTCATTTCTGGTTTCGTTTTCGATCATCGAATTTGTTACTGGTAGACATTCCACTATGGATGAGTGGAACAGCTCTCCCGGGTCCACTGTAGTCGCTTCTTCTACTATCGGCAATGGCAAGCGCGATAACCCATCAGCATTTCCATGCTGTTTGGACCTTTTGTATTCGATGTCATATTGGTGTGCCCCAAGTAACACGGACCACCTCTGTAACCTTTGCGCTGTCATGGTGGAAACGGCCTTGTTAGGGTTGAATATGGACACCAACGGCTGGTGGTCTGTCAGTAATGTGAACTTCTTGCCCTGCAGGTAATGATTGAATTTCTTTACACCCCACACAAGGCTGAGGGCCTCCCTATCTATTTGAGCATAATTTCGCTCCGCGGAGGTCAATGATCGGGACGTGACTGCCACTGGCCTTTCCGAGCCATTTGGTAACTTGTGTGAAAGTACTGCTCCAATTCCATAGGGGGAAGCATCACAAGCTAGACGAAGAGGTAACGTTGGGTTGAAATGAGCCAACACTTCTTCAGAGGTAATCAACGCCTTGCTTCTGCGAAAGGCCTTTTTACATTCCTCACTCCACTTCCATGGTACTTCTTTCCGCAACAGAGCATTCAGCGGATGCAGCACCGTGGATAGATTCGGCAGAAACTTGTGATAATAATTAATCAACCCCAAGAATGATCTTAACTGTGATACGTTTTCCGGAGCGGGGTCCTTCACGACAGCTTCTATCTTGTCAGGTGACTTGTGCAGCCCCTCTCGGTCAATGACATGACCGCAGTACGAGATCCGTTTTTGGAAGAACTCACATTTCTTGCGATTAACTCGAAGGCCATATTCCTTCAACCTAGTGAGCACCAGTTTCAAATTTGTGAGGTGTTCTTCCTCATCCTCTCCCGTAATCAGGATATCGTCTAAGTAACACTGCGTGCTTGGAATTACTTGTAATACCTGCTCCATGGCCCTCTGCCAAATTGCTGGAGCCGAAGCTACCCCAAAAACCAATCTATTATAACGATACAAGCCTCTGTGTGTGTTGATGGTGAGGTACTGACGCGACTCTTCCTCGACTTCCATTTGTAAGTATGCCTGTGCCAGGTCTATCTTGGTGAAGTGTTTCCCTCCAGCCAACGAAGCAAAGATATCTTCAATCCGCGGAAGCGGGTATTGTACCGTGTGAAGCACCGGATTCACTGTAATCTTGAAGTTTCCGCAGATGCGGATCTTCCCCGGTCCCCCTGGCTTGTTACTTGGTGAAGACTTCATGACGGGAACAATGGGCGTGGCCCACTCACTCCAGTCCACTTTTGACAGTACCCCTGATCGTTCAAGTTCTTCCAGTTCTGCCTCCACAGCAGGTCGTATCGCGTAAGGTACCGATCTGGCTTTGAAAAATTTTGGGCTTGCATGTTCTGCAATCTTAACCTTTGCTTTAATTCCTCGCAGTGTTCCCAGTCCTTGCTGGAATACCTCTTTAGCTTCGTCTAATATTCCGGACAACCGTTCAGGTTTGACATCTTCCTTTCACATCTACCGTCATGGTGTTTAGTGAATGCCAGTCTATCTTTATTTTCCTGATCCACTCCCGTCCCAGAAGTGGTGGACCTCCCTCAGGCAACACATACAGGTCCATCCTTTGGTGCTCTTTGTCCTTGTATCTCACCTTGACTTCTATCTTTCCGATGGGGTATACTTTGTGCCCCGTGTATGTCTTCAATACTAGTTCCGTATCCCGTAGGGGAATATACTTGAATAACTTTTTATAATCATGCTTATTCATGACCGTCAACGCCAATCCGGTGTCCACTTCCATTTTCACTTGGACTTTTGCAATCTGTAGTGTGACCCAGATAGCTTGTCGGTCAGCTTCATTACTCACATTGTGAATTCTCAGACTATCCAGTTCCTTGCAGTTGGAGTGTGAGTCCGAATTCTGTTCTTCCGGACTCTTCCTAGTCACCTCATGTACCTTTCTGTACCTCTTTTGTGGTGACTCATTATTGTTGGTCTTCTTTCCTGACCGGCATACCTTAGCTATGTGACCGAGCTTGCCACATTTCCTACATTCCTGGTTTTTAAACCAGCATTGGTTCTGGTCGTGTGTTGTCTTCCCACAACGATAGCATTTCGTTGTACCCGAAGTAATTTGCTGCACCCTGAGTGCCGCTGCCTTTAGCTGCATTTCCGCCGTTCCTTTCGCTGCGGCTTCGTTCGATGCAGCAATAAGGACAGCCTTCTCAAGTGTAAGATCGTTCTCTTCGAGCAGTCGTTTTTGTGTTTCTTCCTTCGACATTCCGCACACGAATTTGTCTCGCAACGCCTCTGTCAGATTCCCTCCAAACTGGCAGTGTTTCGCTAGTCTACGCAGTTCGACCAAGTATTCTGCGTTGCTTTCGTCTTTCCTTTGCGTTCTCGCATAGAATTTGAATCGTTCCGCCAACATCAACGGTGTGGGGTTCAAGTGATCCTTCAGAACAGTCACAATATCATCGAAAGTCTGATCCGTCGGTTTAGCTGGTGCTAGTAGATGCTTCAAGAGCTCGTATGTCTTCGCGCCCATCGAGTTTAGC
Organism: Somniosus microcephalus; assembly: GCF_052327205.1. Taxonomy (NCBI): domain Eukaryota; kingdom Metazoa; phylum Chordata; class Chondrichthyes; order Squaliformes; family Somniosidae; genus Somniosus; species Somniosus microcephalus. The sequence goes on along the minus strand of NC_141011.1, from coordinate 10,691,331 downwards.
AAGGTTATAGCTTTGTCATCTTCTTCTATTTTATTGGCCTCACAATAGATCTCAATGCGTTCCACATACGTGGCCCAGTCTTCTACCTCGGAATTAAAATCGTTGATGTTACCACGCTTAGGCATCTTCCTCTCTTCCTGATAACACCACGAATTATTTCTTTAAATTTTCTTTTTTTTTCCAAGATGGCGGTTCACGCGAAAATGGCGGTTTCCCGCGCTTATCTTCTCTCCCCGCCCACTTCAATGGCGGTTCCCCGCTTCTGTCTTCTTCTCCGCCTAATGGCGGCTTCCCGCGTTTCTTCCCCTGGCGGGAGGGGTACACTTTCCCCACGGGCGACGGCCGCTGGCTTTCAGGTTCACAGCCTGCGCGTCGGCATCAGTGCTTTCCCTTTTCTCGGCAGGGCAACTGGCGCTGGGTACACCCCGTTGACGGCGAACAGTTTCAGCTGCTGGGCTGGCTCTCGCTCAGTTCCCCTTGCTCGGGCTCTGTCCCTCTCCCGCTCGCTCGGCTCTACCGGCGCTGGGTACACCCCGTTGACGGAGAACAGTTTCAGCCGCTGGACTGGCTCTCGCTCAGTCTCCCTTGGTCGGCTCTGCCTCTCCCGCTCGCTCGGCTCCCAATCGCGCCTCCCAGCCCTCTCGCAGTCCGGTGCTTCCCTCCCCGGCTGCGGCTGAGTTTATCTCTTCCCGCGCCTACGTTCCCGGTCGCAGCACTTCGTGGCTTCGGTCGCTGCCCGGCCTTTTTCGCCGGTCGCGGTCTAGCCGTCTCACGACGCCGTTGCGTCCCCAGCCTGTCTGTACCGCGGCTTCCTTGCTCCATGCTGCCCCAGTCTCAGCGCCTCTGGGCCCGACTTCTGTCCGGCTCCTTTCCCCCTCGACCGTGGTCGAGTGCACCGCCCTTATCCTCCGGTTATTCTTTTTACTTTTCCCTTACTCACAGTCACCGTGGCCGCCTTGCTTCTCGTGCTGATCGGCTCACTCCTCACCGTGGCAGAAGGGACAGTCAGTGCCTGTTGCTGATGGAAGTCTTTGTCTCTGAATTCTTCCTCCTTTCCAGCTCTGCAGACTCGAGTTTTCTCCCAGCAGAATGACGAGGGCGGTTGCCTCTTCTCGACGCTCGTTAACTGCTTCGGAATTATTGTTGCCGCAGGGTACGATCGGACTCGTCGCCACTGTAAAGTCTGTGGGCTGTTTAGTTAATTAATACACAGACTCCAAGAGTAACTTAAAACAGGACTTTACTATTCGAAGGTCAGGGCGAATCTGCCCAATACTTCCTGACACAGCACTTATATACCGGTGTGGTCACCGTTGGTATTACAGTATACAGAAGCCAACAAAGTAGTGCAACACCTAAAGTAGTTCTCTTAAAGGTGGACGGTTACATACAATAGTTCTCTTAAAGGTAGACGGGTACATACACTACAACCAAGGTGCAGATGAGCCAGAAATGTCCCTGTTTGAATATTGTGAAAACACATTCCATCGAATTTGGCTGCTGCCGAAAACTCGGAACCATTATCCTTGTTCCATCTTCCTTCCCGGCTGAGCCCGTCACTGCGCAGCCTTGGTGTCCTCTTTGATGCTGAGCTAAGCTTCAAACCCCTCGCACTATCCATCGTAAAGATCCCTTGCTTTCCAATCTGTAGCATTGCCTGCCTCCTTCCTAACCTCTTCTCTGCGGCCACTGAAACCGTTGCCCACACTTTTTTGTGATATCAGACTCGACCTCTTCAACTGTTCTGGGCACTCCTGCTTCCCTGTCCCATTCTCACTGGCTTCTGAAGTCCCACCCTTGCTCTAACTTGTCCAAAAAATCCGCCACCCCCACCCCATCCTTCACCAAGTCCCTCTTAGCCCCTTGCCCATGCCCCTTGCCCCACTGACCTCCACTGGCTCCACCTTTCGTAATGCACTGACTCCAAAGTCTTTGTCCTTGTCTTCGACCCCATCCTGGCCTTGCCCACTCGACAGTTGCAACCTCCTCCAACCCTGTGCTGTGCTGAGGCAGTTGAGTAAACCACAACATTCAATCAACAAATGGTTATATCCTCCAGGAAACATCTCCGGCCATTGCAAATGCTCTGTTTCAAATGTGTGTGAAATATCCACCGTAGGTGAATTAAATCAGAAAGGCTATTTAAACGCATACAGACACACAGGATAGAGACAGATCTCTCTGGCCAGCCACGAAATCTTTGAGGTAGTGTAAGACACAGAGAGATCCCTTTCGAGTCTGCAAGAGGGAGGGACACTCCATACTGAGGGTCAAATGTGAGCAGCTTGTAAATCTAGGGGCCAGATGGACTCGGGACATCCCATCTATCTTTTGTACACAGCGGTATCACATGGACGTATCATGAGAATGACCTGTGAGTGAAGGACACATCGGGGTCAGTTTTAACTTGGGGTGGGAATAAGGGGGGGAGGGGGCCAAAGCGAGTGGCAATTCGTCTGCCCACCTCCCCCCTCCCCCCCCCTGGAGTGTGAGGCCCAGAAGATTTTAACTCTCGGGCCTCATTTGGATAACTTAAAACTGTCGGGAATGACGTCAATGCCAGTGGGCAAGAGTGGAAAGGGGGGTGGTGGGGGTGGTAGAGGTCAGGCAGCCGCCGGGCACCATGGGAACACTCCCCGGGCAAGGTAAGTGAGGAAGGTGGGGGATTAGGAATGATTGTCACTGGGGAGGAAGTGGGGGCCTGGGGAGGCCCAAGGTATCCTTGCAGGGCCCGGGTTGGGGGGAGCACCCGTGCTCCTCCTGGCCCACACGGATTCCATGTAAAACTGAGCTTGGTCTCCTCTGGCCACTCTGTGTACTTCCGCCATGGTGGAGATGTTGGGGTTGGCCCCGTGCAGGTCTGCTGAATGTGGAAGTTAAAATCCTGTCGTGGTGCCAATGACATCATTGGGCCGCGGCTTTCAGATTGAAATGAGGCCCCCGTCTGCCTCCCGTGGGAGTCTCGGGCGTCTTCAGAGTCGGTGAAGATAAAATGTCGGCGGGCGGGAACGGCGGGGCCTCGGGACGGTAAGTGGACTCGGCCTGACCTTAACCCCTCCCTCATGCACCATTCCCCCTGGGCGAGGGGAGGATAAAATCGAGCCCATTATCTAGACTGACACTTGAGTAGCGTGCGGTGGGAGTGCTGCATTGTGGGAGGTGACCTCCATCAGATGAGATGCTCAAACGAGGTCCCTTCTGCCTGTTTGGCTGCTTGAAGTGAACACTAAAAATGCCACGGCATTATTTGAAGAAAATAATTTTCCTGATGCCCTGACCAACATTCCTTTCCTCGATCAACCAACAGCTTAACTGGTCATTCATTTCATTGCTATTTGTGGGATCTTGCCATGTGCAAAATGGCTGCTGTGTTTACCCACATAACAACAGTCAGTGCATAATTGAACTCATCCTCCTATGTGATGTGCTTTGTAATGTTTCTGAGCGATGCAGAAAGTCCCATGTAAATGCTTCTTTTTTTCACGTGTTGCTGGATCTGTTCTTTGTGATTTTTAACTAGCGCATGGCTAAACCTATAATCCAGTAAGATAATATGGGTACCAGCCTAGACTAACAGTTCACTGTGAAGGAGCCTCTCCACTATATCCAGCTGAATTTCTAATCAGCAATCCTGCCGAGATGGAAAGGCAGGGGTTTGGGTGATATTTCAGCTCTGGTGAGTGTAGCTATTTGAGAAACACCAGCTGGCTTTGAATAAACTGCAGAAAATGACAAATTGAAACGGAACAGGAATTTGAGTATTTATTCATTTTCCAGTGAGGTGTTAGGGCTCTGGGACGGCCTGGCATGCTGAGCGCCCTCTCTCTGCTGTGTGACTGCTATTATTCCCAGTATTAGTTCTTCATACTTCATTAGTTCTCTGCTATGTCCAGAATGAAGAAAATCCCATAATTTACCCTGCATAACAAAGGGTTCAGTTTAAAGCATACCCTGTGAAATGGCTGCCTTCATTGTAAAGGTTATGTTAAGTTCTTTGTGGATTGGGGGAGTCATTCCATTGCTTTATTAGGCTGACGTACATTTTTCATTTGGAAGAACCTGTCCTGTGAACTGCTTGTAATGGGTTAAGTCGTTAAAACCCTCCGAGTCAGAAGGTCATGGGCTCAAGGCCCGCTCCAGAGTTTTGAGGGCATCATCTAGGCTGACCGTTCAGTGCAGCACTGAGGGAAACGCTGAGTGCAGGAAGTGCCGTCTATCTGATGAGACGTTAAACCTGTTTGCCCTGTCAGGTGGATGCAAAAGATACCATGGCACTGTTCAAGTAAGAGTTGGGGAGTTCTCCCTTATTTCTTGGCGAATATTTATCCCTCAACCAACACCAATAAAAAAAGATTTAAAAGATTATTAGGTCATTTATCTCGTGGTTTGTGAGATCTTGCTGTGCGCAATTTGGCTGCTGCGTTTCCTACAGTGCAACAGTGACTGCACTTCAAAAAAACCTTTATTGGCTGTAAAGCGCTTGCGATCTCATAAAGTTGTGAAAGGCTCTATATAAATACACGGGCCTAGAAATTCAGGACACTCTGGTAAGTATTCCCCTGCTCTTCTAGGAATTCCGAGATCTTTTATGTCCATCCGAGAAGGCAGACAGGGCTCACCTGAAAGGTAGCACCTCCGACAGCGCAGCGCTCCCTCAGCACTGCACTGGAGTGTCAGCCTAAGCTTTGTGTTCAAGCCTTTGGAGCGAGACTTGAACCCACGACCTTCTGACCCAGAGTGCTACCAACTGAGCCAAGGCCGACACTTTAACGATCACAAGACCCGAATGGATGAGGAAGGCCATTTGGCCCATCTCAGCCCATCCATCCAGAATGACCCCACTCTCTCGCCATCCATTGCAGCATCTTATTGTTTCTTAAATGATCCCAGGATTTTCACCTCCCCAACTCTGCCCACATGTCAATTACTGTGCCAAAAAGATCCTCCTCAAGTTACCTTTTTACTAGTTTGAACTTGTCGCCTTGTCCTAAACTCGCAGTTTAGTTTAAAGGAGTGTTCTGGATTAAACTGTTCCGTACCATTTACTATCTTATAAACCTTTAAGATCACGCCTCAAACGCCTCCTTTCCTGACTGAAAAGCCTGAGTCTCTCCAGTGTCTCCCTCCTAAATCAGAGCCCTGACACTGGAGAACAGACTTGGGCCCTTCTCCGCACTGCCCCCTCACTGCCCCCTCACTGCCTCCTCACTGCCCCCTCACTGCCCCCTCACTGCCCCCTCACTGCCTGCGCACTGCCTCCTCACTGCCCCCTCACTGCCCCCTCACTGCCCCCTCACTGCCTCCTCACTGCCCTCTCACTGCCCCCTCACTGCCTGCGCACTGCCTCCTCACTGACCCCTCACTGCCCCCTCACTGCCCCCTCACTGCCTCCTCACTGCCCCCTCACTGCCCCCTCACTGCCCCCTCACTGCCTGCGCACTGCCTCCTCACTGCCCCCTCACTGCCTCCTCACTGCCCCCTCACTGTCTCCTCACTGCCCCCTCACTGCCCCCTCACTGTCTCCTCACTGCCCCCTCACTGCCCCCTCACTGCCACCTCACTGTCTCCTCACTGCCCCCTCACTGCCCCCTCACTGCCCCCTCACTGCCCCCTCAGTCTCCTCACTGCCCCCTCACTGCCTCCTCACTGCCCCCTCACTGCCCCCTCACTGACTCCTTGCTGCCCCCTCACTGCCTCCTCACTGCCCCCTCACTGACCCCTCACTGCCCCCTCACTGCCCCCTCACTGTCTCCTCACTACCTCCTCACTACCTCCTCACTGCCCCCTCACTGACCCCTCACTGTCTCCTCACTACCTCCTCACTGCCCCCTCACTGCCTCCTCACTGCCTCCTCACTACCTCCTCACTGCCCCCTCACTGCCCCCTCACTGCCTCCTCACTGCCTCCTCACTGTCCCCTCACTGACCCCTCACTGACCCCTCACTGCCCCCTCACTGCCTCCTCACTGCCCCCTCACTGTCTCCTCACTGCCCCCTCACTGCCCCCTCACTGCCCCCTCACTGTCTCCTCACTGCCCCCTCACTGTCTCCTCACTGCCCCCTCACTGCCCCCTCACTGACTCCTCACTGCCCCCTCACTGCCCCCTCACTGACCCCTCACTGACCCCTCACTGCCCCCTCACTGCCCCCTCACTGCCTCCTCACTACCTCCTCACTGCCCCCTCACTGCCCCCTCACTGCCTCCTCACTGTCCCCTCACTGCCCCCTCACTGCCTCCTCACTGCCCCCTCACTGTCTCCTCACTGTCTCCTCACTGCCCCCTCACTGCCCCCTCACTGCCCCCTCACTGTCTCCTCACTGCCCCCTCACTGCCCCCTCACTGCCCCCTCACTGACTCCTCACTGCCCCCTCACTGCCCCCTCACTGCCCCCTCACTGTCTCCTCACTGCCCCCTCACTGCCCCCTCACTGCCCCCTCACTGCCCCCTCACTGTCTCCTCACTGCCCCCTCACTGCCCCCTCACTGACTCCTCACTGCCCCCTCACTGCCCCCTCACTGCCCCCTCACTGTCTCCTCACTGTCTCCTCACTGCCCCCTCACTGCCCCCTCACTGCCCCCTCACTGCCCCCTCACTGCCTCCTCACTGCCCCCTCACTGCCCCCTCACTGCCCCCTCACTGCCCCCTCACTGCCTGCGCACTGCCTCCTCACTGCCCCCTCACTGCCCCCTCACTGCCCCCTCACTGCCTCCTCACTGCCCCCTCACTGCCCCCTCACTGCCTGTGCACTGCCTCCTCACTGACCCCTCACTGCCCCCTCACTGCCCCCTCACTGCCTCCTCACTGCCCCCTCACTGCCCCCTCACTGCCCCCTCACTGCCTGCGCACTGCCTCCTCACTGCCCCCTCACTGCCTCCTCACTGCCCCCTCACTGTCTCCTCACTGCCCCCTCACTGCCCCCTCACTGTCTCCTCACTGCCCCCTCACTGCCCCCTCACTGCCACCTCACTGTCTCCTCACTGCCCCCTCACCGCCCCCTCACCGCCCCCTCACTGCCCCCTCAGTGCCCCCTCACTGCCCCCTCACTGACTCCTCGCTGCCCCCTCACTGCCTCCTCACTGCCCCCTCACTGACCCCTCACTGCCCCCTCACTGCCCCCTCACTGTCTCCTCACTACCTCCTCACTACCTCCTCACTGCCCCCTCACTGACCCCTCACTGTCTCCTCACTACCTCCTCACTGCCCCCTCACTGCCTCCTCACTGCCTCCTCACTGCCTCCTCACTACCTCCTCACTGCCTCCTCACTGCCTCCTCACTGTCCCCTCACTGACCCCTCACTGACCCCTCACTGCCCCCTCACTGCCTCCTCACTGCCCCCTCACTGTCTCCTCACTGCCCCCTCACTGCCCCCTCACTGCCCCCTCACTGTCTCCTCACTGCCCCCTCACTGTCTCCTCACTGCCCCCTCACTGACTCCTCACTGCCCCCTCACTGACCCCTCACTGACCCCTCACTGACCCCTCACTGCCCCCTTACTGCCCCCTCACTGTCTCCTCACTGCCCCCTCACTGCCCCCTCACTGCCCCCTCACTGCCCCCTCACTGTCTCCTCACTGCCCCCTCACTGCCCCCTCACTGACTCCTCACTGCCCCCTCACTGCCCCCTCACTGTCTCCTCACTGCCCCCTCACTGCCCCCTCACTGCCCCCTCACTGACTCCTCACTGCCCCCTCACTGCCTCCTCACTGCCCCCTCACTGCCCCCTCACTGCCCCCTCACTGCCTCCTCACTGCCCCCTCACTGCCCCCTCACTGCCTCCTCACTGCCCCCTCACTGACCCCTCACTGTCTCCTCACTACCTCCTCACTGCCCCCTCACTGCCCCCTCACTGCCCCCTCACTGTATCCTCACTACCTCCTCACTGCCCCCTCACTGCCTCCTCACTACCTCCTCACTGCCTCCTCACTGCCCCCTCACTGACCCCTCACTGCCCCCTCACTGCCTCCTCACTGCCCCCTCACTGTCTCCTCACTGCCCCCTCACTGCCCCCTCACCGTCTCCTCACTGCCCCCTCACTGCCCCCTCACTGTCTCCTCACTGCCCCCTCACTGCCCCCTCACTGACTCCTCACTGCCCCCTCACTGCCCCCTCACTGTCTCCTCACTGCCCCCTCACTGCCCCCTCACTGCCCCCTCACTGACTCCTCACTGCCCCCTCACTGCCCCCTCACTGCCTCCTCACTGCCCCCTCACTGTCTCCTCACTGCCCCCTCACTGCCCCCTCACTGACTCCTCACTGCCCCCTCACTGCCCCCTCACTGCCCCCTCACTGACTCCTCACTGCCCCCTCACTGCCTCCTCACTGCCCCTCACTGCCCCCTCACTGCCCGCTCAGTGCCCCCTCACTGCCCCCTCACTGCCCCCTCACTGACTCCTCGCTGCCCCCTCGCTGCCCCCTCGCTACCCCCTCACTGCCCCCTCACTGCCCCCTCACTGCCCCCTCACTGACTCCTCACTGCCCCCTCGCTGCCCCCTCGCTGCCCCCTCGCTACCCCCCTCGCTGCCTCCTCGCTGCCCCCTCGCTGCCCCCTCGCTGCCCCCTCGCTGCCTCCTCGCTGCCCCCTCGCTGCCCCCTCGCTGCCCCCTCACTGCCCCCTCGCTGCCCCCTCGCTGCCCCCTCACTGCCCCCTCACTGCCTCCAGCACTGAACTGTCCCTCTTGTTTCTCAGTAATCCGAACTGGGGGCAGTCCGCAAGGTGCGATCTGACCAGAGCCCTGTACGGTTTGATCATGATTTCCCTTCATCTGCATTAAATTTCACCTGCCATTATTCTGCCCACTCACATTTTGTTTTGCTCACCCTGTAATCTAGGATCTGCTTTCTCTGATTCCACTGCCCCTCCTAGCTTAACATCATCTGAAAAGGTGAACACTATTGCTTTGAGTCACTGATGCAAATTCGAAGCAGTATTTGCTTCAACATGCAGGGTTAGGAATAGATCCACATGGCTTGTTAATTAACTGAATGTATGAATCTAGATCTCGAGTGACACACAACTCAATAGGTTGGTTTTTGCCTCCTTTTTCTTAGGGAACAGCCGAGCAGTTTCACACAAATCTCGCTGGGAATTGGATCATTGAAGGCAGAATTAGTTGTCTTGGAAGTACAATGAAGATTCCACTGCTGCTGCTAATTGCCAATCTAAATCTCGTCTGTGGATTCATCCCAGGTACAGTCATTTAATAAAACCCGGCTTCATTAAACCCGTTGACCACAGGTTTTTTTTTAGTCTTGTAGCCAAAATAAAACCAAGGATTTCATGCTGGATGTTGCATAAGTACAATGAAATATTTTTAAAATCGTTTCTTTGTGAACTGCACTTTGTTGAACCTCCTGTCTGTGTACCCTCCTCCAGCCCTACAATCCTCGAGAGATCTGCGCTCCTCCAATTCTGGCCTCTTGTGCATTCCCGTTTTTAATCGCCCCGGCAACCGTGCCTCCAGCTGCCTAGGCCCTAAACTCTGGAATTCCCTCCCTAAACCTCTCCGCCTCTCTACCCCTCTCTCCTCCTTTAAGACGCTCATTAAAACCTCATCGGCCCTAATATCCCCTAATGTGGCTTGGTGTCAAATTTTGTTTGATAACGCTCCTGTGAAGCGCCTTGGGATGTTTTACTACATTAAAGGCACTGTACAAATACAAGTTGTTGTTGGGCTTCCCTGGTCCAGGACCATATCCAGGCAGAGCTGACCTATTCTCAGCCCTCTGCCCCTATTCATTCAAAGGCACTTCAGACTGAGCTGTGCTGATTTGCCCCTGTTTTTTCCCCGCCCCCTTTCTCTGAGGCGAAGTCCCATCCTATGATGGAGCAACTCAGTTGCCAACAGGTGTGTAGAGCCAGAGGATGTAGGTGGGGTTTTAAATGAATTTTTTGCATCTGTGTTCACTATGGAGAAAGACGATGCAGACATAGAAATCGGGCAAGGGGACTGTGACATACTTGAACATATTAGCATCGAGAGGGAGGAGGTGCTAGCGGTTTTAGCGGGCCAAAAAGTGGATAAATCCCCAGGCCCGGACGAGATGTATCCCAGGCTGCTGTGGGAGGCAAGGGAGGAGATTGCAGGGGCTCTGACACTAATTTTCAGAACCTCTCTGGCCACAGGGGATGTACCAGAGGACTGGAGAACAGCTAACGTAGTACCATTATTCAAGAAGGGTAGCAGGGATAAACCAGGGAATTACAGGCCAGTGAGTCTAACATCTGTGGTGGGGAAATTATTGGAAAAAATTCTGAGGGACAAAATTAATCTCCACTTGGAGAGGCAAGGATTAATCGGGAATAGTCAGCATGGCTTTGTCAAGGGTAAATCATGTCTAACAAATCTGATCGAATTTTTCGAGGGGGTGACTAGTGGGGTGGATGAGGGAAATGCTGTGGATGTGGTGTACATGGACTTCAGTAAAGCTTTTGACAAAGTCCCACATAGGAGACTGGTCAAGAAGGTAAGAGCCCATGGGATCCAGGGTGCCTTGGCGCGTTGGATCCTAAACTGGCTGAGTGGCAGGAGGCAGAGGGTGATGGTCGAAGGTTGCTTTTGTGACTGGAAGCCTGTGTCCAGTGGGGTACCTCAGGGATCGGTGCTGGGTCCCTTATTGTTTGTGATCTACATAAATGATTTGGATGAAAATGTAAAAGGTATGATCAGTAAGTTCGCAGACACGATGGGCCGAAGGGCCTCTTTCTGTGCTGTAAAACTCTATGACTCTATGACTCTATGACACGAAAATTGGTGGGGTGGTAAATTGCGAGGAGGAAAGCCTCCGGCTACAGGACGATATAAACGGGTTGGTCAGATGGGCGGAAAAGTGGCAAATGGAATTTAACCCTGAAAAGTACGAGGTGATGCATTTTGGACGGACAAATAAGGCAAGGGAATACACAATGAGTGGTAGGACCCTAGGAAGTACAGAGGGTCAGAGGGACCTTGGTGTACATGTACATAGATCCCTGAAGGCAGCGGAGCAGGTAGATAAGGTGGTTAAAAAGGCATATGGGATACTTGCCTTCATTAGCCGAGGCATAGAATATAAGAGCAGGGAGGTTATGATGGAGCTGTACAAAACGCTGGTGAGGCCACAGCTGGAGTACTGTGTGCAGTTCTGGTCGCCTCACTATAGGAAGGATGTGATTGCTTTGGAGAGGGTGCAGAGAAGATTCACCAGGATGTTACCTGGGATGGAGCGCCTCAGCTATGAAGAGAGGCTGGACAGGCTGGAGTTGTTTTCCTTGGAGCAGAGAAGGCTGAGGGGGGACCTGATTGAGGTGTACAAAATAATGAGGGGCATAGATAGGGTAGATAAAGAGGAACTTTTCCCCTTAGTGGGGGGGTCAATAACAAGGGGGCATAGATTCAGGGTAAGGGGCAGGAGATTTAGAGGGGATTTGAGGAGGAACTTTTTCACCCAGAGGGTGGTTGGAATGTGGAACTCAATGCCTGAAAGGGTGGTGGAGGCAGGAACCCTCACAACATTCAAGAAGCATTTGGATGAGCACTTGAAATGCCATTGCATACAAGGCTATGGACCAAATGCTGGAAAATGGGATTAGACTGGACAGGGATGGATGGGCGGCGCAGACACGATGGGCCGAAGGGCCTCTTTCTGTGCTGTAAAACTCTATGACTCTATGAGGTACCGACACTGATTTGGTACTGTGTGGGCAATGGGTGCGGGAACCACACTCAGCACAGACCTTGTAGGTGCACGTGGATCATGATTGTCTTTTGCACAATTTAAAGATCTTCAGTAGCACACTAGTCTGCTCCCTGAGGAGGATCCCACTGTGGTGTCAGACGAGAGGCCGACAGCCTGTGAGACTGAGAACCAGCTTGCTGGAATTTTTCAACATTTTTTCAAGGGAACACAACAGCGAAGAAATGTTCGGTGGTTATGATCTAAGGGCTATGGTTCCAGTCGTTATTTTTCTGATGTTTATTACTCAATGAACCCAACTGCTATTTTCTTGCTGGCATTACAGAAACAGGAGTTGGCCATTCAGCCCCTCGAGCCTGTTCTGCCATTCAATTAGACCATGGCTGATCTATAACTGAACTCCATTTACCTGCCTTGGTTCTGTAACCTTTAACACCCTTGCCTAACAAAAATCATCTATTATATCGATATTTGAGATTTTGTGTTTGTATCTTCAAGCCATCAGCCTCTGCCCTTCACCCTAAATTCTGGCTCTGTTCCTGCCAGGGTAATTATGTCAACCCAACACTCCTGGGCTACGAATGTTTTAATGCTGTCTTCACTATTTCTTCCACATGACAGGTTGACAGATCATTAGCCCTGTGGTTTGAAGAGACTTAAATATTTCAAACCCTGTATGATGTTTTGGAATATGATGTGTGAGCGCTCATCCTGATCTGCCAGTGATTACGATCTGTGCTTCTCCTCCTAAAGCTGGAGGCTGTAAACACTGTAAATAGTGCTTTCATAGCTCGTGCCCATTTCAGCTGAAATCGGTACCGATTGTGTGAATTGACACTTCTCATTCATTTTAACACAATGGGATTGGAGCCTGATCAGTGTAACGTTGCACTTTTTGACTGATGTAGCGTTACAGTAGCTGCAGTTTCATTGTTTACTAAGAAAAAACATGAGAGTCAACACAGATGTAGCCATGTTCATGTGTTGCAAGGAGGGGGGGGGGCACCCACTTTAGCTGGCAGTATCTCCGTATATGAATGTGGGTATTTAGTTTCGGCGAAAACTATTACAATTCGTAGTTGTGGATATTCTCGCAGGATATGGTCACCTGGCACTCGCGGTCTTTCACGAGATGAGTTTCTTCAACAAAACCTTCAAGATGTCTGAGATTCCCATCATGCTGTTCTGCCCCCCCACTCAATCGCCTGAAAACTAACCCCTCGCCTTGATTATTTGGTATTTTTTTCAGATCTTTATTAAGCTCCATACATGTTCCGAGAGTTTGTTGAGAATATCAGCAGTATTTATTTGTAGCATTTGCATCTTCTTTTGTTAAAATGGCCTTCTTCGTGCATTTATACACCATCCCTGGGCTCACCTAACTCTTTGGAAGAAAAGATTTTCACTCAACTTGTTCTTGATTTCATTTTGAAAACTCCCTGCTGAGGTCTGACCTAGAAACTTTAAAGTTTACCCATCTTGAATATCTTGTCTTTTTTACCCCTATTCTTCACCAAAATCCTTCCTCTTACTAGACCCTTGGTGCCTTTTGAAAGCAGACTTGCTCTAAAGGTCTATTTAACCTATCATTTCAGTCACGAGCTGATCAGGAGGCCTGATTGGCTGTTGAAAATAGACATGCTGGGAGTTGTCCGTGTGCCCAATTTAAATTCATTCTTAAACAACCAGACCTCCCCCCATCGCAGTGCAACTGATAGATACTTCCGTCTGATTTCTGAGCAAAATCTATGGGCTGTGATTTTCTGCTTCGAGGCGGCTTGGGAGCGGGTCAGCTGCCTTCTGGGTTCCAGTCCTGCCCCCAACTACATCCGGCCCACAGACGTAATTTTACGTCAGTTGGCCTCGTTAAGCCTGCCTTGCAGGCTTGCCGGCCAATTAAGAGGAAGCTGGTGTCTGATGACGTCATTTGATGACGTGTTATCTGCTGGTTTTCTTAAAGGGACCACGCACAATTTTTTTTGACCGCTCATTTCTCAGTGTTTGACAGCATTGAGATGCTGCAAACACTGACAATGACTGTTCACAGGTGAGCTCTTGCACCCAGGCTCTCCAATGGCTCCCTCCTTTGGTTAGAACAGATAGCAGCTGCAGGTGAGGTTACAGAAGCAATCTGTCACTGGTGAGAGAGGTTCTCCCAATGTGGTGGGGCTAGACATGCAATTCAAAACCTGTTACCTACAGAAAAGTCTAAATGCATTAAAAATGAATTTCCCAACATTTTCTTACCTCTGAAACTCACCAGTGCACCATTGGATCGTTCACACCACTTCTGCAGCTGTCATCAACGCAGAAACATTACAGCAGACTCACAACACAGCCACACTTACCTGGCGTGGTGTCCGGACATTGGGAAGCCCGCAGTAGAAGTGTCAAAATTGGAATAAGCCTGTTAACTGCCTGTTAACAACCTGTTAACAAGCAGTTAAGCGGCTATAATTCTCTTCCTGCCGCTATGTGTCGGGTCCATGTGCAAATCGGGGACCCGACACTTGGGAAGATTGATTGGAGGCGGGTTGACAGCGGGTTTCTGACCCGCTGTCAATCTTTGCAATTTTGCCGGATGTCCCGCCTCCAAACCCGCCCCCTGAGCGCCGGCAAAATTCCAGCCATAGTATCTGGATTGTTCCATTTTTGTTTTGAAGGAGGGTGTGATGGGATACTCACGTCTGTTTCAGTGCAGTTTTATTTTTTATTTTTTGGCCATTTCTCTCTTCACCGTCCCCATGATCCCCTCCCCCAGTCTCCTTCCCCGCCCCCCCCCACAACCACCGCCCATTCTCAGGGAAAACCCTTTCACTGATTTGGTTTGCAAAAATGATCAATTCTGGCCATCCTTTGCTTGCCATTTTATTGCTGAAATATCTCAAACTGGAAGTGAGTGGTGGAGAGGAGCTACCAACTCCAAATTGCAAAGGGATTTGAATTAATGTGGATGCATCATTGATCATGGGCATACTTTCAGAGTGTTGGCAGGAGGTATCGCTGCTGAGCGACTCCGCTCTTATGGTTAATCTTGCTTTGAGCTGAAGCCGAAATGCGCAAAACAAAATGACTGTTTAAAGCTTAAACATGAAGCAACATAAATGCTTTCTGACATTGCTATGTGAAATAATATGTGTAAAAAGCCAATACGTTTTGCAAAGCATTGCCTTATATAAGCATCTTGTTAGGGTAGGTTTGCAACTGCAACGATGGGAATGGTAGCATAGTGGTTATGTCACTGGACTGGTAATCCAGAGGTCTGGACTAATGAACCACGAGACATGAGATTAAATCCCACCACAGCAGCTGGGGAATTTAAATTCAGCTAATTAAATAAATCTGGAATAAAAAGCCAGTGCCAGTAATGATGACCATGAAACTATTGGATTGTCGTAAAAACCCATCTGGTTCACTGGAAATCTGCCGTCCTTACCCGGTC
This sequence comes from Somniosus microcephalus, assembly GCF_052327205.1. Lineage (NCBI taxonomy): Eukaryota > Metazoa > Chordata > Chondrichthyes > Squaliformes > Somniosidae > Somniosus > Somniosus microcephalus. The sequence goes on along the minus strand of NC_141011.1, from coordinate 10,676,216 downwards.
TGGCCGATATGTGACTCCAGACCCACACTCTTAACTGCCCTCTGAAATGGCCTAGCAAGCCCCTCAGTTGTAAAAGACCGCTACGAAAAACGCTAACTCCCTAACAGCACTGTGGGAGTACCTTCACCACACAGACTGCAGCGGTACAAGAAGGTGGCTTACCACTGCCTTTTCAAGGGCAATTAGGGATGGGCAATAAATGCTGGCCTTGCCAGCGACACCCACATCCCGTGAACAAATTAAAAAAAATGTTTAACCGCTACAAGTGGGGCCATTTCTCCACCGAACCTACTGGAATGCAGGTCCTGGAGGTGATGAGAATCACGAGTAACTTCCTCAGTGGTTCAGTTGGTTAAGGCCATACAGACCAGGGAAAGGTCAGCTTTGACCCAGTCTCTGGTGAGTTAGCCAAGCTCAGTCAAGATGGCAATAGGGTTGCTAGAATTAGCCTCGGCACACTCTGGATCAGGGCAGTTAAATTGGACAGTGTTTCCATTCTTGGCTGCTGTCCAGCCACCTGCACTTGTGCGAGTGCGCGTGAACGGACTCTAATTGAGGACACGATTAGGCTTGGCTGTGTTGCCACTGCAGTTTGAATAGCCTGCTGACAATTGCTGCCAAAGCTGACAGGTGGATAAACAAGCACTTGGATGAAATACCAGAAGGTTGATGGGACCTCTGTTATGTGTGGTGGAAAATTTCAGAAACTGCAGACAAGACCAAAAATAAGGAGAGTGGTTAACTGTGAAGTGATTTCAAGAGGAAATAGACAGGTTGGTGCATTGTGCAGATAGATGTCAGGATACAACTTAATGCAGAGAAATATGAGATGATATATTGTGGGAGGATGAATAAGGAGAGGAAATACATACACTAAATGGTAAAACCTTAAAAGTAGAGCAGCAGAGAGAGTTAAATCTTTAAATGTGGGCGGACAAGTTCCAAAGAGAACCTATGGAATGCTCGGCTTGTAAATAGGGGCACCCAGGTCAAAAGCAAAGAGTTAATACTAAACTTCCACAAATCTTTGGTTAGGCAATATAAGAGAATATTGGGGTTGAATTTCCATGGGGGTTCTCCCCATCGCTTGCCCTAACTTCGAAAGGTCTGTGGAAACCCTGTAAAGTTGATGTCAATGCCGTTTGCCTCTTTCCCCCAGTTTTCCCTGGATCTTCCTCTGCAGTTATACTAGACGATGGGGAGAATCCTCACCAAAACCAAACCCCATTGTGTCCAGTTTTACTTTAGGAAGGATGTGAAAGCCAGGGATTATGAGAGGATGGGACAGGGTGGGTAGAAGCAGACTGTTTACTGTAGTTGATGGGTTTAGAACAAGGGGCTATGGATAGGAGGTTGAATGTAAGGGATATCAAACAGAGGGCAGGAGAAACTTCTTCACACAGAGTTGTGAGGTTGTGGAATTCACTTCCAGGGCTAGTGGGTGAAACTATTGTCAACATTGAAGATTAGATTGGTGAGGTGGATGAAGGAAAAGGGGTTGAAGGGCTATGGAAACAGGGAGGGTAAATGTGATTTGGGACTATTTGCTCATATGGTGGGTAAACACCGACATGGACTGGTTGGGCTGAATGGCCTGTTTCTGGGTTGTAATTTCTATGGGTAGATGGCAGATTAAATTCTCTAAGATGTTACCGGGGATGAGAAGAGGCTGGAGAAACTAGAGTTCGTTTCACAGCACAAAGAAGGTTAAAAGATTGAAGAGGGCTGTTCAGATTTAAAGAGGATAAATTGGGAAAAAGTATTTCCACTAGCAAGTGAATCGGTAACTAGAGGGCAAAAATTTAAAATCTTCACCAAAAGAATGAAGGGAGATTTTTTTTAATACCAGGAACAATAGTGGAAGCAAAATCCACAACAGCTTTTAAAATGGAACTGAATAAATATTTAAAATAAAAGATATTTTAACAGGTATGAGGAAAGGACAGGGGAATGGGACTAAGTGGACAGTCTCTATCAGAGAGCTGGACTGCACAGACACGACAGACTGATAGGCCCCATGCTGTGCTGTAAAATTCTATTGTGCCATTAAGTATATTAAAAGTCTGCATGGATTATGAAAAGTATCTCCCTTCCCTGGCCAAAGAATGCTTAGATGTTGTTGGGCAATTTTCAAAGTTATGAAAGGTTTTGAGGGGGTAACTAGTTAAAGGTTGATCCCACTGATTGGCGAATCGGTAACATGGGGTTACAGACTGAGGATTATCACTAGCGGACGAAAGGGGGCGGTTAGAAATTATTTCATGCAGAGAGTTAGTAGGACATGGAATGCTTTATCACAAGTGGCTATTGAGGTAGAGGCAGCAAGATTATTTAAAAGGGAATTCGCTCCACATTTAAGAAGGAAGAATATAAAAGGATATAGAAAAAGGGCAGGAAAATGGGATTAGAGTAGACTGCTCCAGTTCAGGACCTAGCACAGGCGCAGTGGGCTGAATGATGGCCGCCTTTTATACACATTCACCTGCGAGGATCGACATTTTGAGATGATGCCTAGCAGCATTTGTTGCCCAAGTTCTACAACTTGGCACAATATACATCCCAGAGGCCGCGAGAATGCCAGTTTCTGACTGTTGGGAAGAAGTGTTTTCCGAGTTCTGGGAGGAGCCAGCGCTGCAGTGACCCTGTGGAGGATCGCGCTGTCCATGAAGAGGCATATTAGTGCAAGTGGACACCTCCCCCAATAACCAATCCCAACTTTCCATTAAACACTGGATTTACATCCGGTGAAACCATACGGAGTGCCGCAAATGCCGTTTTGTGATGAAACATTCATTTTATTTGGCTAATTGTCTCATAATTCTCCATTTAATTCTTTCAATTTAAGTCAGGCAGTACTAAATCCTAAATGACAACAGAAAACGCTGGAAAAACTCAGCAGGCCGGGCAACATCCGTGGAGAGAGAAACAGTGTTAACGTTTCAGGTCGAAGACCCTTCATCAGAACTGAGAAAAAAGCAGGAAATGAAACGGATGAAAAAGCAAGTTTGGGGACTGGGAAATGGGGGAGGGGATGAAAGAAGAAAAGGGAAGGTCTGTGAGAGGTGAAGAGACATTAAGAGATATTCAAGGCGAGACGAGATGGTAATAGGACAGGTAAAAAAACAAAGGATGGCTCTAGGTGAAGTGTGAAATACGCTGGCAGAATGAGAGACAGCTGCCATGTGGGAGAGAGAAAAAAGAAAAGTCACAAGCCAAAAGTGTGGATAAAAAATATATAAAAATATGATAGGGGCCGAGGTTATGATCTGAAATTGTTGAAGTAATAAAGCCTAGTTGGATTTCGACTTGAATCTCCTGTGCACTCTATCCATAGAAGTTAGGCTGTGGAAACAGGCCATTCGGCCTATCCAGTCCATGTCGGCATTCACCCTCCACACGAGAAGAAAGTTCTAACCACATTTACCCGCCCCGTTCCCATATCCCTTCATCCCCTTTCACTCCTGGTGGAATAAAGTGTTTAAATGGTGAAAATGTAATTCGCTGTCTAAGAATTGACTAAAATGGTATTTAATTCACTGGTGGTTAGCAACATGGTGAGGAGTTACTGCAAGTATCCAGTTCTGAAGTGTTTGTTTTTTAATCAGAAGGGGCTAAAGTCACTGAGCATTCCAAAGGAGGGCCCTCTTCCCCAAAACATCTTCCTACCCCTCCCACTAGTTGGTCGAGCTGAAATGAAACACTTAGGGCTCGAAATTCGGTTATGCTCCATTTGGGGGTGGTAACCGAGTTAAGGCCGGACAGTTAGCGCCCGGCGTGGGAGTACCGCCCCGGCCGCTACGTTCGGCTTACCGCCCCGCACAGGAAGTGGAGCCCAATCTCAGGCGCTCCGCTTCCTGGTGGGGCGGTAACCGAGTCGATGTCGGGGTGCGATCGGCAGCGCTCTGCGGGTGGTCCCCCGGAGGAGCTAACGGCAGGCACAGAGGAGCCGAATTTCTAGCCCTAATGTGTGAGTTATAGAAGACATTAGTTCACATCATGTTACTGTGTGCTGTGCCATTTCACTGTCCCATTGCAAGGTGTCTAACTACCTGCATCTACATGTGAAGCATAAAGTATCTGGGGCATTGTAACCGACACCAGAGAAAAGCACATACATTGCATGGAGGAAGGTCAGGGTTAACATTCACATGTGCGCATGTATCTCTGTGTGTGTGCTTGTGTCGGTGTGTATCTCTAGTATTTGTGTGTTTGTGCGTATCTCTGCGTACATGTGTGTCTGCGTGCATGTGTGTATCGGTGGATGCATGTGTATCTATGTTACATCTGTGTGCATGTGCATATATGCATGTGCACATCTTCTTCTCCCTTCTTAGGCAGTCCCTCGGAATCGAGGATGACTTGCTTCCACACTAAAAATGAGTTCTCAGGTGACTGATGAGTCCAATGAGGGACCTACAGCCTCTGGCACAGGTGGGGCAGACAGTGGTTGAAGGGGCAGGTGGGTGGGGTGCTTGGGTTGACGTGCGCGCCTTCCGCTGTTTGCGCTTGGCTTCCTCTTGCTCCCGGCGAAGAGACGCGAGGTGTTCGGCGCCTTCCCGGATGTTTCTCCTTCACTTTGAGCGGTCTTGGGCCAGGGATTCCCAGGTGTCAGTGGAGATGTTGCACTTTTTCAAGGAGGCTTTGAGGGTGCCCTTGAAGCGTTTCCTCTGCCCACCTGGGGCTCTCTTGCCGTGTCGGAGTTCCGAGTAGAGCGCTTGTTTTGGGAGTCTCGTATCGGGCATGCGGATGATGTGGCCCATCCATCGGAGCTGATCGAGCGTGGTCAAAGCTTCGCTGCTGGGGATGTTGGCCTGAGCGAGAACACTGATGTTGGTGCGCCTATCCTGCCAATGGATTTGCAGGATCTTGTGGAGGCAGCATTGGTGGTACCTCTCCAGTGCTTTGAGGTGCCTGCTGTACATGGTCCATGTCTCTGAGGCATAGAGGAGGACGGGAATCACTACTGCTCTGTAGACCATGAGCTTAGTGCCGGGTTTGCGGTCCTGGTCTTCAAACACTCTCTTCCTCAAGTGACCGAAGGTTGCACTGGCACACTGAAGGCGGTGTTGGACATGTATGTATGTTAGTACATGTGGTAGGGGTAGGAATTTTCATCTACTCAGCCCAGAAGGGATTTGGGGTTTCGGCTGCTTTATGTTTATAATATGGAATCCGTTTCAGAAGTGTTAATTCTAAAGGGTCCAGGGCTGGAGCTGTGGGGACAAAGAAGGCATAGTTATGTTAATGAGCTCTCTCAAAAGTGAATGAGCCAGGTATCGAGACTGTTATCCTTAACAATCTGGGACAAGAGGTGGGTTGTTTCCACATTGCGGTATGTCCAGTAGGCGTTCACACATGAATGTGTTGTCAGTGACTGAATTCATGCATACACAGAGGGTCAGATCGGGACCAAATTAGGGGACGGTAGTCAGTTTAATTGACAGCCCTATTAGCCAATCCCCAGACACAGAGCAGGTCAGAGGTCAAGCTGCTGACTTCCTGTCCAGCTCGGATACAAAGGGCAGAAGCACACGGCCTATCGCCCAGCTCCAGAACGTCTTCTGAGAGAGACGGATGCGGGCCAAGCTTTCCTTAAAATATTGCCGACTAGATCCAGAGGAAGCTCTGGATAGAAAAGTTAATTTAGGCAACCAACAGGGATAGTATGGCTTATTTTGTTTTTTATACTACCAGTTAGGTAGAAGTGAGGTGAGGTTTACGATAAATTTTATTTTGTGAGTTCACTTGACAATTGTAAATGAACCAAGTTGATTTTTACATTCAGTCATGTCCTACTAAAGTGTGAATCAGTCCACCTTTTCGAGGATTGCAGAATCACATGTGGAAGCACACAACAAGGTTGTTTACATTGCTACGGCCCTCTGGGTCAGACGGCATTATGACTAGATATTGGGCTGTTCAAGGCAAACTCCTGATTGTAAGGGACATGGGATCCACTTATGGGAAACGCTCGTGATGCTCCGCCCAAGAGAATTTCTAGAGCAGACCAGATATATGTAGCCTTGCATTTATCCTGTATGTGCATTTTTGTGTGGTTTTGTCTCTCTTGATGTGACTGTTATAGGTACTTGTGCAGTTTTCTTCCCAATACAATTATTTTGCTTTGTGCGATTCACAATACCTTCTTAACACTTTAATGGGATGGATTTATTGAGCATTATTCCTTTTCTTTCCTAGTTGAAGCTGATTTATCACGTTAAAACCCTGTAGAATTGCATCTGACTCTGATGATGTACCTGATGGCTAAACCAGTGGCGTTGACCTGACTTTCCTCTTTGATCTTAACTGGAATGTGAAGATATTCGTTCAGTGTGATTTCTAATCATCTGTCTGTTCCCCACATGTGTTCATCTTGTTACGTCATGTGTTATCATGTTCCATTTGTCTTGTTACATTTGTGCATTTTTTTTTCATCATCCATCGCCTCTGCTGCGACCTAGCCCCTCCCCCCGCCGAGCTTCATCCTCTGGTCTGGAAGGCGGGGCACTCGAGCCCCATAGGAGGGCCGTGTTTTGCTTTCCCCACCCCCCTCCCCCTCCGCCCCTGCCATCAAACTTATGTGTTTGGGGCAGTATAGGCACAATTCAAACAGTGAGCTTGATGCTGAGCTTCCCCTTAACTCTCATAGCGAGAGAGAAAGAGAGAGACAATTCCTTATTATTGTGGGACTCTCTATCCATAAGCAAATCTATGACTTTGCGCAACTTGGCCCATTGAAGGGAGTGACGGACAGGCCTGAGACTTGGATTCCTAACTCTTGGGTTTGGAGTGAGGTCTTCAGGCCAGTGATGTTTAGAGCAAAAGTGTATCTGACTGAGTTGACGCATGGTCCTAAATATTAGGGATGGGACACCTGCACGCTCATTGGTGTCTCTCAGTCCTCCATTTATATGTGTTCAAAATTATTGGTCAAGTGCAGCCTTGGGGGGAGGACATTTTTTTGTGGCATCCTCTCCCAGAAATCTGAGTGGAGTTGATGTGCTCCCAGCTCATGGTGTCATTACTTATGATTACCAACCAAGGGGTCACGCGCAAAATATTTTTCTCAGGCGTTGGCCCTGATCCATGGTTTGAACACACAAAAGACGGAACTGAGAGTTGGCAGTAAGTGTGACATGGTGGAGGTCATTTTCAATTTCACCACTAGATGGTAACCTGCCGGATTGGATCACCCGCCCATTGTAGAAGCTCCCTGATTTTCATCCCATCGATTTAATCAGAAATGGGAAGAAAGCCGGGTAGGTTCTGTAACGGGCGAAAGGTCCACTCTGCCCGGTTACTGCCCAGAAGGCGACGTTGCAAATGACCCCCGCTCTCCCTCTGGATTTTAGGATTGCGACAACTCAGTAGAATACCTTTCCCCTTTTAATTAAGGTCTGAATTTCTTTCAACTTCAAATCACCCTGACTCCCCTCCTCACGGTCGTTAACCCTATTACAACTTCCCAGTTTGAGTTTATTTTATTAATCTTTGCAGTGTTGGTGTTTTCTGTATCCCATAGTAGAAAAATGATCCCTTTCAACCAAACTTCATAGTCCCATCTCTTCAACTTCAATAGGCTACGCCCCATCTGCTGGACTCAAGAAAAAACGAATCTATCATCAGATCCGCCGCCCACCTCCAGGTTAGGCCAAGCTTGGAGGCCCATCTTATCTCATTTTATGTTCCATTTGTTGTGTCCTTTGTCTTAACGTGCTGGGAGTGGGATTGTGCGGGGCTCGATCTGATTGTCCCCTTCAGCATGCTTGGACTTATGTATCTCTGCTGCGCCACTAAAGCTGATTTTCACCTTCCTTGGGGAAAATTCCCTTGCATTCTTTTCCGACCTGTGCATGGTTAGAATTAGTTGTACATCAAAGAAAATTAATTGCTTCCTATACTTAGAATATTCTCTTGCTAAACCGAAGCACTTTCTCTACTCCAATAGCATATTATTACCGTGTGTAATAATTGTGCCACATGCAGGAACTGTACTGTGGATCCCGCTTCATCCTGGTGGGAGTGGAAACAAAGGACTGAAATTGTGCAAGTGAAAAATTTAAGCAAGGATTTTCTATTTGCTAAGGTGCTTGCATGTCTGTTCCTCGCTATATACTTTGAACGGCTTTAAAGGTGTATCTACCAGCGCATTGGCAATCCATTCCCAGAGCCAAATGGAGCTTACTTGTAAGTATGATTACTTTTTTGATGAAATGTTTACATTCTTTTGGTCACGAAGACCCGCTCTTCTGTGTTGAAAGAAAACAGCCGTGAGGACATTTCTGTATCTCTTTGCCCCTCCTGCAAATGCATTCTTCTTCCTGCTCAGCCACTTCTTTGTTTGCAGTGAAAAGTGGTGGTAAGTACGGTTGGGATTACTTCACAGCCTCTGTTGGTGGTTAATAGGAAGACCAATTTCTCCAAGCCAAGATGGATGGTGTCTGTTTTAACAGCAGAGAGAGAGAGCAGTTGCACTCTTGCTAAGCATCCTGTCTCCGAGTCCAGCCCAAACTGATGTGTCCAGAGTTGCCCAAACGCCGACTGATCTGGAGGAACATCATGTTGTGTTACTGTGGATCCATGTCCTTTGGAATGGCCACCTTCATTTCACCTGGAATTCTGAGCAGCTGGCACTGAGAGGAATCCCATTGTACAGTCGTACAGTCCCATAGGTGATCTCCTATACCAATGAAGTTGGTGACCATCTGGAATACAGTAGTCCACTAGGTTCATTCTACGATGCCAGTAAAATGAAGAAAGATAAAAGGGTCATTCTGAGTCTTTCCAAATATTACTGAGAGAAAAACCTACCTGGAAATTGCACTAATGTAAAGGATTATTACATAATGGCTCGTGACACACCATTACCAGAATGGACTACTCTTTGGCATGACTGGTTACAGTTAAGAGCCTGAAACATTTTAAGTTCAGTCTGAAACTCTGGTGAAATGCTCTTTATCTGAAATTTTGGTTAGATCCGTTATGTTGAATCAACCAGCCCCCAAATCTGTGAAGGTTCTTTGGATCTAATCACCTTGTTTTCTATATTACAGAGCATGAAATGAACCCAATGTACTGGAGGAACCAAGCCCAGGAAACCCTGAAACGGGCTCTCAACTTACAAAACCTCAACACTGGTGTCGCAAAAAATGTTATTCTTTTCCTCGGGGATGGTGCGTGTTCAGATATTCCAAGATTACTAAATTCTGTTGAGTCATCCGTTGTTGACCTTAACTAAGTTAGAATTTCCTATAAAGCCTGGTTTCTGACCTGTGTTGGCAGCTTTGAATGACATGGTGGCCTAGAGCGGTTGGAACTCCAGGCTGGTAGGACACGGGTTGGTGCCAATAATGCTCCACAAAGCGAATGCCTCAGCTCAGCAGTGTCGTTCTGATGAGTTGGACATAGTGGACCTTCCTCACTAATGGATGGGGAGAGAAAAATTCGGCGAGAAGTCTCCCCCAACCCGACCACCTGTCCCACTCCTGCACTTCTAGCAGTTAATGGCATCAATTATTGATCATGGGCTAGCAAGAGACGAGACCAACAAATGCATATATTATCAAAAAGAGACAGCTAACGGTGTTGCATTTCATTCAGCACTTCCATAACTGCCTTATTTAATTGGAAATGACCAGTGCCGCACCTGACCTTTTACATAAATTGGGATCTCGAATGTAGCATGTGCTAACTGATCATTCTGTTAGATTGCATTAAGTTAATTCTTTGCACTCGTCAATGGGCTGAGATGATCAGTCTCCAGTATTTAATTAGTATAGTTGTTGTGCTTCAACAACAGCCCTAAAACCCTTCGTGATCTCTGCGCTCCTCCAATTCAGGCCTCTTGCGCAACCTCAATTTTAATCGTTCCACCATTGGTGGCCGTGCCTTCAGCTGCCGAGGCCCTAAGCTCAGGAATTCCCTCCCTAAGCCTCTCCACCTCTCTGGCTCTCTCTCCTCCTTTAAGTCGCTCTTTAAAACCTACCTCTTTGGCCATATTTTAGTCACCTGTTCTAATATCTCTTTGTGGCTTGGTGTCAAGTTTTGTCTAGTTACGTTCCTGTGAAGCGCCTTGGGATGTTTTTACTATGTTAAAGGAGCTATATAAATGCAAGTTGTTGTTGTGCTTGTAGATGTAGCAGTTGTTTTGCAACACGGTGTCTAACTGGTTCTGAGTTAACCATTTGATATAGAGGAACAAAGTGAGACTGGTGCTGCACATCAAGATGGGCCACTCGGGACCATGCTCCAGCACCTTCAACACCTTCAGAAGTCCAGGAAAGCAAAGAGAAAAGCACGGAGCGGGGAATGATAAAAGAAACAATCACTGAAGAGACTAGTTGCCTGTGGAGGAATTGTCCAGAAATCTAGACATCGGGACGAGACCACCGTGATGTGATGGGCGGGCTTAACAAGGTCAATCAAGGGAAAATAGCGTGGGTTGGCCAGAAGGCGATGGAGGTGGGACTAAAACCCAACAAGTGGGAGACCCGCCTTCAAAAGCTCCCCATTGGCAAAATCCAGCCCAAAGTATACTGCTTGGGAACTAGGCTGACTTCTGGTGGACTCCAAGGCTTCTCTACGCTATAGTGCTTCTGAATTTATTCTGGAATGAACCTAGCCCTGTGGTATCTACTTGGAGAGTTGGCCCCTGTGTGGGCAATAGCAAAACATTTTATTAGCAGAACCTGAGTTTATTCCAACATGAAAGAAACCTGATAAACTGGATAGTAGGTTGCCGTGGCCTGTAGTGCTTGTTTGCCATCTTGATGTGCAGTACCAGTCTCACTTTGTTCCATGTAGGTCTCAATAATTCAAATATATCAAATGTGAAGCTCTTCCCAACTCTTTGTAAGTGTATTTTATCTTCACATTACACCTTCTCCGTGAACCATTTCCAGACTCGTTCTTCTGATGAATGATAGAGTCGTGGGAAATGATTGGTGGCAGCTACTTCCAAAACATCCAAGGGGTGCCTCTGCAAATTTGCACCTACTGTAGATATCTTTGTGCGCTCGGTGGTGTCGGCCGCAGCCTGAAGAGATCTGAGCGCCTGCTTTTTCATGGATGTTGTCACCCAATCCCATACATCTGCTTGCGAGGTTGTGGGACTCATGAGTGTAACAGTGAAACTCCCTTGTGTTCTGGATCGGATTTCCGTGTCTCACCCAGTCTCCGAGGGCAGACTGGGTTAACACCGGGTGAGGTGAAGTTTGCTTTAAATTGTAAGCTGCTTTATTCCACAGTAGGTAAAACACGGAACAATGAGGTTGAGCACAGTTAGCTCATTGGCATAGCTTTTGTTTGCATACTCTTACAAAAATAGTTCTGGCCCACTCCAATGGGCCACCTAACTCAACTTAAGATCACAATCTCTCGACCCTGTCCTGCTGGCCAGGGCAATACTAATTGTAGCTAAAGTTAAGATATGTATATAGACACAGAGACAGAAAGCTAGACCTGGACAAACATTGAGAGAAAGGAAGCGCTCAATGCTGAGGTCCTGACTGCCCGAGTATCTTTGTTCTTTTTCAGGTATGGGAATACCCACGATGACTGCTGCTCGAATTCTGAAAGGCCAATTGGAAAACAAAAGTGGAGAGGAAGGTTTCTTGGAAATGGATAAGTTCCCGCACGTGGCTCTTTCAAAGGTAGTTCGTTCTCTATAGCAAGTTTGTGTTGATCTTCTGCCCAATTATTGCCAAGAACTTTCAGTCTTCAAGGCCACCTGCCACACTTGAAATGTATCTCCCATGGTCCTTGGAGGACTACGCTATTGGTAACACATGTCATAAATGTCTAAGTTATTCAAAAAAAAAATGCTTTCCCCTTCATAACGTGGAAAAAAAGTCTTCATTCTCCCTTGGGTGGGGGGTGGGCCAAGATAAACACTTGTAAAGGAAATAACCCCTGCCTTAGCAGATGCCTTAACAACAAGATTGTTTCCTCACTGACTGCCCTGTGGAATTCTGGCATAAGGTGCGATGGAACTGGCTGTAAATGGGTTATGTAATTGTTTCTGCTGAAATAACAAACACCAAGAGTGATGGGAATGCACATTTTTAATCTTATTTTTATTCTTTGGATGAACTTAAGTTGCTCCACTCCCACTCGGACCTCACCATCCTCGGCCTCTTGCACTGTTCCAACGAAGCTCAACGTAAGCTCGAGGAATAGCACCTCATCTTTCGATTAGGCACTTTACAGCCTTCCGGCCTCAACATCGAGATCAACAATTTCAGACTATAACCTCGGCCCCTATCATTCTTTTTTTTCTCTCTCTCTCTCACATGACAGCTGTTGATCATTCTGCCAGTGCCATTCACACTTCATCTAGACTCATCTTTTATTTCTTAACTTGTCCCATTACCATCTCCTTTTGCCTTGCACCATCATCCCTTTTGTCTCTTAATCTCTCCTGCCTTCCACCCTATCACAGACCTTCCCTTTGTTCTTTCCTCCCCTCCCCCCTCTCCCTGCCCCTGCACTTGCTTAAAAACCTGTTCCATCTCCAGCTTTTTCCAGTTCTGACGAAGGGTCATCGACCTGAAACGTTAACTCTGTTTCTCTCGTCACAGATGCTGCCTGACCTGCCGAGCATTTCCAGCATTTTCTGTTTTTACTTAAGTTGTGACCTTGTTTTGTTGCCTGTATTTATTTATTGTGAAAGTGGCCCTTCAAGAGATGGAAGGACACGTTGCTACGTTTTGACCTTGATGCCAGCTCTCTCTCTTTCATCCACCAGACCTATAACACCAATGCCCAGGTACCTGACAGCGCTGGTACAGCAACGGCCTACCTGTGTGGCGTTAAGGCAAATGAAGGCACCGTGGGCGTGAGTGCGACTTCAGTACGTAGGCAGTGCAATACCACCTTCGGCAATGAAGTGACCTCCATTCTAAAATGGGCAGAAGATGCTGGTTAGTGTCGTGAATATTGCACACAGTCTCAGTACAAGAATGCTGACCTTTTTTTGCATTGCTTTCTGCATCATTCAACGGGAGCGATTTTAGTCTTGTTCATCAGGGGCCTGTGTGGAGGTTCAAGGAGCAGTTGTTAGCCTGTTGTAATAGGAAGGAGTGACACTCACTTCGACTGTTTTATTTCACAACTACTTACTGGTCTGACAATTGAAGTGGTGGAGAGAAATGGTCAAGTCTCTCAGTTAAGATTTAAGGAACACTTTTCCCCAGACCCCCGCCCTCAGAAATCAGCCCCCTTCCCCAATCTAGTAAACTGAAAGAATTAATTCAACTCTGGTTCTCATGCTCTTCTGACTGGCTTCCCACTTTCCACCCTCCGTAAACTTGACTCATCCAAAGCTCTGCTGCCCGTATCCTAACTCACACCAAGTACTGTTCGCCCGTCACCCCCTGACCTACATTGGTTCCCAGTCCGACAACACCGCCGATTTAAAATTCTGATCCTTGTTTTCAAATCCCTCCGTGGCCATGCCCTCCCAATCTCTGTAACCTACACCAACCCTACAACCCTCGCAATGTCTATGACATAATAAAACTCACTACGCACTTGGCTTGAGTATAAAGCAAGGCTTTAATCAACTTGTTTCAGAACATGGAGGTCTAGTTGTACTTCACTAGTACCTGTCTTACAGAATGTCCCTGGGCAAGCTGGGGCCCACGCCCGAGTATTTATACTCCTTGGATGGCGCCACCAGCTGGCTGTCCAGTGTTATTTCATGAGTAGTTTCTTCTTGATGATGAGATTTATAACAGTCTGCACTCCTCCAAGTCTGGCCTCTTTCACCCCACCATTGGCAGCTGTGACTTCAGCTGCCTGGGCTCAAAGCACTGAAATTCCTCCCCTAAACCTCTCCGCCTCTCTCTCCTCTTTTAAGACGCTCCTTCAATCCTATCTCTTTGACCAAGCTTTTGGTCACCTGTCCTAATGTCTCCTTCTTTGGTACGGTGCCAATTTTTGTCTAATAACACTCATGTGCAGCGCCTTGGGATGTTTTACTACATTAAAGGTGCTATATAAATGCAAGTTGTTGTTGTTAAACTTGCTATTAACACCATGCCCTAAAGGCACAGGGATTCAGAAGCTGGTTCCTCGAGCGCTACACCTGTGCAGATGTGTTGCCTCATTGCCTTTTCTCACTGTAGTTTTTTTCGCATTTAACATGCACCGTCATAAGTTGGAAATGGGCTGTAAGCAAATTTATTTCATATAAAAACAGACCTGCAAAGTGAATGCTACTTATAACATGCACAATAGTGCGTTAGAAAGTGGGTGGCTGTTCTGCTACGGTATGGTGCACTCCAGCATCACAACCGCGCAACCAGCAGCAATCAGAGCTGGGGAAATGTGCGTTTGGCCATGATTCTGCTGCACAATCGACCATGTGCTAAAACATTACCAGGTCAAATAGTTGATGATGAGACCGATGGGGAGACGTGACAGTTGAGAAGTTTAAAAACTTGTTTGTTGGAAAAGAGGGAGCCGTATTTTTCGAGCAATTTTCTTTAATGACACAAAACCAGAAAAACCAAAGTAAAAAAGGCACCAAAAAATCAATAGATTTGACAAATGGTTTCAGCAGCCATTGATGTGGTGCTAGTTTAAAAATCTAACTCAAGAATGTACAGAAGCTCCCCGTAGACAAACGATTATCAACACTGTTGCGTCCGTGTATAATAAGACACAGACTGCGGAGAACGGTACAACAGGTGTTTACTCAATGTGGCTCACACTGCAACTGATCTGTACAGATTACTACTCAGTGTTATATACAGGTGTGGTCACTGCCGGTACTGCAGTATACATGAGCTGTAAAACATAGTTCCCCCCTTAAAGGTATATACATTACAATTCCTCCCCTTTTAGATTAATATCAAACTAATTACAATGAACACTTTTAACATGCAACATTAGCTGAAAATAGTCTATTTATATATTCAGTCTTTGGGGAGGCTTCCTGATCCTTTCTGGATAGCGCCTTTCCCGAGTGTCTTGCTCTTGGTGCGGAGGCGATTCTGGCCCCCTGTCGTCGGTTGGTTCATCAGTTTCCGCTGCTACTGTTTCTGGGGTAGATGCAACCTGTACGTCGGGTTCATCACCAGGTACGTATGGGTGAGGCATGGGGTTGACTTGTTCCTGTGACTCTAGGATCTGGTCAGCATGGCGTCTCACGATGCTCTCCCCAACGTCCACTGTGTACATTAGTGGGCCCTGCCGTGTGCATATCGTTCCTGGCTGCCATTTTTCTGTTCGGTAGTCGCGGGCCAAGACTGGTTGCCCTACATTGAAGCTCCTTGTTGGCTTCTCATGTATGTGCTGGAATTGCTTACTCTCAACATCTCTTCTTATGTTTGGTCTGAGCAAATCCAGGCGAGATCTTAACCTTTGGTTAAAGAACATCATGGCTGGGGCCTGGTTGGTGACTGCATGTGTCGCATGTAGGCGAACAGGAAATTGTCCACCTTGTGCTGCAGCGGAATGTTGTCATTGTACATAGCCTTTATTGCCTTCTTAAAGGTTTGTACAAACCTCTCAGCCAATCCATTTGTGGCTGGATGATACGGGGCGGATGTATAATGCCTTACCCCATTCTTTTTCAAGAACCTCCGGAACTCTTCGGACACAAACTGTGGTCCGTTGTCGGAGCAAATCTGTTCTGGCAAGCCATTCCTGGCAAAAATGGTCCGTAGGACAGCAATAGTTTTCTCCGTGGTGGTGGAGGACATTTTGATGACCTCAGGCCATTTCAAGTGCGCATCCATGGCTATTAAAAACATTGAGTCCATGAATGGACCAGCAAAATCAATATGCACCCGTTGCCATGGAGATGAGGGCCACTCCCATGGGTGTAGAGGGGCCTGTGGTGGTGCATTTTGGACTTTCTGGCATCCTGAACAGCTCTTGGTCAGGTCCTCGATTTGTTTATCGATTCCCGGCCACCACACATAAGCCCTGGCTAGGCTTTTCATTTTTACCCCTCCCAGATGACCCTCATGAAGCTCATTGAGCACTCTATCCCTTAACTTGGGTGGAATTACCACTCGGGATCCACACATCAAGGTCCCCCGGCACACTGGCAGCTGTTCTCTCCTTGTCGAGAATGTTGGCAACAGTGAGTCGCCATGTGCTGGCCATCCCTTCACCGTCAAATCATATACCCGAGACAGTGCCGGGTCATTTCGGGTTTCCTTTTCGATACAAGCGTTAGTTACCGGTAGGTATTCAACTATAGTCGAATGGAATATTTCGACAGGATCCACTGCTGGTGCTTCCTCCGCAGTAGGCAGTGGCAGGCGTGATAGCCCATCAGCATTTCCATGCTGTTTCGTGCCCTTATATTCAATCTCATAGTGGTGCGCCCCTAGAAAATGTGACCATCTTTGTAGTCGTTGCGCAGTCATCACCGGAACGCCCTTCGGATTAAAAATGGAGGCAAGAGGCTGGTGATCAGTCAGCAAGGTGAATTTCTGCCCGTGCAGATAGTGATTGAACTTTTTCACTCCCCACACTAGGCTGAGGGCCTCCCTGTCAATCTGGGCGTAGTTACGCTCGGCTGAGGTTAGTGATCGTGACGCAAAGGCTATTGGCCTCTCTGAGCCGTCCAAGAATTTGTGCAACAGCACCGCTCCAATGCCGTAGGGCGACGCATCACATGCCAACCGAATTGGTAATGCTGGGTTGTAATGGGCCAATACCTCTTTCGATGTGATTAGTGTTTTGCTCTTCTGGAAAGCTTGCCTACATTCGTCACTCCACTTCCATGGCACCCCAGTTTGCAGTAGGGTGTTCAGTGGGTGTAGTGTTGTAGACAAATTTGGCAAGAACTTATGGTAGTAGTTCACCAGCCCGAGGAACGACCTCAGTTGTGACACATTTTCCGGTGCTAGAGCCTTGACTACTGCCTCAATCTTCTCTGGGGACTTATGTAACCCCTCTTTATCGATAACGTGGCCACAATACGAGATCTGTTTTCTAAAAAACTCGCATTTGGGGCGGTTAGCTCGGAGCCCATATTCCTGCAATCTAGTGAGCACCTGCTCCAGGTTGGCAAGGTGATCACTGTCATTTTCGCCCGTGACCAGGATGTCGTCCAAATAACACTGGGTCCCTGGGATATACACGAGCTGTAAAACATAGTTCCCCCCTTAAAGGTGTATACATTACAAACACTTTCAGATTAACTCCCTCCCTAACAGCACAGTGGGAGTACCTTCACCACACGGACTGCAGCGGTTCAAGAAGGCGGCTCCCCACCACCTTCTCAAGGGCAACTAGGGATGGGCAATAAATGCTGGCCTTACCAGCGATGCCCACATCCCATGAAAACAATTAAAAAAAAGATCTATCCCTTGATTTTATTAAGCAATGGATCAAGTTAACACATATAGCGGAGCTCTTGTGGCTTTGCTCCTGGTTATGATATTTGGATGCTAACTTGGCCTGTGTCTTCAAGACAACGTCACATTAATTGTAGCTACTTATAAATTGGTGAGGTCAATCTGAGGACAGTTGTAATTGCTTGTAAATTTCAGGTTACAGGTCAGTGATTTGACTTTCGTTTTTGTTAAGATTGCTTTGGACCTTAATATAAAGGAAAATAAGACTTACATTTACATAGCACCTAACATGACCTCAGGACATCCCAAAGTGCTTTAGAGACAATGGAATACTTTTGAAGTATAGTCACTGTTGTAATGGAGGACACGCAGTGAGATACAAGGCCAGATCATTTATTTAATGATGATGGCTGAGGGATAACTATTGGTCAGGGCCCTGGGGAGAACTCCCTGCCAATCTTCGAATCGTGCCATGGATATGAAAGGGTTGATAGAGCCTTGGTTTAACAGCACCTCTGACAGTGCAGCACTCCCTCAGTACGGCACTGAACATGTCAGCCTAGATTATGTGCTCAGGGCCTAGAAATTCAGTAGGCTTTGCGCCCACTTTTCACCCAAAGAGGGTTTCTGCGCCAGTGTAAGAGGGTGCGCTGATATTCAGCGCTGCGGTAATGGCGGCGGTAGCCGGTAGCGCTGCGCCGACACCGATGACGTCATCGGTGTGCGCAGTGCCCCGGTACCGCCCCGCTTCCGGCCCAAACCCCATATTTAGTTGCGGCCGCCTCTTCTGCAGCGGCCGCAAACAGCGTTTGAAAAACGGGGCCGTACTGCTGCGCTACTGGGGCGCTTTAAGGTGGAGTTGCGGTCGGCCGCTTTTTCGGCGGCCGCCTGCCCGCACCTCCCTCCCCGGCCTCCTACACCACCCCCCCCGCGGCATTGGTGGCTGATTCCCGCGAGCCCGGCACTTCTCCGTGGTGCCGGGCTCATTTGCCGGCAGAATCCAGCGGCGATCTCACGGCTGCAGGCAGCTCCTCCTTAAGAGAAGGAGGAGGCCTGCAGTACCCCAGCCTGCCGCACCGCATCGGGTGGCGCAGCGGCAGCTGGAGCGCTGAAATTCACTTTCAGCGCCCCAAGCGGAGGCGGGCACACCCTGGAACAGCGCCCGGTTCCGACTTGGGGCGCTAAAAGTGAATTTCTGCCGGGCGCAACTGGCTCCGCGCGCAGCGCTAACTTTTGGGCGTTAGCCTGCTGGCGGGCCTTAACTGAATTTCTAGGCCCAGGTCTCTGGTGTGGGACTATGAACCCACAAACCTTCTGATTCAGAGCCGAGAATGCTGCCACTGAGCCACGGCAGGCACCTAAAAGGACATGAAACTGAGGTAGTGAAAAAGCAGGAGAAAAATACAGACAAAAACTTCCAAAAAGAGGATGAGGTGGAAAGGAAGAAATGGGCCAGAAAATGGGGGAGATGGTTAAGTTCTGAAGGTGCTACAGCCAATGTTCAGATGTTATCCCTCGTGGTGGGATCATGAGCTAGAAGATGATCAAACAATTACTGAGATGGAACGTTTGTGCTGAATTGAGTTCCCGAGGCTTGAACTGAGTTTTAATCAATAGGCCACCGTCATGCGTTGGGATTTTCCTTAGCCATTTTTCCACAGAAATGATTTGGAAAGAGTTACTTTTATGTGTTGGCTGTTTAAAACAAAGTGTGTTCATAGAAGTTTTGGAAAAGGCACTAAGATGAAAGCTGGTTAAAATATTAATAGCCTAGGTAGTGATGTTGATTCCCCAAAAACGCTAAATGATAAGCAATTCATTAGCCTGTCTCAGTAATCGATAAACACCTTGGCGCTTTGAAGTCTCTGGTCCCAGACATTTGGCAGCGTTGGTCTTTTTAAAAAATTCGTTTATGGGATGTAGGCGTCGCTGGTGAGGCCAGCATTTATTGCCCATCCCTAATTGTTGTAGCAGGACTTTTCCTGCCAACACATTTACCGCCCGCACTCCAATAGAGGAAATTGTGGATTTCCTATGTGATCTAATAATTCTCAGATGGATTTCACACCCAGCACTACTGCCCAAAAAGCAGTGCAGCAGAAAACAAAAAGGCAAAATCCAGTCTGTCTTGAAAATAATGAATGAACTTGTGAATGAGGTAAATTTTTGTCTTCACACTCTGGGTGTTAATCTGACAGAGCAGGCCACCCAACTTTATAGAACCCGCACGATTTCCATTCCATTGAACTGAGTGAGCAAGTGACAATTGCAAATAAAAATAATGACTGAACTCATGTGCAGTTTTCCTAAAATTAAATCCAGCAGTGGTTCTAGTTGATTGAGCAGTTCTTATGAAAATAGTTAAATCTCAGATCAGGACAACCCAATTATCACCATGGCAACCAGGAAGTACACGGTAAAAACTGCTCTTAAATTCTCCTACGTTTAACAAATCTAACTGTTCATTTTTTTCAAGTGGCAAATTACTACTCGCACACAAAAAACCCCCTCCTTTCTGAGCTGGGTTATGACAATTTCTCCTCCACCTCCCGCCTCCCAGTTAATTCACAGTTCCCAAAGGTGCGGGCACAGTTTAAAAATCTCTCCTCACAAAACAGGCCTCAACTCTTGACTCTTCCCCACCTACAAGGCAGATATCCATTGGCTGGCCACAAAGGAAAGCAAAGGAAGTGAAAGGGAGACAGAGCTCATCCAACATCAGTCCTAAGCACATCACATGTTAAACACAAAGAGATGTCTGTTTCCACGTCACGTCAAATGTTGAGGGTTTAAACAAAAAGGGATGATAATGGTTCCTACATTACTACAGCGACTACACTTCAAAAAGCACGTCATTGGCTGTAAAGCGCTTTGGGACGTCCTCAGGTTGTGAAAGGCGCTATATGAATGCAAGTCTTTGAATGCTCTTTCAACTCAGATCTTAGAAATTAGGATGACTCATCAAAACCATTGGTCAAATTGGGAAAGTCCAATATGGCAGATTAAGATGCCACAAATTTACCACAATTGAGCAAATGGAGCTTTCAAAATGTACCACAAAATGAATCATCCCTTCATGAGATTAAGGGGTTGACTTATGAATAAAGGTTGAGCAGGTTGGGCCTATACTCATTGGAGTTTAGAAGAATGAGAGGTGATCTTATTGAAACATATAAGATACTGAGGGGGCTCAACAGGGTAGATGCAGAGAGGATGTTTCCCCTCGTGGGGAAATCTAGAACGCGGGGGCAGAGTTCCAGAGTAAAGGGTCGCCCATTTAAAACTGAGATGAGGAGGAATTTCTTCTCTCAGAGGGTCGTAAATCTGTGGAATTCTCTGCCCCAGAGAGCCGTGGAGGCTGGGTCATTAAATACATTTAAGGTGGAGATAGACAGATTTTTGAATGGTAAGGGAGCGAAGGGTTATGGGGAGCAGGCAGGGAAATGGAGCTGAGCCCAAGATCAGATCAACCATGATCTCATTAAATGGCAGAGCAGGCTTGAGGGGCCGAATGGCCTACTCCTGCTCCTATTTCTTATGTTCTTAGGAGAACATACATGGACCTTGTGTAAGACAGTATGTTCTTGAAAGTTCCAAAATATAGTCAATCCTTTTGGTAGTTTGAATTGACTGATGGTCTCCGATTCCCGCCGCTCTCGCGATTCTTTACCAGTTAGCAGCTCGGTTTTCCTGTTTTCCACTTCTTTCAACAGCAGCTCTTTAGAGCCACAGAAAGCCACACCGACCACTGTCTGAGGTGTAAAGTACCTCTCCTTCACTCTGACCACTCAACCACCCCATGCTTGCTGAGATTGTTAGTGTCTCTCTTTGCTCGTGCATCTTTCCTCTCCCTTTTCAAACCCATCGTAGTCACAACTCCTCCTAAAACTCCTACTCTTGGTCCGCCTGTCCTCTCCAACTACCGCCCACCTCTAACCTGCCTTTCCTCTCTGAGCCTTAACAAAATTGGGACTAGGGATAGGTTGAATATATCTAGTGATAACGTGATGGGTAACTGTGGTCACTTGGAGCTTGTTTGCCCTAGGGAGTGAGGAATTCGTCTGAGGATTTCCTGAAATTGCCACAATTCCTTCCTCTAGGAGTTACTACTATTGGCCAGCTGGGGAGGGAACGGGTTGTACTGTGGCACCGTCTAACTAACAGATTGAACATGGTCAGGCCTGAGGGTTTTATTCTCGCTTCCCTTTTGGTATATGCTTATGTAACCAATATAACCAAAACCAGATTATTTGGCCATTTGTCACAGCTCCATTTTGTGATGTCTTGCTATGTGAAAATTGGCTGCTCCATTTGTCTGCTTAACACGAGTGAGCAAAAATAAATAATTGGATGTGAAGCACATTGGGACATCCTGGGGACGTGAAATGTATTATTTAAACCTTCCTTGCTTCCTTCCTACCGATCACTGGAGCATGGATCAGACTATGGGAAAACTATTGTCCCAACACAAGTGTAAAGTTAGTAACATGAACTTCCATGTAACTGTTACCTTGCCCTGTTATGTTGTCAGAACATATGCGCACATAATAAATCTTCATGAACATTCAGGGAATGTTTTTGCATAAATAAGGTGGTCTTCAAAATGAAAACAATGTATTAAAACCAATCTACCAGTAGATTTGATTGGAGTCTAACCACCTGTCCATCAACGGCATTACCATCGCCGAATCCCCCACCATCAACATCCTGGGGGTCCCCATTGACCAGAAACTTAACTGGACCAGCCACATAAATACTGTGGCAATAAGAGCAGGTCAGAGGCTGGGTATTCTGTGGCGAGTGTCTCACCTCCTGACTCCCCAAAGCCTTTCCACCATCTACAAGGCACAAGTCAGGAGTGTGATGGAATACTCTCCACTTGCCTGGATGAGTGCAGCTCCAACACTCAAGAAGCTCAACACCATTCAGGACAAAGCAGCCCACTTGATTGGCACCCCATCCACCACCTTAAACATTCACTCCCTCCACCACTGGCGCACCGTGGCTGCAGTGTGTACCATCTACAAGATGCACTGCAGCAACTCGCCAAGGCTTCTTCGGCAGCACCTCCCAAACCCGTGACCTCTTCCACCTAGAAGGTCAAGGGCAACAGGCACATGGGAACACCACCACCTCCAAGTTCCCCGCCAAGTCACACACCATCCTGACTTGGAAATATATCGCCGATCCTTCATTGTCGCTGGGTCAAAATCCTGGAACTCCCTCCCTAACAGCACTGTGGGAGTACCTTCACCACACGGACTGCAGCGGTTCAAGAAGGTGGCTCACCAAAAGCTTCTCGAGGGCAACTACGGATGGGCAATAAATGCTGGCTTTGCCAGCGACGCCCACATCACATAAAAAATACATTTTTAAAAAAGGACTGGGGACCGGGGCCCGAGGACTCGTGCTGGGAAGAAAAGATCAAAACCGTAAAAGTTGAATCGCAAAAACATTGAAAACTGCACAAAGTTAAAGACTGAAAAACAATTGCTTCAGCAAGTAAAGATGGAAGTTAATAGTTTACAGGCTCCTGGCAAAGAGTGAAGAAGATTTTGGTTTTGATTTGACTCATTTCTCAGCTAAAATTGCTAAATGAAAACATACAGCCTGAAGTCTTTTCCCCAATATTTCCTCAGACTGGAATTCATAAAAAGAAGAAAAGGACAGACCACTGTTCAAACCCCCCACCCCACCACCCCCACTCTCCAACCCCCCCACCCCCCCACTCTCCAACCCCCCCACCCCACCGCCCCCACTCTCCAACCCCCCCACCCCCCCGCCAACCCCACTCTCCAACCCCCCCCACCACCCCCACTCTCCAACCCCCTCCCCACCCCCCCACTCTCCAACCCCCCCTCCCCACCCCCACTCTCCAACCCCCCCCTCCCCATCCCCACTCTCCAACCCCTCCCACCCCCACACCCCCACTCTCCAAACCCCCCATCCCCCCACTCTCCAACCCCCCCACCACCCCCACTCTCCAGCACCCCCTCCCCACCCCCACTCTCCAACCCCCCCTCCCCATCCCCACTCTCCAACCCCCCCACCACCCCCACTCTCCAGCCCCCCTCCCCACCCCACTCCCCAACCCCCCCCTCCCCATCCCCACTCTCCAACCCCCCCACCCTCCCCACTCTCCAACCCCCCCACCACCCCCACTCTCCAGCCCCCCCTCCCCACCCCCACTCTCCAACCCCCCCCACCCTCCCCACTCTCCAACCCCCCACCACCCCCACTCTCCAACCCCCCCACCACCCCCACTCTCCAAACACCCTCCCCACCCCCACTCTCCAACCCCCCCTCCCCATCCCCACTCTCCAACCCCCCCACCCCCCCACTCTCCAACCCCTCCCACCCCCACCCCCCCACTCTCCAACCCCCCCAACACCCCCACTCTCCAACCCCCCATCCCCCACTCTCCAACCCCCCCACCCTCCCCACTCTCCAACCCCCCCACCCTCCCCACTCTCCAACCCCCCCACCACCCCCACTCTCCAACCCCCCCACCACCCCCACTCTCCAACCCCACCATCCCCCACTCTCCAACCCCTCCCACCCCCCCACTCTCCAACCCCTCCCACCCCTACCCCCCCACTCTCCAACCCCCCCCACCCCACCCCCACTCTCCAAGCCCCCACCACCCCCACTCTCCAACCCCCCCACCCCCCAATCTCCAACCCCCCTCCCACCAACCCCCCCGCACCAACCCCCCCAAACCAACACCCCCTCCCCACCCCCACTCTCCAACCCCCCCACCACCCCCACTCACCAATCCCCACCCCCCCACCACCAACCCCACTTCCTCTAATCTCCCGCCCACTGACCTCCACCCAATACAATCTATCTCACTTCCTGCTTATCGACTGGTTACGCCACTTGCTGGTAACCTTCCGAAGATAGGGACATAGGCTGGCAGGTATTAAAAGACAGCAGAATCAGACAGGTAGGTTACAGAAGCAGCATCCGGTGGAGCCTCAGCAGCTCCAGGCCTCGGGTTAGAGGCTCCAGGCCCCGGGTTAGAGGCTCCAGGCCTCGGGTTAGAGGCTCCAGGCCCCGGGTTAGAGGCTCCAGGCCCCGGGTTAGAGGCTCCAGGCCTCGGGTTAGAGGCTCCAGGCCTCGGGTTAGGAGCAGCAGGCCTCAGGTTAGAGGCTCCAGGCCTCGGGTTAGAGGCTCCAGGCCTCGGGTTAGAGGCTCCAGGCCCCGGGTTAGAGGCTCCAGGCCCCGGGCTAGAGGCTCCAGGCCTTGGGTTAGAGGCTCCAGGCCCCGGGCTAGAGGCTCCAGGCCTCGGGTTAGAGGCTCCAGGCCCCGGGTTAGAGGCTCCAGGCCCCGGGTTAGAGGCTCCAGGCCCCGGGTTAGAGGCTCCAGGCCCCGGGTTAGAGGCTCCAGGCCCCGGGTTAGAGGCTCCAGGCCCCGGGTTAGAGGCTCCAGGCCTCGGGTTAGAGGCTCCAGGCCCCGGGTTAGAGGCTCCAGGCCTCGGGTTAGAGGCTCCAGGCCTCGGGTTAGAGGCTCCAGGCCTCGGGTTAGAGGCTCCAGGCCCCGGGTTAGAGGCTCCAGGCCTCGGGTTAGAGGCTCCAGGCCCCGGGTTAGAGGCTCCAGGCCTCGGGTTAGAGGCTCCAGGCCTCGGGTTAGAGGCTCCAGGCCCCGGGTTAGAGGCTCCAGGCCCCGGGTTAGAGGCTCCAGGCCCCGGGTTAGAGGCTCCAGGCCGTGGGTTAGAGGCTCCAGGCCTTGGGTTAGAGGCTCCAGGCCCCGGGTCAGAGGCTCCAGGCCCCGGGTCAGAGGCTCCAGGCCCCGGGTCAGAGGCTCCAGGCCTCGGGTTAGAGGCTCCAGGCCTCGGGTTAGAGGCTCCCGGCCCCGGGTTAGAGGCTCCAGGCCTCGGGTCAGAGGCTCCAGGCCTCGGGTCAGAGGCTCCAGGCCTCGGGTTAGGGGCTCCAGGCCTCGGGTTAGAGGCTCCAGGCCCCGGGTTAGAGGCTCCAGGCCTCAGGTTAGAGGCTCCAGGCCTTGGGTTAGAGGCTCCAGGCCCCGGGTTAGAGGCAGGCAGGCCTCGGGTTAGAGGCTCCAGGCCTTGGGTTAGAGGCTCCAGGCCCCGGGTTAGAGGCAGGCAGGCCTCGGGTTAGAGGCTCCAGGCCTTGGGTTAGAGGCTCCAGGCCTTGGGTTAGCGGCTCCAGGCCCCGGGTTAGAGGCTCCAGGCCTTGGGTTAGAGGCTCCAGGCCTTGGGTTAGAGGCTCCAGGCCCCGGGTTAGAGGCTCCAGGCCCCGGGTTAGAGGCTCCAGGCCCCGGGTTAGAGGCTCCAGGCCCCGGGTTAGAGGCTCCAGGCCTTGGGTTAGAGGCTCCAGGCCCCGGGTTAGAGGCTCCAGGCCTTGGGTTAGAGGCTCCAGGCCCCGGGTTAGAGGCTCCAGGCCTTGGGTTAGAGGCTCCAGGCCTTGGGTTAGAGGCTCCAGGCCCCGGGTTAGAGGCTCCAGGCCCCGGGTTAGAGGCTCCAGGCCCCGGGTTAGAGGCTCCAGGCCGTGGGTTAGAGGCTCCAGGCCCCGGGTTAGAGGCAGGCAGGCCTCGGGTTAGAGGCTCCAGGCCTTGGGTTAGAGGCTCCAGGCCTTGGGTTAGAGGCTCCAGGCCCCGGGTTAGAGGCTCCAGGCCTTGGGTTAGAGGCTCCAGGCCTTGGGTTAGAGGCTCCAGGCCCCGGGTTAGAGGCTCCAGGCCCCGGGTTAGAGGCTCCAGGCCCCGGGTTAGAGGCTCCAGGCCGTGGGTTAGAGGCTCCAGGCCGTGGGTTAGAGGCTCCAGG
Source organism: Somniosus microcephalus (assembly GCF_052327205.1). Classification (NCBI taxonomy): domain Eukaryota; kingdom Metazoa; phylum Chordata; class Chondrichthyes; order Squaliformes; family Somniosidae; genus Somniosus; species Somniosus microcephalus. The sequence goes on along the minus strand of NC_141011.1, from coordinate 10,650,119 downwards.
CCCCGGGTTAGAGGCAGGCAGGCCTCGGGTTAGAGGCTCCAGGCCTTGGGTTAGAGGCTCCAGACCTTGGGTTAGAGGCAGCAGCAGGCAGGCCCAGTCTGCTTTGTCGAGGAGGTTTTTGATTTAATTGCAAGAGGTTTTCCAATAAGGAGACAAATGTGTACATTGGAGAAACTTTACCATTGGTGCTGCCAGACTCTCCAAGTGCAGCCATGTGTAAAACTGGCACGACTCACTGAGATCAGTGGCCAGGAGACCTAAAAAGGGTGTGTCCTGGAGCTCGGAGCGTGGGGATAAGTTGCAGACGAGTGCATGAAGCCTGTGTTCAGGGGGATTAGCACTGATCTTGGCAATATAAAAACTCCACATGGTTGGCTTGTGTCATTTCGTTATAAAATTGCCTTGACTATATTCAATATCGAATAAAATAAATATATTCAGTCCAAAATATACTGAACACAAATAGGAAAACTATACAGACAACTCTTAAATCACTTCCTGCTATATAGGAGATGTCTAAATATTTTTACAACTGTTTTTCTCCATCTCCTTGGGGCCTGCCATTTCAGGGCTCCCAAGCTCTCTAGACACTTTGCATGTCTGGCAGCAGAAGTCCGACCCTGGCTACTGGCTGGGAGACGTTCCACTTAGATTTCAGTGCCACAGATACAGCTGTGCCCTCAACCAACCCTGCATCAGCTGGCACAGGGAGGATGCCAGTGTTCAGGATTTCATGTGCGGTACTGGGCAGATGTCTGCTGAGAGGCACTTGAAATGGCGGCTCCCCGGTCCCCGGCCTCAAGTCCCCAGCCCCCAGCCCTCCATGATCAAGAAATACTGCTGCCCTTTAGTTAGGCCACAGCTGGAATACTGTGTGCAGTTCTGGTCGCCACACTATAGGAAGGATGTGATTGCATTGGAGAGGGTGCAGAGGAGATTCACCAGGATGTTACCTGGGCTGGAGCGTTTCAGCTATGAAGAGAGACTGGACAGGCTGGGGTTGTTTTCCATAGAGCAGAGAAGGCTGAGGGGGGACCTGATTGAGGTGTACAAAATTATGAGGGGCATAGATAGGGTAGATAGAAAGGAACTTTTCCCCTTAGTAGAGGGGTCAATAACCAGGGGGCATAGTTCCAAGGTAAGGGGCAGGAGGTTTAGAGGGGATTTGAGGAAGAACTTTTTCACCCAGAGGGTGGTTGGAATCTGGAACTCACTGCCTGAAAGGATGTTAGAGGCAGGAACCCTCACAACATTCAAGAAGCATTTAGATGAGCACTTGAAATGCCATAGCATACAAGGCTACGGACCAAGTGCTGGAAAATGGGATTAGAATAGACAGGGCTTGATGGCCGGCGCGGACACGATGGGCTGAAGGGCCTCTTTCTGTGCTGTATAACTCTGACTCTTTCATTTACATGGTTTTCTGCCATTTTTACCGAGGCCCAGTCTGCTCTCTCAGGTGGACGTAAAAGATCCCATGGCCACTGTTCGAGGAAGAGCAGAGGAGTTCTCCCCCGGTACCAGTTCTGGCCAATATCCATTCCTCAACCAACGTCACTTAAAAAAAAAAAGCCCCAGGTTATCAGGTCATTATCGCATGGCTGTTTGTGGGAGCTTGCTGTGCGCAAATTGGCTGCCACGTTTCCTACATTACAACAGTGACTCCACTTCAAAAGTACTTCATTGGCTGTAAAACGCTTTGGGACATCCTGAGGCCGTGAAAGGCGAGATATAAAAGTTCTTTCCTTTGTTCGTATTTAGTGTATGTTTTTATATGTGTATAGAAATCTTGCAATATTTCTTCGAAGATCCAGATACATCATTCCTTACCCTTCCTCCTCACTACCTTTGTCAAGGCTCAGAGCTCTGGCCGATTTGTTCTCGGGACATCCAAGCTGTGGAATTCTTTGCTCCCCTCAGTCCTACCATCCTCTTGCAATCTTTTAGCTTTCGATACTTGAGTTTAGCATCCTGATTTAATTTTACTTTTACTCTTTCCAACCATGGTAGATTCCGAGGCTAAGCGCCTTGGCCCCCTCACTCTGGCCTCCTCAATCGGAAAGGTATGTCTCTCCCAGCGATTGGGATGTTGCGACCATTCAGTAAAGTACACATCGTCTTTAAGGAAGCAATTACTACAACAACAACATCCTGCATTCATATAGCGCCTTTAACAAAGTAAAACGTCCCAAGAGGCTTCACAGGAGCGTTATCAAACAAAATTTAACATCGCGGCACTTGAGCTATTAGGACAGGCGACCAAAAGCTTGGTCAAAGAGGTCGGTTTTAAGGCGTGACTTAATGGAGGAGAGGGAGGTAGCGAGGCAAAGAGATTTGGGGAGGGGATTCCAGCATTTAGGGCCCTGGCAGCTGAAGCCATGGCCGGCAATGGTGGGGCGATGAAAATCGGGGATGTGCAAGAGGCCAGAATTGAAGAAGCGCAGAGATCATTTAAAGGCTGCTTTTCAGCAGGTGCTCATCTCCCTTTCTGTTTTATTTTTCTCCGCAGGTAAATCCACGGGTATCGTAACCACAACGCGGGTACAACACGCCACGCCCAGCGCTTCCTACGCACATTCTGTGAACAGGGACTGGTACGCAGACTCCGACATGCCAATCGAGGCACTGGAACAGGGCTGTAAAGACATTGCTCAGCAGCTCATTCATAACATTCCTGGCATTGAGGTAACTGAACTCCTTTTAAACATTGCTGTGGAGCTGGTATTCTGATTAAAGGGGTGCCCAGAAAGTGTGGGCACACTGCTGTAGAGTAGCTGGACTTGTATCCAGGCTGAATGCTGCAGTCACATCGACCAGAACCCTGGACGGTCCAGGCACTACTGACTTGACTCCCATTTCTTCCTAATTTTTTTGCTCCCTTTAGCGCTCCCTTATTACTCTACTCTCTGCCCCACACTCCCTCCCTATTACTGCCTGTCCCACACTCCCTTATTACTCTCTGTCCCACACTCTCTCCCTATTACTGTCTGTCCCACACTCTCTCCCTATTACTGTCTGTCCCACACTCTCTCCCTATTACTCTCTGTCCCACACTTTCTCCCTATTACTGCCTGTCTCGCACTCTCTCCCTATTACTCTCTGTGCCACGCTCTCTCCCTATTACTGCCTGTCTCACACTCTCTCCCTATTACAGCCTGTCCCATACTCTCTCTCTATTACTCTGTGTCCCACACTCTCTATTACTCTGTGTCCCACACTCTCTCTCTATTACTCTGTGTCCCACACTCTCTCTCTATTACTCTGTGTCCCACACTCTCTCTATTACTCTATGTCCCACACTCTCTCTATTACTCTATGTCCCACACTCTCTCTCTATTACTCTGTGTCCCACACTCTCTCTCTATTACTCTATGTCCCACACTCTCTCTATTACTCTATGTCCCACACTCTCTCTCTATTACTCTGTGTCCCACACTCTCTCTCTATTACTCTGTGTCCCACACTCTCTCTCTATTACTCTGTGTCCCACACTCTCTCTATTACTCTATGTCCCACACTCTCTCTCTATTACTCTGTGTCCCACACTCTCTCTCTATTACTCTATGTCCCACACTCTCTCTCTATTACTCTATGTCCCACACTCTCTCTATTACTCTATGTCCCACACTCTCTCTATTACTCTATGTCCCACACTCTCTCTCTATTACTCTGTGTCCCACACTCTCTCTCTATTACTCTGTGTCCCACACTCTCTCTCTATTACTCTATGTCCCACACTCTCTCTCTATTACTCTATGTCCCACACTCTCTCTATTACTCTATGTCCCACACTCTCTCTCTATTACTCTGTGTCCCACACTCTCTCTCTATTACTCTATGTCCCACACTCTCTCTCTATTACTCTATGTCCCACACTCTCTCTCTATTACTCTATGTCCCACACTGTCTCTCTATTACTCTATGTCCCACACTCTCTCTCTATTACTCTATGTCCCACACTCTCTCTCTATTACTCTGTGTCCCACACTCTCTCTCTATTACTCTATGTCCCACACTCTCTCTATTACTCTATGTCCCACTCTCTCTCTATTACTCTATGTCCCACACTCTCTCTCTATTACTCTATGTCCCACTCTCTCTCTATTACTCTATGTCCCACACTCTCTCTCTATTACTCTATGTCCCACTCTCTCTCTATTACTCTGTGTCCCACACTCTCTCTCTATTACTCTGTGTCCCACACTCTCTCTCTATTACTCTATGTCCCACACTCTCTCTCTATTACTCTATGTCCCACACTCTCTCTCTATTACTCTGTGTCCCACACTCTCTCTCTATTACTCTGTGTCCCACACTCTCTCTCTATTACTCTATGTCCCACACTCTCTCTCTATTACTCTGTGTCCCACACTCTCTCTCTATTACTCTATGTCCCACACTCTCTCTTACTGCCTGCCCCACACTCTCCCTCTCTCAGCTCCGACTGAAAATGCTTATCACTACAGATTGGAATCCTGGCACCACTGTGCAGTATTCCAGTTGCTTACCTCTGCCCCGATCAGGTGTTCTTGTGCCAGTTCTTATCTCCAGGTTAGTGTCGAGCATTAGTTTAAGCAATTAAACACTTGGGCTTGCTGTGGCTGAGACCTTTCCAACTAAGTATAAAAGTGTCAGCCTATTTTTTTTAAAGAGGATTTTGACTAGTGTGAATAACTGATAGCGTGCAAGCGTTTTTACATTTTGTTCCCACTGCCTGTTTTAATGGCTGTCTCTAATCCATTCTTGCTTCTGTTTCTGATTTGTTGTTTCAATCAGGTCATCCAGCTTATAAAGTCAAATTAATTTCACACGGTCTCTGTGCTGGGTTTGGGGGGAGTTGTGTTTTTGTGTGTGTGTGTGTCTGATTATCTGGAATCCTCTCCCTAAACCTCTATGTCATCCTTGGGAAACACACATTATCAGGCCTTTTCCCCATCTCCACTACCTGGCCTTTCTTGGGGCCCTCCCGATGGGCAGGACTGGGCCTGCACCTGGATTAGATGCAGGCCCAGCATAACCATGGAAACGAGGGCCGACGGGACATTTGCAGCCTGCCGCCTCACTCCCCTGATCCTTAGACTGAAGGGCGCCCAAGGAAACTTGGTGCTGCGGCATGTTCCTGGACTGGCGAGCAGCCTGAAGCTTGAAGAGCAAGCAGCTGAAATGATTTTGCAAGTAATTTCCTCTCCCTCTTTTCCCCGGGGCGTTATTTGGGCCTTGCATGCTGCTATTCAGCAGCCTCCTTAACGCAGTAGGCTCTTGCCTCTTGGGCCTGCAGCTGTCCAATGTTTCTTGCCTGCTTTCCAGTGCAGTGCCCAGGGAAGGGTTTGGGCCTGTGCTGGGAGTGTATCTGAGCCGTGCATATCACAGAATCACAGAATCACAGAAACCCCCACAGTGCAGATAGAGGCCATTTCGGCCCATCGAGCCTGCACCGACACATATCCCACCCAATCCCCGTAACCCCTACACCAACACATATCCCACCCTATCCCCGTAACCCCACGTATGTAATCCCCCTAACACTAAGGGTCAATTTATCATAGCCAATCAACCTAACCCGCACATCTTTGGACTGTGGGAGGAAACCGGAGCACCCGGAGAAAACCCACGCAAACACGGGGAGAATGTGCAAACTCCACACAGACAGTCACCCGAGGCCGGATTCGAACCCAGGTCCCTGGCGCTGTGAGGCAACAGTGCTAACCACTATGCCACCGTGCTGGGGCGTGAAGATTATGGTGGGCCGGGGGCTTAGTACGCCTTGTGTGCCCAATTGATGCCCGTTGAGTGAAATCTATAACCTTTACAGGGGGAGTACTTTATATCCAAAGTACCTCTTCCGCATTCCCTCCCTTGTATGGTGGCAAAATCACATTAAACCCCCTCTCCTTAATGTAAGTTTGTGTCAGGGGCTCCATGGCTTGTGATACAGACAGCACTGCATTTGTTATTGAAAGCCTGGTAGCTCATAAAATGATGATGTTGGTTGTGTGATACTCCCATCTTTGTCCAGTTGAACAGAGAGAATAATTATCCCTCTGATCGCTCACTAAATAGTGTCTCGAAGGCAGAACTAAACTGCTTTGAATTTCCAAACTCTTGATGTATGAACGATCTCGTGATTCATCTAGCAGAATTGAAAATGTGGAGAGATCAAAAAACCTGTTGTTTATTAAAGCCATCTGCAAGGGGGTTGCTGCCAAGTGTATTCGCTGTTTAGCTGCCGTGAATATATTTATTGTTGTTTCACTGGCATCGGAAATGCTCATGAAATCTACTTGGGAGTGGGTTCACACGAGACTCTCCATACTTGGAGTTTTATTGTGTTGTGAGGGGCGCTCATTTTGAGATATTGGGGGTGGTTTCGTGTCCCATTCATGCTGGGAATCGGGGCAGCGGCCAGGTGAAAAAAAATAAAAATAATCTCCCACCCATTGGCTCCCCGGGTTCTGCCCAACTTGATTCTTGCGTGGACCTTGAAATGGGAGGCTAGTTCACTCAGCCTAAGCAGGCAGGATTCTCGCTCCAGTATTTAAATCGGGGTCCTGTACCGCTTCTGGGACCCTGACGGCATTTGCGTGGGACCCTGGGTGGTGGGTGGGACCCTGGGTGGTGGGAGGGACCCTGGGTGGTGGGTGGGACCCTGGGTGGTGGGTGGGATCCTGGGTGGTGCGTGGGATCCTGGGTGGTGGGTGGGACCCTGGGTGGTGGGTGGGACCCTGGGTGGTGGGTGGGACCCTGGGTGGTGGGTGGGACCCTGGGTGGTGGGTGGGACCCTGGGTTGTGGGTGGGGTCCTGGGTGGTGGGTGGGACCCTGGGTGGTGGGAGGGACCTGGGTGGTGGGTGGGACCCTGGGTGGTGGGTGGGATCCTGGGTGGTGGGTGGGACCCTGGGTGGTGGGAGGGACCCTGGGTGGTTGGTGGGACCCTGGGTGGTGGGTGGGACCCTGGGTGGTGGGTGGTGTAAAGTCTGTAGGTTGTGCAGTAAATAACTTCAGAGACTTTAGAAGTACAAACAAAACAGGTCTTTACTATTCAGAGGTCTGGGCGATTTCTGCCCTAGTTAACGTATCACAACCCTTATATACTGGTGTGGTCACTATCGGTATTACAGTATACATGAGCCAATAGATAGTGCCACCCTAAAGTAGTGCTCTTAAAGGCGAACGGTTACATTCTATAGTTCCCTTAAAGGTAAACGGTTACATACACAACACTCCTCCCTTCCTAGCTTATTACTTACAGAATCCCGTTAAACATACAATCTTCAACTTTATATAAACAGTTTGCAGATATACTCTCGATGGAGTCATCGTCATATAACAATTTACAGATATACTCTCAATGGAGTCAACGTCATATAACAGTTTACAAACATACTCTCAGTGGAATCAGTTTACAGGTTCAGTCTCTGTGGGAACAGTTCATAAATTCAGTCTCTGGTATTAATTCGTTCCAGACAGCATCCTCCAAAGCCTTTGTTTTTAACAGCTTGTACTTTCGTCCTGTTGAACCAGCAGTGCGGACTTATACAACCCACTGGCTGTCTTGATAATGTCCCTGGATTTTTTTTACAAATTTAGCACCTTTCGTAGTGTTCGGACGGAGGTAGTAGAAGTAATAATATTTTAAACAGTTATTATTTTCTGCTTCTTCTTTTTCTTTTCTGCCTTTTTGAAACTCTCCGAGCTCTTTTCCCGGCTGCCATCTGTAGCGCCACCAACTCTCTATGTTCCTTAGACCTTAAGTGCTTCCTCAGGATTTCAGCACTTTGGGAGTTCCCATCACAATTTGGGCAGACCACATCCTCATAACATTCGGTGTCACTCAACAGGTCAAAACCCTTCTTCAAGCAATCATATTCATCCTGCTCTTCCTCGGATGTCTGCCCTTCCTTCCCTCCTGGCCTCATTTGTGCGTTCAATCCTTTCCCTTCCTTCAGGGATTTCGTTATCAGGCTATTTAATCCTTCTACTGAAGTAGCTGTTTCCCCATTCTCCTGTTCCCCTGGACGTAATTCAGCGTACTCCTCCATTTCATCCATCATTTTCTCCAATGCTTTCATCTTCTCTTCCTCTTGTACTTTGGCTTCCAGTGCTTGGAGAAGTTGCGCCTCGATGCTCTCTAGCTCATGTTCAGGGCCCATTCCCAGTTGAAACTGTTCTTCAAGTCGGTCAACCTCGGTAATTGCCGCCTCATATTTGTCTTGGGCTTCCTTCCATATTTTTATGAGTTCTGCCATGTCTTTCACCTCTACATCCTCATCTATGTATGGAACTTCTACCGATGAGTCTGTCTTGCCCCTGAGCTCCTCAAGAATTTCCTGCAGCCTTTGGACTTCTTGCTCATGTTCAACCTTTAGTTGCTCATATACTTCCAACGAAACTAGCTTTTCGGAGGTTGCTGAGTTAACCCCCTCCAGAATTGTAGTCTGGGCCTGTTCATACTGTTTTTTCAACTTCTCGCACTCTGCTTGTAAGGAGTCGTAGAGAAGAACTGGAATAAAATCCTGGCTTCCTGAAGATTCCTCTTCATTTGTTTCTTTCGCAATTTCCTGTTGGAGTTCAGCCAAGGCTGCTATGCTATCTGCCTCTCGAAGTCTCACTGCCATCAACTCTTCTTTATTCTTGCAGTCCATCTCAGCCATTTCCCGTTTACTTTCATTTAACTGAGTGAGTAGTCCCTTATTTTGGGCTGAGAGATATTGCACCTTCTCATGTAGACCCTGGCACTCCTTCTCTGCTTGACATAGCTGATTACCGCTGATTTGGTTCTGCGTTTCAAGTTCCAACATCCTTTGCTTAGCTTCTTTCAGTTTCGCCCCTATAAGCTCCTCTTGCAACATGGCCACATTATTCTCATCAGGTAAAGAAGCGTTTCTCTTTTCCATGTCCAAGATTTGTTTCTGCATCTCCTTAAGAGCACCCTGTGATTCAACTTCTCTTAACTTTGCCTGCACTAGCTCCGTCTCTAATTGCAGAACAAAATCCTCAGTGCAGCGTGATTTGCCCTTCTGCTGTATCTCTAGATCATGCAAATATTCTAACCCCTGAACATCATCAGGGAGATGTGATCGGTAATTGGTCACGATGGCTCTATGGTCGCTCTCTGCTTGAGCCAGTAGGTTCTGTTGTCTTTCCAGACTCTCCCATTCGGTGTCATAGAACTTTTTCATTGTTTTCATCTCTTGTACGAGGCGGTAACTTAATTGTTCTAATTGTTGTTGTACTTTGAAATAGCGTTGAGTTCGAGCCCGGTGTTCCTCCGTAATGCATATGTCTGTAGCTTGAACAGACTCAGAATTCTCTGTCTTTATGCACGCCATCGATTTTCCAACCTTAGTCTGTGAGTTAATGTTAACCTTGTTTTTCATACATAAGCTGGACTTATCGTCTTCCGGCTCAGAGTCTGAGCTGCTTGTCTGCACCGAGTCCTCACTCGTCATTGCTTGTCGGTAGTGCCATTCCATGTCTATTTTCTTGATCCACTCCCGTCCTAGAAGTGGTGGTCCTCCCTCAGGTAGTACGTACAAATTCATTCTTGGGTGTACTTTACCCCTATCTCTCACCTTGACTCTTATTTTCCCCATGGGGTATACGCGATGCCCCGTGTATGTCTGTAATACGAACTTGGTATTTCTTAAGGGTATGTGAGAGAATAGTCGGTGGTAGTCCTTTTGGTTGATGACTGATACAGCTGATCCCGTGTCCAGCTCCATTCGTACTTGGACTCCAGCTATTTTTAGTGTGACCCAGATCGTCTGTAGATCAGTTACTTTACCCACATTGTGGATTCTCAGACTATCCAACTCCTGGCTGTTTGGGTCTGAGTCTGAATTTTGTTCGTCTGAACTCTTTTCAGCCACCTGATGCACCTTGTTGTACTTTTCTTGTGGTGGTGGCTTCCTTTGTTTGTTGGTCTTCTTTCTGGACCTGCATACCTTCGCGATGTGACCCAGTTTGCCACATTTCTTGCACTCTTGATTCTTAAACCAGCACTGATTCTGGTCGTGCGTTGTCTTTCCACAACGGTAGCATTTGGAAATGCTTGCAGTCATTTGGTCCACCCCGAGTGCCGCCGCCTTTAGCTGCATTTCCGCCGTTCCTTTCACTGCGGCTTCGTGCGATGAAGCTATGAGGACAGCCCTGTCCAGTGTGAGGTCGTTTTCCTCCAGAAGTCGCTTCTGCGTTCCTTCTTTGGCCAAGCCGCATACGAACTTGTCCCGCAGCGCCTCTGTCAAATTCCCTCCAAACTGGCAGTATTTCGCTAGCTTACGCAGTTCGACTAAGTATTCCGCATTGCTTTCATCTTGCCTCTGGGTTCTGGCGTAAAATTTAAATCGTTCAGCCAGCATCAACGGTGTGGGGTTCAAGTGATCCTTCAACACTGTTACGATCTCTTCGAAGGTCTGGTCCACTGGTTTAACTGGTGCTATTAGATGTTTCAAAAGCCCGTATGTTTTTGCTCCCATCGAATTTAACAAAGTTATTGCCTTGTTGTCATCCTCAATTTCGTTGGCTACGCAATATATTTCTATGCGTTCCACATACGTGGCCCAGTCTTCTATTTCTGCATTAAAGTCATTAATATTTCCTCGCTTAGGCATCTTCTTCTCTTTTTGAGAACAGTACAAGTATTACTTTACTTATTATTAATTTTCTTCTCTCTTCTTGAGAACACACCAGCCTTTCTGAAAAATCTTATTACTTTTCTGAAATTCTTAATAATTTCCAAGATGGCGGTTTCCCGCTTCTTCCTTCTTCTTCAGCGGTTTTCCCCGAAAAATGGCAGCTTTCCCGCGCTTCTCGCTCTCCCCGCCCACTTCAATGGCGGTTTTCCCGCGCTTGGCGGTCTTCACCCGGTCCCCCGACGCCGTCTGTCAGCCCGAGTGCGGCCCTTATCTATAATGCGATCGCTGGATCGCGAAGCGGCTGCCGGCCCTTATCTGTAGATCCGATCGCTCTCGCGGCTCTCGGCCCTTATCTGGAGATGCGATCGCTGGCTTGCAACGCCTCCCGCTCGGCTCTGGCTCCCCCGCTCGTGCGGCTCTCGGCTCTGACACTCCCGCGCCTACTCGCAGGCTCAGCGCTTCGTGGCAGCGGTTGCTGCACGGCTTCTCACATTGCCCGCGGTCCGGCTGTCACCCGACGCCGTTGGACCCGAATCCTTTGCCCTTCTCCTCCAAATACTTCTACCCCGTTTTTTAAAAAATTTATTTGTTTTAACTACTCACAGTCTCTTCGGCCGCCTTGTTTTAGGCTGATTGGCTTGCTCAAGATGTGGTAGCAGGGTAATCTGTGCCTGTTGCTGCCGCAGCTTTGCTGTTAATCTTCCAGCTTCCAGTAAGTACTATACTTTTAGTAGACGGAGCCTCGTGTTTTCTTTTTGAAGCTCTCTGCTACTGGTTAGTCTTGCCGCAGGGTACGATCGGACTCGTCGCCACTGTAAAGTCTGTAGGTTGTGCAGTAAATAACTTCAGAGACTTTAGAAGTACAAACAAAACAGGTCTTTACTATTCAGAGGTCTGGGCGATTTCTGCCCTAGTTAACGTATCACAACCCTTATATACTGGTGTGGTCACTATCGGTATTACAGTATACATGAGCCAATAGATAGTGCCACCCTAAAGTAGTGCTCTTAAAGGCGAACGGTTACATTCTATAGTTCCCTTAAAGGTAAACGGTTACATACACAACAGGTGGGACCCTGGGTGGTGGGTGGGACCCTGGGTGGTGCGTGGAACCCTGGGTGGTGCGTGGGACCCTGGGTGGTGGGTGGGACCCTGGGTGGTGCGTGGGACCCTGGGTGGTGGGAGGGACCCTGGGTGGTGGGTGGGACCCTGGGTGGTGGGAGGGACCCTGGGTGGTGGGTGGGACCCTGGGTGGTGGGTGGGACCCTGGGTGGTGGGTGGGACCCTGGGTGGTGCGTGGGCCCTGGGTGGTGGGTGGGACCCTGGGTGGTGGGTGGGACCCTGGGTGGTGCATGGGACCCTGGGTGGTGCATGGGCCCTGGGTGGTGCGTGGGACCCTGGGTGGTGCGTGGGACCCTGGGTGGTGCGTGGGACCCTGGGTGGTGCATGGGACCCTGGGTGGTGCATGGGACCCTGGGTGGTGCATGGGCCCTGGGTGGTGCATGGGCCCTGGGTGGTGCGTGGGACCCTGGGTGGTGCGTGGGACCCTGGGTGGTGGGTGGGACCCGGGTAGCGTGTGTGTCAATGGGTGGTGTGTTCCTGCCACGCTTGCTCCAACCAGTGATACTGAGCAGCCTAACCTGTGGTCCTTAAGGGGGCCCCAGGAGGCTGCTCCTGAACCTTTTCTTTTAAAGATTCCAGCACACTGCTAGCCCATTGGTGACTTCCCTTATCCCCTCCCCCTTAAACTCTGTGGCCCCCCTTCATTGTCAACCCACCCTTCCACAGTCGATTCAATTTAAGACTGGGAACTGTCCTGATTGGACTACATGATGGTACGACTGGTTACAGCTCCATCTCACTGTGCCGTTTATCCACGCACTGTGCCGTTTATCCACGCACTGTGCCGTTTATCCATGCACTGTGCCGTCTATCCACCCACTGTGCGTCTATCCATCTCACTGTGCCGTTTATCCATCTCACTGTGCCGTTTATCCACCCACTGTGCCAGTTATCCACCCACTGTGCCAGTTATCCACGCACTGTGCCGTTTATCCACCCACTGTGCCAGTTATCCGCGCACTGTACCAGTTATCCACGCACTGTGCCATTTATCCACACACTGTGCCATTTATCCACCCACTGTGCCAGTTATCCACGCACTGTGCCAGTTACCCACGCACTGTGCCATTTATCCACGCATTGTGCCGTTTATTCACCCACTGTGCCGTTTATCCAGCTCATTCAACAGTCTACAACAAAATGCGAGGTCCATTTGTGGTTTTCAAGTGGTGTGTCTAACGGAGCTCACACTGGGCTTGTGTTATTTATTCACGCTCCATTGGTGAAGTAGTTGACAGGAAAAGAAAATCACACACAAAGGAAATGAAGGAAATGTGGGAAGGATTCAATCGAATGGGAACATCTCTGGGACAAAGGGAGTTTGTGTATTATTGCAGATTTTCCCATTCAATTTGAAGAGTGTGACAGTGCAAATCTTGGACCATCTCTTGCTATTCTAAAATGCTCAGGGTGGAGTTTATTGAATTTCTTTCAGTCACTTATTAAAAGCTGTTTTATCATGCAGACAGAATTCAATATCGTTTACAGAGAAACTGCCTTTATACCGCACTTTACCGATGTCCAAAAGGTCACCTGGATACATAGAAACATAGAAACATAGAAGATAGGAGCAGGAGTAGGCCATTCAGCCCCTTGAGCCTGCTCCGCCAATCAATGAGATCATGGCTGATCATCCACACTCAGTACCCTGTCCCTGCCTTCTCCCCATATCCCTTGATCCCTTTAGCCTTAAGAAATATATTTAACTCCTTCTTGAATATATTTAATGAATTGGCCTCAACTGCCTTCTGTGGTAGAGAATTCCACAGGTTCACCACTCTCTGGGTGAAGAAATTCCTCCTCATCTCTGTCCTAAATGGCTTACCCCTTATCTTTAGACTGTGACCCCTGGTTCTGGACTCCCCTGCCATCGGGAACATCCTTCCAGCATCTAGTCTGTCTAGTCCTGTTAGAATTTTATAAGTTTCAAAGAGATCCTCTCTCATTCTTCTAAACTCCAGCGAGTATAAGCCCAATCGACCCAATCTCTCTTCATACATCATTCCTGCCATCCCAGGTATCAGTCTGGTGAATCTTCGCTGCACTCCCTCCATGGCAAGAACATCCTTCCTCAGATAAGGCGACCAAAATGTACACAATACTCAAGGTGTGGTCTCACCAAGGCCCTGTACAACTGCAGCAAGACATCCTTGTTCCTGTACTCAAACCCTCTCGCTACAAAGGTCAACATACCATTTGCCTTCTTAACCGCCTGCTGCACCTGCATGCTTACCTTCAGCAACTGGTGCACAAGGACACCCAGGTCTCATTGCACTTCCCCGTCTCCCAATCTATTGCCGTTCAGATAATAATATGCCTTCCTGTTTTTGCCACCAAAGTGGATAATCTCACATTTACCCACATTATACTGCACCTGCCATGCATCTGCCCAATCACCCAACCTGTCCAAATCATACTGGAGTTTCTCGGCATCCTCCTCACAGCACACACGCCCACTCAGCTTTGTGTCATCTGCAAACTTGGAGATATTACATCTAGTTCCCTCATCCAGATCATTAATATATATTGTGAATAGCTGGGGTCCTAGCACCGATCTCTGTGGTACCCCACTAGTCACTGCCTGCCACTCGGAAAAAGACCCGTTTATTCCAATTCTTTGCTTCCTGTCTGCCAACCAGTTCTCTATCTGCCCTCAATCCCATGTGCCTTAACTTTACACGCTAGTCTCTTATGTGGGACCTTATCGAAAGCCTCCTGAAAGTCCAAATACACCACATCCACTGGTTCTCCCTTATCTATTCTACCAGTTACATCCTCAAAAAATTCCAGTAGATTAGTCAAGCACGATTTACCTTTTGTAAATCCATGTTGACTTTGTCCGATCCTGTCACTGTTTTCCAAGTGCTTTGCTATTACATCTTTTATAATGGACTCTAGCATTTTCCCCACTACCGATGTCAGGCTTCCCGGTCTGTAATTCCTCGTTTTCACTCTACCACCTTTTTTGAACAGTGGGGTAACATTAGCTACCCTCCAGTCCATGAGAACTGTTCCAGAGTCTATAGAATTTTGGAAGACGACCAGCAATGCATCTACTATTTCTAGGGCCACTTCCTTAAGTACCCTAGGATGTAGATTATCAGACCCTGGGGATTTATCGGCCTTCAATCCCGTCAATTTCCCAAACACCATTTCCCTACAAATACTGATTTCATTCAGTTCCTCCCTCTCATTAGACCCTATGTTCTCTGACATCTCTGGGAGGTTATTTGTGTCCTCCTTTGTGAAGACAGAACAAAAGTAAGTATTAAATTGGTCTGCCATTTCTTTGTTCCCCATTATAAATTCCCTTGATTCTGACTGCAAGGGACCTACGCTTGACTTCACCAATCTTTTTCTCTTCACACATATCTATGAAAGATTTTACAGTCAGTTTTTATGTTCCATGCAAGCTTACTCTCATACTCTATTTTCCCCCTCTTAATTAATCCCTTTGTCCTCCTTTGCTGAATCCTAAACTGCTCCCAATCCTCAGGTTTACTGCTTTTTCTGGCCAATTTATATGTCTTCTCCTTGGATCTTATGCTATCCCTAATTTCCCTTGTTAGCCATGGTTGAGTCGCCTTTTTTGTTTTATTTTTATGCCAAACTGGGATGAACAAATTCTGTAGTTCATCCATGTGATCTTTGAATGTTTGCCATTGCCTATCCACCGTCAACCCTTTGAGTAACATTCCCCAATCAATCCTACCCAACTCGCGCCTCATACCATCGTAGTTTCCTTTATTTAACTTCAGGACCCTAGTCTCTGAGTCAACTACTTCACTCGCCATCTTGAATTCTATCATATTACGATCGCTCCGCCCCAAGGGGCCTCGCACAACAAGATTGCTAATTAATCCTTTCTCATTACAAAATACCCAGTCTAAGATGGCCTGGTCTCTAGTTGGTTCCTCGACATATTGGTCCAGGAAACCATCCCGTATACACTCCAGGAATTCCTCCTCCACAGTATTGTTACTAATTTGGTTAGCCCAATCTATATGTAGATTAAAGTCACCCATGATAACTACTGTGCCCTTATTGCATGCGTCTCTAATTTCCCGTTTAATGCCATCCCCAACCTCCGCATTACTGTTTAGGGGTCTGTATACCACTCCCACTAACGTTTTCTGCCCCTTGTTATTTCTCAGTTCTATCCATACAGGTTCCACATCATCAGAGCTAATATTCTTCCTTACAATTGTGTTAATCCCCTCTTTAACCAGCAATGCTACCCCACCTCCTTTTCCCTTTTGCCTGTCTTTCCTGAATATTGAATACCCCTGGATGTTGAGTTCACAGCCTTGGTCACCCTGGAGCCATGTTTCCGTAATCCCAATAATATCATCCGTTTACCTCTATTTGCGCAGCTAATTCGTCCACCTTATTACGAATGCTCCTCGCATTAAGACACAAAGCCTTCAGGCTTGTTTTTTTAACACTCTTAGAATTATTATTTACTGTGGCCATGTTTGATTTAAACCCTTGATTTCTCTGACTGCCACCTTTGCTTTTCTCCTTCCTGTCTTTTGCTTCTATCCTTGTTTCCCTTTCCTCTGTCTCCCTGCTCAGGTTCCCAACCCCCTGCCATTTTAGTTTAAACCCTCCCCCAAACTGCAAGAGATGATTAAATTCACATCTTTGCTGTATTGGTGAGATACTTCGGTGATTTAGTGACAGAGAGGTTCTGTGGAGGACATGCCCAGGATCTCATACATCGAAAAGCTTCATTCATCTCCACGGTCCCCAGACTAGCGTCACAAATTAGCTGGAGAATTAAAGCTTTTGAACGGTGGCTAAATAATTCTTCTTTATCTGATCTGTGCGTGTGAATTTTTCTGAAATATGTAGACTTGGCAGGGAACTCGAGATCATTCCCTCATGTTGTAACAGACTGAAAAACTTACAGAACCCTTAATCCAGCATTGAATTTCCAGTTGGTGAGTTAGCGTGTTGTGTGTGTGTGTGTTTGCGTTTGTGTGTGTTTGTTTGTGTGTGTTTGCACGTGTGTGCATTTGTGCGAGTGTGTGTGTGTTTGTGCAACACATGTGTAACGTGCTTTCAAGTGGTTCCTATTTCCTGTGTCAGGTGATTATGGGCGGAGGCAGGAAGTACATGTTCCCGAGGGACACTCCTGATACTGAATATCCAAATGACTGGAAAGCCAATGGTACCCGGCTCGATGGAAAGAACCTGGTGGAGGAGTGGAAAAATACGAAAAGGGGCAAGGTCAGCTTTTAATTCATTCTGATAAACAACTTTGTAAGCTTGAGAGAACCTGTTTAATTGAACCACTGATATTTATACCCTACTGCCTGTAGTTAGTGAGTGATTAAAGTGGAATTCATTAACGAGTATACTCACCCATAGCGCTGGGTAACCTTTGACCCCATTTGTACAGCTGTCTTTTTCCTCTCTCATGTTCTTCTGTCTCTCTCTCTCTATCCACATTTCTCTCTCGCCTCCAACTCTTCATTTTGCTCCCACCATCTTGTTTTGGTCAAATCTGATTCCCCTTGCTCTCTCTACCTCACTGTTTCTCCTTTTGCCATTTTGCTATTGAGCTAAAACAATTTTTCTTTTAAACACACTAAACGCTAACTTGATTAGTCCTGCTGTGTCCAAACACACAAGGTTTTAAAACCAAACAACACTGAATGCAATCAGACACATTGGGATTTATTTCAATCGCCCAATTAGGATTTTGGATTTGGTTTGGAGTTTGTGTCCTAACTCGCACCAAATCCCGTTCACCCTTCAGCCCTTTGCTCGCTGACCTACATTGGCTCCCAGTCCCCAAAAGCCTCAATTTTACAATTCTCATCCTCGTGTGGAAAGCCCTCCATGGCTTCACCCCGCCCTATCTCTGTAACCTCCTCCAGCCCTACAACCCTCCGAGAACTCTGCGTTCCTTTAATTCTGTCCCAGGAAGTGTTCACCCCCACTTCCTTCGCCCCATCACTGGCGGCCGTGCCATCAGCTGTCTGGGCCCTAAGCTCTGGAATTCCCTCCCTAAACCTCTCCGCCTCTTCTTTAAGACGCTCCTTAAAACCTACCTCTTTGACCAAGCTTTTGGTCACCTGCCCTAATATCTCCTCCTTTGGCTCGTGCCAACTTTTATTTGATTACGCTTGTGTGAAACGCCTTGGGACATTTTACTATGTTAAAGGTGCTATAAATGTTGTTGTTGCTGTTGATACTGTGTCCGCCCATGTGAACCTGTTGTGCAGAGAAACTGCCAAATGTCAGATCTGTTCTCCTAGCTGGCCACCCATCCTCCATAAACCAGCTCATCCAAAACTCTGGGCCTATATTTTATCCCACACTAAACCCCGCTCACCCCATCCTCGCTGATCCTCATTGGCTCTCAGTTCACCAGATTTAAAATTCTCATCGTCGTGTTTAAATCCTTCCACTGACTCCCCCTTCGACAGCACGTTCCAAACCCACAACCTCTACCGCCTAGATGGACAAGGGCAGCAGGTGTTTGGGAACACCACTACCTCCAAGTTCCCCTCCAAGTCACACACCATCTTGACTTGGAAATATATCGCCGTTCCTTTATCGTCGCTGGGCCAAAATCCTAGAACTTAATAGTAAGATTGGACAGAGTCAACATGGATTTATGAAAAGGAAATCCTGTTTGACAAACCTATTGGAGTTCTTTGAGGATGTAACTAGTGGAGTAGACAAAGGGGAACTGGTAGATGTGGTGTATCTGGATTTTCAGGAGGCCTTCGATAAGGTTCCACACAAGAGGTTGGTGAACAAAATTAGGGCACATGGAATTGGGGGTAATATACTAGCATGGATTGAGAATTGGTTAACAGAGAGAAAACAAAGAGTAGGGATAAATGGGTCTTTTTCACAATGGCAGGCTGCGACTAGTGGGGTACCGCAAGGATTGGTGCTTGGACCCCAGCTATTCACAATCTATATCAATGATTTGGATGAGGGGACTAAATGTAACATTTCCAAATTTGCTGATGATACAAAGCTAGGTGACAGTGTCAGTTGTGAAGAGGATGTGAAGAGGCTTCAAGGGGATCTCGACAGACTCGGTGAGTGGGCGAGAACATGGCAGATGGAATATAATGTGGATAAATATGAAGTTTTCCACTTTGGTAGAAAAAACAGAAAGGCAGAGTATTTCCTAAATGGTGAAAGATTGGGGAATGCAGATGCTCAAAGGAACCTGGGTGTCCTTGTACATGAGTCACTGAAAGTGAATGTGCAGGTGCAGCAAGCCATTAGGAAGGCAAATGGTATACTGGCCTTCATTACAAGAGGGTTTGAGTGCAGGAGTAAAGAAGTCTTATTCCAATTATATAGGGCCTTGGTGAGACCACACCTGGAGTACTGTTTTGGTCTCCTTACCTAAGGAAGGATATACTTGCACTCCCGCTATGGCAATGAAGGTTCACGAGATTGATTCCTGGGATGGCGGGAATGTCGTATGAGAAGAGATTGCGTAAACTAGGCCTGTATTCTCTTGAATTCAGAAGAATGAGAGGATTTCATATTGAAGCATACAAAATTATTACAGGGCTTGATAGGATGGATGCTGGGAGAATGTTTCCCTTGGCTGGGGAGTCTAGAACCAAGATAAAGGGTAGGCCATTCAGGACTGAGATGAGAAGACATTTCTTCACACAGAGGGTGGTGAATCTTTGGAATTCTCTACCCCAGAGGGCTGTGGAGGCTCAGTCATTGGGTATATTCAAAACAGAAGTCGATATATTTCTGACTAGTAAGGGCATCAAGGGATATGGCGATAGGGCCGGTGAATGGAG